>NW_024424230.1:21126368-21276268 GCF_017311325.1 Ursus maritimus | reverse complement strand
GTGGCGGGATACAAAATCAATGCTCAGAAATCAGTTGCATTTCTATACGCGAATAATGGGACTGAAGAAAGAGAAATTAGGGAATCCATCCCATTTACAATAGCACCAAAAACCATACCTTACCTTGGAATTAACTTAACCCGAGACGTAAAGGATATATATTCTAGAAACTATAAATCTTGCATATTCTCAGACTACAATGCTTTGAAATTGGAACTCAATAACAAGGAAAAATATGGAAGAAACTCAAACACTTGAAGACTAAGAACCATCCTGCTCAAGAATGATTTGATAAACCAGGAAATCAAAAATCAATTTAAACAATTTATGGAGACCAACGAGAATGAAAATACAACAGTCCAAAACCTACGGGATAGTGCAAAGGCAGTCCTAAGGGGGAAATACATAGCCATCCAAGCCTCACTCAAAAGTATAGAAAAATCTAAAATGCAGTTTTTATATTCTCACCTCAAGAAGGTGGAACAGCAACAGAGGGACAGGCCTAATCCACACACGAGAAAGCAGTTGATCAAGATTACAGCAGAAATCAATGATTTAGAAACCAGGACTACAGTAGAGCAGATCAATAGAGCTAGAAGCTGTTTCTTTAAGAGAATCAATAAAATTGACAAACCGCTGGCAAGACTTATCCAAAAGAATAGAGAAAGGACCCAAATTAATAAAATTATGAATGAAAAAGGAGAGGTCACAACCAAAACCAATGAAATTGGGAAGGATTATTAGAAGCTTTTATCAACACGTTTATGCCAATAAATTAAGCAATCTGGAAGAGATAGAGGACTTCCTGGAAACCTATAAACTTCTAAGACTGAAACAGGAAGAAATTGATTTTTTAAACAGGCCAATTAATTATGAAGAGATTGAGTCAGTGATAAATAACCTTCCAAGAAACAAAACTCCAGGCCCGGATGGTTTTCCTGGGGAATTCTACCAAACATTCAAAGAAGAAATAATACCTATTCTCCTAAAGCTATTTCAAAAAATAGAAACAGAAGGAAAGCTACCAAACTCATTCTATGAGGCTTATATTACCTTGATACCCATATCAACAAGAAAAGACTCAGGAACCATATGATCCTCTCAATCGATGCCGAAAAAGCATTTGACAAAATACAGCATCCTTTCCTGATTAAAACCCTTCAGAGTGTAGGAATAGAAGGTACATTTCTCAATCTCATAAAAGCCATCTATGAAAAGCCTACTGCAAATATTATTCTCAATGGGGAAAAGCTGGAAGCCTTTCCCTTAAGATCAGGAACTCGACAAGGATGCCCACTCTCGCCACTATTATTCAACATAGTACTAGAAGTCCTTGCAACAGCAATCAGACGACAAAAAGGGATCAAAGGTATTCAAATTGGCAAAGAAGAAGTCAAAATGTCTCTCTTTGCAGATGACATGATACTCTATATGGAAAACCCAAAAGAAGCCACTCCCAAACTATTAGAAGTTATAGAGCAATTCAGTAACGTGGCGGGATACAAAATCAATGCTCAGAAATCAGTTGCATTTCTATACACGAATAACGAGACCGAAGAAAGAGAAATTAGGGAATCCATCCCATTTACAATAGCACCAAAAACCATACGTTACCTTGGAATTAACTTAACCAGAGACGTAAAGGACCTATATTCTAGAAACTATAAATCACTCTTGAAAGACATTGAGGAAGACATAAAAAGATGGAAAGATATTCCATGCTCATGGATTGGAAGAATTAACATAGTTAAAATGTCCATGCTACCCAGAGCAATCTACACTTTCAATGCTATCCCGATCAAAATACCGAGGACATTTTTCAAAGAACTGGAACAAATAGTCCTTAAATTTGTATGGAAACAGAAAAGGCCCCGAATCTCCAAGGAACTGTTGAAAAGGAAAAACAAAGCTGGGGGCATCACAATGCCGGATTTCGAGCTGTACTACAAAGCTGTGATCACAAAGACAGCATGGTACTGGCACAAAAACAGACACATAGACCAATGGAACAGAATAGAGAGCCCAGAAATGGACCCTCGGCTCTTTGGGCAACTAATATTTGATAAAGCAGGAAAAAACATCCGGTGGGAAAAAGACAGTCTCTTCAATAAATGGTGCTGGGAAAATTGGACAGCTACATGCAAAAGAATGAAACTTGACCACTCTCTCACACCATACACAAAAATAAACTCCAAATGGATGAAAGACCTCGATGTGAGACAGGAATCCATCAAAATTCTAGAGGAGAACATAGGCAGCAACCTCTACGACATCGGCCAAAGCAACCTTTTTCATGACACATCCCCAAAGGCAAGAGAAACAAAAGATAAAATGAATTTATGGGACTTCATCAAGATTAAAAGTTTCTGCACAGCCAAGGAAACAGTCAGAAAAACTAAGAGGCAGCCCACGGAATGGGAGAATATATTTGCAAATGACACTACAGATAAAGGACTGGTATCCAAGATCTACAAAGAACTTCTCAAACTCAATACACGAGAAACAAATAAACAAATCATAAAATGGGCAGAAGATATTAACAAACACTTTTCCAATGAAGACATACAAATGGCTAAGAGACACATGAAAAAATGTTCAAAATCCTTAGCCATCAGGGAAATTCAAATCAAAACCACACTAAGATACCACCTTATGCCAGTTAGAATGGCAAAAGTTGACAAGGCAAGAAACAACAATTGCTGGAGAGGGTGTCGAGAAAGGGGATCCCTCCTACATTGTTGGTGGGAATGCAAGTTGGTACAGCCACTCTGGAAAACAGTGTGGAGGTCCCATAAAAAGTTAAAAATTGAGCTACCCTATGACCCAGCCATTGCACTACTGAGTATTTACCCTAAAGATACAGACGTAGTGAAGAGAAGGGCCATACGCACCCCAATGTTCATAGCAGCATTGTCCACAATAGCCAAATCGTGGAAAGAACCAAGATGCCCTTCAACAGATGACTGGATTAAGAAGTTGTGGTCCATATATACAATGGAATATTACTATCAGCTATCAGAAAGAACGAGTTCTCAACATTTGTTGCAACATGGATGGCACTGGAGGAGATAATGCTAAGTGAAACAAGTCAAGCAGAGAAAGACAATCATCATATGATTTCTCTCATCTATGGAACATAGAACTAGGGAGATCAGTAGGAAGAAAGGGATAAAGAAAGGGGGTGTAATCAGAAGCGGGAATGAAGCATGAGAGACTATGGACTCTGAGAAACAAACTGAGGGCTTCAGAGGGGAGGGGGTGGGGGAATGGGATAGACTGGTGATGGGTAGTAAGGAGGGCACGTATTGCATGGTGCACTGGGTGTTATACACAACTAATGAATCATCGAACTTTACATCAGAAACCAGGGATGTACTGTATGGTGACTAACATAATATAATAAAAAAACATTAAGATAATAAAAAAAAAAAGTGGGACTAAGAGTTCCACTGTCCAAAGCAAAGGCAGGAGTGCCAGGATGGTCTCCATCACAATCGTTGAGTCAAGCCTCTCTAGAAGGGTGGTACCTCCAGCTGCTCTCAAGAGCATCATTTCCTGAGCTAGGAATTCTCGTTTCATTCACTAGATGAGAAGTCTTGGAAACAAGTGCTGAGAATGATTTGAGGCCGCAGAGCCCCACATTCATCATAATCCATGACAGTGTTTGAAGAGAAACGATGAAGACTTGGAGCATGTCAGGAGCCACAGAGGCTTTGGTTTCCCACTTTCAGAAAGGGGAACTACAGCTCCCTCCCCGAGGGATACATAAGCATCAGAGTTCATGTAAATAAAGGACCTGGCATCTATGAGGCGCTTGTTACCTGGAAGCTTGGCTCCCACCCCAGGAAGGGCACCTGCTTCTGCTTTCCAGAGCTCAGCAGTGCAGAGCCCCCTTATTCAACTCACTCTCCCTGGGTGATGTTGGACAAAGCCTTACTTTTCTCATCTGTAAAATATCATGCTAATAACAGTACCTACTTTAAAAGTGTGTTTGAAAGATTAGTAATAGAATATTGGTAAAGTGCTTTAGCATGGCTCCTGGCACAGGGATATGCTTAATAAATGTCAGCTCCTATTACTGTTCAAAAAACAAAAACAAAAAATCTTCCCAAGTCTCAGTATCCCCTATGTCCTTCTATGTACATGAATAGTTGAATGGCTAGGTAGAAATACATTTATGACAGTGTCATGCAGCTGTAGATACTGCTTTTTGTCTTTGTAAATTCATGTTTTATTTAAGGGCAGAACAGATTAAATTCCTACCATAAAGGCAGGAATGCCTTCACAGCAGGACTTCACTCAACTCTCATTCCCCACCTTTTGATTTTAGTAGTTATAATGCTGGTTGTCTCCTGTTCGGGTCATAACAATTGAATTCTCTTCAGTAATTTTATTTTCATTGTGTTTATTTTATTCCTGTATAGAGATATTGTCGATATTCATCACATTCATCAGGATGTCTAACTTTTTATTTTGATGGTACTCTTAATTGCCTGGATTTTGTTGTCAGACTTGCTTTAGAAAGTGTTATATATTTTTTAAAAAAGAAAGAAAGCAACAAAGAAACAAAGAGCAAGCTATATTTTCTGAGTACTTTCATAATTGAGAAAGTGGTTTTGGATAGAAAGGTTCATATATAATATTTTTGGGTAATATTGCTCCATTGTCTTCTGACATTGGATATTACTATATGGACATCTGATTCCCCCTTACCTCATACAGATTGTTTTGATTTTGATTTTTCTGTCTGGATGTTCAGATAATTCTTTATCCTCCAGAGTCAGTAGCCCAAATGAGATATGTCTCTCTATCGGGAATTATGTGTTCAATTTCCTAGGAACGTGGTATAGTCTTTGATTCTGAAATTTCTGATTTATTTTTCAGGGAAAATGTCCTATTATTTTATCTTTGGATATATATTGTGTTCCATTTGTGGGTTTATGCATCAGAATTCCAGTTATCTTAATATTTGATCATTTCTGCTTGTCCTCTTTCTATACAAGCTTTGTGTTATTTTAGTCCTTTGACTTTTTTCATCTACATTTACTGTGATTATCTCAAGTCTCCTCTATGTTGGTAATATGATTTTTAGTAGTTTTTTTTTTTAAATGTTACTTGTACTTTATAATTTATATATTGGCTCTCTAATGATGTTGTTTTGGTCCTTGCTTTATTTCTTAGGTCCACTATCTCTTTCTGTTTCATTCTGTTATTTTGTCATCTAGTCTTTGACCTCTAGTTATATTGAATTTATTCTCATATGAAGTGAATCCATTGTGTAATGCACCTTGAGCAATTTCTCCTCCTACCCTTGTATTTCTTCTGGGTTGAGTGCTTTGTTTTCCTCTCTCCCTTCGCCCAACTACCTTTCTCTGTGCCTCTGTGTTTTTCTGTCTCTCATTATTGTTGGCTGTAATGTATTTTCATATATTTCAAATATGTCTTTTATCTTGCTCATGTGTGGGTGGCTCTGTCTAGACACTATTTGCTCTAATACAATAAAAGTTACTTGTAGACTTGTTTACCACCCTGCCTTAGACCCATTGGGCTCCCGTTAGAAGGCTGGAGATTTCAGGTTTTGTGCCTTTTTTAAAGAACCAACAGGAATGATTGGGGAATAGGTATAATTGAAGCAACATACTGTGTTGGCTGGTGCTGCTCCCATTCCCTTCTAGAGTAGAGGGGCTGGTCCTTAGGTTTCTGGTCAAGTCTTCAGCTCACTGTTAGCCCAAGAGCTTTCATCGTAGTGAGCCCCACCTCCTGTATGTCTCTTCAACAGCCTTCCAGCTTCTCTTCTCTCAGTAAAGGAGAAACATAAGGCTATTTCCATAGGTTTTGCATTGATCCAAGTTTGGAGGTATTACTGAGAATTCTTAGGCTTTTGCCCCAAACTTCAGGGCCATTTCTGTGTCTAAAGGACAGATAAGGAACTCAATCCTAATCCACCTTTCTGCTCCAAAAATATCTGTTTCTTTTTTTTTTTTCAATTGTCTATGCTTTCTTTTCTTTATTTGTTGTTGTTGATTTTTATGTTCCTGTTTGTATGTACTGGGACTGAAGTTTATTTCGTTAGCTGTTGAGGGAGAGAAATTAGTTGTGTGTTAGAATCCATCATTTTCTTAGTTAAATATGCTGAAAGATTCCCTCATTGAGTATTTACTACTAATAAGAAACTTGAAAAACAAATTTTCTACTGTAATTTATTATAATTCTTCAAAATACATTTGAAAATACACAGAAATAGCTCTCATGCATGGCAGAAACATTTTTTCTAGACTTTTAGAATATCCACATCTTTTACTCTCAAATACCAAGAAGGCATTGTAGAAAACATTTAACTGAGGAAAAAATGCTAGCTCTCAAATTCCTGTTAGTACGCAATGTTAGGAATTGGATAACTTATTTTTTAGATATATTATTTCTGTCATTATACAACATACATGACAACATTTTTATCTTGTTTTAACATGTTTTCATTTCCTTCACAGCTAAAATTAAAAATTGGCAAAGAAAGATGTTTATAAATTGTATATCTGTGAATGTATAATTTTCTGTGTTTACGTGTATACGTGACATTTTAAACATGAGTATTTTATGATATAGAAGTACATATATTAAAATATGTGTTTATATTTAGATATACATACACATACATATTTGCGTGTGTGTGTGTATACACACTAACCTAATTGTTGCATAGTTGCCAATATCCACCTAAGTCTTGATTGATAGCACAAAAATCATTCCTTTGGGGCGCCTGGGTGGCGCAGTCGTTAAGCGTCTGCCTTCGGCTCAGGGCATGATCCCGGCGTTCTGGGATCGAGCCCCACATCAGGCTCCTCTGCTGGGAGCCTGCTTCTTCCTCTCCCACTCCCCCTGCTTGTGTTCCCTCTCTCGCTGGCTGTCTCTATCTCTGTCAAATAAATAAATAAAATCTTTAAAAAAAATCATTCCAAAGGTATGACAATAACATCAGGAAGCGTATAGAATTAGGACCTTGAGGTAATCCTCCTATTATTTTTATCACGGGTTTGAGCCTCATAGCATCATTCTGCCAATTTGGTCCTAGGCTCCACAACTAAAGAGAGAAATGGGAAGCTCAGTCTGTATTTATAGAGAAGCAAACCCTGATTACAAAAAGAGCTGTAGCTGAGGAAGGGTAATGGGATTATTTGTCTGGATAAAGAAAATTGTGAGGAGAGGTCTAGAATAGTTTTCAAGCATATATAAAGAACTCTAAAGTAAAGGTTGAAGATCAGATGTTCTTCATAGACCAGAATTTTTAGATGGGAGGAAGAATTTTTTACATATTGTAGCCACAATAAGAAGTACTGATGGTGTAGGAAATGAAATCAAAAGGTCTTCATATCTCTAAGGTGATTAAATACTATCTTTGCCAACTATAGCAGAGTAGCTTATTATAGTTGATGTTTCTAATATTCTGTTGCTGTAATTGTTATTACTTTGAAGAAAAGTATACTTGTATGTCTTAAATGTTGTTCATCATCTAGCTTTTTCATAGCTGTTCCTCAGTTGCAGCCAGGAAGTTACTGAATGTGAAAGGATTATCCTATGAAGACACCCAGGCCTCAATAATGTATAAACATTATTGTATAATGTATAATGTATAAACACCTATCCTGTGCTTGGCCTCGAGGACACAAATTTGGAAAAGGCAGTCCCTGTCCTTAAGCTAGTAGCTTAGTGGATTCACAACCAGATTGATGTCACAATGAAAGGAATTGTTGTTTTACCTGCTTTTTCTTGTCAGTTAGTTTTTAATGATGATATATTTACTTCTGTGGGAGGAAAAAATTTATATATATATATAAATCTCCTGTTCTCTGCCCCTCTTTCTCTCTCTGTGGAAATGATCACTGATGGACTAGATTGAAACCCTTCTTTGAATGGAAAATGCTAAGAATAAAATCCATAACTTAAAAAAAAAAAAACCTTTTTTTTTTCCAGAAGAGTGGGACCCAGCCCCAGTCAATATTAATAGTTAAAACTCAAGTGAGCTTTTACTTCCAATGCAGAATGCATTCTAGTCATTTAAGGCTAGAACCCAACCTAAATTTTTTAGGAGAGTACAGACATGTATGGGTGAGAGACAACTTAAATAGAAAATGAAATGCAAATCTCAACACCCTTCCTACGGGGGAGGACAGATGTGTAGGTAGGAAAGAGCAAACTAGAGAGAAATATTCAGCAGATTTGAAGTTACTTGTCACATAAGACCTGGAAAGAAGTGTTGGATTGGCCAGAGATACATCACATAGCTCCTTGTTAAAAAGGGAGAAGGAGGATTATGCATTTAGAGATCAAGTTAGCTGAAAGAAAGTTACTTTGGCAACAAAAGTTAGTGCAAGAAGAATTGAATTGAAACTATGAGGTAAGAGAACAATTCATCATCTATAAATTGAGCAGTCCGTTAGAAACATTGTTCTATAAAACTAGGAATTGGCTGAGGTATGTTTAGCATGAAAGCCTGAATTTATAAAGACGATTTCCCCCACTAGGACATGTTATCTCTAAACCTACATTCAATGCCCAGTGGCCTTCTTTACAGATCTGAATGTGATTACATATGAAACTATGGCTCCTTAAGGTGAAATTATCTGTTGATACAATTGTGATAGTGCACTTGAAAGAACCATTTCTTTTGGGTACAGAGGTAATCCAATTTGGCAGCAAACGTATTTTGGACATTTAGTGGGGTCTGTCTCTTTAGATATTTGTTTTCAAGAGGAGACTGATAGGGTTATGTCCACTATTTTAGCAACAAATTAACTAACCTCAAAGGGCTTGGGAACTTCGAGAGAGCTGTCCTGTCTGAGAGCTGTACTTAGAGTGGAAATGCAGCCACTCAAGGATCATGCTAATTTTTCCTTTCTTCCTAATAAAAGCTCACCAATCTGTCCTTTTTTTTTCTTTTTCTCTCCATTCTTGTTAATCATTCACCAAAGTGATTTGTGCTGCCTTGTGTTTATTTAAGCCATGGGCATGGCTTTAAAAATGCATTCTCTGCCATTTCAGAGTTGTGGTGAATCTTTAGAATATATAGAATCTTCTCAAAATCAAGGTAATACAGAGTATTAGTTAATTATTAATTATATGCATTAGAGCAGTATTTTACAATTAACCTACTTTTATTACATACTTAAATAACTGGAAAAGAGTAGCTGTAAGTAACTTACCTAAAAATAAAAATATTAGAGGGGTGCCTGGGTGGCTCAGTCGTTAAGCGTCTGCCTTCGGCTCAGGGCGTGATTGCAGAGTTCTGGAATCGAGCCCCACATCGGGCTCCTCCACTGGGAGCCTGCTTCTTCCTCTCCCACTCCCCCTGCTTGTGTTCCCTCTCACGCTGGCTGTCTCTGTCTCTGTCAAATAAATAAATAAAATCTTAAAAAAAAAAATACTAGAAGCCAAATCAAAAAAGGTTAGGGAGTGATATGGGACATTCCTGAAAATACTTGTGAGGCATCTGTTATATGAAATAAAACTCATAAAACTATTTAGATTATTGTTGATGGCTTTGGGGTTGAAATTACAGAAGAAATCTCACTCTATAAAATTCAAATGATTAGTCATAGCATAGAAAGTCCTAGGAGAAAACCAGATAAATTTACAAAAAAACTTTAACTCAAATTTAAGGTTTAGTTATACAAGTCTAATGATTTCAGGATAGAGGGTTCTCTCATCTATTAGTTATTTCAAGGTATGATAAACACTTTCAAGAACAAATTATATTTCCTCCATATTTCTGTTGCTTATTAGTCATTTTTGGTCATTTTTCCTTATTCCCTCAGCCCCCAAATTAAAATAATTCTTTGTATATGTACTATAAGTCCTGTAGAAGATCCTGAGAAACTAACATCTGAGGGAAATGTAAGTAATTTATTTCTGGTCATAAATTTTTATTCTATCCAAAGAGAGTATAACTAAAATCAGTATCTTGCTTGAAATTGTTGTAGCATTGTACGTGTATGTTAAGCAGTTCTCTGAAATGGATTAATACTATGTAAATGGCACAATTTGATAAACTTGAAAATTCATGGTACTTCATTTTTATTAGTCATTAAGAAGTTGCTACCCATCAAATAGTTTAAAGTAGTGAAATTATTCCTTCCATGAGAGTGGAAGGGAGAGGGTATTGTGTAATATTCAAAGAAAATTAAAAGAGAAAGTGTATGCTTCAGATCCCATCTGTAAGAATCATACGGTGGTTGGTAAATAATGATATATGTGAAAGATATCTTAAAATAATAAGTGGTATGAAAACTGGGCACAAAGAGAGAGAGCACTATAAGAAGCAGGAAAGTCCATTATTAGATTCACAAAAGATAAAATGTCATGGGGAAAGGAATATTTGAGTTTCCTCTTACTGAATAAATAGAATTTGTATCATATGAGGAATGTAATTCCAGGCAAGAATCCACGATCAGAAAAATGCTGATAAAACATACCTACATCCACTGATAAATCATATTCCTTCTTTCATCCCAGTTGCAATTTGTGTTAAGAATATAGGACTCCAGAGCTGTGAAAGGTATAATGTGATTATACCTAGATCCTAAATTCCAGGCAGCAGATTCTAGTTTGTTCATCACAGAAAAAGACAAAGGGCTCAAATAAGAAGAGAAAAACTGGGTAAACTTAATTTGTTCACTTTCTCCCAGAAGAGTGTCAACATCAAAAATATATTAAACAATGGGTTAAATTGATGTTAGTGTGGCAGAACTTCTTCCCCCAACAAGTTATAAACTACTGTTCAGGTAACCATGTCAAGTGCCATAAAATCAGTAAAAATAGTACCAGTGGGATTTCTAAAAGGAGAGAGAATTTTACAAGAAGAAAAATTAAGGTGACCTTTTGGAGAAGTGGATTCATGATGGATAGGTAGGATGTCTACAGTCTAAGACAAAATGGAAAACAGTTCAGGAAGAGAAAACAAAATGAACAAAGACAGGATCAGAAAAGGGTGGGGCACAGTTGTTAAGTTGAGCCCTCCTGTGTATATAAGGGATGTGTGGATGGGAGCTTCAGGAAAACAGGTAGCTATTTGGTTATGCATTATTTAAAGCAAGATTGAAAAGCTTTTACCTGATTTCTAATCCAACCGGGCTTATGTATTTAGACCTCTTGAAGACTTTCTCCTAAATTCTGTATTTATTTTAATTCCTTTTGCTCAAACAGGGAAGAGCTTTAAGCCTTTTGGAAAGGTATCCAGTATAACAGATACTTACTCCTTTCTGCTACACCATGCTTTGTTCTTTCTTGTTTTTTCTCATCATTCATTGACATTTTATTTTCCAAGACAATAAAGTAGTATGTTGTTAGACATGTGGTTTCCATGACATTGTTCAAACTCTTCCTCATCATCTTATATTCATATTGCCACAGAAAACATAAAAATGTGTATTTTATTGCTTGAGTTTGTATAAGCATTATCAGCAAATCTTTGCTGAGATGTGCCGAGGATGAAGCAGTGTAGGAGGCATTAATAATGAAGAGAAATCATTAGCCCTTATCTGTACCACAAAAATTACTCATGACTGGCTATAGAAATGAAGGTATTAAGACAGCCAGGGAAGATAGGTATCCAGTGTAAGGAATAAGAGAAAAATCACAAAATATAGATCATGGCTCACATATATATTTGGAAGTAGAAATAATTTTTGAAGCATCCTTGGTATTACTGTTATACAATAATAATTACATATTTAAGTCAAATTATCCCTTTAACTAATCACAAGTAACTTTTTAATTTAATTTAATTTAATTTAATTTAATTTAATTTAATTTAATTATTTTTTAAAGTAATCTCTACACCCAGTGCTGGGCTTAAACTCACAACCTCAAGATCAAGAGTTGCACACTCTACCAACTGAGCCAGCCAGGTGCCCCAGAGGTCACTATATCTTATTAATCAATAAAACAGAAGGTTTTGAGAATTCACTATGATCAGCTTTGGCTTATTTAGGTCCATTGAGAGGTAATAAACAGGAAGATTATTTCTCAAATTGAGGAAATAGAATGAATCTACCCAAAACTATTAGAAAATAGCCACCATTTAATTTTAGTTGTTTGTGTTTAAGAAATTTTGCTATGCAAAATACCCTATTTTGGACATTGAGACTACAAAAGGGCAAGAGGGCAAGTCAAACTGGAGAATCACACATACCCATATATATTTACATATTTATGTATATATGTGTATATTTTTATATATTTCTATATACATATGTGTATTTCTATACACATATATACAATAATCAGTTTGTTGTGGGCAATATACTCAGATATTCTTTTCTATTTATTGTTTTTCTTTAAAATACAGTTATGCACTGTATTTTGTGCATTCATTGTCCTCAATTTTTATCTCCAGGTTATAGACGAGGACAGTAACTGAAGCACTTGCAGTGAGTGGAATGGCTGGGACTTAAGCCCAGGCAATCTGGCTCCATCATGTGGGCTCCTGGAACTTCACTTTTCTTTGCTTTTCTTCTGTATAGATCTGATAGTCTTTCCTCTTCTTTTTCTCTTACTCCTAACCCTTTTTATTTCTGTTCTACTCTCCCCCCACCACCCCTGCTCTCTAAATAGTTACTATACACATGCACACACACCTCAGGCATATATCAGTCAATAAATAGGCATACCTCTCTCTCTCACACATATGTGTGTGTATGTATATATGTGTGTATACATGTATGTATGTATGTGTATGTATATGTCCATGTGTGTATATACACATAAATGCGTATCTGTGTATGTGTGTATATATTTTCTCCCAGATCCCATAATAAACTGAATATGGCAATAAAGTGAGTCAAATGAATCTTTTGGTTTTCTGCTGCATATAAAATTATGTTTACATTATACTGTAGTTTATTAAATGTACAATGGCATTAAGTCTAAAAAACATGTACATACCTTAATTTTAAAATATTTTATTGTTTAAAAAATGCTAACCATCACCTGAGCTTTCGGTGAGTTGTAATCTTTCTGCTGGTGGAGGGTCTTCCTTCAGTGCTGATGGCTGCTGACTGATCAGGGTGATGGTTGCTAAAGGCTAGGATGGCAATTTCTCAAATAAGACAACAGTGAAGTTTGCTGCAACAATTGATGCTTCCTTTCATGAATGATTTCTCTGTAGCATGTGATGCTGTTTGATAGCATTTTGCCCAGAGTAAAACTTCTTTCAAAATTGGAGTCACTCCTCACAAACACTGAGGCTGGTTTATCAACTAAGTTTATGTAATATTCCAAATCTTTTATTGTCATTTCAACAATCTTCACAGCATCTTCACCAAGAGTAGATTCCATCTTAAGAAACCACTTTTTTTTGCTCATCCATAAGAAGCAACTTCTCTTCTATTCAAATGTGATCATGAAATTACAGCAATTCACTCCCATCTTCAGGCTCCACTTCTAATTCTAGTTCTCGGGATGCCTGGGAGGCTTAGCCATGAAGCATCTGCCTTCAGCTCAGGTCATGATCCCAGATCCTGGGATCGAGCCCCTCATTGGCCTCCCTGCTCAGCAGGAAGCCTGTTTCTCCCTCTCACACTCCCCTTGCTTGTGTTCCCTCTCTTCCTGTCTCTCTCCATCAAATAAGTAAATAAAATCTTTTTAAAACTCTATTTATAATTCTAGTTCTCTTGCTGTTTCCACCACATCTGCAGTGCCTTCCTCCACTGAGGTTCTGAGCTCTCTCCAAGTCATCCATGAGGATTGGAATCAACTTCTTCCAAACTCCTGTTAGTGTTGGTATTTTGACCTTTTCCCATGAATCACAAGTGTTTCTAATGGCATCTAGATGATGAATCCTTTCCCAAATATTTTCAGTTGTCTTTGCCCAGATCCTTCAGAGGAGGCACTATCTGTGGTAGTTATAGCCTTACAAAATGTATTTCTTAAATCATAAGACTTGAAAGTCAAAATTACTCATTGATCCATGGTTTACAGAATGGATGTTGTATTAGCAGGCAGGAAAACACCACTAATCTCACTGTACATCTCCATCAAGAGCTCTTGGGTGACCAGGTACATTGTCAAAGAGCAGTAATATTTTGAATCTTTTTTCCTCCACAGTTGGCTTAAAATATTCAGTAAGCCATGTTATAAACAGATGTGCTGTCATCCAGACTGTTGTTCCCTTTATAGAGCATAGACAGCTTAGACTGAGCATAATTCTTAAGGTTCCTAAGAGTTTTGGAATAGCTAATGAGCACTGGCCTCAACTTCAAGTCACCAGCTACATCAGCCCCTAACAAGAGAGTCAGGCATTGAAGCTTTTTGAAGCCAGGCATTGACTTTTCCTCTCTAGCTATGAAAGTCCTAGGTGGCATCTTCTAATACATGGCTGTTTTGTCTGTATTGAAAAGCTCTCATTTAATGTAGACATCTCCATTGATGATCTTAGCTAGATCTTCTGAAGAACTTGCTGTAGCTTCTGTATTACCACTTGCTGCTTCCCTTGCACTTTTATGTTGTGCAGAGGGCTTCTTTCCTTAAACCTCGTGAACCAACCTCTGCTAGCTCCAGAGTTTTCTTCTGTAGCTTCCTCACCTCTCAGCCTTTACAGAATTGAAGAGAGTTAGGGCCTTGCTCTGAATTAAGGTTTGGTTTAAGGGAATAATGTGGCTGGCTTGATCTTCTATCCAGACCACTAAAACTTTCTCCGTATCAGTGATAAGACTCTATCACTTTCTTATCATGTGTGTGTTTACTGGAGTAGCTCTTTTAATTTCCTTCAAGAACTTTTCATTTGCATTCATAAACTTGGCCGTTTGGCGCAAAACTTTCAGGCTATCTCAGCTTTCACCATGCCTTCCTCTATAAGCTTAATCACTTCTAGCAGTTGATTTAAAGGGAGAGACATGAGTGACTCTTCCTCTCACATGAACACTTAGAGGCCATTATAGGGTTATTAAATGAACTAATTTCAATATTGTTGTGTCTCAGGGAATAGGGAGGCCCAAAGAGGAGAGACAGGGGAAAGGTGGTCTGTGGAACAGTCAGAACATATACAACATTTATTTATTCAGTCTGCCATCATGTATGTGTGTGGTTTTTGGTGTCCCAAAACAATTACAAATTAACATCAGAGATTACTGATCACAGATCACTGTAACAAATATAATAATGAAAAAGTTCAAAATATTGCAAGAATTACCAAAATTGACACAGAGACATGAAGTGAGCAAATGCTGTTGGAAAAATGGTGCCAAGGGGCACCTGGGTGGCTCAGTCAGTTAAACATCCAACTCTTGATTTCAGCTTGGGTCATGATCTCAGGGTCCTGGGATCAAGCCCCACATCAGGCACCATGCTCAGTAGGGAGTTTGTTTGAGATTCTCTCTCTCTCTCTGCCCTTCCCCCCCACTCTCATTCTCTCTCTCTCTCTCTCTCTCTCTCAAATGGATGGCTAAATCTTAAAAAAAAAAAAAAAATGGTGCCAATAGGCTTGCTTGATGCTGGGTTGCCAAAAAACCTTTAATGTGTAAAAAATCCAATATCTGTGAAGCACAATAAAATTAAACTCAATTAAATGAAGTGCAATAAAATGGAGTATAACTGGATTTATGTGTGTATCTATGTATATGTTTATGTATATTTACATACTATGCATATGTATATGTTTATGTATATTTACACGCATACATATGTAAACTGTAGTCTCAACTCCAAAAATGAATTTCAAATTTCACTGATGGATACCAGTCAAAATTTGAAAACTTTGATATAGGCCTAAATGATATCATGAATTCTGATGAAAGTGAATACTAGGAATGGGCAGACTCTGGCAGTTTTCTCGGCCCCAGGGTAGAAGGTCTTAAAGGGGGAAGAGAAATAGACAATATGGTGTTATATTTTTAATAGTTCTAATTACTTATTCCATTATCTTTGAGGCTTCGGAAATGTTAATGAGTTATTCTTCCACCTGAATTTTCAAGTGGCAAAGAGACAATTGTTAGAAAGCAATTCAGGATGTAGGCAGAGGAGTCAGCCTGTCTGGCTCCACAATCTATAGGTTGTATGACTTGGAGAAAGTTGCTTCAACTCCTTGCACCTCAGCATCTTTGTAAAATGGGAATCACAGAGTCTCAGAGAGGTGTGGTGAATATAATAAATATAAAGTGCTTAGACTAATAAATTATACATGGTCAGCTCTCAATAAATATTGGGTATTTGCTAGTAAACAAATAGTTGATCGAAATCTATAATGAAATCGGGAACAGAATCAAGTAGACAGCTAATATATCTGCTCAGAGGCATTCAAGAAATATTTCTGATGCCTTTCCGTTCATTGTCAGTGAATTTGGGTAAGGAATAAAAAATAGTCTCTTACTAATATTATCAATTATAAATAAATAATTTCAGCTCTGTATACAATGGAGACATCCTCTCTTTAGAAAAGCTCTCTGACATTTTTTTCATGCATTTAGTCTGTGAATATTAATGCATCGAGCTGTGAGTCATATAAATCAATTCGCCCATGTGAAAGTTCGAATAATTTTAAAGTTGTTTTTTCCTAGAGGTCCAAATATTTAGTTAAAAATCAGGAAAATAGGGAGGGAGGAGGAAGAGAGAGGAGAGAGAAAGAGGTAGAGGAAAAGGGAGAGAGAGATTAAGATTTCTAAGATCTTCAGTAGAAAAAGTAAGAACTTTCCACAGGCTCTCCCATTTTTCTAGAACATTCATCAGTGTTTACAAGTTGACTTTGAAGTCAGGAGTGGTCAGAGACAGCAAAATAAAGCATTAATCCAAATGAGCAAAAATTAGCACTCCTTACTCACTGAAATAACAACAACGATGACAAAAGAAAATGCAATCTAACTTTAAAAATGGCTACTAAAAATGCATGTCCATGTCCTACCTGAAACGAGATCAAGACAGCTATTTCACTGTAAATTTAACCTGAGTCTCAGGAAACATGAATATTCAAATCTGGCATCATTGTAAGATTCCCAGTGGAAGAGAATGAACATTTCTTTTTAAAATTTCCCTTTCCTAGGCAGGGTTTTGAGGGACTAAGCCTGTGAGATTCATTAGCAAAGCTGTGTTATATTTTATTTGTAATTTTCTTTCAATTACAAATTTCCATCATAAAGTAACTAGTATTATGGCAATTAAGACATTAAATTAAATTAGTATATCACGTATCATGCTGGGAAAATAATAATGCAGTATAGCAATGCACCACAATAGATAATTGCTAAGACAATAGGAATGTGTCCACAGTAAAGATGATAGCCATTTTTTTGTGACTATCACCATAGCCAGTTTCAACAGAGAATGAGCCCATCACTGTAACTAAATCCCAATGAAATTCTAGAATTACAGAGACACTAAGCTTTCTTGTCTTACATTCTGGGTTGTCTCAGAATTATCAGCTTCCCTTTATTTACTTTATCAGCATAGCTTCCATAGCTTTATGCACTGTTCAGTATCTTTTATGTAAGTCAATTGGATACAAACACTCGGTTTTCAGAATGTTTACTAGATGTTTTATTTCTTTTCCAAAGTGTTTTTGTTTTCTTTCCCGAGGCAAAACACCACTAACTTTACAACTATTTAACTGTGTTTTGGGGTGGTGGGGGGGCCGGGGGGGGGAGGCGTTCAGCAGCGGTTCCTGTATAATAAACTCAGGGTTTCAGGGAATTATTGGATTACAAATATTCTCTCTCCTTGTGCAGTGTTTCTAACTGGGCAAAGATCTTAGCACGAAGGTTCACTTTCCCACCCACTCACTTTCGTTTTCTGTCTTTGCAGTTCCGCCATGGTTTTTAAATCACCCTTCCAACCTGTATGCCTATGAAAGCATGGATATTGAGTTTGAATGTTCAGTTTCTGGAAAGCCTGTGCCCACTGTGAATTGGATGAAGAATGGAGATGTGGTCATTCCTAGTGATTATTTTCAGATAGTGGTAATTATCTTTTTTTTTTTTTTTTTTTTCGTAATAGCTATACAATCCCATTCATTGTTTACTCTATTTTCAGTTGCTTTTCCTTCCTGGGAAGAAGGTTCTTATTGGGAATTTTTATGGTGTGTTAAGAAAATTGTTCCAATAGAGCAAATGATTTTCTAAACCTAACAATTTTTAAGCTGACGAAGAGCGATCAAACAGCCCAGCCCCCTTGCTTTACAGACAAGGTTTTTTGAAACAAACACACAATGAAAAAAACAGAGGACCTAAGAGACTATCTTTCCAAGTATCCTCATTCCTGGTTCTTGGGAAAACAGAATTTAGAACCTAGTTTTAGACTATCTGAAGCCAACAATCTCTTACTTCTTTCACTTTTACCCATTATAACAAAGTTTCAGTATGATGTGCAACTATGATTATGGTTGTCTTACTTTTGTAATACAGACAAGTTTTCTCTGCTACCCTTCCAGATAGGACAGTTGATCCTACATGAACAGTAGGAAAGCATGTGGTGACAGTGACAAGTGGTAGTGGCAGGACTAGGACGCCATGGAGACCCAGCGTTCACATGGCATTGCACTTTTGAACATTGGAAAAAATTGAAGCTAAGCATAATAGTTCTTATAGTTTCTCTAAGTTCTAGTGTACTCAATGCCCCATGGGGGATCACAGGGATAATGGTATATTGTATTCACTAAGTTGTTTTCCTGGTACACAGTGAGCACTCAATGCCTATCATTGCTATCACTCCTTTTGCTGTTACCAGCGGAATTCTTTGCTCATTTAAAAACACTCCGAAAACTCTCCTTTAGGTGTAGGTTAGCATTGGAGGTTCTGAATTCAAGGATATGAATATATGAGAAATATGAAAAGCACTTTCCAAATATCAAAGAACTTCGTAGTTAAAGAAGGAGGATTTAGGTCCACTTCTCTTATGTTTGAGACACAGACATGATCTGTCAAAAAAGAGTGTCTATACCAAGTCTTCTGGCAGAAGGGGCCCTGCCAGTCCAGGCACATGCTCTCCTTAACCTTGCACTGGCTCTCATTGGTGGATCCACCTCTTTGAGGTTGGATCAGTTGACTTTCACAAATTTCCATAACCTCTTTATGCATGCATTTAGTCATACTATAAGAGTTCTTAAGGAATACATCCCTAAAGCATAACTTTATTACTTTTATCACCACTGTATTTTCACTTTTAGTTGCATTTATTTAATTGGTTGGGAATAGAGTAAGAAAGGGGGAAAAAATGTAACTTTTCAATGCCATGCCAATCCATTAGTTCCTTTAAGTGCAATGCTATTTCTACTACCACTGAATTAAAAATGACCTGCCACGGGGCAACTTGAAATGTGTTGTGTCCGCCTAGAATATATGCTACTTGCATATAAAGGAAAGTGTTGAGTGCCCTTAAGGACACATGATAAAATACAACATTTATTTTTTTTTATAGTTTGAATAATCTTTCTCCCAGAATGACTCATTACAGCCAACCTATTTAAATGTTTCTTTTCTTAAGGTGAAAAGAAAATGTACAGTATGAGACCTCTTCACATGAAATTGTGCTTAAAAATATTTCCCCAGTAGCTCCAGAAATCTGAGAGCCATTGGCTGTCACACAGTAACATTTAACACAAATAGTAACTTATATGAGAATTGTTAATTAGAAGTTAGTCAGCTTTATCTCAGAATTTTACATCAACGGAGAATTGACTACAAGACACTAAAAACAATTAAGAATTCCCCATGAGGTAATATTTATCTCTTAATGACTTCAGGGGAAGTGATTTAACACGTCTCACTTACTGAACTAATTCTTACACTAATATTGAAGAAAAACTGAGTCAGTATAATTAAATGCTATTTCCAGATTATTTTATCATTCATCCTTGAAAAAGATGGTGGCTCAATTTATATAAAACAGGAGATGACATTGCTGTGTTTAATTTATGGATTACTGAAGATAAAGCATTTTGGCCATATAACAAGAATGACACGGTATGAAATACCATTGCTCCAAATCCCAAATGGGTACATGTCAAAGCAATTACAATTTTAAAAGGATTTTCAGATTTTTTTTCTTAGTAAACACTTCCAGAAAATATCCAACCTAGATTTCTTATCTTTTAGAAGCTGCAAAAATCAGTGTTTCTTTTTGTTTCCCCAGCAGCTGCTAAACACAATTTTCCTTCAATAACAAGTGAAAGAATGAAATTTCTTTTGACGCTAACCTTTGTTTCGTGCCTATTTAATCAAAGAGCTCTCTGTTTGCTGCTCGTTTAGATATCGAGGATGTTGTGTACTTGTGTGAGTATAGCTTTCATTGCAGAACTGGGTTAAATGTATACACGTGGATTCAACAGTGTTGGGAATCCGTGACATTTCCCAAGTGACCTAGGACATATCTGTGAGACCGAGAACCCTCATGGCTTTCTTGCTTGCTTCCTCTGTGAAATTTTTATCAAAATTTTATGTTCATTTTGTCTCTGAGTTTTTTGCTTTTTTAAAATATTGTACCTGCTTCTTTCTTCTCTCTAGGGTGGAAGCAACCTACGAATCCTCGGAGTGGTGAAGTCAGACGAAGGCTTTTATCAATGTGTAGCTGAAAATGAGGCTGGAAATGCCCAGACCAGTGCACAGCTCATTGTCCCTAAGCCCGGTAAGTTGAGGGGAACTTTGTTCTGGGACTGGTAGCTACCTCTATGCTTGGTCCACTTGCGAAATCCATATTGTTTTTCCTATCTTTCAACGTCAATTGCAAATTATTGAAGTATTTAGTTTATCAAGGAGTACATTTATGTGTTGATGTTGTATTCTTTCTAGAAAACTAGGTATGTGTCTCCATCCAGTGAGATAGAGTCATCATGAACAGTAGGTACTTCTGGTTGTCAAGTTAGCAACCACTAAATTACTACATTCTCCCCTCTTCTGTGGCTTGCCTTTCTTCCGGTATTTCAGGTATACGTAGAATATATGGAGAGATGGAGTACATACATATACATTTATATGTTATATACGTGTGTACATATGTCCATACGTAAGTATACATACATACATACCCACCAGAAGACAGACACAGCCCAGCAGGGAGCTGAGCTGGGGAGCTGGTGCAGAGGCCCGCGAGGCCATGCAGAAAGTCCAGTGCGGGGATTCCTAGGGTGGGGGCGGGAGTCTCTGAAGAAGCACAGAGCTGCCTCACAAAAAAGAAGCTTGTGATGCTTTCCACTTTTGAAAACAAGTCTGTCCTCTTCTTTCTGATCCTGGAGAAGCCCTCATTAGAGGGGAAAAATTCGACCTAAGAAACTGAAAAATCAAGTGACAGACAGTCCTCCTGCTTCGTCCTCACTTTTGGTCTCAGGAAGAAACTTTACATGAACATCATTTTAATGTTTTGATTTAGATCTTAGTGTGTGTGTGTGTGTGTGTGTGTGCGTGCGTGCGTGTTGTTACTATTTGTTGTTTTTAGTACCTGAAGATAAGTCTTTTTAAATATTTTAAGGTGACCAGGACTAGAGGATTGGTCCAGATTGCTATCAGGATTGGGGAAGTAGATCTGACAGGGTGTGTATGAAGGTGGACCACAGGACAACACGAAACTGTTTCCTCTTAATATCCTAGCAGTTCAGCTCATTCAATAAACCAGTTACTAGCGTCTGGTGTCAGTTCTTCTGGCAAGGTTTCATTTCAAAGGGTAACCATTTGTCACTGGGATCTTGCGTTCCACCTGGGCCCTGAGTCATTTAGGTCTAAGTGACCATACAGAGCAAGGCTCTCCTCAGCCAGAGAGCCATTTACCTCCTCACTAGGGCAAGCCTCTGAGAATCTGGGTAATTCATTCTTCCGCGTAGATAGTAAAGTATTATCAGTGGGTTCTGCACTCTTGGTCGGTGTTCATTGTATTTGGCAACGGATTAGAATGAAAATAAAAGCAAATGAAGATAAAAATCTGAAAGTGTGACAGGACACTATTGTGACTGTCTTACATCCCCCCTTATAAATGATGGATTGCTTTTTCCTGGCTATTCCGTCAGGTCTTCAAATCATGCTTCTCCAGCTCCTTGGAGATGCAGTGGAGGCCACATGCACAGATGGTGGAGAGGCCCAGCTATAAATGTAAATTCAGCAGTGAGGCTGACCATGGTAGGGAGAACATAGCCCTTTCTGTTTAAGTTTCAACAATAAACGGCCACCATGTATTTTGAGGCACGTTGTGGGCCCACATTGCCAGCTGCTCAGCTTTGGGCTGTGCACAGGCTTGTGGCGGAGAGTTCCTCTTGGCAGCCATAACAATCTGCTCCTCACTGAAGCACACACAATGACCCATTCCAGCCAGTGTCCATTGTTAATGGATATTTACATAAGCCTAATGAAGTTTCAACATAGTCTTTTATGTACAGTTAGCTATTCCCACTTTAGCAATTAGTGACTTAGGAAATAAAGTAAACATAATCTACTAAATTAAACTGAGTTAATGACTTGTTTTGCTCTCCAGAAAATAAGTTTAGGAAAAATATTCAGATGTGTGTACTGTAACATGTGAAATATATACATGGTTTCCTCTAGGCAAAGATCAAGAAGATCAATGGCAATTTAAACAGTCATGATACTATAGGAAATCCTGTCAATAACGGTATATATGTAACACTGAAACACCATAAACACTGATCCAGACTGCTGCCTCCCTCTCCCATTTTCTCTCTCTCTCTCTCTCTCTCTCTCTCTCTCTCACACACACACACACACACACGCACAGGATGCATGAAAAGCCTGCAATCTTAAGACTTTGTGCATACATCAAAAAGACTTAGTCATATTATGTAAGTGGTGGCGAATGGAAATTAAAATACTTCAGCTGACTTATATTACTTGCATTATCTATTAATCTCTTCTAATAGCTAAAGAAAAGTTTTATTGTTGTTGCTTGTTTTAGTGTATTTATTTACCTTTTTGGGGGCGGGGGAGGGCACATTGGTTTAAGAAGTTGCCTTTCCAAATAAACTGAAGCTCCAAGTCCATCATTCAGTGAAGAGACCAGCCAGAAAGTATCAAGAATCAATGTGTGAGGCATCATAAGAACACGAAGGATTCAGTAGCTACGTTTGCAAACATGTGAGCAGAAGCTTAGGATCCAGTTGGTGTATCAGAGCTGATGAACTACTATTTAGCATCAAGTTATCTAGTAAACTGTAGTATGGGCAGGTAGTAATTAAATTAAGAAAACTATTTGATAGCTGGGTGGAAAAGTTAGCAATTTTCTTTTACTGAGGGTGTGTGGGATAGGGAACAAGTCAGGAAAGATAAGATAGGTATAAGATATCAATTATCTCTGAGTTGGTTTTCCTTGCTCCAGCTGCTGGGTAGTGTTCAGTTTCCTGGCAGTGGTCTGCAGCGAAGGTCACTGAAAATACTTAACTGTTGTCCAGGGTGTGGAAGGCCAGGGAACTGGGAATGAATGTGGTAACGATCGGGAAATAGGTTGTCTGGAATATTTTTAATTTAATGGCAGAAATAGGTAAAGATAGAATAAAGTTCTCATGGGAAGAAATAATGTATTCTGCATATTCCTTTTTTTGCATTCTTCATATTCTAATGTGCACAAAAAAAGCTACATGGTCAAAATGAATACACGCCATTATAAATATTCCCTAAGTATAGATTTGCTTAGGCAAGACACCATATTACTCCTTCCATAGAAGAAGTAAGTATGGACTATGTGTCTCATGTTAATATTGAATGCTTTCTAATCTGGTTTTGTTTTATTTTTTTTTCCAACAATATTGTTAACAAAATAGACTTTTCCACTATAGGAGGGGAAATATATTGGCTAGGCATTTAGGAAAATGTGAGCTGTTATCAATTCCCTGTCCTCCTTTGGAAAAGGTTATTGGTCACAAATAACATCAAATTTTCAAACAGTTTATTAGGGCAATATATCGTATAGCCTAAAATTAGCAAAAGTATTTAAGTCTGGTCATGAATACTTTCATAAAATCAGAAGTTTTGTTTTGGGTTTTGGGTTTTTTTTTTCTTTTTTGATCTGTTTTTGTGACTTCTTCCCTACCCATGTGAGAAGAATACCTTGAAATCCAAATGGACAAGAGGAATATTTGGATGCTCACCCATGTAATTGTATATTAACTGCAACTAATTATAGTGTTTCTTACTAAAGATTGACTCTTACATAGTAAATTCAGTGGTATTGTGTGAAGCAATGAAAAGTTGTACAATTAGTCTTAGCACTCAAAATCTGTTAGAATTTGTCAGTGTAATAGCACGTAAGTGACTAGATAAGATAGAATGTAACAAAAGCAAACAGGAAGTACTTCTCAATCTCTTATTAGTCACTGGTGGTCAATTGAGTTGAATTTTTGTCTCTCATATAATAAGGGTTACTATGATTTAAATGCTCAGTTGTATTTAGTGTGGGATCACATTGTTCCTGGAATTTTGTAAATAATTTAGAAGAGCCAATGCCATGTGCTAGACTAACATGTTTGTGGATCCAAACTAGAAAATAAGTCACTGGACAACTTCCTTATACAAACTGAGATGCTCACTGAAACGACAACCCTTCTCTTTTGTTTTCCATCCCTGAGTCTAAATGAATAAAGGTCAATTTAATGTTTTTGAAACATATTACCAGTGTGGTGATATTATAGCTCATAAGTTTTCCAGGAACATTTTCCCTTGTGAATCTTGGTAATTAACTGTAGCTAATAGGATACAGAACCAGAATTTTCAAGGTAGTTTATAATGTCAGCGTATATGGCCATGAATGTATTCAATCTACTGATATGTTATTTTTGCTTGCCAAGGTGAAGATAAAATCGGAAGATGGTAGTCTATGCTCTTTTATTTTCTACCTCAAAGTCCCCTTTCCTCAGAGTGTTGACACTCAAACTAATACTTTTCCTGAGGGGTTCATAGTTTGTCATAAATCAGTCATTGGATCCTTTATCATATAAGATTATGCGCTAGACAAGATGCATCTAAATCTCATCTCTATAGCTTTTGCTAGTTTACCTACACGGATTTAAAAACATAATGGACGGGGAACCTCGGTGGCTCTGTTGGTTAAAGAGTCCAACTCATGATTTTGGCTCAGGTCATGATCTAATGGGTCATGAGACTGAGCCCTGCCTTGGGCTCTGAGCTCAGTGCGGAATCTGTTTGAGATTCTCTCCCTCTGCCTCCTCCCTCCATTCATGCTTGCTCTCTCCCTGTCTCTCTCATATAAATAAATAGATCATTAAAAAAAAACATAACGGAATATAGAATATATGTATGGACAGAATCACAGACAATGTTGCCTAACCTTTCCAAGTCTACATTTCCTCAGCTGTACAGTGCAGTGGATAATTGTCTCAAAGATTTATTGCAATAAATGTATGTAAAAGAGATTTGTAGGCTCTAAATTGCTACACAAATATTAGCTATTATAAAGTCTTCTGTTGGTTTCTTTTCTCAAGAAAAATAGCAGGCATTTATTGGGGTGAATACAATGATAGCTTTCTTCTGGCATATTTTCCCATCCTCCAAGAAAAGAATTAATAAGCAAATATTTCAACAACAGTGTCCATTCGAAGTTTAAGTTTTTAGCCCAGTGGACAAGGTTAAGGGAAAAGGTCTGTTTCAAAATGACTGCTAGTGGAAAGGTTTGCTGCAAGGTTTGCAGTATCAGTTTAATGACTTGCTCATTCCAGTTTTATGTCGGCAGAGGTTTCTCAGCAAATAAAGGCTTGTCATTCACCTTGTCCTTGGTTCAGCATGTGCTTCAAGTAGGAAGCTAGCTCAGTGCTAATCAGGAGGATATGGCTGTATGGCAGACTTTGAAATGAGAAATGAATTCTTCAGTAATGTGAAGTATCCTGAGACCAGTGATAACTATAAATCCATACAATATGGAAGGCTTGATAGATTCATAAATATTGATCATATCATATTTTGGTGGTGAACACACCAAAGAGTGCTACTCTGCATCTTTTTTTTTTAACTCTATAGTGTGGAAGTAGAAAAGAAGAATCTTGATTTTTACAGGGAACCCAAATGATTGTATGCTTGCTGTATTTTTCTATCTTTTACATATAAATCACCCTTTGATAACACATGCAAATATATATATTCCTTCCCATATATGTATGTATATACACATATATATACACATATATCTATTTGTATATGTGTGTATATATATACACAAATATATATATCCCTTCCTATATATGGATGTATATACATACATATATATGTATATATATCATATATAGTTATATATGTTGTTGTATATATTGTTATATATTATATATAGTTATATATTATTATATATATTGTTATATATATCTGATTATCAATGTAATAATTAGGAAGTACATATAATTAAATAGTTAAAATTATATAGGTCTAATTTTTAATTATGGAGGTGATAATATCAACATTGATAGAACTATAATGAAATGGCATTCATTTGCACAGTTTGAAATAATAATTACAATTACAATACAGTCACAACGAAGCCCTCAGATGATCCCAGTAGAAGCTTTGAAACTGGGTTAGCCTGAGGAGCTATCTATCTATCCCCAGAAATGGGTGTGACCTTGAGTGAGGTATTCTCTTTAGCTAAAGGCAATCACTGGAAATGGATTCAGTAGGGAGCCTTCAGCCACTATCACTCCCTGCAGCTGGACGAATGAGTGCTATAGTCCTGAAAGGGAGCACGGATGGTATACCACTCCCTCTACTATGGTCCTACCCTTGTGCCACTCAAATCTATTTGCTTCATGTAATAAATTTTGGAAATAACTATTCCAGAATCTGAGTTGGTCTTATTCCCTGGGGAAAAGAAGAAGGTTAGAGGTGTGAATTAATCCCCTTCCAGTGCAACTGCAACTGGTCTCACGGCTGAAACTGGAACTCATTCTTTCTATCTTCCTATCCATTAGGCATTCCTCTCACCCCCAGCTAGCATCTCTGCCAGTCCATCTGGCTTATCAAGTCAGACTCAAACTCCTATCCCTTCACAGGTCATAGAAAACATAGTTGTCTACTTACCATCAAAATTGGGGAAGAGTACCAAGAGACACCTCCAGTAGATCACCTGAGTGCCAACAGTAGTCTTTCCTGTTTTCCCTCCTCCTCTTGATGATGACCTGGGTAATTATTCTTGCCTTGCCTACTGGTATTTTGGCACAAGAAGCCTGAAAGGACCAGGCAGCAGTGATCACTCAAGTTCAGTGACGTCTCCTCTGAGAACTAGGACCTTTAAGTCCATAGAGCCTAGAGTTGCAGGGATAAGGAACACACATACTCCAGCTGGGTCACTGGGAGTGATGGTAAGCAGGACCACACCTACTTCAATCTCTTGTATCCACGCACTCTTCCTGTTGAGGACACGGTAATGTATAGTGGTCACTGGTTTGGAGTATACACTGTACCCTAGAGGAAGGCACTCCATCTTAGGATATCATCTCCAGTTTGTTTCCTCACTTGCTCCTCCAAAAGGCTATACTTTTGCTATATCAAGTCAACAGTTTTGCAGTGGTTGGTATATGATAGGACCAGGAGATCCTATGGTCATGTATTCATCCCCACACCTCTTTTGCTTTAAATGAGTTACTTTATCTTTCACAGTGTTATGCAGGATCTTTTGTGTTGGTGGCTTAGATCCTTTGTGAGCTCTCAGACAGTGCTGCAGGCTGAAGCCTGAGAGCAGGAAAGGAAGAACATGTGTATATTCTGGTCAAGACGAATTTCTGCACCTTCCAGAAGAGGTTTAATATAAACAATATGTCACCAATAGGCTGGTTGGTCTCATCAAGGAATGGTATTTCATTGGGTGCTCAGCATTTGTCTTGTGTGCTAGTGGATTAAATATACGACAGCAGCAGTAGTTGCTGGCGAACAGCAGCAGCTTTGTTGGGTTTGAGCCCATGCTACTGGGCAATGTGTAGATTCCATCATGGACACTATAGCCTCTTCATTCATGTACTTTTGTGCCACCCCTGGAACCTGGCTGATGCCAGCTGGCTGAACTGTTCCCTCTACTTGATCGTTTAGTGCCTCTTTTTTGGAGGATACAATCTGATGTTTAGGTGTGATTCAAAGATCTTTACACTTGGTTTTCACTCTCATATGCCCACCTATATGCCTCTTTTCCAGACCTCCCTGTCCCTGATCCTCCAGTCACTCTCCCTCCAGACCTTTAGTCAATCAGCCAAACCATCTGACTTTATTCATAGTCCATATGTATATTCTTACTCTGGGCCATTTTTCTTTTCATATAAGGTAGATGACCTGGTATACTCAACACTCTGCCTTCCAGGGAACGTTCTCTTACTGCCTTCCTTTAGGGCTATAACTAAGTGAGGCTATAGTACAGCAGCCTTCTGTTTTGAGTGCGCCACGTACCCACTACATACCAAGCTGACAGGGCTTGGTCTTCTTCCTCCTCAGTCACTTGCCCATAAGTATGAGTTGAAGGGAAAGATACTTATACAACAGTGATTGCAAATGTGGTTGTCTGGGTTATCTGCCATTATGTCCTCTGGTCATCTTATGCCTGATGCCAAATATAACACTTCAATCTTACTCAGGTTGATGATGGTGCCACCTGACCTTTTGACTTGATCCATTTCCAATAACCTAGTTCATTATGAGCAATTACAGCCACTTGGTCAGGTGATTATCCCATGGTTGGGCATTCTTATTCCAGCAGGGTCCAATATTCTGCCAGAACCCATTTTATAAATGGTGTGTAATTCTCAGCTGCAGATGGCATGACTTTACAATAGAACCCTAAGGGTTCATGTTGTGATTCCCTTATTAGGGCCTGCCATTATCTCCACACACATTTTTTTTAATCTACCGCTAATACTTCTAATACTTCAGAGTAAACTGGGTTGTATGTAGTACCACTGGCATCAAAGCCTGGACTGGTTACAATACCTGTTTCTACTCTGGATACCCTACTCAAAGGTGACAGTCGTTCATATTACCTGATAAATGAGTCAGAGCAGAATATGCTGCTTGCAGAACCCAAATGTCTGAGAGATATTGTGCTTTTTTTTTCGTGTTTGGAGATATGAAATCCAGTAATTTGTCCCTATTTATAGGACTTGTCTTGCCATGTTCCAAACAATGTGTCCCTAAAACTTTCACTGATGTTATGGGCCACTGTAACTGCATAGGATTTGTCTGCCACTGCTGAAGCATATGTGTTTTACTAAAAATCTTCCATATATTTGCCCTTTCTTACTGAGCTTGTCTGATTAACATGATGTCCTTAACACAATTGACAAATGAAATATGCTACAAAATATCTGGATGGTCCAGATCCCTTTGGACTATTTGACAACAGAACATGGAAGACTTAACATAGCTCTGGGACATGACTAAAAATGAATAATTTTTTTTTTCCTTTTTATTCCTAGTGCATGAGAAATGTTCTGAGTGTCCTTTCTTAGAGGGATAGAAAAGAACACATCACTATGGCTAACTATATTGTACTGGAAGTTATGTCAATCTGCTCACACAAACGTACAGCATCTGGCACAGCAAATGGAATGGGAACTACCACTTAGTTAAATTTGTAGTTGCCCACTATCATTCTCCAGGTTTGCTCTGATTTTTGTAGGGATCGTGTTGGGAAATTAACTTAGAATATGATAGGAATTACCATTCTTTAGGACTCAGCCATTCCCCCAGGATATGACATGCTGTGGTGGTAAGTGGAATATAAAATATAAGTAATGGAATATTAATATATAGTGGAACAAATATATATATAATATATATAATATATAAATAGTGGAATAAAATATAAAAAGTAGAATATAATTATTGTTATACAATATTGACCCTCCACTTTTAAAATAAGTTTAAATCTAAATCTATCTCTATATTTATAATTCAGAAAACTACCCAATTATTTTTATTTTAGAAATCAAAGTACATGGGTCCTAAGAAAGCATCAAACAACAAGCAATATATCCTAAAGTATGGCAAGGGTTTTAGAAATGTAAGTGTGATTTCGCCTTTGATTTCAGCCACCAAATAAACTACTTAGACTATTCTCTGTTTCTTGGGGCACTTAAGAGGTACTAGGAGCTAACGCTTGTGTATTTTATTATTTTAAATCTAACAAGAAATTTAGAAATACAAAAAAATAAACACCATTTTAATTACGGGAGGATATGCCAATAGAGCTCTAATCAGCCCTGCTTTGAGTAAGATTCGAATAAATACAGAAGAAAAGGAAAACGCAGAAGAGAATAGCATTTTCAAAAACCTTGTGTCAGGTAAGCGCTTCATATACATCATTCCATTGTCTTCTATGATAAGCTGGTCCAGAATATATTCCTATTCTCACTTCACAGACTGGAAGATTATGCTTCAAAGAGGTCAGATACCATGCTAATACCAAACAGCTATAAAGTGGCGGAGCCTGATTTGAAAAACACTATTGAATCTTTACTAGTGGGTCCCATGTTGAGTCAGGGCTTTACAAAACCATATTAATTGATTCTTCTTAAAAATCCTATAGAGGAGATATAGTTCTTTCCCCCTTACTTGGTGGGTGAGGAAAGTGCTGCTCAAGGAAGTTAGCTAACTTATCAAGCCCACTCAGCTAGCACAGTCTGACTTTCCCACCTGCTGTCTCGGCCACTCTGCCATAATGTGGCTGTCCCCCACACTCGGTCTACCACATCGAGGCTGTCAGGGAAATGGATGATGTTTAATATTTATTTGAGTCTAATCAGACTAGTTTGGGAGTTACTAATAAAGGAGAGGAGCTTGGAATTAATGAAAATGCCTAAGATTCTGCCTCATAAATGATATCTGCCTGAATTCCCAGTGTGCTGGAAGTCATTGCTAAGTGTGGGCCAGTGGTAGAATGTGACCTGAGTATTAATGGTGAATATCGCATAACTCCTGGTACCCAGAAATCTGTAGTTTAACCAAAAATAAAATCTGACACAACTAATCCTAATTATCAAATACAATTAAGACAGAGTGATTTGTAATGAGTATACTAATTATTTAACATTTACCAAATACCTAGAATATGTATGAAAGCTCCTGAAACTGAAATGAAAATTAAGAGATGGCAGATGTCCTTTAAAGAGAGTTTAATTCTTTGTATTAATATTCCTGAAATTCTAACACAGCCAGTGCTTCATCGACTATGTGTTTTGTTCAAACCCTCTTTGAGGAGGACAGAAGTACCACTTGTCATGCAGACCGACAAGGCTTCTGTTGTTTAGAAAAGTTCTTTCACTTACTGTTTTATTTTGTTCCCTATTTTAACAGAGAAGTTCCAGGTTCCAAAATAGGTTTAAAAAAAAAGGAGGGAGGGAAACAGTTTTTTTTCATATAAATAACTACACAGAAGTCTTTACCTTATAATGTAGTTCCATTAAAAAAAAAAAAAAACAATTAATAAGCCTAAATGACTAGTGTATGTGGTGTATAGCTGTCCTTGTTATTTTGTATTGACAAATACCCACTAAGAATCCCTAGTTAACTTTAACTTTCCCTGACAATATTGACAAAACATTTCTTCTATTTAGATTATGTCTGAGTTTGATATATTGTAGAACATAAGAAAATTCACTTGAAATAAAAAACAACCCATCCTCAAAGTAAAACATGCATTGTAAACCAAGAAAAGTCAAGTAGAAAAGCCGTTTTCACCTATTTCCTGATATTTTTCAGTTCCAGTTCCAGTTCCTGTTTAAATGATGAGTTACCTGATAATCAGGTAAAATATTCTTTGGTTCTGAAAGATGTCAACTGAGTTTATGTATGTGAAAATGTACAAAAGCAGAATACACCATTTTGAATGGAGAAGAATGACTATTTCTCTAAATGATTTTCTCCTAACAGCATGGCAGTTATTTGGAAGAAGAAAAAAGTGAAAATACTATGTAGCTTATTTTGTATCCTACTCTTCTTGCCTTGTCTTCTTGATTTCATAAATAGAAAGAGGCACGAGATAACGGAATTGGTGGCCCATACATAGCCTTTGGATCTCATGATTGCCATGTCTGATTTCTGACACACAGATCACTTGCTTTCCTTTCATACGTGAGCCTTACTTCTCATTATTTAATATGAGCCTTTGGGCCAGATTCTGATCAGATATTTTAGGTCTTTACCACACTTGCCTTGGAAAGGATAACATGACCCTTGGGGAAATTCAATTGAGTGAAGTGGTAAATACCTTTTGCTTTTTATATCAAGAACAATAACAACAGTAATAAAACCTCATTCCAAGTATGTAGTTTCTTGCACGTAAAACATTACCCTAGAAGTTATTCCTATTTTCTCAATGCATATGCTAAGTAAAATCGCTCAAGCTTCTAGTCTAATAGAGAAGTTTGGAGCAGAATAAATCATTACCATGAGTCCCTAGAGTATGTAAATTCAAGATGAAGGGGGTAGCACAATGGAGAGCTTAAGCAGTTCTTTCTATGGGAATCAGAGGAACTCATTGCTGAGGATATGACATCTGAGCTGAGATGGGCCTTGAAGTAGAAATATGATTTTGCCAAGCTGTCAAGAAGGGCAAAGAAATGTCTGATAGAAGAAATGTTACACCCAAAGCCTAGGGAAATAGCACAGAAGCAGAAGTGTATGTTCACAGAAGTATGTGTGGTTCAGTAAAACTGGAGAGAGATGTAGGGGCTGGATCACAGAGTCTCTTTTCGAATATGCAAAGAAAATTGGGCTTTTTGTCTAGGCTATGTGGGATACTGATGTCTAGAATGTAAAGGATGCTATTGGTGTTTTTAAAAGATAACTCGGGAAGTAGTATGGATGGACACTATCTTGGCAGTGACAGGAGGAAGGACTGGAAATAGCAAGATGAATTGGGAAAGTGTATCAGTAAGAGGCAAAGCAAGACAGAATAAGGCCACCTACCGCAGCAGGACAGAAAGAGTGAGCAGATATATGAGAAGATCTTCACAACGTGGAGATTGTCTATTAGTATATAGAGAATGTTTAAGAACCTGGGATGATTCCTAGATTCTTGATTTAACTAAATAAATGACAATGTCATTGCTTCCAAAGTGGAACACCACAAAGAGTAACTTAAGTGGATTTTGACAGGAAGAGCCTGGATTTTGAGTTCACCGAGGTTTCTTGTCTTGATCATCTCTGAATTTTCAGCACCTGGTGAAGGGCAGACTCGCAATTACTCATTACTAGTTAACTGATAAGCAGAGTAGTATAAATTATGATAGAGCAGAAATTGAGGCAAAAGAGGTAAATATTTAAAAGATCTCAGAGCATATAACTGAAATAGGCAAAATTAATTGTCTGACTGAAAAACAATATTCTGTCATGTATGTGAGAAAGATTGGAGCAGAAGAAAAAAAAAAAAAAAAAAACCGCAGGTATTTTGTAATATCCCCAGAGGAAAATAGTTGTGGTTTGAACTGAGTGGCAACTCTGCTTCTAGAGAGAAAGATAAATTCAAAGAATAATATGGAAGAGGAAATGATTAGCAGTTTGCATTTGAATTGAAAAGGAGCATTTGATGCTGACTAGAAATCCTGTAAGTTATTGGCATTGCTGATGGTAATGAAAAGCTTAAGGGAGAGTTGACGGGGCCGTATTACATATCCCTAGTTCCTTGATGGGATGTAAGTGAATCATTCTCCCACTGATGAGTCAATTCCTCCTTGCTGAACGTATTTTACCCAGCTTTGAAGAATGGACTCATCGTGCTGCCATCTTGGAAGAATGAGTTAAAGGGTTATGCATGAACATAAGATAATCACTGAGTACTGTCGCTGCCAGGACTGGAACATATTGATTTGATTAGCCCTTAACTATCAGAAGAGTAAAAGTGATCACTTCTTTTTATTCTCTCTGTTCTTTGTCTCTCCTTCTGTCTGTGGCAGACGCAGATTAGAAACAAGAAATAAATTAGAAATAAAAGGACTAACTTTGGCTCCCTGCCATCTGGAAATAAAATCCATTTAATTTACCCTGACTATCCTTGTTATAGTGTTAAATATAGACTAAATAGTTTAATATGGATTTATGTAATGAGTTTACGAATTGATTTTACAGTGTATATCTGCTCTAGGAAACAAACATCTGCTTACCATGGCTTGAATGCCATACCTATATGAATGTGGACTCACTCTGATATGACAGATTTTCTTAAAAAATAAGAAATTTAATCTGTGATAATTTTATCATCTTAGTATATTTTAAATGCACAGTCAAAAACAAACAAAACAGTGATTTAGGAACTCCAGTTATCTCCTAGCGGAAGCAGTCTCTATTGATTAGTGATGCTAATGTCCCATCTCTGAGTGACAGGATGAAAAATAAGAGACCTCGACCCTGTGTCTGTGAAGCCTCCACTTCTTCTTTTCCCTTGTTCAAGAAAGTCATCTCCACTTTATTTAAATATTAATTATTTAACCTGAACTGTATGCGACAAATTTGTAAAATAAAATCCTTGCAAGTTTGAAGATGAATCTGGAGAGGTGCCTCTCTTAGCTAGGCCCCCACCTTCCCTACCTCGGGTGGCCGAATTTGATGAAATTGTAATTGGTGACGGGACATGTCAGCCAATCATTCTCGGAATGGCTACTAAGATTTGTAATTATAATGTCCTTTATTCCTATTTAAATTCAACAGTGTCTTCGCATTACTATTCCTTCTCTTGAAACATGGGAATTTGGGTGTGGGGGTTGGGGATGGTTAAGAGACAGGGTTTTGCTTTCTTAAAATCTACACTTTTTCACAGTCTGTCCTGTCTCTCTAAGGCACCATAGGCAGGGGAGGCCCGCTATCAAGAATGGTAATTTACAATCTAAGAGTGCTTAATCTAAAATCTGTCCTTGTCAAAGGAGAACACATTGGTCCCCATGCAGCAGTAATGGGAATTTTATTTCAGCATAAGATTCAATGTGGGCTTTCAATTGTATTCTTTAAACTACCCCGTCCTATCAATTTATGCAATGTACAGGCCTTGTGGGTCTTTAACCTCATTCTACTTTTAAAATAGAAAACACTAAATGTGGTAAATAGTTTAATCCACATCTGAAAATGTATAAACTAACCTTGTAAACTGGCTGTAAACAGAACAACAAAAAAATTGTATATAGTTATGATGGAATCTATCTTTATCATTAATCATTTCTCCTGGTGATTAAAATTTAACTCTTCAAAGAGACCTTTTTCCCCAACAGACTGGTCTCTCTTTCACTGTTACCATTTTATATTCTAAAATTAATTTACTTAATTTCCACTTTCATATACATTAGAGTTTTGCCTACCAGGGCTCTTAACAAAAATCACAGTTGTGGAATATAATACTTTAAAGTAAAAATTGCCTCAGGTAACCAAGAATTGAAATAAATATATAAAGTCTGTATAACTATTTTTTCATTAACAAATCACTAAGCAACACGCTAAGTAAAGTCAGTATGAAAGACATTTTAAATTAGTAATCATGGATATTTTGCTTTAACTCTATCAACCCTTGTTTTTTAGAAACATTTAAGGATGTCCCACCCTCATAGTTCCCATGTGGTGTATGTAAAATTGTTTGTTTTGCTTCAGCAAACTCATATTGTAACTTTATTGCCCCTGGTTTTCTGGCCTAGGATCAGTTAACTAGCAATATCTGGCTTATGAGCCCTGCCTCATTGGGTTTCTATTCGCTCATTCCTTATATATCATATTTATACCTGCTTCTGTGGGTCCCTAAATTCTGCACCTCACTGGTTTCTACATCTTCCTACCCCTATAACACTGGCCCATTCCTTCCTTCATAACAGATTTTACTAGGGAGCAATTAATTGTGAAATCTTTTCACCTTGACTTTTTATTCCACTAACTTTCCCAAGGCACCATGGACCAACAAAACATGACCAAAAAAAAAAAAAAACCACCAAAAAAAACCCATAATCATCACATGATGATCTCCCCTTCCTCCTCCTCCTCCTCCTCATCTTCACACCATATATTTTCCTCTTCCGGATTTTAACACAATGTTCCCTCCCCAAACCTCCATTCCTCAGTTTTCCAATTGTCCCAAATGGGAGTGACAATTAGTGAACTGGAGGTGGCATAGTGATGACTGTGGCTGAGATATACATGTTATATTCCATATGTTCTTACTGTGGGAGGTCATGTATCCAAGTTGCCTTCGCAATGACGTGATTTCTGACATGTGAAACCCTCCGTGCCTGGGGAAGCATAGCACAGGTATAGTTTAGATGGTTAGCAACATGGATGAGCACTGATAATATTAAAAGTGTATACTGTATGTTGGGTCAGTTTCTCCTAAAGTTTATGTTGCTGTCAGGAATACTAGAACCAGAGGAATAAATAAGACCCCCTTTTTGTTGACTACTTGTTAGATTCATCCAAGGAACATTTTGTATTCTGAAAAATATTACTGACTCAAATGTATTATCCATAACTAGCAAGATTCCTTGCACACTAGTTGTTAGAATGACTGCATTTTAACTTTCTTTGCTATTCACAATAAATTTAAAGACATAAAGATACCAAGGGTTTATGATAATATGCTACTATCTAGAGAGAGTCATGCGGAAAATATAGGAGTTTTTTTTCACCTATGCATAGAGACTTGATGAACATTTTGGAGTATTCATGTCAACAGTCCAGTTCCCCTACTATGTTTCCAGATACTTGAGACTTTCTGGGGAAAATGAATGTCTGTAGTGATGGCAGCAGGAATTGTTGTTTACAGCCTTTTTCTGTGGCACAGACATCTCAATATCAAAACATGGATGTGGTAGATTTTTTACTGCATCAGTTTAGTCAGGCTGAAACAAAACTTCCCAGGATTTCCTCCTTGAATGGTTCTAGGTTAGTGTAGGTCCAAGGAGAAATTTTGTATGGGATTTGGCAGGTAGACACAGAGACATAGCCACACTTCTCTATGATTTGGGGGTTGTTGCAGGGCACATGCTGTTGCTCAACTCTTTGCTCCCCTCGTGGCACAAGACAGCAGCCTTACCTTCTGCGTCAGCTTCTCCAACTCTTGGGCTAAGTGCTGTTTACATATGAGATGGAGACGGTGAAAGGTTGATGTGGATTCCAGTCTGTTTCATCTAAGCTTACCAGATTCTGTCTCATTCTTGCATTCTGTGGTTCACATCCCTCTTCCCTTCTCAACTCCCTGCCCTGATAACTTCAACCTCAAGGACCAGACTCAGAAATAACAGCCTTACTTATACTGTGTAACCTACCCCTTAGAACTGTGTATTATTTCATCAACTAATAACCACCTCCTTTCACCCTTTGACTGTAATGCTCTTATCAAAGCCAGATTGCTACAGTAGAAAAATGATAGAAGCAATAAAAGTGGCCAAGAAATTTAGGAAATGGGTGAACACCTACTAAAGAGAAGGACCCTTGGATGACTTTGCTAAGACACACCCTAACAATATTTCCTCTTTCTCCTGTAAATTAAAAACTGTTTTAAAATTTTCCTTATCTCCTAGAATTCTAAGCCTTAAAATTCAAGTCTGAACATGTAAGGGTCCCAGAAAGAAAGGAATAGCATACTTAATTCAAGGAAGGTTTAATGAAGGAACTGTTAACAAAGGTGTAAGCAGAGTGAATGAGAACACAGGAGATAGTGCAGTGCTGAGGGGCTCTTAACAGTGGAGCTGTTTTCATTTTTGGGTCAAAGGGGGAACTTGATGAAGCAACTACCAGAGGTGGAAGAAAGAGAGGCTCACAAAGAGGGTTATTTTGAAAGGCATTGTGACTTGCAATGGAGGAAAGTAGTTAGCCTCAGACAAACCTGCACAGTGTTGAAACAGGCAGGAATAAATATTCTGATATACACTTAGCTCTCATTCAGAATACTTTCCATGCTCAACATTGGGTGTACTCAAAGAAGCCTTTTGAGCGGTCAGCCTCTCAGAGTTGGATGGAGAGGAGTACAGAGTACACTTGTGTGAAAACAAAACACGTCCGTCACAGGGTCTTAACCAGCCAACCAACCAACAAGCTTGTTCTTTTTAGTCAAAAAGATCTGAGATTAAGAAAGGGTAGACAGGGAGTCATAGACATTCAGAGTAAATGCTCGCTCTTGTACTCAGAATAGTGCTGCCCTCATGAGTCCATATCCTAATCTTTAGATTCTTTGGATGTATTACATTATGTTGCAAAAGGAAGTTCAAGTTGCAGATGGAATGAAGGTTAGTAATCAGCTGACCTTAAAATATGGAGATTATCCTGGATTATCCAAGTGGACCTAATAGAATCACAAGAGTCCTTAAAAGTGGAGGAGGAAGGCAGAAGAATAGGTCAGAGCGATGTGATGGGGAAAGGACATAGACTGAAATTATTGGCTTTGAAGAAGGATGAAAGGCCTACAAGTCAAGGAATGTGAGTGAACAGACTCTATAAGCTGGAAAAGAAAAGGAGGAGATTCATCTTTAGAGCCTCCAGAAAGGAGCACAGCTTTGCCAACACCTTGATTTTAACACAGTGGGAGCCATTCAAGCTTTCTAGCCTCCAGAACTACAGAATAACAAATATGTGTTTTTCTAAGCCACTAAATTTGTGGTTGCTAGAGCAACAGAACATAAGTACATTCAGACTCGAATTTCTTGAATTAATTTTGCCTCTATGTTCTGGTCAGCTTGGATAATTCTTACAGAAGTCGTACAACATTGAACAGACAGTAATTTTATGTTAATGCCCAGGACTATCATTGCTGAGGAACGCTGTCTCCATATTTTGCAAGAAGAGTAAGAAGAATTCCCTACGGAATTACAGAAATGAGGCTTCCTTTGCGGTTCTTACTCTAGGAAGAGAATTCTTGCCAAGCAGTTTAAAACCTCCCTTATCGTCCCAGTACTCAGAATCCTTTCCAGAACAGGAGAATGTAGTCCCCACCAGATGGAAACAGAAGTCAGGAAGCCCTAGGGTGTTAATCTCAGGGTAGGTGGATGAGAGCTCTCGTGTTCAACAGCTCTTCCTGGAATTAATAAGTGAAGGCCAACGACTCTCATAAAGATCTGAAGCAAGAACTGAGCACCAGGGAGGCCATACAGAAGAAGAAAAATGTGTACAGGAAAACATTCCAAATCATACCGAGTCAGAGATTTTTTTTTTTTTTTTTTAGCTCAAATAGTTAAGGATCTTTACAATTTCCTTAGTAAAGAATTGTATCAGAACCCTGTCCTTGTCCTTGTTTCTCCTATGTATAAGAAACTGGATTCAACAGTGTTGAGTACTCATTACGATTTGTAACTTAAGTAAGCTCCCCAAATCACCTAGTCATCTTCTTAAAGAAAAGACCCTACATGGTGTTATTATAAGAACTTACCTGGATTGTTTAAACCCTACCTAATCAGAATAATCAAATTCTAGTGTCAGGAGTAGAGAAACCATTAAACAATTCCTCTTAGAACATTCTGTGTAACCAGGCTGTCTTCTACGTTTCTTTTCAATAAAACAGGACCATGAAGCTAACTTTTAACAGGTAGAAGAATCACCACAGCTCCCTGTAAAACCACAGTATTGATGCTGGTTCTTGAGCTTAGACAGTACAAAGTTATTCATTAATTCTAGATGAATTCAGATGTTTGCCAAAATGGCTGTCCTTTAAAAAATAATCTGTCTTATGGACTCAGTAATCATGGAAAAACAAACAATCAGTCATTCAAGCAGGATAAACTGAGCACTTTTTCTTTACACAAAATCCTTATCTATGCCATGTTAGCGTCTGGTGGCCTGTTTTCTTACCTCATTGCTTCCTAGTACTTCTTAATAATGATGCTAAATGATAATAAAATGTTATCATTCCCAGCAATGATTTCCTATTAGTTTGCATTGTATTTAAATTGGTCTTCTTAAGAAGCAAGTTAAAGATCATATAGCTCTCATTTTGAATATTAAAACAGATTGGCCAGCAATGACCATGAGCCCAATACTTGAAAAGTGTGATGCTTGATAATATGACTATTCTCTAAAAGGAACTCTAACCAGTTGTGTGTCGTTTATAATAAATGCGGCCAGGCTTTCCTCATAGTGATACGACTAGCCTAGTTTCATAAAGCTACGCAAGGCTTATATTCATATATATTTTAATAATTCTTTTTCCCCTCATGCCTCTGCTGTTCTTCTCTAATTTTCTCTGGAAAAGAGGAGAAGAAAAGGTGTGAGATGTGATAGGACACAAAAACATAAAAAATACCATTCTCAGTACCTCCCCGCTCTGCAGTAAATTCAGACCTTCTTATAGGCAGGGCTGCACACAGTATCCATGGCCCAGGGGCACTTTTGCCTTTGTAGATCTCTTTCTCCTTAAAAAAAAAAAAAACAAAAAAACATTAAGAATTATTCTTTGTAACTGTATTAGTATAAAGGCTAATATAATCCAGGCTGGATTATATAACTTCTTCCCCTGCTGCTGGTTAAAAAAAATAAGCAAATAAAGGGGCGCCTGGGTGGCACAGCGGTTAAGCGTCTGCCTTTGGCTCAGGGCGTGATCCCGGCAATCTGGGATCGAGCCCCACATCAGGCTCTTCTGCTATGAGCCTGCTTCTTCCTCTCCCACTCCCCCTGCTTGTGTTCCCTCTCTCGCTGGCTGTCTCTCTCTCTGTCAAATAAATAAATAAATAAATCTTAAAAAAAAAAATAAGCAAATAAAGCATCATCCTTGGTCCTTAAGAGTCCCATAGGCCCTTGGCACTGTACCTACCATATCCAATGGATAAGTCAGCCCTGTTACAGCCACACAATGGTTACATTTTAGCAGATTTGGCCTACCTTTCTAAGTGCTCTGAAGCCTTTGATACGTGACAGTTAATCAATTGTTTCATTATCCCAATTTTCATATTACTTAGTAAATCATTTTTATTTTAAAATCATTTTTATATCATAGGTCTATTCGGTAAGGTTTTGCCAATGAACTTTTTAATCAATGGAATCATTCTTTTTCATTAACCTGTGTTATTACCACAAAGGAATTGAATTTTTATTTCATATCAATTCCCAATTCAAATAGCACCTACCTCTTGAGCTTTGAGAATTTTGACTTCTAATTTCTTACCACTGCCTTTGGACTATTGACACACAGTTTTGTACTAGACCTCATGTTCTGTCACGTATACTTGTGAAAGGTGTTAAAATTTAGAAAATCTTTTACGAACAAAAGTGATTATCTCAACTTATCTGTGATGTCACTTGTACTACTAATATTTCTGGTTTTTTTCCTTGAGAAATATAAGAAGACATTTTAAATATCCTTAATATTGCTCTTTAGAGGCAAATAGTAATCTACATTATTTAAGGAACAAATAGATCTCTGAATACCAGTTCATAAGGTTAGTACATGCTCTTGCTGTCTGATAATTAAAACTATCCTTTCAGCATGCTAGACCTTGGCTTGATACTCTATGCTATGCAAAAAAGTATTCCAGAGCTGGTGGTCTGAGGGGTGTTTTAAGGAATGTGCAGTGTTTCTTGATGTGAAGACTATCCTAACCAGTTCAACCAAGTTACGAAGGTTAATGATTTTTCACAGTTTATCGAGAGTGTCTTAGAGTTTAGGAAAATTTGGGGGTAAACTCTGGTGGGGTGTTCCACAGTTAATTTACAGCCTTGCTCTGTGGACTACATGTCCTGGGGTCATCCTGTCCCCAGTGCCGATGGCAGCCGCATCCTAATGGAATGTCAGGAGTTGCTGTAGAATCCCAACGTCATTTGCACACCCTCAAGCAGTAATTCATTCACAAGGGGGTCTATCTCAGCAGGAGTTGGGCCCCAAATACCTACCGCATGTGGATATAAGAGAGATGGGCTAGTGGGTGCATGCTAAGGTGGAAACTGTAAATCAAAGACTTCCAATAAATTTGATGTTCAGTGTACTTCGAATTCATACAGCTATTGTAAATCCAAGCTGTTTCAGCTAGCTTTTCATCTCTAAAATACTGGAGAGGGGATAATATTCAAAAGAATAACATAAAGAAATATATATATTTAGTTTGGCCCTTTGACAAAACAACAAAAACCAAACCAAAACAAAAACCTCTTTCCTTTTTAATAGTCTTTCCCTNTTTCCCTATTGGTTAACAAAACTCTATTGGACTGAAATTTTCACTGATTTCTCATTTTAGACTTTGAAGTCATTAGGAACTCTGCGAGCAATCTTTACTATGAGAATTCTGAAAATTCTAAGAGATTTAGTACAATGGTAGATTGCTATAGAATAACTTTTTGTTATTCATAGACTCATTACACTGGTGATCAAAGTGATTTCTTAGACTTCAAAATTTAGAGAAGGTGTTAGTGTTAATCTTAACTAGAACACATATAAAAAGGTTTTTAAAAATCATTTATCATTAGGATACCTAGTATTTTTGGTTTTGTTTTTTAGTGCACGCAGAAAGATGTATTTTTTTTTAAAGATTTTATTTATTTATTCGACAGAGATAGAGACAGCCAGCGAGAGAGGGAACACAAGCAGGGGGAGTGGGAGAGGAAGAAGCAGGCTCATAGCAGAGGAGCCTGATGTGGGGCTCGATCCCATAATGCCAGGATCACGTCCTGAGCCGAAGGCAGACACTTAACCGCTGTGCCACCCAGGCGCCCCAGAAAGATGTATTTTTAACAAGCAACCCAGGTGACTCTTAAAATGAAGCAAGTTTTGGAGCCAGTGCCTTCAAGTGAACTATATAAATATTGTATTCTGTCCCCTTCTTTTCTGCTTTGCTTCTGATCTCCCCCCAAGAGATGTATATAAATACATAATAAATTATTAGATTAGACGATTAGTCCATGATTAGAAAATGGACATTATTAACCAAGCACACCGTCCTATACTTATTATATCATGAAACAGTGTTTTCTTATAACTCAGCAATCTATTTGAGGAATAGAAATTTCCTAGGTAGATATTTTGCAGAGTAAGGAAGAAGGTGAGTCTGTAACTATTCTGTAAATGTTTTGGGATTCATGAAACTCAAGATCTAACATGTATGAAACTCCTTTCAATGTGGCATTAAATGCCACTATTTGGAGGGATTATACTTCAAATATTTCTTTTACTTAAAATTATCAGTCTACTTGTCTATCTCTCTTTGAAATAAGGGGCCCTTATTTTTCTTCCATATATCCATGCCAGTAACCGTCACAGAATCTGTTATATTATATTATAGATTCTGGAACACTTGCTGACAAAGTGAATTCCTGCTCATTGTGTATAAACACATGAGCATACACAATCTAGTGTTTCTTATATACTATATATACTAGCAACTGAACCACATGAATAGAATCAAAGGTGCATTCTTTCTCTAACATGAACAGCTCTGTTACTGTTAAATGTGCGTACTATAACATTGCTATATTACTGTTATATTACTATTCATATGACTATTCACGTTAAAGTGTGTTTGCATACGGGCTTTCATCTTTCAATCACAAAACACTGTGAAGAATTTATTACAACTGCATCACACATCTTATCACTCTAAGTAAGAGCGAGATACACAGCATTTGCCAACAGATATCAAAAGATTGTCAGCCCTGGAAAATAATCATCAGAAGACGGGCTGAGGGTCTTCCCAGCTCAATACATTTGAGCCCATGACATATTTTGAACTCTGACCTCAGAGAAGGAAGCTGGGGGCATGTTACCAGGATAGATCGGCCAAATCCCATCTGTCTGATCTTATTAGGACACCCTCAGGATTTAGGTTCTGACCTTCTATAATTATTGACACCTATTTAATTTATCTTTTCATCCATAGCCAAGCCTAGTACAGCTGCGATGGCACATGTAAATACATCACTGTTGCCAGCACTGGCTGATTGGCATTCATGCTTGAGTGTCTTTTTTATTTTCTCCTTGGCTGCTGGGAGTAGCCTGAGCAGCGTGGAAACTAAAGAGCTTCGTCTATTAGGCATGACAGATTTGTATTCAGCGGTAAACGCCTGACCTTGCTCTACTGCCTCATCCATTCCCATCATCCTCTCGCCAGATGAAAGAGTCTGCTGAGCTCCTGCTTCCTGGCTGTTTCCTTGGCAACAATAACAGAGTCAATCTGAGAGAATAACTAATAGAATACCCTGGTAGTAGGATTAAGTGCTAACATAAAATAAATAAATTAATAAAAAAAATCACCCACAGAATTATAAATGAGGACAGTTTAAAACTGAGATGTAAAAAAAAAAAAAAAATACCCATCAGTGAAATTATGGTTTTATTATTAACCTGTTTCACTTTGTGGTAATACAGATTTTCCCCAAGGTAGGGCTAGCCTAAGAACAGAGTTTTTAAGCTTTTAGCATCCATTTGAGTTATTTAATAAAAACAGGTTAGTTTTGTCAAAGCTCATATTGTTTTAGATGTTGAGTGAGTGGGGGGAAGATGTGTACAGACAGTGTCTTGACTGGAGAACTGTGCAATGAAATGTGCACGATTTTCCCCTTTTTCTGAACGCGATATGCCTTTTTAACGTATTAGCCCTGGAAGATCAGAAACCTGCAAGTTTCATTTTCCTTTAGGATTCTGTCACTTTTAGCCCCAATTCTTACTATCTGAAAAGATTCATCAGCATTCTTGCTTTGTGTTATTTTTTTGACAACACATCACAAGGTTGTCAAAAGTCCAAGAATCCCTGTGGAATTCTTAAATTTGCAGGGAAATTCATAGCGTCAGCTGAAAACTAAACTCCTAAATTGTTCAGTGAAACTTGATGGAATTTTATAGAATGATTCCAGATGACTTTATGTCTTAATAAGAATGCATGCAACTAAGAAAACGAGGACAGAGAGATCCAGTGGAGACCGTAGGATATTTGGATAAAATATTTTCTGTTCTGGAGATCCCTAATGATTGCATCATTCTTTTTTACTTTTGCCTTGAGTAAAGAGAAATTTTAAATGATTTCCAAAAACTCTAATTTCTTTTATTCTAAACTTATTTTTCTACTCATATTTAATATTTGCTAAGGCTTTTTAATGTTTAGATGTACTTACCTGGGTCTGATAACTAATAGAGGATAGTAATAATGTAATACCACTAATTTAGATAATCTCCTACTCTTGAACTCTGTATTAAATAAAAGTTTAGCATTATTTGTATTATAATTACGTATCACTATTACTACAAATTCTGAGAGTGTAGTTAACTTTTATAATAAAAATCATAATTACAGTTGGCAGCAAAACTTAACAAGGCTTATTTATCTGTTTTCTAATTAAAGTAAAATATCAGACTCATGTTTAATGTCCTTGATTAGAATGGACATTTTGCTTTGTAGTCTTTTATAAAGGTTAAATATAAAATATATTCCAATTGTCATTGCTGGTGCTCTTTTTGGGAGCTCTGATTAATCACAAAATAAAGTCTGAAGAAGATGAAGATCCCTCAGTGCCAGGTCAAAACATAGACATGACTGCTCACCCATCTTCAGAAAGACACGGAATTGGATGGTCTCTTCCCGTGGGCACCCTCTGTCCATCACAGAGGAAGCAACTGCCTTTGGTGGTAGAACTCATAAGGGAAAGGCTTTCAGATAGTGTTTTTGAGTTGTTCTAAGAAAATGGAACAAAACTCTATTAGTTTCCTACTGCTGCTGTAACATATTACCACACTGTAAGTGGCTTAAAGCCAACACAAATGTATTATCTCACAGGTCTGGAAATTAGAAGTCAAAATGAGCCTAACTAGGCAAATGTCAAGGTGTTGACAGGGATGATTCCTTCTGAAACCTTAGGGAGAATCATTTTATTGCCTTTTTCAGCTTGAAGAAGCAGTTGGCATTCTTTGGCCCCTGCTCATGACCCCTTCCTCATTATATCAAACTCTAGCTTCTGTTGTCACTTCTACTACTCACTTTGACTCCCATCCTTCTTTTATAAGGATCCTTGTGATTGCAATGGGCTCACGTAGATAATCCAGAGTAATCTCCCCATCTCAGCATCCTTAATGTGTTCACATCTGTAAAGTCTCTTTTACCATGCAATGAACATATTCATACTTTCCAGGGATTAAAATTAGGATGGACATCTGTATTTGGGGGTGGAGGAGCCTTGTTCTGTCTACCACAGGCACAAACAGGTTAGTCTTCTAAAAAGCATGCAGAGTATGCTCTTAACAAATATTTCTCAAATGAATAAGTGAGAATGAATACACAGAGATGTACAAGAAGTAATATTATGAAAACGCACAGGAGTTTGTAATTTTTATCAAAAGGAGAAGTACAGCTTTCAGGTGAGCCATGCACAATCACATGGTCAGATCTCCCGTTGAGTATCACAGGGGACGAAAAGCAGACTTTCAGTTTGTAGTTGTTTGGTTAGTTGTCCTAGCATCTAATTTATTCTTATTATTGTTTTTAGATCTTTAATGTTTCTCTTATTTTCATGGGAAACCCAAAATGAAAGGGTAGAGAAAGTATAAGCTGTAAAATATGACAATTAAAGACATCTAAAGAAATGTAATGAAAGGGTTGTACTTTTTATTGGAGTTTATAGTTTTATGGTGGGTTCTAGATCCTCTTTAACTTCATTCCAGGATATATTAATAAGGAGAGAGGGAGGCAGGATAGGAAAAGAGAGATTAAGCAGAGACCCCAAGCAATTGTTTAAAAATCAGCTTACGGTTTATGATATGATAATTATTATTATGATCCTTGTCTGTGATAGCATTACCATAATTATCATGCTAAAAATATCATAACTACTCTGTCATGAAGTAAAATATATTAATATTTAGTGTGGTGCATTTTACACAAAACACATTCTCCAAAGATTTATAAAGCTAAATAATGTAGTTAGAAACATATATCAACAGAAAGAAAGAAAAGGGGAAAAGTTTAAAAAAAAAAAAAGATGAAGCACAAAGGAAAGGTGGCTTTTATGGTATTTGAAATGAGTTTTTAGGGAATGATATCAAAAAGTTTGAAGGAAGAACGAACTAGTATGACAAAAATAGAGTTACAGTATACATTTATTTGTTCATTCAATAATAAATCACTTGATAGATTCAATTTTATGTCCAAGTGGTTAACTACTGTAGACAATCTTTGGTTTAAATTTATACACCTTCTATATTGTTTTCTCCAGTTTGAACACATTCATAGATGGAGAGTGAGTCACTTGTTGGTCAATGAAGAAGCAAGCCTTTTGCTTCCCTCTGTCCCTTTCCTTCTCTGGTCCACATGGGCCATCATTCTGCTCACACTACATCCTTCTGCTGCCCATAAGCTCTTCTGCCTTCACCTTGACCAACCATAAAGATATTTATACAAAGAAAATCAAGAGTGTCTACCAAGTATATGCCTGGCATGATGTCAAATTAAAGAAATATCTACCTGTAAGATGAACAGACTTGACTGAGGGAGATCAACAAAGACGCCAATAAATTAGAAAAACCAGACCAAAATATATGCATTCAATATTCAATCATCTTTTAAGGCCCAAGTATATCCAGTCTGTATTACAATCCTTTATTAGCCTGCTTGGGTTGCCGTAACAAAATACCACAGACTGGGTGGCTTATAAGCAACAAAAATTTACTTCTTACAGTCCTGGAGGCTGGAAGTCCAAGATCAGGGTGCTAGCAGGTCTGGTGAGGACTCTCTTCTGGGTTGCAGAATTCTTGTATTATCTTCATATGGGGAAAGGGTCGGGGATCTCTCTGAGGAGTCCTTTATAAGGGTGCTAATCCCATTTATGAGGGCCCTGCCCTCATGACCTAATCACCTCCCAAAGTCCCTGTCTACTAATACCATCACAGTGATCATCAGATTTTCAACATGTGAAATGTAGAGTGACATGGACATTCAGACCATAACGTTTTGATATTCACATCCTATATTTAGCCAGTAAGAGTCCTTCTAGATATTTATTGTGTCCTTTTGACATGTTCTAATTTCACTGTAATCTGAATAATTTCTAAGATACTTAATCACAGTGCCCCAAATAATGCAATGAAATCACATGATATCACATAGAATTGAGTTTCAATTCTGGCATTGCTAGTTCCTAGCTGTGCAGGCTTAGCAAGTAAAACCTGAGTCTCGGAGTGCTGATCTAAGAAATGGGAAAGAGGATTAATGAGAAAGCCTACATAAAGCAAGTATCCTAGAGCTTAATATAATAATAATAATAATAATGGTAATAGCAACTAATATTTATTCAGCACCATATATTTCTCCTATAATCCTGCAAGATAGATAGGATTAAGTAATCTGTTCTTGGATATAAAATTAGTAACTTCCTGAAGAAGTTTTGGAATCCAGAAAAAGTGGCTTTAGAACCAAAGCAAGAAGGTAATAAATGTAAATTCAGTTATTATTAAATGTTATTTTTATTTTAATGAAAGTGGAAATAACTAAGATTTATCTTTATTTATAAAATAGCAGTGGCCGCCCCTAATTTCAGTTACAGGATAGTAGCTTAGGAGCCTTCAACCACCCCCACCCCACCTCTTAAACACAAGATTACAAGAGAATAAGAGGAGTGTGTCTGTGATTTAGCAGAGTATCAGGAGAGAGGTATTATTCATTTATATTCTCTAAAATCTGTTCTAATTAAATAAGAATGTTTGGCAATCTCTTAGTTTCAAATGCCATGCCAGTCACAGGAAAGAAGAAAGGAGAGAGAAAGTGTTTTAGGTATTTCAGTAGAGTCAGGGGAGAGAGACAGAAGAACACAGGTGAGGACAAGGGGGAGGGAAAACCCAGCTGCCTGTGAGAAGAACACCGTTGTTTCAGGGGTCGGATGCCCGGTGGTACCAATGTCATCTCTGACAAACCCTGAGCACTTACGTCACCTGTGTAGTAAAAAATATAATTCTAATACTTAGCTTCCAAGAAGAGTTTTGCAAACAAAAGCAGGGGGAATGGAGAGGGCCTATTTTAAAAGAGGGAGACGGCTACCATCCTTTTTTCTCATTGTCCACAAACAGAATGGTCTTAGGAACTCACTTTTGACATAGTAGCTGTCAGTACTATTCAGACCCTAGTGGTGGAGGAGATGTACCATTTATCCCATAACCCCTTCACCTTGATCCTGTTCTATAAGCATTTGTTTAGGTGGCCACCTTCTTGACTTCCCTTACAAGAGTACAGTCTTCGATTAAACTGGGAAGAATTATGATCTTGAAATTGCCTTAAAGAGGGATCTCCTTCCAGCTAGTGACAAAACATCAGAGCCCAAGGTTGATTCCAAATACTAAGGATGGATGACATATCTGTCCTCTCCCTGAAGGTGTGCTGGTGGGCACACACACTTGTACGTGCACTTGGCAGTGTGCTCATTCACGATGCCAAGGAAAGCTGTGATATCACAAAGTCAAGGAGACAAGTAGATGCTGACTTAAAAAGTTGGTTATATTAACACTTGGGGACTGTTCCATGAAATTCCTGCATGGGACAGAATGAGAGGCGTGATCAGTGCTAAATCCACAGACCTTCTTGGACCCTTTAACAGCAGTGCTAACCCTAAATCTGATTAGCCCTAAAAAAAATAGGCCAGGTGATCTTTACATTAAGTATTCTCTGGACTGCTACTCACACACCAGTATACTGGGAACAATAAGTACACAGAGGTATTCAAAATATTTTATTTCCCGTATGGCTACTTAGCTAAGAAAACATAGAGGACAGCTCACTTTTTTACTGACATGTTTGTTGTCTTTTGTTCCATAGCCATCCTCCCAGGATGGGGATAAAATGCGGAGTCTTGATTCTAAGACACTTTGTTTATGTGGGAGATGCCATCTAGCTCCTGGTGATTCCCTGGGACAAGGGGCCATGCTTCCCGACACTACCACTGGGCTGTTTTCTTCAGAGTGTTGACATTGATTTCTTTCCTCTTGGCATGTAGAAGTCCCAAGTGCCCCACTGACCCATTACCTGAGACTGTAATTATTCCAGGAGCAGGGAATGAAAAGAGCATATCTCCTCTGCTCTCAGGGAATGACAGACTCAGGGATAGAAGCAGGTCCTGTATTAAGGCAAATCTCTCCGGAGAGCTTCATGACTCCAGAGCCGTGATTCATTCATTTTTGCATCCGTAGAGGCCAGGCTCATTATCACTGAAGGCGGCAGGAGTTGAGGAGTTGGCCCATGACTCTGAAACTGCTTCATCATAAAGATAGATCCTAATGTCCATATTGGAAACCCAGACACACGAAAAAATGTGATTAGTATAACTAGCTAGCATCCCTTTTCCAGAGTACCACTATTTAGTGAGTGCTTTCCTATGTCATTTGAAAAAAGAAATGTTCATGATATATTGTTCAAAAGCCATTTTTAGAGACACATTGATTCTTAAAAAGCATTTTTAAGCAATACGAGTGGTCATTCCACATATTTTTATTCCTCAGAGCATATGAGATCTAGAAGATTTTATAATTTTGCGAAATCCATTTCCAAACTCTACAAGGTTTTCTAGACATTATATTAAAATAACTCTACCTAATTTTTAAAAGTGTGTGTATTTCCAGCCTAATATTCAGGCTATATTCCTGTGAGTGAATGAGCTTTGCTCCCTCAAACAGATAGTCTGCTTAGCTGATTTTTAAAGTTAATTATGGTGCAGTGAAATTTAAAGGTCAGACCATGTCTATTTTCCTGGCTTGCTCAATGCTGTGGGCATATGGACAGCAGATAAATCCCTTCACTGCTGACCCAACTAATAACTTTTCTGTACACTTTAACCTTTTTCCTGTCCAGGTTTCTAGAATATTTAGTCTGTTTTAGAGTCTTCAGAATGGATTATTATGGTGCATACCACCCAAGAATTCCGTGAAGACCCCCTTAGGAATATCAAATCGTAAAACATAAGGCAGTCATTCTACAATGTGCCCTCAAGTTATCTACATATTTCACAAATTGCCTGGCTTATTTTGTTTTGTCCTTACTACTCAAGATGAAAATCAAATGTCGAAGAGAATTTTGAAAAACATGTAATTCTTAGGGTTAATTCCTTAGGGATGGTTAGCTCATAGTTCTGCAAATTGTCTTCTTATTTATTTGTTCGATCACTCTATTCACTCATCTATCCATTCATTCAGTGACTTCTCACCGAGCTACTAAGTAATCGTCTGGGCACATCATCATGCTAAATTCCGTGAAATACAAGAACACAAGAGACATAGAACCTGAAGTAAGCATGTGATTATAACCTGAACTAGAAATCCAGACCCAGCTTTTATTTTTTAAGATTTATTTTACTTATTTTAGACAGAGAGTGAGGGGTGGGGTGGTGAGAGAGAAAGAGAGAGAATCTCAAGCAGACTCCCCACTGAGTGCAGAACCTGACCGTGCCTGATCTCAGAATCCATGAGATCATGACCTGAGCGGAAATCAAGAACCAGTCCTTAACTGACTGAGTCACACAGGGGCCCCTCAGACACAGCTGTACCAGTGAGACACGGAGTCACAGTACACACCCTCTACAGTCTATGACAGCAGGAGCTTGAGGGGGTTCAAAAGGATTCAGGAAGAGGGGACCATGAGGGGATGAGAACGGGGGTGTGATATAAAGCAGTCTATTTTGGTTTTGTTTATAGTGTGAAGCTCTTCTTTGAAGTAACCCGAAATAGTCACAAATAGTTAAAGTATGATGCTATGATCCCATGAAAATCGGAGGCCAATTGTAGTAAAATTGTATTCTAACTGTTCATACATCAGCTGTCCCCAAAATCACTTGTGGTGTGCTTTCTTTGAATGAAAGGTTTATCTTTCTTCCACTTTAGAGAAGTCATTCTCTACTATTGCGACAGCAGTATTAAAAACACAGCGGTTTCTGACTAAATGCTATTAGGTAGTTTGTTTTCTCTGTCACAATTTGAACACAAATATTCTCAAATTAGGGGAGGTAAAGCATGTGTGTATTGATTTCTTTGCCTCTGTGCAACTGGACCAATACATGTGAGCTTAGAGACGTGATCTAGAAATAAGGCTGGGACTAACGTGAGGCAACTGAGGCTCTTGCCTAGGTACAAAATTTAAGGGTGTGCCAAAGTGTTTGTTAATTAAGACAACATTTTAATGCAATAATTTCCCAAAATCAAAATTAATGCAAAAATCCATGACAAGCAAAATATAAAAATTTTAAATACAGAATTTGAATTCCCAAATTTCCTCTTGTTTCAGCCTCTCACGTGACTTAGCATGATTCCACTCTAGAATAGTTATAGACCCAAGCTAGACACTTGTGTTCTATAACAGCCATAAATCTTTAACTCCAGGTTACATCAGATTTTTTTAAAGACCTGCCTACTTGAATTTCTGGTGATCCTACAAAAGAGATTATTTGTCATTGGAATGTTTCTACTAATAGACGTGGAATTTAAATATATTAGAAGTAGAAGTGCCCCTGGAGGTCAAATGGCAGTCCAACAATTATGGACTCACTAACAAGTGAATAAGCAGCAGTGTTTGGTCTAGAACCTTCTCTTCTAACTCCCAGTCTAGTGTCTCGCTAAGTCATCATACTGCCTGGGGCCTGTGTGTTTAAGAAGTAGAAGTAGGTTATTTATCATTTAGAGCTTCTGTCTGTGAAATCTCCTAGAGACATTCAATGGAAATTCAATTTAACCTTCTAACACAAAATGAATACACCACATGGGAGTAGACAAAGAACAGATAAATTAATTCCCATCTATGATTATGTAAATGCATTCTGGTTTTCATGCATGCATTTAATGGGTTAGCAATCTTAATTTTAAATACTGTACTAAGAAATGGCATCATTTGGAGATTTGTTAATTAAATGTGTTCATGTATTAACTGGCATTTTTAGAATTCCAGATCTTGGACAAATAGGGTGAGAAGAAGCTCTAACTAAAGCGGTTAATGTATGAGGAAAATGTGTTCTCTCTGATGCTATTTCTTGCCACAAAAGTCCCTTAGCAAGCAGCTTGGGTTTCCTTAGTAGAGAAAGCCAGGGCCCTTCCTGGGGTGCTTGGATGAAATACTGGGAGCCACAAGCTGCTCTTGTTGGTAACTGGAAATGTACAGGTTCTCATGCTACTCCAAGGGCCATATGTTTTCTGCAATTATCGGTCTCTAGAGATCCTATTCCCAGAGTATCCAGCTCAAAATCCCCAAATTTTATTTCATCTCATAGTCCTTGCTTTATCTTGGGTCCTAGAATGGGAAAGGATGAATATGCTTATTTATTTGAATATTGTTAAATAATCAGAGTTCGGACTATACACGTAGGATCCAATTTAAAAGAGATAAATACTCATATTCGTGATAAGTGGATTATTTTGAAAGGGTTGTGATTTTATTCATACTCTAACTTCATCAGAACGGTGACAAACTATGTCTCTTATAAGTTACCTGATTTCACTCACCCATTCTGGTCCCCTCCCCTCTGCACATCCCATTTTTATAAAGCATTTCCAGGGCCTTGAAAATAGAATGCATTTTTTTGTAGGTAATAGGTTATTTTCTTATCAGTCTCTGACAATTTGTAGTCTCACACCCTTGCTTTCTGCCATCATGCCTGCCGGAAAGAATCATTCTAGTGTGACCAACTTTTGAATGTCCTCTTTTAGTATATTTCCGAGGGCTGCCCCAGGCATTTTGTCTGTTCGCCTTCTTTCACACCTCCCTCTGACCTGAGATGAGAGAGTAATCTGAGAAGCAGAAGCACACGAGACTGTTTGAAACCCTAGCCTGGCTTTACTTGATTTCTGTCATTTTTTATTTTATTTGACCGTGGCAGTTTCATGGGTATATCAGAGCTTTCGGATATCACTTAGGGGAAGCTAATAAAATCCCTGACAGATCCGATTGTTTTCTGTTTCTTTCTATTGAACTTTATGGCAATTGGGCTTGATGGGTTAAAACGCAAAGGAGGTGTCTTATTTCCCATTGCTACCTAAATTAGATTCTTAGCTAAGGACAGATATAACTTCTTAGCGCCTTTTGCCATGTGCAAAATGCAGAGTGGAATGTCTTAGCTTTCTGTCATGTGCCTGGTTCTTGCTTGCTCACAGAACACAATCCGCTTGCTTGGTCCTGTCAGATATATAGGGCATTTCATTGTATGCCAGAAGTCTGGACACACTATACTCTCTAGGGCTGGAATATATTTTTACTTGCCTTAAAAATCTGTTTAATGTGGGTGCTGATTTGAAAACAGGTCTGATTTGGCTTGGCCACCTGGTAGTCAAAATGTAACAAGAGGAGGTAATTCACTCTAGACTTCTAGTTAAGGCTCAACAATTGAAGATCTAACAGAAGACCTCAGGCGCTACTCTGAATGGAGAAGAAAAAGACTCAAACCTTGAACAAAGATCAAAGATTATACCAGAACAGAAGGAAACACTGAGACATGTTAAAGACTAATCACAGAGAGCCACTTTACCCACTACATGTCATATATGTAGACATACAATAATCTTCTCACTTCTGCCATCTTGTGTGGTCTTCAGTTGGCTTCATTTTCCTGGGCTTTCTAAAGAAAACTTTTGTTCGACACCGAGTTCTAGTCTCAAAAAGTTAAAGGACTATTGTAGAGAGCAGAGTGGGATTTGATACTCTCTTACCCTTAGAATCGTTGCTTTCCAAAATGGAAATACAGAAAAAAGATGAGACCTGATTCCTAACCTCGAAGAGCTTGTACTAAATTTGTCTTTCCTCTTTAATCAGAATTTACCTGGAGGTATTGCCAGATGGCTAGTTAATCTGATGAAGAAATTGAACTATTTGTTGGTGACCATGTGTTTCTTCCCAAAGGTAACATGAGAGACTGTCTGCCTCATGGTGCCATGAAGTTTTAAATGGTAGTTCGTGCTCGAGTGGGTAGACTTTGAAGGAAATAGGGGAACATGAGGGTTATGATTTTCCTTTGATTTATTTGTGCTCAATATATATTTAATCTATTGTTTTATTTCATCTTTTATATTTAGGTTTTATCTTCTTTACTTCTGTCTAGGGTTGTGTATTTATATTCATCTTACTGTTCTCCCTTGCTTATCTGTTTATTATTTTTCCCCTTACTATCCTCAAGTAGATAATCACTAGAGTAGTAATGCATCAGAGTAAAAGAAACTAACTATAAAACTCAAATAAAAAAATCTCAGAGATTTAGAAACTTTAAATTTATAGCAATAGCTTTTTGTATGGTTGCTTTCTTTTATATCTTTTCTATTATGAACTAAAGACTTAAGAGAATGATGCTCAATCGCAGGCTCACACACCCAAGCAACTCAATGAATTCTCACTTGATTCCCTCAAATCAAGAACTAGAGCACTGCCAGCTGTCCAGAGTCCATCATGACCTTCCTAATCGCTTACCTCTGTTTCCCACCAAAGGAAGACACTCTGCTGAATCGTACTGAAACCACTTCCTTACTTGTCATCAGAGTTGTACTTCTGAAGCAAGGCTCTCTAAACATTATAGTTTCGTTGTTCTTATTTTTAAGGTATATGTTAATGAAATCACAACATAAGCATTCTCTTGTGTCCAGCCTTTTCTCTGGGCATTGTGTTTATGAGAGTCATCCATGTTTTTACGTAGCTGTAGTTTGCTTAATTTATTACTATTTAGTGTTCCATAGTATCAGTATATCTTAATTTACTTATCCATTCTATGAAGGATGGATACTTGGATTGTTCCCAGTTTGTGACTGTTCTGCTAGTCAGAACATAGTTGGGCATGTCTCTCTTGACTCACAGGCACATGCTTTTATTCGGTGTGTATCTAGTTGTAGAATTGCACATTTTCAGCCTCAGTAGATAATGTTAACCTGTTGGTCCAAGTGGTTTTTAGCAATTTATACTCATGCCCACTATTATGAGAGTCACTGTTATTCCACATTTTCACAAACACTTCCAGTCTTTTAATTTTAGCCTTTCTTGTGTGTAAGTACTGGTTTTATTTCATTGTGCTTTTCAGTGCATTTTCTTGAGAACTAATGAGGGTGGTTACCTTTTTATATATTTATTGACCATTTGGGTATTCTCTTGAGAGATGCATATTCAGATCCTTTGTCCATTAGTTGTCTTTTTGTATTGAATCTATTGATAAGTTTGAGGAGACATCATATAATTACAATATTGACCATTTTGATACCAGTACTTGATACAGTATCTCCTATGCTTATTTTTTGCAATATTGAGTACTTACATGTTCTAAAACTTTAATATTTATTAGATCCTCTTTACATTTCCTAAACATTTTATGGTGTTCTATGTAAAAATCATGCCCATCTTGCATTAAATTCATTCTGGAGTTTTCAGCCTTCCTCCCATCCATCCATCCATCCTCCCCTCCCTCCCTCCCTCTCTCCCTCCTTTTCTTCCTTCCTTCCTCCCTCCCTCCCTTCTTTCCTTCCTTCCTTCCTTCCTTCCTTCCTTCCTTCCTTCCTTCCTTTCTATTTTCTTTATTTATCATCTGGACATTCCAGTGAACCAGAGCACTGGTGCACAACCCAGGGCAGTTTTGTACCCCAGGAGAGATCTGACATGTATAGACATTTTTGATGTCACAACTCGAGGAATGCTACGGGCACCTAGTGGATAGAGGCCAGTTATGCTGCCAGATATCCATAATGCACATGCCACCCTCCACAACAACAACAACAAAAAGTCTGACCTCAAATGCCATTAATGCCCAAATCGGGTAACTCTGTAGTATAGTGTTGTATAGGTATGACAGTCGTGGACATGGTTGCCTTGTTTGGATAGCAAAGTAAAAGCTTTTAATATTTAACCAATCAGTATAATGTATATTACAGGCTTTCAGTAAATAACTTTTATTGAATAAAGGCCATTTTCTTCTATTCCTACTTTGCTGAGTGAGAGCTCTTATTGTGTGACAGCCATCATATCTTCAAAAACGTTTAGAAAGCAAATTGAGACCTAAAAAGATGTTATCTTTCTCCAATGAAAACTCACCTTGCTTCTGCCATAAGATCCCCATCTGCAGGGATTGAGATAAATAAAAACTGAGCTCCAATCTATACTTCTGTATACTTCTGATTTGTGCTTACTCATTGGGTATAGCATGCATATCTCTATATCTCTGTATATTTGCCTATAAGTCAAAATTAGGAATGCTTATTAGGGCTCCTCCAACAACCCATTCCCTGCCCCTAGGCACAAATCCTTGTAGCCTTAGTTCATCAAGGTTGTCCAAAGCAGCACCATCCCCAGGGCCTCTTACTCTCTCCCCATTGAAAATAATAAGTCTCCTGGAGTAAAACGGGGTCCTAAACTCTGAGATCATTTCCCTCTGACTCTATTTTCCCCTTTCTCAGTAATACTTCACTCTGTGTTGTAGCTCTCCAGCGCCTTCAAGTAGACTAGTATTTGTTTTGTCCCCTCCCCAATTTGTTTCCTAGAGGTTCTCAATGAGAATATTGTTCTGAATTATCTAGTCTACCATTACAGGAAGCAGAATTCTTGTTTTAATTGTATATGCATTTGTTGTTTCTAGATAAGACCGAAAGGAAATCAGCATTGAAAATTTTGAAGTCATTTCTAGGAAGTAGTGCATATTCATCTGTAAACTATTAAAAATGTTGAGATACAATGCTCATATTTCACACATAAAAAATTATTCTTATTTGAATGAAAACGTTGAACCATTTTTTCCCCTCTAATTGCTATAATCACAATTCACATACTTAAGCAAAAGAGATGTCCACCTACACTCACCATCCCTCAACTGGAATAATTAAATGATTAAAAAGTAATTCTGAAATACAGGGAGGTGACTTGGAGCTCCCAGTTTTTCAGCTGAATTAGCACAGCTTTATTAATTGGCATGTCAATATCATCAATAAGATGTGTAGACATATATGCAAAGACCACTGTTGGCATTTTCTCTCTTCTCTGTATTATGCAGATACATTAAAAGACTTCTTTATCTTAGAAGTAGATTGGAGGCTGAGTGAAATCAGATAATTAAGCAATCAGCAAGTTTTAAACTTTTGGGGACTTTCATATCTGACCAGGGAGACGCAATCAGATTCTTGCCACTTTGGACCAAGTATAAGAGAAAAGTAAATCTAAGCAGCCCCCAATTTTAGATTTCACTTGTCTATCCTAGTTGTATACGGTAACTCAGAAAAACATCTACTCTGTATCTCGGCTTTCCTCACAAACAAGGATTTTACAATCTGGGCTTATTAGTCTGCCTTCTGACAGCACAAAAGCTTATTTAAATTGCTTTAAAGGAGGAAGAAAAAAAATGACTCTTAGGATGTTTAGACTCTCAATCTTAATTCTAAGCATTTATACTGACAGGATGAATATATGTCCATTTTCTAAATTTTCCCTGCAAACCTGTGACCCTGTTGGAATTAATTGAATAACTGCATATGTAGTAGAATCTCTGAGGATAATGAATCTGAAAAGAAATGAGAAAAATGGAAATTCAACCGAGCGCCAGTCATTTTAGACATTTAGTTGTTTTGCAATTTGTAGTTTCAATTGCTGAAAATTCTCTTGAATGCTTCATTGTCTCACTGATCTACCAGGAAGTGAGAGCAGTGTTAAGGGGATGGGGGGCAGGGAGAAGAAAACACCCATTTCACTGTGGCCTGAATATTGGTCTGACTGGGTACTAGATATTGTTTTCACTGTTTCTTTTCTCCCACACTAAGTGACTCTAACGATGCATTTAGAAACCCCTACACCAAAAAAAAAAAAAAAAAAAAAAAAAAAAATCCCCTAAAATAAGTAAAACCTTGTGTTATATGTGGGTGGTGTTATACCAAAAATGTATTTGAATATTTTTGGAACATTGAAGTACTGCTAACTTTGGAAGAAGGAAAATAATGGTGGCTTTATACTAGTAGCTCATTTCCCTGTAGCAATCAACTCCTTGACATAATATTAAAAATATCAATAAAAGATAACATTTAATGGATGTTCATGCTGCTAAGTACTTATCATTCATTTTTCCTACCATTTAATCCTCACAACACTACTATGAGAGAGGTTCTACTGCACAGTTGAAGAAAAGGAAGCTTAAAGTAGTGAAATAATTTACCAGTTACCTGGAAATAAATGGCAACATCCGAATTTGAACCCAGATCTGGCTTTATTATCAACTGCAGTGCTACTATATCATATGTTGGGGGGCTATCCAATGACTGACTCATGGGGATCTGAACAACGAAATAAACATATGAGAGTAATCTATAAACTATAAGATTTTAGGAATCCTTACATAAGGGGAAGGAACTTGAAACATATTTATTAGACTCTGGGGGGACATCCTTAAAAGTATGGGAAGAAAATTTATTTTGTTTCAATTTATTTCGATATGGGTCCCACATTGACAGGATTCTTCTGGTAGAATTGCGTGTTAGTCACATTCAAAGATCACTGGGCAGTGAAAATAGAAAAGCAACAGATACGGTGACTTAGCTCTGTTTGTACTATTATAAAAGTATTCTAGCTTTCAGCATCCAAATGTGTACCTGCTATGCATATTATTTGTCATTATTACTTATAGGGCTTGTCACTTAATTTCAAAATTGAAATTAGAATAGTGACTTACATTTCAAAAATCCCCTAAAATTTATCCTCTTTCACTTGGATTCTTGCTCATGACTGATTCATAGAATCAATCATATGCAGGGCCAGTATTTTAAGAGGTTTTCTTTTAAATGAGTTTCTAGGGCTCCAATGATTCAAAAAAAATCCCATTAAAATATATTTTAAAAATTAAACTGAACCCAACAAATAATACATCCCAGAATGCTTATTTGAAAACAATGTAAAAGAGAAGGTTAAAGAAGTTGATGTATATTTTATTATTTTTAAAATATTTATATGGGACAAAAATTCAGTGAGTTAGAATCTTTTATTCAGAGGCCGCTCAGTAAATAAACTACAGAATGTGTACGATTCATTTTTACGTAGTTAGATATAATTTATTAATTCCATTCCAAAACCAGTGAGAGGCTTCGAATAGTTTAATGATTAACATGATAAATTATAAAATATGTGTTTTCCTCATTTACTTCTCTTTTGGAAATCTCATAAGCTTACCCCTACATAATGATTTGCATTAGCCCTGATCTATTTTTCCTAAAAAAAAAATGCCCCAGATCTTGTTATTCTCTTTCCCTGTATTTGTTTTCTTATTTATTTAGCAACAGCTTTATTGGGATATAATTTACATACCATAGATCCTATTCTTTTTTTAGTTACATGGGAAGTAAAAGTTGACCTTATGTCAGATGGACACATGTTGTAATTAAAAAAAGTTTGGAATGTAGGTCATTTTTAGAATTATCAAAGCAAAAACCTTCATTTTTTACCAAAGCCTGAATCTCATTTAGAAATAATAGATGCACTTCTTCACAACAAACTAATTATAAATCCCAAGTGTTAAGCTTACATAATCTAATCTAACCACTTTCTTTTCTTTATTTCTTAAGTTTTGAAGACTGTTTTTTAGAATAGTTTTATGTTCACAGCAAAGTTGAGAGAGAGGTACAGAGATTTTCCATATACTCCCCATGCCCCTACACGTGCATAACCTCCCCCATTACCAACATCCCCTACCAGAACTATAGATTTGTTAGAATTGATGAACCTACATTAACCATCATAGTCACCCAAAGTCATAGCTTACATTAGGATTCACTCTTGATATTATACTTTCTATGGGTTTGGACAAATGTATAATGACATGTAGTCATCATCGTAGTATCATACAGAGTAGTTTCACTGTCCTAAAATTTCTATGTGTTCTGCCTAGTCATCCCTACGTCCCAAACACTGGCAACTCCTAATCTTTTTATTGGCTTCCTAGTTTTGTCTTTTCTAGAATGCTTTGTAGTTGCAATCATATAGTAGTCTTTTCAGATGGGCTGCTTTCACTTAGTAATATGCATATAAGACTTCTCCAGGTTTTTTCATGGCCTGATAACTTGTTTATGTTTAACGGTGGATAATATTCCAGCGTCTGGATATTTCAGTGTTTTTATCTATTCAGCTACCAAAGGACATCTTGGTTGCTTCTAAGTTTTGACAATTATAAATAAAACTGATATAAACATTGCGTGTACATTTTTGTGCAGACTTCAGTTTTTCACTTTTATAGGTAAACAGCAAGGAGTGAGATTGCTGGATCATACGGTAATGTTAGGTTTAGTTTTGTAAGAAACTGCCAGTCTTGTCCAAAGTGGCTGTCCCATTCTGCCTCCCCACCATCAGTGAATGAGAGTTACTGTCATTTCATATCCTCATCAGGATTTGGTGTTGTTAGTGTTTTGGACTGTGGCCATTCGAATAGCTGTATAGTGGTATCTCATCTTAGTCTTAATTTGTATTTCCCTGATGACATATGATGTGGAGCATCTTTTCATATGCTTATTTGCCATCTGTATATTCTTTGGGTATTCTTAAGGTCTTTGGACATTATTTGATCAGGTTGTTTATTTTCTTATTGTTGAGTTTTAAGAGTCCTTTAACATATGTCTCTTTTGCAAATATTGTCATCTAGTCAGTAGCTTGTCTTCTCATTCTCTTGACATTGTCTTTTACAGAGTGTAAGTTTTAAATTTTAATAAAGTCCCACTTGTCAGTTGTTTCTTTCATGGATCGTGCCTTTGGTGTTAGTTATATCTTAAAAAGTCACTGGCATGCCCACAGTCACCTAGGTTTTCTCCTACATTATCCTTTAAGAGTCTTACAGTTTTGCATTTTATATTTAGGTCTATGATCCATCTTGAGTTAATTTTTGTGAACTGTATAAGCTCTGTGTCTCAATTCATTGTTTTGCATGTAGATGGCCAGTTATTCTAGCACTATTTGTTCAGAAAACCTATCTTTGCTCCATTGTATTGGCTTTGTTCTTTTGCGATAATCAGTTGACTGTATGTATGTGGGTCTATTTCTGAGCTCTCTGCTCTGTTCTAGTGATATATTTGACTATTCTTTCACCCATACCACACTGTCCTGATTACTGTAGCTTTATAGTAAGTCTTGAAATCAGGTAATATGAGTCTTCCAACTTTGTCCTTTTCAATATTGTGTTGACTTTTATTGTATATTTTTTAAAGATCTATTTATTTATTTGAGAGAGAGAGAGAGAGTGAGAGCATGAGTGGGGGAGGGTGCAGAGGGAGAGATACTCAAGCAGACTCCCCGCTTAGCACGGAGCCTGACACAGGGCTCAGTCTCAGGACCCTGAGATCATGACCTGAGCCAAAATCAAGAGTAGGACACTTAACTGACTGAGCCACCCAGGTGCCCCAATAGTTTGTTGACTTTTAAAGTTCTGGGTCTATTCTGGGTCTTTTGCCTTTCTTTTATGTTTAATTAGTGAAATTTTGAGCCATGTTGCTTCATTTCTGTCACTTCGTAATGTAATCTTAATTAAATCTTTCCAATGGTGTTTTGATTACACCTTTATTATTAAATTAGACTCACATTTTCTTTGTTGCTCTACATTTCTGAATTTTCTGAAGTTTTCATTTTCTCTAAATTTCAAATGTATTTTTTTCTTCTTTTCAAAATTAAAGTTGTGGATGTGACGATAGATTGAAAATTACTAATTATCAAAGAAAGACAAGGTGGTATCCTATGACTCTTGGCCATCATGACTTTTACACTGATAGTCATGTGTATATAAATGACATCCTATGAAATAGTCACATGTAGTACCAGTTGGTAGCATTTGTACTGAATCTTGATAATGTTTTATTTCTAAATCTTACCCATTTCTTAAATAACCCCCCCATTTTAATGCCTTTGAAAGACAATGTCAAGAATGCAAATGATTTGAAATAGTTGAGATTTCTTCATAAAATATTTAACATTCAAGGGGCGCCTGGCCAACTCAGTTGGTGGAGCATGCGACTCTTGATTTTGGGATTGTGGGTTCCAGCCCCACATTGGGTATAGAGATTACTCTAAAATAAAATCTTGAAAAAAAAAAAAAAGATATTTAGCATTCAAAAGAAAAATGACAGCCTGGCAACTGTGTAACGCACTCTCTCCTGAGATTCAGAACTTGCATATGCTAACAGAAAACACATTAAAAAGTAATTCTGTGTATAAAACAAATTCAAAAGGTGTTTTTCTTCTACCTTAGTTTCATATTTGTTAAAATCTGGTATGCCATTGAGAAGTGGGTTTTGATTTTTTTTTTTTTTTTCCTTTAAGGGAAGCTACAGTTTTCAAAAAGTCCAGGTGTGTTACGGAGTGCACGTACTGAGCTACAGGGCAGGGAGGGAGCATCACTGCAAGCTAAAGTGGTGGTTTATTTACATGCAGAACAGCCACTCTGGGCTGAGTGGCCCCCACAAAGAATAGCTCAGGACTTCAAATCACTTTCAAAAGACCAGGCCAGGACTATAGATTTCTGTGGACCCTTGTTTCTTGATTACATTTATGGTTGGATTCACAAATTTATAAAAATGAGCCAGTTCGCTTATTTGGGCCCAAATGGAATACAGATGAAGAAATTTTTATACACTTGATGAAAGAAATGTGTCCAAATGCAATTATTATTTTGAACTTTGAAAGCAAGACTTTGCTTTCAATGCCAAAGCATGAACCGTTGCATTCTCTGCCTGGCAAGCTGAGCTTCTGTTTGAAATGAACTCTTAAGATTCTCCCTTACTTCAGGCAAACATTAGAATGTTCAAGTTTTACTCCTTAAAAAATACTTAATATTTATTATCTAACCAATGATTCGGAGAAAATAGACTTTTAAAGAGAGGGGATAAAATTACACTTATGGATTATTGGTGGTATCATCAAATACATAATTTGTTGTAGGGCCCAGTAGAGCAAACTAGTTTCCTGGTTTTTAACAAATGGTGGTTTTCTGAAGTATGCAAAATGCACTGAAATCTTTCTATATATATTTTAAAAAGGATTAACACAAGAAATGTGCATAAAATAAAATTAAAAAGCAGCATTTCCACAATAATATCTAATATTATTTCCTTTTAGTCCTAGATATCTATAAGTCTTCTAAGAAGTAGTTTTTTTGCGTTTTTACCCAACATATTAAAGTTGGTGTGTGTGTGTGTGTGTGTGTGTGCATATTGTATTTAGTTAAGGGAGGGGGGAGAATGGAAAGCTGTAGTGGCCTAACTTAATGAAATGACTAGCAGCCATCTTTCTAAATTCTTTTCAAAACTGGGCCATTGAATCTCTCTCTTAGATTTGATTCACCCATCTGATTATTACAATTTAGCCAGTAGTTGTGAAAAATATAAACACTAAAATGGTTGTATTTTCATAAGTAAGGCAATATTTGACTTACAAAAAAGAGTTTATATAACTCTTTTGGACATAAAACTGATAGGCATTTTCTTTGACGATTAGGTCCATGTTAGGATTTTCATTCATTTAACATATTTGTTTCGTTCTTTAGCGTTAAAAGTAACATCAACATGGAATTGAAACAAATTATTGTGTTTGCTAAGATGACATTATGGGATGTCTTAATGGGAGGATTAACAATTTTCTTTGAAGAAATTTTTTTCTCACTACTTCTTATTCTGTGGTGACAGTTTCTACCAGATTAGTAATCTCAGGAATATAAACTATGAGTTGTAGGAAATGTAGAAAGATGGACCAGGGAAAATAAGTCAGAGATGATAAACTGATGGATTAGTTGAATTCTCATCGTGGGCTGAAGGAACATATCACATAATGTTATATATAATATGATAATAATATATGTAACATAATAATATAATAATGCTGACCTGTTATTTAGTAAAAAATCTAGATGGAGCCAGATTTGCAACAATGGAGTGATTTGAATTTAGTTCAGTGGTTTTATTTGTCACTGTTTTATAAAGTTAATTCTGCCATTTTTTGATGTGTTATACATGGTTCCAGCTATTCATTATTGAATTTTTAACATAATCATGAAAGTATTCCTGAGTTTCAGATCAAGAATTATTAAAAATGGTTTGCAGCAAAAGATTGAGTTTTATATCCTGTTCAATATCATATACTGCTAATTTGTTCTTAGCAAAAAATTAATCTTTCAGAGACTATCAATTTCAAGATTTCTTACCTCTTCTTAATTTATAGTATATATAGCTAACCTTTAAAAAAAACCGTCCACATTTATCTCACCCACTTCCCTAATTCCTACATCTAGACCTAAAGGGCAGATACCCTATATTAAGTTAGCTTTGAAAAAGTAAAATACATTTCTTTTCTCTTGTGACTGGAATAGTTTAGTTTTTCAACCAGCCCATCAAGTGAACTTTTAAATAACCAAATTCACATTGAACTATTTGTGAGATGGAAAGTTATAATCAATGAAAACCCAGTCAAATGCATATATAAATCCTTCAAATGTCAAAACAAAGTATCTGATCTAAGCTTTAAAATACAAAACATTTTAAGCATTTTCAATTTAAAGCATCTATATTTCATTAAAATTCGCTTATATGAGATAATTTAATTCATTTCTAAATTGGGAGTTATTTCGGCTGCGTAGTCAGAAACTGCCTTTGTAGTATAGGAGCAGGGAAAGTTTCCCTTCTTCTAGATTCTTTGGCTGGTCTAATAATTAAGTTGATGTAAGACATATTAACAGGAGAAAAACAAACACATTTCCTAAGTACAGGAGCCCCATAAAAATATGAGACCTGGAGGGCAGCCGGTAATTGAGGCTTATGTAACATCCTGAGCTGAAGACAGGGGTAGGGGCTTGGGGATACAGAGGAAAAGAAGATGATTCACAAAAAGATGTTTGGAAAACAGAGGTTGCCCTCTTCTGTAGGTAAGTTTCTTATGTAAAAAGGTTTCTCTGATGATAGCTTCCGGTACAGGCCCCCCTTCTAATGTAAATTTAGGCAGTTGAGGGAGACTGATAAGAGTTTTTCCTAAATCAGCTGAGTTTCTGTTGCCTTTAGCTCAAAATAATCTTTATGCCAAAGAGACGTATTTTGCGGTGGCAAAATCTGTTCCCTTTTGGCAATTTTGTCCCCTAAGTTTACTTGCGCTATATGAAATTGCCAGTATTGGATGGTTTTTGACCTAAGAAAACATCAATTCCATTTGGATCAGACTACAACTACCCATTCTAAGCTCCATTTAAGAATAAGAGTGGAGGAGGATGGGTCAGAAAGAAGCTTCAGGGTTAAGATCTAGTTCACTACTCGTTCTGCCCCCACCCTGTTTGAAGCAGTCTCTTTGCTGCTGGCTATTTGGGGCTGTTTAGGTGTCCAATTTGTATCGCTTTTTCAAAGTCCATGGTTTCTCACTTGCCACTTATATCTGGACGGCTGTCAGAGAATAAGAGAACTTTTAAGCTTGAAGGATCCTAAAGATTGAATTAGGGATATTCAAATTCAGCCAGGTTTTTTTGTTTGTTTGTTTGTCTTTAATTCCAGTATAGTCAACATACAGTTACATTAGTTTCAGGTGTACAATATAATGATTCAACAATTCTGTACTTTCCTCAGTGCTCATCAAGGTAAGTGTACTCTTAATCCCCTTCACCTATTTCACCCCCCTCCCACCTTCCTTTTGGTAACAATCTGTTCTCTATAGTTAAGAGTCTGTTTTTTTATTTGTCTTTTGTTTCCCTTTGTTTGTTTTGTTTCTTAAATTCCACATATGAGTGAAATCATATGGTATTCATCTTTCTTTGGATGGCTTATTTCGCTTAGCATTATACTCTCCAGAGGCATCTACGTTGTTGCAGATGGCAACAAATTCATTATACACACACACACACACACACACACACACACACCCCACATCTTCTTTATCCATTTATTTATGGAGGGATATTGCGGCTGCTTCCATAATTTGGCTGTTGTAAATAATGCTGCAATAAACATGAGGATGCATATATTCTTGCGAATTAGTGTTTTCATATTCTTTGGGTAAATACCCAGTAGTGCAGTTACTGGTTCATAGGGTAGTTCTATTTTTAACTTTTGGAGGAACCTCTATAATATTTTCCCCAATAGCTACACCAACTTGCATTCCTACCAGCAGTTCACGAGGGTTCCTTTTCCTCCACAACCTCATGAACAGTTGTGGTTTCCTGTATTTTTGGTTTTAGCCACTCTGACAGGTATGAAATGATATCTCATTGTGATTTTGGCTTGCATTTCCCTGATGATAAGTGACATTGAGCATCTTTTCATGTGTCTGTTGGCCATCTGTATGTCTACTTTGGAGAAATGTTTCTTCATGTCTTCTTCCCATTTTTTAATTGGATTATTTGTGAGTTTTTTTGGTGTTGAGTTGTATAATTTCTTTATATATTTTGGATACTTCAACTAGGTTTCAATTAAAATGATTCCCCTACAGCAGGGGTCAGCAAACTTGTTCTGTAAAGGCCAAATAGAAAATATTTTGGGGGGCACCTGTGTGGCTCAGTCGGTTAAGCATCTGCGTTAGGCTCAGGTCATGATCCCAGGGTCCTGGGATCGAGCCCCATATCAGGCTCCTTGCTCAGTGTGAAGCCTGCTTCTCCTTCTCCCTCTGCCTACTGCTCCCCCTGCTTGTACTCTCTCTCTTTCTGTATCAAATAAATAAATAAAGTCATATATATATATATTGGGCTTTTGTAGGCCTTATGGTCTCTGTTACAACTACTTAACTCTGCCGTTATTGAGCAAAAGCAACCATAGAAATCAGGTTAAAAGAATAGATATGCTTGCATTCCAATTGAACATTATTTATGGACACTGAAATTTGAATTTCATATCATTGTCACCTGTCATGAAATACTATTCTTTTGATTTCCCCCCCAACCAATTAAATATGTAAAAATCCTTCCTATCTCACAGGCTACATAGACAGGCAGCCAGATGGATTTCTTCCATAGGCCATCCTTTACCAACCCCTGCTTCACGGCAGCTCTGACATGGGTCATCCAATATCATCATAAACACCTCTTTTGATTGGAAGATGACACGAGTGAGCACATTCCACATGCTTCATTTTGATACTGAACAGGTCCCTTGGGCTCTCTAAAAACAGAAATTGAGAAGAGGCTAAATGGGAGTTCCAGGCAAAGCTTTATTGGGACTTAGGCTGGAGCACCAGGGAGACAGCGCAAAGGGAAGAGTCCTCAGGCTAGCTCCCTGAGGAGAGGTTGGGGAGAGTTCTATGTGGGAAAAGGGTAAGGCTGAATGTGCAAAGGTGGGGATTTTTGGCCCTTGCACACCTAAGGTCATACTTCTTCGTGTGTCACATGTCCAATTAGTATGTTAAAGCTCCATCCCTAGGTATGATATGAAGTATGAAAATGAAGGAGGAAGTCAGTGAAAGGCCAGTGCTGGGATCCATCTTAGTGCAGACTGATTCTTGCCCTGGGGCTTCCTCTTTGGGTGAAGAGCCTATTTCCATATTACTGTGAAATATAATACTGAGGAACACATGGTTTTGCTCTTCCTTCCGTAGGTCTAGCCAAGGGATGGTGGATTTTGCAGTTAGGGATGAGCAGACCTACATCCAGTCCCTGCTCTACCTCAATTTGAATTTATTATAGATGTAGTATAACCATATTATAAAGCCTATTTGAATCAAGCAAAAGAAAAGAAGGACTCTAATAATATTATCTTAGTAACATAATTATCATTAATGTCTGGCAATATTTTCTTCCAAATCATTTCCTACGTGTATTTTCAGATCACTGCAATTATAATGTATATGTTTTGCATACTGCTTTTGTCATATAACACTGCATCATAAATATTTTCTATAAAGTGCATAATTTTATAACTGTAATTTTAGATGTCTTGATTAAAAAAACCTTATTTGAGTGACTATTCCATGTCATACTTTTACCAAATTTTGGACACTTCTGTTGCTTTCAGCTTTTTTACTAAGATGATTGCCTTTGTGCATATTGTTAAAATTTTCACTGTTTAAATTAATTCCTTTGGGAAGATTTCCAGAAGTGGGATTACTGAGTCTGAGTGAATGATCATTATAATTGTTCAATTTACTAAAAGGTTATGGTGCTTGTATTAATGGATATGGTACATTAAATCCTTTATATGTGGCAGCCAATGCACTGAGTATTGTAAATATATTATCTCATTGAATCCGCATCATAACTCTATGAAATAAATGTCGTTTCCCCTGCTTATAGAAAAGAAAAACCATGACTGGTATTGATAGAGTCCAAAATAGGACTTAGGTCTTTTTGACACCAAAACCTATACTGAGGCATTTTATTGCCTCTTACCAACTTATAAATGTGCAATGCCCATGTGCCCACATGATAGAATGGTATTTTTAGTTTTGTTTGTTTGTTTGTTTTCCTCTCTTTTTCTATCAGATAATATTCTTCTTACCCTTCAGGTCTTATTTTAATGTTACATCTTCCATGAATCCCTCCCCCCACCCCGTGAGGCAGGATGTGTCATTCCTCTTGCACTTCCAAAGAATTATTACACTGTATTGTTTTTAGCATTTTAAGGAAGATACTGCAGTGTATATATGCAGTACCCCTTGAATTATCTATCACAAACATTGCACAAAGAAATCAATAAATACCCATTGAATGTAACTATAATGGGTCATGATATGCTTTTGGAAGCTTGGTCCCATTGGCACAAGTCCTCCGTCTCTGCTACAAAGAGAAATCTATTCTATCAAGCACTTTGGTCTTATCTTTGCTTTACTACCTTTGCCTTCTTTTCAGATGCTTACTACTCAACTTCTCATCCCTATATTGTCCTGACAATCTTATCTCTTGCATACTTAGCTTTCTTTGGGATGTGCCCTGGCCCAGCTCCTTTACCAGCAAGTAGCATGTGGCTGACCAAGGCCTCCATCTTCAGCATCAGTCTGCTCAGGAAGAGTGGAGTAAGATCAGTGTTACCCCTGTAGAAATTAGAACCCTCAGCAGACAGCTGACAGATTTTTACCTTCCGCATTGTTATTTAAACATCCTGAAATTCTGACAGTTATAATTTGAGTCAGAATTGATTTGGAAAGGTATGTGATAAATATATTTCAGTGTTTGGGTTCTGATTCTATCAGTTTTCCTTGTGGAGAGTTTCATATATCCATCAAAATTGTTCTTGATCTGCTCCATTGTCATTGTCTTATCATCATTGTCACGTTATTGTAAAATGTGTAGTAACCTCTTAGGCAATTGAATAGGAGGGTCGCATCATCATAGTTGGTGTTCCTTAATTTAGTGTTTTTATCTCTTTACATATTGTGTATTGTTTTCTCTGCTCTCACTAACCTCTATATCCTATAATCTTGGAAAGGATGAGATTGAGAAAAGGAAGGTCCAAATTTACCCATATAATATGGAAATTGAACAATCCAATGTTAAATGATAACTATTAATTCAACTTTGCTTTAGAAAAAAATGGATTGAAAATTGCATGCCAAGCAACTTTACTACCCTGAAATTTTTAATGAATTGAGTTTTATCAGAAATTTAAACGGTGTACAAATTGTGCTATGTATCTAGCTATATTTCAACATTAATTACCTTTTTCAAATTCTGGAAATCTCTAAACATAAACTTCAACAGGTTAATTTTATGTAAGGAATCTTAGTAGTTTCTACAAATTCTGAAATGAGAATATATCATATCTGAAATCTTTGCATGTTTTGCTTTATGGTCATATGTGTGTGTATGTATGTGTGTGTGTATGTATGAAGAGTTTTGTCTTATAAAATACTATCCATTTTCCTCAATTAGCCTGAAATATAATTAAAATGCACTTCAGATTTATAATATAATCTTAAAAGGGGAATGTTGATTTTAATTGGTGTAGATTTTCTTTAAAAGAAGTGCATCAGGCAATTTGCAATTGGATAAGACTATCTTCAGTTAAATAAAATGTTATATCTTCATTTTTTAACACAGGTAAGAATCAACTCTTACTTAGTAACCAAAAGCTATATGTACACTAATGAGAAGGTTACATAACGCAGTTTAACTCTATGCTCTGCTTACCTTTATGCTCAGCAAAAGTGAATTTACAAGGAAGTCAGAGGAAAAATTGCTCTGCTAATAAGCACAGTAATGATTATGAATAATGAATATTGGAATGCTATTATAGAATAAAGCCACAAGCCATGATGTATCTTGCTGCTAAATTATTTAAAATGCTGCCTGATAATTATAGACTTGTTTTAAGTCTACATCTGTACATGTTAAAGCTGGAATCACAGTTTCTAATCAGTACCCTTTTTTCCTTCTTGGTTGGGTGGGAGGAGAATGTTCTTGATAGAAAATATGTTTTACTGTTAGAATGTTTAAAAGGAAACTATATTTAAATTAATAGATGTTTGTTTGGGGCAAGTTACGCCGGGGCAAGGATTACTGAAATTTTAGAAGTACATTGAAGTAAGACTATCATGATTACTGGAATTGTCACTTACCATATTCTATGGAAAGTATTAAGGGAGGAAATACATTTTATCGTTAAGGAAACAAAATATGAATTGCATATTTAACACTTCATTAAATATGTAGATTGCTGTGAAATCTGGTGAGAAAGTTAAGGATAGTGAGATGCCGTAAAGCCATCTTCCCACACACATTTCATTTGTTTCATATGTGATAAAGTTAGAAAATTAGAAAGGAACCAAAGAAGAGCCAGAGTTGGTTAGACGTGAAAAATGAGAGATTGGAAACAAAAGCACATTATTAGTGACGTATCTTTCCAAAGGTAAATTAAGGGCCATTTAAGCCTCTTTTAATACAAAGTATTATTTCAACAAACTACATGTGAAATAATGTGAGCTGCACCTAAGGGTGAAAATTTCATTAAATATTATAGCACATGCCAAATGAAGTGATGTGTCACCACTCATTTCTTGCATTTTTGACGTATGTGCTCATTTCCTCGTGCCACCCTGTTCATATTCATGAGCCTCTGTCTCAAATGCATTATGTAAACTTACAATTATATGCACATATTTGGTGATTTTGATTTGAACTAATACTTCCATCATCTCTCTCTCTTTTTTTTTTTTTAAGTATTTTACCTGCTAAGATAATACTTACATATCTACTTTTTAAATTTTGGGGGATGTCAAAACTATCATTTTTAAACTTCACATTTTTGCCCTTTTTGCAAATATAATGCAATATAAATAATATCAGCTGATTATTATGTTCAAAACTGTGGTTAATAGTTTCTCATATATTATCTTTTATAATATTAATAATAAATCTTTAATTTATACAAATTTTACTGATGGAAAATCTATGAGCCAGAGAAGCTAAGAAACTTGCCTTGAGGTACAGACTTTATGCTGGGTGCTTGTTGGCCTGTAAATCTCACTCTGACTAATTCTATTAATGAAAAGCTGTTACATTTTTATAAAATGATTTATTGGATGCTTTGCGGATCCACTTGATGCTGAACACGTTGAGGTTCTATGCAGAAACTATACTGAGAAAGAGAATAATTCAAAAACCCCCTTCTAAATTCCTCACGGCAACCTTATGTTTTAGAATTAATAAGTGAAGTTATTCAATTGTTCCTTCTCTAATTGTTTGTATCCAATTGCTACATGAGTTTTGACTAGTTGAGTGAATGATTTCATACTTTTCAATTTTCAAGCTGACTTATATGTAAATTAAATCCAAGAGGTTATTTGCGTAACTGAAGACTTGTGGCCTGAAATGTTGTAATTGGTGACAGCTATGACACTAAGCACTGATTTTACTATAGTAGATACAGGAATAGAAATGAAAGTATTTTTTTATTCTTTTATTTCGAAAGAACTTTTTTTTTCATCCAGATTTGTGGCGTCTGGTAACAGTGTAAACAAATACATTATCATCTCTTGAAAAAAGGAACAGGAATTAATGCAGGTGTATAGATAGTATCCCGCCTACCATTTCTCTCACAATTGCATTTCTTCTCGTCTGTGAAAAACTGTTGTTTTAATGGGGAACACAGCATTTCATTAAGATATAGATTTCCTCTGCCGGTTCTCCCTTATTTCTGTAAAATTCAATAGTCTAGAAAAAACTTTATCTTAGAAAACATGTAGTAAACATGATTGACCATATTAGCTTTGCTCTACCATTAGGCCATGAGACTGGACCCTTTAGCTGCCAGAATCAATTCAGGATTTAATTAAATTGCCCTATGGTCTGACCTTAAGGAGGGAATGTCACAGGACTTCTCAGGTATTAACATCATGGTTATTTTTGAAGCAGATAGAAAGGGAGGATTTTTTAAAAAATAACTAGCTATTACAAAAGCCCTAACTTGATTATTTCCCACGTTTTGCAAAGGCCAGCTATTTCTGACATTTAGCCTTCCTGTGATTATTCTAACAGTTTTATCTCCTTTTTGAATACACATCCTTGTTAAATGCTCCTTCTTCTATCTCTGATATTCAGTCATTTTCTTGTGAATTCAGCAATCACAAAATATAATTATTACATGTGTGTAATATGGGCTAAGGCCCATAAGGATGTAGGACCTCTCAGAATGAGCAAAACAGACTTTGCATCTGGACTCATAGAGCTTATATTCTAGTGTGGGAGACAGATGTCAGTCAAAAAACCCTTCACATATATTATTAGAGCTGTTGTAATTACTGCAAATATATATATAGTGGAGGGTGTTGGAAGAATATATCATAATATATAAATAAATTGGAGAATGTTGGGAGAATTTTGTAAAGGCGATTGGACACAGACTTTCCTGGGGAAATACATTCTTGCTGAGGTCTCAAAGAGGCACAAAAGGTACTTGGGTAAAGTGGAGGGAATGATGGGTGAGGTGCTGGTAATTCAGGACTGGGGACCAATATGGACCAAGACCTGAGAGGGGAAGAAGCAGAACCTTCAAGAACTAAAGGACCTTGAGCGGGGAGTAGTAGGGGCCTGGTGGTGGGTGTTGGGGTCTGAAGGAAATGGAGAGATGATCAGTACCCTATCCAGAGGCCCTGCATGATGCTCTAGGGCTTTGGAATCCATTCTCTTCAAATCTGAGCTCACTAGGGGTCACCTGCGTGGTTCAGTCTGTTAAGCATCTGACTCTTGGTTTCTGCTCAGGTCATGATCTTGCTGTTGGTGAATCCGTTGGTGTGGGATCAAGCCCCATTGGTGGTGGGATTGAGCCCCACTGGTGGTGGGACCGAGCCCTACCTGGGGCTCTGTGAGGCTTGTGCTCAGTGTAGAGTGTAGAGTCTGCTTCAGAAGCTTTCTCTCTCTCCTTCTCCCTCCCCACTCATGCGCTCTCTCTCATGAATGAATGAATGAATGAATGAATGAATGAATGAATTGTCTCACTCGGAAGTTCTATGAGCAATCACCTCTAATAAGGTTCTCTCAATACCTTCTTATTTTTTTTTCTCTTGAGATAATTTAAGGATGCATAGTTATTTATATATATATTTTTAAATAGGACTGACCTTTCTTATGAAGACATTTTCCTTTTAGAATTTTTGAAAATTAGGTCATGTTTACTATCTTTGATTTTCTTGATTTCATTCTTTCTATCCTTTCTTCCATCTTTCCTGCTTTTTTAAAAGATCATTTCCATGTCTAGTCAAGGTCTCCATCCCTTCCATCCATGGTTATAGCACTCCAGTAGGATATGGCCCTTTTCTCCAAGTGTTCCTCTTACATCCATCTCATCTTCCTGTTCTTTCTCCTTGGCTGGAATTAAGTCCCAAGTAGCCATTTTGCTCATCATTTTCTTTGCTTTCTGGATGATGAAATCACCAGTTAAATCACAAGTTAAAACCATAATTTGGTAATTATTTGCCCAGGGTTTTAAGATAGGAGTTGATGGGTAACTAATCAATACAGTGCATGATTGAAGGTGATGGTGATAAGGATAAAAATGTGCTACTAAAGATATCCAATCATCCCCCCCCTTTTTTTTTAATCTTTTTTAGGTGTAACTTTATTATTTAATGAATGTTCAGTCTTTAGAATGCTGTGGTTAATTGTTCCACATTAAGGGACTGGTTAAAGACAAGCTTCACAAGTTAAAACCATAATTTTGTAGATATGTAATGTTTACTGGAAAGCATTTCTAAGTTAAAGATGAAAAAATGTACATACTGCATACATAATCAAATACCAGTCCATTTCAAATACTATCAGGCTCGTAGTCATCAATGGAGTTCTTTGGAGTTCTTCAAAATCTTTTGTTAAATTTGCAAATTTGTTTTTGGTGGCAAAGGAAAGTAATGAAAAACCTCCCACTCACCCCAGCCCTACCGCAATTTTTAAGCTCTATCCATTCTTATGATACCGCTTGTGGTGTCTTTAAGGTGGAAGGTTACTTTTTCAGGGAATCCATCTCTCTGTAAGATAGTCCAAAGAGAGTGGGAAAGAAGGTCAGTGCTCAGATGTTCATTCTGGGCCTCTTGCAGCTCCCAGAATAATATGGTATCTTCATTATAATCATTTCCATTTTTTAAAGAATGCTTCCAAACATAAAAAAACATTATGGAGGTTTTGAATAATTTTGATCAATTACACTTATATCTTGAAACCCTTTTTTTTTTTTTTAAACCTGGAAGTTTAACACTAATGGTAAGCCACTCCATTTTAAGCAGCACCTCAAATAACTTTGGGAAGTAATATTTTATCGAACATCTAGTGCATGATAATTTGCTGATCTGAGAAAGTTGGATGGATTTTACTGAAACAGTAGTTCGTGATGTTAGGAGCTTTATTTCATTATCTCTTTTGCAAAATTGCACCTTTCTCTTTCATGGAGCATGTCTTCTCTCATTAACATTGTGTCAGGTAACTCTGTTTGTGATAACTGTCACAACCCTAAGGACACTATGAAGCGTCATTTTGACTCTTACTCTGCCAGATGCAACTTGCATTTTCTTTGCTTCAAAAATTCTTTCATTGGGCTCCCTTGCCACATCTTCCCATTCTCTGAAATTGCATGTTCTCATTATTATTTCTTCTAGCAATTTTCCTATAATTAGTACTCACTCTTATAGATCCTTCCAACCTTTGCTGGGTTTGATGTTTGGCCCCAAATGGTCACCAAACAAGTGACCATCAGGGATTTTCCACACCAAATGATTACAAGCAATTGAATAAGCAGTAGAATAAGCTCTCATGGTACTGAAGGTGCCTTCATTCCCAACTATCTGGTTCTTGGGCACCAAGCAGTACATCTGTAACCAGGCCAAACCAGCAACTTAGACCACAACCCCGAAGTGCACATACAGACACGATGATCTTTTTATATTATTATTGTGTGACTTGACACATGAGTTCTCAGAGGACAGCACATAACGTACAAGAAGGAGTGGATGTGTCTGCTGGCAGAGAGCTTGCTGAACGGGGAACAGACACACTGAACATGTAGTAGTAAATCATTGTGTGTATTAAGAAGAAATGCATGAGAATAGGTGGCCTTATAAGAAAGGGGGCCTTCCCTAGCAATGCACTTTCAAGAGGAAGAGATGTTTCAAAGAGACCTGAGGGGGAAGTACTAGTTAACTAGATAAAGAGACTGGGGTAAGAAGGTGCAGGGGTGGGTTAGAGATAAAGACAATTATATGGGTGAATCCAAAATGACACAGTGTTCAAAAAGCATTCTGTACAAGCTGAGAATCTTTAATTAACAATTCTTGAATTTATTTTCCTTTTAACAGAAAGGTTTCTTTTTGCAGACCACTTCTTTGTTTTCAACCTCTGGGATCTTATTTGTGCCTAGAATTTTTAAGCAAGAAAGCATTTCTACATTGTCCCCCACTCTCTTTAGCTAATACATTGCTTAACAAAAATAAGACAGCCTAGTAGATGATGCAACTTTTATAAGCTTGGAAGTACTTTCCTTTTATTTTATTATGAAATTGGGTTACTCATTGTGACAGTTACTTGAGACACTGTGTTGAGCTGTTGCTAGGAGCAGTTAGTATTATCTTTTCAGGCTTTAAAACATAAGAAACAGCTGGGGGAAAACACAGGTATTTTGGAACAGCACACATATTCTGGACTGCTCATTGATTTTCCTATTGATGTCATTTGTCCACCTGTTTGTTCTGGATAAATACAAAATATGTGGAGAATAAAAAGGAGCACAGACTAATACCTATCAGTGAGAACTGTTCCTTTTGAAGTTCATGTTCTTTGTTGTCACTGTTTTCTTGTAATGCCGACATCATCCAGATGCTTGGGTCAAATGAGAGCCTAAGTAAGAAAGAAATAGCTATGGCATTTGAGTTGACAAGCATCATTCTGAAACGTAGAAATCACTGGGCAGAAAAACAAAAATTGAAAATCACAAATGAGAGCTTAAAATGAGACTCATGCTGTCTACTTCAGAATTTTTTTATTATATACCCAGTATTTTATGCCAAATTTGCCTGGCTTTAGAGAATTGAGGACACAAGAGAAAAAAGGTGACTACTCGGAGGGGTCCTAGGAAACAAAGTCTGGCAAAGTGGTGACTCATCTCTTTCAGACTCAACACCTGTGAGATAGAGATCAGTCTTAGCAATGATTTTTGGAAGGATTTACTAAGAGATGCCCCCAAAAGACAGGACTGGCTGCTAGTTGTTAATGACCGGGAGGATTATTGGCACTGGCTCATACTTTCCCTCATACTTTCCTGGAAATGGCCAAACTTGGAAGCCCTACAGTTTGCCTTGGTGCTCTTTATTAAACTGGATTCTAAATCTTAACACTGTTTTCTGAGTCTACAGGGACTTGGAAATCTACATTCAATGGTGCTGAATCTAGCAAATGCTAGAGAACCACTCCGATCCCTACTGTCACCAGCACCATTTAAGGATTTTTGTTTTTAATTTGTATCATTTGGATCTGCTGATGCTTGGCAGACATAAAATGTAGCTTTGAACTAATGAGAACTTCGCCACCAAAAACATTGATTAACTTCAATGTCTGCATGAATGTTTTCCTTCCAAGTAGTTACTTTGGAAAATGACTTTGTTTTTGGAACTCTGCCTTTAAAAGTAACTCCAGTTAGCGCACAAGCCTATAGTTAAACACTGTCACTGCTTTATAGTTATACCTTGTTTTCCCCATAAATGCAAAGTGAGCCATTCAGCTGGAACACCAAACTATCCAATGCATATGGCACCAAATTATTGTTTTGCTTTTTGTTTTCTCTTAAAATCTTAAGAGCACCAAAATCTCTCATAATTTATTTATATACAACAAACTCTAAACACAATTTCCAAAAGAAGTTCCAAAAATTGTTTTAATAACTTCAACTTCTTTGGAATATTTGCATTAGCTACAAAGGCGGCTTGTTGAAAAAGACAGCACTCTTTGAGTGTTAAGCAATGATTAATTTTGTTAAACATGTGAATAATATAAACCTAAGGTCACATCAGCCATATGTCCTGATGGTAATGGACTCAACCTCTTTTCTTATTTACCTTAATGAGGAAGATTGCTTACTTTTTTTAAACATCTGTTCTATACCATGAACTTTGCTGATTTTACATAAATATGTTTATTTTCCCCTAAGCTTTTCATTTTATTTTGCTAAAAGTAATATGGCCAACCTTGAAGAGAGATGTAACGCAGAAAACGAGTGCATAGACTCAGCTCAACTTGGCTTAGAAGCACATCCTTCCATCCAACGTCTGATGGTAATATGGAGACTTTTCTCGTCTCCTTTTTTCCATCCTTGCCTCTGTCCTATCCTAATGATATCAGTGACGTCTGAAGATAGATTGTTATCAACTATTAGAATTTGCAAACCATTTCTTGTGAAACTTTCAATACTCAGTGCCCTCAATGAAAGCTAATTTTCTTGTTTTGGTTTGCTCTCTTTAATGCATTAACTTTTTTTCTTTGATTTTATTAAGTGTTTTCTTTTAATGCCAGTATCGTTAACGTACGACATTATATCAGTTTCAGGTGTACAATATAGTGATTCAACAATTCTGTGCAGCCCCCAGTGCTCATTATGACAAGTACACTCCTTAATCCCCATCACCTATTTCACCCCTCCCCCCAGCCACCTCCCTTGTGGTAACCATCAGTTTGTTCTCTATAGTTAAGAATCTATTTTTTGGTTTCTCTCTCTCTCTCTCTTTTTTTCCTTTTTTCATTTGTTTCATTTCTTAAATTGCACAGATAAATGAAATCATATGGTATTTGTCTTTCTCTGATGACTTATTTTGCTTTGCATTATACTCTCTAGCTCCAACCCTGTCAGTGCAAATGGCAAGATTTCATCTTTTTTATGGTTGAATAATAATTCATTGTATGTATATACCACATTTTCTTTATCCATTCATCTTTCAGTGGACACTTGGGCTGCTTCCATAATTTGGCTATTGTAAATAATGGTGCAATAAACAAAAAGGTGCAGATATCCTTTTGAATTAGTGTTTTTGTATTTTGGGGGTACATACGCAGTAGTGTGATTACTGGATCATAGGGTGGTTCTATTTTTAGGAAATTCCATACTGTTTTCCACAGTGACTGCACCATTTTGCATTCCCACCAACAGCATATGGGGGTTCCTTTTTCTCCATATCCTCACCAACACCGTTGTTTCTTGTGTTTTTGATTTTAGCTGTTCTTATAGGTATAAGGTGATATCTCATTGAGGTTTTGATTTGAATTTCCCGACTGATGAATGATGTTGAGCATCTTTTCATGTCTGTAGGTCATCTGTATATCTTCTTTGGAGAAATGTCTGTTCATGTCTTCTGTTACATTAACTTTTAAAATTAGTTTTATTGTTATGAAAGACAATATTAAAAAAACATATTTTTGAAAGGTTATTAAAGTCAGAAGGAAGGGAAGAGAAATGGAGGAAGGGAACATGGAAAAACCAAGATGCTTTCAACCTAGACAACTTACCCCTCTGAGATAATCATTTTCAAAGTTTTAGTTGTTTCTTCTAATATTTGCCTCTATATATGAAATGATATACATGTATAGCTATCACTTTTAAGATATTACATCTTGATTTCCTATTATGGCAGATTAATTTTTAGCTATCCTACACCTCACCCTTTCTCTTCTCCATTACTTTGCTTTTCAAAAAAAATGGTGCATAATTAATTTGTAATACAATGCATTTTTATATACCTATGTAACTACCACTCAAAACAGGATATAGAAGATTTATATCCCTCCAGAATTTTCTTTCATGGTCTCACTGAGTTAGTTTTCTACTCCCTTTCCCTTTTTACACATGCACCATTCTGTGGTTTCTGACACCATACGGTAATTTTTTTGCCTGTATTTAGATTTCATATCAATGGAATCAAGGAGTATTGCCTCTTTTGATATGGCTTTTTTTCCTTTTACCTAAAGTTTTTGAGGTTCATCCTTGTTGTTATGTGTATCAATAATTCATTCTTATTTTATTGCTAAGTAGCATTTCACTGTATAGATAAGTCACATTTTCTTCTATCGACTGGACCATTTCCAATTTTTTACTGTTACCAATAAAGCAGCTTACAAACATTCACAAATAGGTCTTTGTTACTATGTATGTTCTCATTTCTCTTGGAAAATACTGACGAATAGATTTGCTAGGTCATATGGAAGACACATATTTAACTTTATAAAAAACTCCAAAATAGTTCTCCAAAGTGGTTAAAATCAAATACCATCTTGCAATCCCTCCAGCAATGTATGAGGGTTCTATCCATAATCTTCATTATTTGGTGTTTGATTTTAGCCATTATTCCTGATTTATTTCCCTGTTTGCTCTGTTTCATATCTTATCTATATTTCCCTCAGTTTCCCCTTTACTTTTTGTCTGTCCCTTTCTTGCCAGAGGGATTTCTCAGATTCTAGAAATCCTAGGCTAAAAATCCATATTTAAAAGTGAAGCACTAAAAATGTATTGAAAACATTGTGTTTATAGAAAGGAAGATTAAATTATAGACTTCACTTTAAGACAATCAAGTGGCCATCTGTCTTTTGAGAGTGTTCTCTTAAAGAGTAGCTTCTTTTAGTCTTTACCACACAGTGGTTCAAATTATCCAGAGATCCTCTTATCTTATACTTTAGGTTTATAAATTTGGTTCTCAGGTTCTGGAGTCAAGCGGGTGAAGAGGTGTGAGACTTCTCCTGTACAGTATGTAGATTTTATTTAATGTTTCTGTTTCCAATCTCATACTTAGCTCTGCTGATTCTCTGTATTTGGTATTCCCAAGTCTAGAGTTTTTCTCATTAAGTTTCTCCACAGGCTATACCTCTTTTCTCCTGCTCAGGTAACAGAGAACTGGTAACTTGACTATCCTATGTGGAGGTGGTAGTAGAGAGGGCTAGGTGTGCTTAACACAAGATTGTAAACAACTCTTCTGTTTGCAGCCCTACATCGCCATGGTCTTCTATAGTACTAGGCTATCCTGGGAGCTGTGGGGTGAGTCATTTGCTTATCATCAGAGTCTTAGATGCACTTAGGTTCGCTGTTCCTCTGCTCTGCTAAGTCCTGTGCCATTCTCCATGCATCTTCTCTTTATCTTTGGTTGTAGATATGTCCTGTTTTCCTGAATGATATCACTTGTATTTGATTTCCATGTGTTTTTAATTTTCAGTTGTACATAGTTCCATGCAAGATGTTCAAATTACCCTGTACTTGAGGCCTGAGGGAGAGTGAGTGAGAGGAAAACTGTAGTATTTGCTGATGAAGAGCAAATTTAGTATTTCTGAAGAGCTGAATCTTATGGGGGCACTCAGTTTATTTTCAAGAATGTTTAAAAGACTGCTTTAGAAAATGAAACAAAAGAACTTCAGAACCCCAGAATAGGGGTGGCACCCAGTCTCTCTTCATCACCATAAGGGTTTTGAGGGTAAAAGTTCAAACAAAAGATACATTCACCTTTTAAAATGTAAATGAACTGCAACATCAGCATAATTTTCTTGTCCTACCTTTGAAAAAAATAAAAGTAAGTACATTCACAGTTTTTTCTTTATCCTCTCAAGAAGGGCTTTGAAAACCCATAATTATAGAATTTATTAAGGGAAAAATAACTAATAAATATGTTGGAGAAGAATACTCGAAGGTTTAAGGATTGCTGGGCAAAATATCTTTATTTTTAGACTATCTTGGAAGGATGCTGAAGTTGTTGTTCACTGACAAAGATAAAGACAAGTTATAAATTAAGCATATTGGAAGCAACAGAGAGGGTAAGAGCTGACAAATTATTGACCTTGCCGGAGACACCCAAGGAAGGATGTGCCAAAATGACATTTTGATGATCTGGCTGCAAGTGTGACTGTTGATGTGTATTACCAGTAGGGAAAATATCCCGACTGCACTGATCAGCATATATAATCAAGAACCTATGACTTGCTAGCCATGGTGCAGGCTATCAAGAAATATGAGCACATCCATGATTTCAAAAGAGATTTGTTTGGTCGTAGAGGCACACTCAAAAAGTCATAAAGGAACAGACACTGAGTATCAATTAAGTGATACAGACAATAAATACCACCTTATCTCAGAAGGATCAGAGAAAGTCACAGGTAGATGGGGAATGGAGTCTGCACAGGAGAGGCAGAATTTGCCATTGGTCTTAAAAATAAATCAGTGTGAATCAACATGGATGATCTAAATTTTGTAGTTTATAAAGGAATTAGAAAACACGGTATCATTGTCCCTGAGTTCTTTCTTTTTTCTTTTTTTGTTTTTATAGCTACCTTATATTTTGGCTGAAATAAAAATTCATGCAACTCATCCTGGTCTAGTAGGTAGCAAGTTGTTTAGATACTTTTATAGTGAAGGTATGTCTTTTTGCTCTTTCTATATACTTACATGATCATCTTTGGCAGCGTGATCACGAACTACCAAATTTGGGGACTTTGGCAGATGGAGACAATGTTATATTCAATTGTGGTATTTTTTTTTCTTTTAATAAGCAAAATTCCCAGGGAGAATTCAGAATGTAAGAGAATCAACTAGTGATGTGAGGATAAGGAAGACATCCATGATTTGTAGCATTGACTGATTTGTGTGGTGTGAATATTCCCATCATGGCCAATTTCAAGCTGCCAAACTCTAGCTTACTGAATCCTGACTTGGGAACAGTTAAGCTCAGTGAGCTGTCCTGAGCTGGAGCAAAGCTCCCTCTAGCACGCTGCCGAAACTCTCAGGCTTTCAGAATCCATCCAGTGAAATGTGGGTAGGGATGGTATTCCACATGTTAGCTCTTCTTTTCCCAGTCTAATCCATTCTCAGTCTTCCTATCATTCTTCCTTTCCAGGTAGATGACTCCTGTGACAACATCATCGCAGTCAAAGTTACTTTATCCTAATGTGTCTCTTGTTCATTTAAGCTGTCAAATGTAATGTAGTTTTGTTACTGGGAGCAGCAGCGTCTTGCTGCCCGAGCAGACCGGTGGCAGGGATGCGAAGAGCAGAGAGGCACGGGGACCTACGTGCAGTGCAGGTGTGGTGCAGTTGTGGATTGTGGACTTACTTCGGAGACAAGCTGTTCACTCCAGGGTTCCTCTTCTGAACATTGGGGCAATAGTCCCAGAGCTCTCCACAGATTGTGGGTAAGAAGCCAAAATTACATAACTCTGAAGGCATGCCAAGGTCAAATATTTTATGTGAGGCTTCATTGCCCTTAATGGGTCTGGGACAGACTATGTAGAGATGGTCAGAAGCCATGAGTGCCGACACCATTAGGGGGCATCGCGGTATAAAGCCTGACCAAGTCAGGTGTTTACCCAGAACCCTGTGAAGCAGAGTAATCCACTGGTGAGTGAGAATTCAGTTAGAGCTTGTTTTGCCAAAGGCCAGTACTCACCAGTACTATTAAGGAAATACATCCTTCCTCTAAATTTCCACACATTTGTGGGCGTCTAGTAATCCTCTCAGCTGCTACATGGCATTTACCATTTCCTTGCTTTCTGCATTGTCTGCTGCTATAATGTCACTAGATCTGTCAGAGCCTGTGCCAAAGTGCAGCTGCCCCGACTGGTCTTGTTGATGCGTGGGAAGCTCCTAGGGAGACCCAGGTGTTGCTTAACAGTCATTCCAGGGCAGACCATCCACACTCGCATGACTGGATTTAATACAAATGATGTAAATTCATAATTATCCCTGAGATTTTAGTGGAAAATCCGGAGACTTTTAGTTATTTGTCTTTTCTTTTGCTGAGAACTCTTTCTAAAGATTCAGCAGAGTCCACAGGGCTGGGCTAAGTCCTGTGCATCACAGACTCTATACCCCTTCTGTAATGAGAGAGTTTCCTAGAAGTGTACCTCCATGTCTTACCCCTTCTCTCAGGGTATTATTCCTTCTCTGAGATTCTCCTTTTGAGAATCCACCACTCAGTAAGATCAGTAAGATCATCCCCTCCTTTCATAGGCCACACAGATTTTATAAAGATCGTGAAAGAGATGAGAGAGAAAGCGGTTCCTGGCACATTAACTACTTCACCCTCTTCCTTGCCACTGAAAACACTGAACAGAAGGGCACACCGGTTTAGAGAACCATTGCCCTAAAAGACGCGTCCTTGAGTCTCTAAAAATCTTTAAATAGGAAACCACTTATTCAAGAGAAGTTTAGATAAAGCCAAGGGTCAGAGCCAGGGATACAGTGATATTGCCAGTTATGAAGAACTGGGGGGGGGGGCGGGGGGTCATACAGAGAATAAAATTGAGAGTTGAGATGCTGGAGTCAGGAATGAATGTGAGTTGGGATGACATGAATGGTTAAGTGGGGGAAGCCATGAATATTGTCAGAGAGCAAGAGACCATTTTTATGGAGTTCCAGCTAGGTTAATGGAGTCGGGCAGGGTGGGATGTGTGAGCTATGTACAAGTATTTATTACCAGCCAGTTGGGGCAAGTTGAGGCTGCTTCTCTTTTTGGAGTATCTGCATTTTAAAGATGTTTCTGCATTTTGCTGTACTTCGCGTTTGTTAGAACATCAGCATATGTGTTGACAAGGCAAAGGTGTGTTAAATATCTTTATGGGTAGTCGATCCTAATAAAGCAGGACATACACTTAATTATAGTCATTTGACGGTAGCTTTTCTACATTAATTATAGTTTTATATAATCTGTGCTTGATTTAGCTGAATAATAATGAAGTAGCATTCATATGCCATGTATGAAGAGGCTTTTGGACCCTGTATGCTTATGAATTACACTCAATCTAAATATATAAGCATATGTAAATAATATACATGCTTTTCAAAAAATATCACATTCCTGGAGCTTCACACTTAAATATAAACAAGATTTCTTTGCAGGTCATTGAAGATACAGAGTAACATTGAGTGACACAGTTTTTATACACAGATGTGGATTTCATTTACCCTGTTGGTAGGTCAAAACCTAAGGGCCCAATGAATGGCTTATTCCAGTTCAGAATTTGACTCTGGGGTGAGAAGACTATAGTTAAAAGAAATTATTTTTCTGACATTTTGTCACAATGTTATTTCCTTATAGTGATTTACCTGGTACATTTACTTGCACCCAGAGATTTCAAAGGAAAGATATATTTAACCCAGTTTCTGACTGTAGCTAGAGGTGGGATTTGCAGAAGAGTGATATTCTCCATCAGCAAATGCAGGTGACGTTTGCAAACATCAGAGTCAAGATTGGAAATTCTCTTTGCCCATTCCCTGGCAGCGTACTCTCACTCCTTCATGCCAGGGTTATAACTGTCGTCACCCTTTAGAGTCCCTCTGCGGTATTAGTGCTAGATTGCTAGTGGTTCTGTTAGGCATCATTTCTGGCAAGAAAAATAACACCAGGAACCCATAATTGCTTGGAAATTTTCATTCATTTGTTATTGCTTGTTGAAGACACATTTGTGTAATGGATTCTCTAAATCTGTTCACTAGACATGTTCCCTGAACCTCTGCTTCTCAGCCTATTGGGATGACTGAAGCAAAAACTATGCCACTCTGAGTTCCAAGAGCTGAACTTTGGTGGTAGTGGGGAAATTGGGGGAGGGGCCACGTAAGAAAAAAGTTTCCTTCCAAAGATGATGTACCCAAACTGGCAACCTTAAGCTCATGAGATGAGGGTGGGGAGAAAGATGAAATAAGAACTTGGAAAGTCAAAATTCATCATTCCAAATGCATCCACGTTAAGATTTGAGGATTAAGGATCATAGGACAAGAATGCCAGCTAAAAATTCATGTTTATTGCATGAAGAAAAGACAATGAAATATGACATTTGCTTTTTATATCCTACATTCTATGTCTGGATAAAATTCTCTAGCATTGTAGGAATCTTTTTTTTTTTTTTTTTTTTTTTTTTTTTTTTTTTTTTTTGTGAGTGTTGCTGGTGATTTTTAATCCATTCTTCCTTTTCTAATGTGATTACAGTTGGGGGTACTGTCACCTGGAGCTGAGAGCTGCTTTCAGCTAGACAAGATTTTGTGTTTTTCTTTTCTCCCCAAAAGGATCCCAGGTCTCTTGTATTTGTTTGTGTATTTTAGTTTGCATGAATGGGAGAAGAAAATAATGTTCAGCAAATCAAACGTGGCTGAATGGAATAACAGACTTTTCATTTCCTGAGGGAACATTTGAGGGTGATTGAACTGCTCTCAATCTACAAGCCATGTTTTTACACCATTTTTCTACTTGACTAATTGATTATGACAGGTGTCACCCAAGCTCTGCTGCTCAGTGTGGCCTGATGTTAAGGCAGAGGCAGAGCAAGTAACCTCTGTTGATGAAATAGAAAGGATATGCATGGACATTTTTCTTATTGATTTTTCTAGTATATGATGTCAGTTAATTACTGAGAGCCATTCACTGCATAAATGTAAGCAGTCATTATGACCTTATTTCCAATTGATTCTGTCCCCTGCAAATATGATCAGCGATTTGTTCATTTTGAGCCAAGCAGAAATTGAAATATCTATGGTTGTAAAATATATATAAGCATTAGATAATGGTGAATATCATATGCCTGTAAAGAGTCAACCCCTTGCAATATATACACGGGTGTGTTTGAGTGAATGCAGAAGGAGCAGCACACAGCATTGCCATATTGGCTCTTGTAGTCATGATACCAAAAGATGGATTGCTAAGATACTGAGTTTTAAGGGCACTGCTTTTTCAGTTTCACAACATGATGAAAAAAATTTAGAGGATCCACATTGTATCAAGTGAAAGAGGCCAAACACCCAAAAAATTGCATGCATATGAGTCCACATATATGAAATTCTAGAAAATGCAAACTGAATCTGTAGCGACAGGAAGCAGATCACAGGTTGCCAGGAACTGGAGGTGACAGGAGGAATAGCTATAGGGTACAGGAGGAAACTTTTGGAGTTGACCAGTAGGATCTGTTTCATGATTCTGATGGTAATATTATGGGTTTATACATCTGTCATAACGTGTCAAATTATATACTTCAAATGGGTGCAGTCCATTGCACAGAAACATACCTCAATAAAAGTTGTTTTAAAAAATGAAAAGATCTATTTCTCATCACTTAGGCACTATTTAGAGAATTAACATAGATTTACCATGTCTCTAATAATACTAAACCATTTGTGAATGTGAATGAAAACTTCATATTGCTCCGAATGTACTCTTAGGAGAAATTGAATTGATAATATCCTTGATGTATATTGAATATTCAGGCTCCAAAGGGCCATTCTGAAGACAATTGAAATTTTCTCTAGTGGGCTTGATAATGTCTGCTGTCGTAGGAAGAGGAGAGGCATAACTGACCTTTGAGAAGTTTCTCATATTGACCTGTATGATAGGTTGCTATATTAGTTTCCCATTGCTGTATAATAAATTACCATAAACGTAGCAATTTAATATGATACACATTTATTATCTCTCAGGTTCCATGGGTCAGGAGCCCAAGCGTAGCTTTGTTGAGTTCTCTGCTTTAGGATCTCACCAGAGTACAATTCAGATACTAGTCAGAGTTGAGGTCTCATCAGAGCTTGACTAGGGGTCAAGCTTGACCCACCTCCAAGCTCCTAGGTTATTGGCAGAATTTGTCTGTGGCTACAGGATTAAGATGTCCATTTTCTTCCTGGCCATTACCCAATGGTTACCCTTAGATCATAGAGGCTACTCATATTTCTCTGCCATATGGCCCATTTCATAGGCAGTTCAAATATGGCAGCTCATTTCTCCAAGGCCAGAAGGAGAAGCTCTTTTAGTCTACTAAGACAGAGATTTATAAGATGTTACCTAATCATGAGAGTACTCCATCACCTCTGCCAAATAATGTTAAGGGAATGCCTGTCTCCTCAGTTTTGCCATATTCTATTGACTACAAGTCCAACTATACTCAATGGAAGTACAGTCAGCTTAGATGATATGGGTCACCTTAGGAAATAGTCATCACAGTTGTTTAAGAGAGGTCCCCTTAAATATATAATTATCTAATAATATGCTTAAACAAACAAATAATATATCTTTAGGTAAATTTGTATGTATGTATTTCCGAACAGCTTAAGCAGTGTGTGATTTGATTTTAAGTAACAGTGTTATTGGTACACTTAAATTTTGAGTTAATTTATCCTGGTTTGGTTTTTATACAAAATCCCAGGACAATTGCTATGGTACAGAATCAAGCATGTCCTTACAGGCTGCATCAGGCTTGGAAGGAGTTAATGTGCTTCCCTAAAGTTGTCGATTTCCTTCTTCCTCATCAGTAGAATAAGACCTATAATTTGCAAAATGAATCTACATTCTTGAACAGTGACTGAATATAAAAATGGAGTATTTTAATAATTAGCTATTCAATTATCTTATGGTTGCCTACTGTTCATAAAATCAAAAACATAATGTAAAATAACATAGATCATAATATTAGTTACAGATGTCAGCTTCTTCCTTTTTTCCTGAAGAAAAGGTGTTAATGAATTACTCTAGACTGATTTCTGACATAATTGCCAGGATTGTACAATATAGCATTCTACATTTATGCCAGCAAATTAGCATCTGTGATTCATACAGTGGTAGCTCTCTTAATTTTATCATGTACTAAATACACGTTGTTTAGGTTTTCAAAATAACAGGTGGCTCTATACCTTCTAGACTGAAAAGAATTTACAATTCTGTCATTGAATTAGTGAATATTTCAAAGATGACACTAACAATATGCCTGTGGGTTTACAGTAAAATAAGGCTGCAACTCTGACAAGCTACTAAGTACTGCAAATGCATCAATAATTTTAACCTGAGAAATATGACTTTTAATAATTTTTTCTATCTAATATATTTTTCATGACAGGTACACAACACTCAGCACTTAATATTCATTTTTTAATATCAGGAAGGCAGCTACATATGGTGTCAGTAGAAGTTTGTAATATCCTCTGTTCTTGTACAAACTATATGGTTTTATTGCAGCCAAAAGCTTGGGTTTGCAACATTCTCTGCCACTGATCATTGACCTCAGGTGCATTCCTGAACTACCCAAAGTCTCTCGTGATGCAAAATTCCAGTAGATACCACTTGATGTGTATAAACTGATTTGCACAATACCTGATACATAGGGATCATTCAAAAACAGCGATGATACAGTCCCTTATCAAACTAAACCATGGATGTCCAGTGTTTTTCCAACCTAAACCCTCACCTAGAGCTAGCAACTAATGGGGCAAAAAGCAGCAGAGTGTGTTATTTCTAATTATACAGTTTTCTTCTGTAATCGGGAAGTCATTTGGACTCACTCTACCCAAATGAAAGAGGCAGTGGAAGTTTATCTTATTGTATTTGTCTTTAAAATGAGAAAACAGAAGCAAAGCAAGATTAAAGTGTCTGCCCAATGAGGTGCACCGGTGAAATTGGAATCAGTAAGCACTGTCTCGTGATGTAATTCCTAGTCGTTGTTCTGTTTTTTTGTTTTCCTCTTTTTTTCCTCTCGGACATCTACTTTATTTAAAAGAAGCTTATGGAGTGCTTCCTTTCAGACAGGCATTCTTTTTTTTTTTTTTTAAAGATTTTATTTATTTATTTGACAGAGATAGGGACAGCCAGCGAGAGAGGGAACACAAGCAGGGGGAGTGGAAGAGGAAGAAGCAGGCTCATAGCGGAGGAGCCTGATGTGGGGCTCGATCCCATAACGCCGGGATCACGCCCTGAGCCGAAGGCAGACGCTTAACTGCTGTGCCACCCAGGCGCCCCTCAGACAGGCGTTCTTGAACATGTTTTATAAATTGGCACTCAGTTAACTCTCGAAATAGCCTCAGGGGTTAAAGCAGTCTTAGGGTTTAGATTCTGCTGTTATCATCCACATTCTATAGGTGAGAAAACTGAGGTCAGAAAGGTGACTTAACTTATTGAGAACACATACCTCGTGTGTAGCAAAAGCAATCTAGCTGTGAAATCTTTACTTAATCACTGTCCTTTGCTGCCTTTAATTTTTAGATGTAACTTCTTTTTTTTTTTCCCTCTAAGCCAAAAACACATCGAATAATACCTCACTTTCTCACTCTGTAATCACTACAGCTTCTACTTTATTTAACATTCAATAATCAGTCACCAAGGAAGGTGCAAATGAAGATTGTGAGCTCCAAGAGTGCAGGGCGTTATCTTTTCTATTTCATTTCTATCACCTAGAATGCTGCCTGTTACATAAAAGGTGCTCAGCAAAAATATTTTGAATGAACAAATGATCAAATAGATAAATGAATGGATAAATGTACAAATTGGATAAGTGCCTTATTAGAATGGAGTTTTTAGTCTAAGAAGACAAACCATAATTCAGATAAATAAAAGGTTTTATGTCTTTTTATTCTCTTCAGATTGTTCAAAGGATCTTTCTATATATAAAACTATTCCAGTCCGGGTGAAACAGATTTGCTCAGTTTTAAAATGTATATTAGAAAAACATATGGTAAAATCCAAATTAAACAAGCTTTTATCTGCATGGCTCAGTCTCAATCCAGATTAATTTGGTAGAAGTGAAAATGAATTCTTTCACAGAAGTTATCTTGCCATATTTTAGCATGACGTTTCCGTATGGATGACATTTTTATGAGAGGAAACTGAGAAGCAGAACTAAGAATGGGAAAGAGGGGATGTTGAAGGTGACTTCGTCTTAAATACACCCCCCAACATACCAGAATCGAAAGAGATCAATAACACGCAGAGGTTAATAGAAAGGATTTGGTAGACGAGTTTCCATCCCCTTATCATTATAGAAAAAAATAATGTCATGTTTGTGTTTTAGAAACTGTGGGCCGTTCAATTTGCTCAAAGATGGAGATAAAGGTAGGCATGTTCAAGAAGGGAAGCTAATATAATCAATAGAGGGGAATGGGGTTTGTATAAAGACTAATACATGCTAAGGGAAAAGAGGAAGAAAATGTCAGTGTGCAGTAATAGAGGGAGTTGGGATTATGTTTTTAAGATTGGAAAGATAAGGTCTGAGAGGGGAGTTTTATAAAAATGTATAAAACCAAGAAGAATATGGAATGTGGTCATTGATTTATCCAATAGATCCCAGTACCCTACACTCCAAGTATCTACTCAAAATTTAGAAGTGGTTATTTTAGCATGAGTTATAAATATATTTCATAGCATATAATGGATTTTCAGAGTGGAAATGACACAGGAAATTCCCTAATAAGTCATTAAGATAACTTATGACATTTTTAATATACATCCCTAAATTTTGCAATCAGTACCATGAGAGTCAGTCAAATGTTTATATAGCACGGTCCCTGGTGAAACCTCCATTAGAGAAAAATCTGCCAGACTCGTTGATATTGAGTTGATAACTATAGCTTTCTTTAGAGGAGATTATTATGGAGACAAAATTATGGTGAAATTGCCTAGTGACTTATTTTGTGGTATATAACCAGCTAAAAATGGTGAAATTATCTGAATATAAGGGATGGGAAAGTAAGAGAGTAAGAATAGACACAGGTAGGTATCCTCTAAAAAGAAAAAACAAAACAAAATTAAGGCTATGTTTTTGAGCCAAGATGCATGAAGCAGGGGGCAAATATGAGTAAGTGTGAAGTGAAATTTAGTATTATTTATCATAACTGCTAATAGTCAAAAATGGGAAAAAGGCCTTGGAGGAGAAAGAATTTGAAATTGCTAACCAGAATGGAGTTTATAGATATGCTGGAATCATAAATTGCCATATGTAAAGGGCATATTAAGTTATCTGGAAGTTCATCCTAGATTTCAGTGATCTGTGATATTCTTACTCTGGACTAGCAAGATCTGTGATATATAAGTTTTTAGAAATATTATTTTAATTGCCTAGATTTTATTAATTCTTTTGGTTATTCAATCTTTTCACCTGAGTCATTGGTGTACAAGTGTTCCCTTCAATAAATTTTAGTTTCCTAGGCTTCCCTCAACAAGTTATTCTCCTCATTCCCTCTCCCCTCTGTTCTCTCCATGGTTATGCATTTACAAAAAGCAAACTTCCCACCCATAACTTTGAATTTTATTGCCTTGGTCATTATTACTTTTTCTTAGCATCCTTTATCAAATATTCGGTATTTCTCAGGGAAGCACATAGAACACCGAGCCACCCTAGGTATGGTGCCTGTAAAACCAATTGAGTACAAATGTCAAACTTCTTACCTGAGAATTTCCCCACATGACAAGTGTGGTGATTAGCTAGGTCCATGCTCTCTGGGAATTTATTGTGTCCACTTAAGCAAGGCTGTTTTTCCATTCTGTCCTCTTTAATTTTATTAGCTATTAGCTGCTAAATAGGTGAAAAATGAAACAAGAATCTAGTTGGAATCCAATGCATTACTTCCTAGAATAAAATACAAAGTGGACACACACCTAGACTGGTGCCAGGTGATACAGAAGCATCAGCATGAATCATAAGTACTCTGGGTGGGATGACAATTTCCAGATCGATGGCCACAATCTGAATGCTTTGTCTCTCGAGCCCATGTTCGGAAGTCAGTGTGGTGCGTATCCCTTTCAACCCTCCAGAATTAATCTTTTCTCACTGACCGATAGATGTTAGGTCTGACCACACTAAGAATCCTAAAAGTTTACACTGTCCTTGTTTATTTTTTTTCTAATTCTTCACTCAGAATGAAATGATGCACTCCTAATAGATAAGCTTCCTTTTGTCACATGTCTTCATGGAGTCTACTTTCAGCTAAAATTAAACAAACAAAAAAAAAGTGCTAAGGGCATTAGGGTTGATCTATCAACTAGAATTGAAGCCACAGCTCCTCCTGTTTTCTTAATTATATATATAGTGGAATAATTTTTGACTTACAGAAAATTTGTGAAGATATTACAGAGCTCCTGTATACCCTTCACCCATTGTCTCCACTGTTAACATCCCCCATTACCATGTTATGTTTGTCAAAATGGGAAAACAAAAAACAAAAACAAAACCACAGCATTGGGACCAGGACATCTGGGGAAGATGATCGAGTAGGACCATCTAGAACTCACCTCATCCCATAGACAAAACTAGATAGCATGCACATCAACGTAAATAACCAAGAAAACTACCCAAAGACTGACAAAACAGACTCTCCACAGCTAAATGTAGAAAAGAGTCCACATTAAAAAGGGTCTAAAGGCAGAGATGCAGTCAGGAGCCAAATGGATCTATGGGACTGTCCATGGGAGGAAAGGATGCTATGGGCACAGGGAAGGGAGAAGACCAGACCCCCGGTCTGGCATCCCAGGCACTGGAGACACATATGGGAGAGGTGAATCCCCATAGCATTTGATTTTGAAAACCAGAGGGGCCTAATAATCAGTGGAGCTTAACACCAGAAACATTAAATATCAGCAAGCAGAGTCAGGAAGGCAGAGTCCCGCCTCTAAAGAGACAGCACAACAAACAGCCCTGCTGAGATATAGTACAAAAGCTGCAGTTCAAAAAATGCCTGGAGTATAGATGGAGGAGATTTATTTACTAATCTCAGAGTGAGTGCTGGAAGGGCAGGGATCTTTGGCAGACTTCTCTAAGAATAAAAGTTCTGGTGGCACCATTTCCCTCCCTAACCCCCCAGCTGAGACATACAGATATGTATTGCCAGAACCAGCATAGCAGAAATGCTCTCCACCTAACTTATTAACAGCACACCCCACCCTTGTTCTGCAGACACACTGCCTCCATGCCAGCCTGGGCAGGAGTTTTCTCTGGTGGCTGTAGGACCCCTCCCATAGTGGACCTATGCAGAACTTGTGTGGTGCTTCATACCCCACCCTTGCATTCTCCTGTGGGCCTACTTTCTCCAATACGTCCTTAGCCAGAGCCCTTTCAAAGCAATGCTGCAAGCCTGGCAGTGTGCAAGCAGCCCCAGTGGGCCAGAATCACTCCCGAGTGACTTATGACCCAGGGAGAGGGGATGATAACCACACATACCAGTCCCACTGCAGCCCCACAGTGGGCTGGGTGCACCTATCAGGTCTGACTCCAGGCCTTATCCACCTACTAAAGCTTCTCAGGAGACAACACAGGGAAAGTGCCTTACAATCCAGTGCTCCTACATCTCTGGCAAATGCCTTGTCTGACTCAACTGAAGCCCAAGGTGGCCTCAGACTCACCCACTATAGGAACCACACCCTGCCCATAACTAGCAAAAGACCCACTGCAAATGAGTGGACTGAAGACAAAAGCAGCTCAGCCACAAAAGTAGGATACACACAATACACAGGAGACACTTTGGTAAGTTCTGGCAAACGGGACATTGCAGGGCACCACCGGTCCAATTCTTATAAGGCCACTACTTACAAGAGCAGGAGACATAGCTGACTTTCCTAACATAGAAACAGACATAGAGAGTTAGATAAAATGAGATAGAAATATGTCCCAAATGAAAGAACAGAACAAAAGCACAGCCAGAGAGCTAAACAAAATGGAGATTATGTAATATGTCTGATAAAGAATTTAAAGTAATAGCCATAAAGATACTTACTGGCCTTGTGAAAAAGTAGAGGACCTCAGGGAGACTCTCAAACAAGAGATAGAAAACATAAAAAAGAACCAATCGGAGATGAAGAAGTCAATAACTAAAATTAAGAATATACTAGATGGAATAAATAGTGGACTAGAGATATCAGAAGCATGGGTCAGCAACCTGCAGAATAATGGAAAGCAATCCAGCTGAACAGGAAAAAGAAAAAATAAATAAAAATACATAGTGAACACAGCAACATCATCAAGCATAATAGCATTTGTATTTTTGGGGTCCCAGAAGAAGAGAGAGAAAAGGGGCAGAAAATTTATTTGAAGAAATAATAGAGGAAAATTCCCAAATCTGAAGAAGGAAACAGAAATCTATATCCAGGATGCACAGAGAACCCCAACAAAATCAACCCACGGAAGTCCACACAAAGGCATAGTAATTAAAGTGGCAAAAAGTAGTGATGAAGAGAGAATTTTAAAAGCAGCAAGAGAAAATAAAACAGTTACATACAAGGAAAACCTTAAAAGGCTATCCGCTTATTTTTTGAAAGAAAGTTGCAGGCCCAAAGAGAGTGACATGATATAATCAAAATGCTGAAAGAAAATATAACCTGCAATAAAAAATACTCCATCCAGCAAAGCTGTCATTCAGAATAGAAGGAATGATAGAGTTTCCCAGACAAACAAAAGTTAAAAGAACTCATGACCACTAAACCAGCTCTCAAGAAATGTTAATGGGGACTCTGGGTGGAAAGGAAAGATGATAAGCAGGAGTAAGAAAAGTAAGAAGCACAAATGCAGTAAAATTAAGTATAGCTATAAATATCAGTCAAGGGATTCATAGAATGAAAGGAGGTAAAGTATAACACCATATCCCTAAAAAGTGGGGGGTAGGGAAGAGTAAAGAATGGGTTCAGACTTAAGCAACCATCATCTTAATATAGACTGCTATATGCATAAGAGGTTAAATATAAACCTAATGGTACCTACAAATCAAAAACTAGTAATAGATATGCAAAAAATAGAAAGGAATCCAAGTATATCATTAAAGAAAGTCAGCAAACTATGAGAGAAGAGCAAGAGAAGAAAAGAACAAAGAAAAACTACAAAATCAACCATAAGACAAGTAACAAAATGGCAATAAGTACATACTTATCAATAATTACTTTGAATGTAAATGGACTAAACACTCCAATCAAAAGACATAGGGTGACAGAATGGATAAAAAAGCAAGACCCATCTATATGCTGTCTACTAGAGACTGACTTCAGACCTAAAGACACAGGCATATTGAAAATGAAGGGATGGAACAGCATTTATCATGCAAATGGTAGTAAAGAGAAAGCTAAGATAGCAATACTGATATCAGACCAAAAAAAGACTTTAAAACTAAGACTGTAACAAGAGACAAAGAAGGACACATATAATTATCCAACAAGATGATTTAACAATTACAAATATTTATACACCCAACATGGGAGAAATCAAATACATAAAGCAGGTAGTGCAAACATAATTGATAGTAATGCAATAATAGTAGGGCACTTTAACACCTTACTTGCATTGATGGATTGATCATCCAAACAGAAAATCAACAAGAAAACTGGTTTTGAATGACACATTGGACCAGATAGATGTAACGGATATATTCAGAACATCCCTTCCTAAAACAGCAGAAAACACATTCTTTTCAAGTGTACATGGAACATTCTCCAGAAGAGATCACATGTTAGGCCACAAAACAAGTCTCCCCAAATTAAAATGATTGGAATCATACCATGCACCTTTTCTGACCATGACATTATGAAATTAGAAAGCAATCACAAGAAAAATATCTGGAAAGAACACAAATACACGGAGGTTAAATAACAGGCTATTAAACAGTGAATCAAAGAGGAAGTCAAAAAATACACAGAAACAAATGAAAATGAAATGGACCAAAATCTTTGGGATGCAACAAAAGCTTTTCTAAGAGGGAAATTTATAGCAATACAGGCCTACCTCAGGAAGCAAGAAAAGTTTCAGGTAAACAATGTAACCTGTACCTAAGGGAGTAAACTAGCAGAAGGAAGAAAATAATAAAGATTGGGCAGCAATAAAAGAAACAGAAACTAAATAACAACCACCACAACAACAATAACACCACCAACAAAAAACAGTAGAACAGTTCAATGAAACCAGGAGCTGGTTCTTTGAAAAGATTGACAAAATTGATAAACCTTTAGCCAGACTCATCAAAAAAAAAAAAAAAGAGAGAGAGAGAGAGAGAGGGAGAGAGAGAGAGAAACAAAGAGGACATAAATAAATAAAATCAGAAATGGAAGTGGAGAAAAAAAGTGACCCCACAGAAATATAAAAGATTATAAGAGAATAATATGCGAACTTTTATACCAACGTATTGGACAACCTAGAAGAAATGGATAAATTCCTAGAAGCATATAACTTCCCAAAACTAAACCAGAAAGAAATAAAAAATTTGAATAGACTGATGACCAGTAATGAAATTGAATCAGTAATCAAAAAACTTCCAACAAACAGAAGTCCAGGATCAGATGGCTTCCACAGGTGAATTCTACCAAACATTTAAAGAAGAGTTAATACTTATTCTTCTCATACTGCCCAAAAATACAGAAGAAGGAAAGCTTCTAAATTCATTCAGTGAGGCAAGCATTACCCTGATACCAAAGCCAGATAAAGCACTACCAAAAAAAGAGAACTGCAAAGTGGACTGTGAAGCTGCCATTGGGTTCCAAATTCTGTCTCAAATTTGGATGAATCAACTTCAGAGAAAGAAAGAGAGAAATAAATAAGTAGAAAAACAAACAGGAGAAAGAGACAAAGGTGGAAGATATTGTTGCTTCCCAGCATGATAGAACCCTAGTGGTAGCAATCTTACAACCTACCTTACCCTAGAAGTTATCTGTCAAGCTGCTGACTGAAAGACAATACAGCCTCCGTTCTAATTGCAATCCTAGGATTCTTTTCACTTTGCTCCAGAAAAAAAAAAAAAAAAAATGTTATCCATCATACACCTCTTGATGATGATAAATGTGAATATAGGTTAAACATATATTTTGCTTTAGTTATAATAGCAACCAAGAATCAAACTTGAAATACATACATTTATTATCATAGTTGAATACCTGTATCCTGTATTTCAAAATAACACATGCCCTATGTTATATTTGGAATTATTCAATAGATTTACCAACCATAATTCAAATTGATATGGGCCTTTGGGTAAATCAACACATGTATTGATTATTTAAAAAAATCATACAAGACTTTGTAAAAGACCCATCTTTTCAGTAGGAATTAAGAATGTTCTATTTAGAGTGACCAAAAAAGGTTACTGGAACTTGATTCACAGCCACAATTTACGATTACATAATTGTTTTTATTACTTAATCCATCATCTCTGATGGTTATTCCTTTTGTTTGCCTACTTAATGGATTTGAAGTATGAGTGCTTGGTTCAGGCCACTAAGCCTCTTCTATGGTTTACAGCTTTATTATCATTTTCCTTACTTCAGTACATTAAAAAAGAAAAAAAAAAAAGGTGAGTTTATGTGAGTGATCACTCAACTGTAGCTGCAAGTTCTCCATGCTCATCATGCCACTTCCCAGAAAGGGCACTAGAATGGAATTGGACTGCCTCTCTTGCTCGTGCTCTCCTCTCTCTCTCGTTCTCTTTCTCTGCTGTATCGAACTCAAAAAGAAACCGGATTAGGAAACATCTTTCATATGCATTCTGTGCCCCCCCCCATAGTTTTTCAGTGGCTTCATAGTGGTGATATAAGGCTCGACTTGTATTAACTTAATTGGAATAAGTAATAATTTATCTTCGTTTTATATCCTCTTTTATTCTTTTTTATTTCCCTTTAATATGTTTTGGAGGCTATAAAATTTGAAGATGAGTATGTGGGGGTTAGAACCTAGCGTACTACACACGGATGCTTAATAAACCTCCATGCCCTGTCAATGCACTCCTGGCCTGAGATGCTGCCTCCCACACTCTTTCTCTTCTTGTCTACCAGAAACATGGCATGTGGTTAGTGGGCTGTTCTGAAATTCTGATTCTCAGAGACATTTCAGAATACTGAAACTAGCCCATCCTGGCAATGAGCATTTCCACGGGTACGCTTATACAATAACTTTAAATAAAGTATTTTATTTTAAATCCCATGGACAGAATTGGAAGTTTGCCATTAGTAGAACTCACTGAGCCATCAAACGAGATGGCAGCTTTATTTATTTATTTATTTATTTGAGCAGGGGTGACTTAGTATCCAGAAACAGTAAAAGCAGTTCTTAATAGTATTTACATTACTAAAGAGAGTAGTTTAAATTTCTAGTTCTTCCTATTTAATTTGTATTATTTTCAACTTACTTTTACTTGAGTTTCTTACCAGAAAAATTCAGTTACTTAAAAAAAAAATTAAGACTACCTAGCACTGATTCAATTATTTTTTTCTTAACAACACAGATTGTTAGCTATTTTATTTTGGTAGTGCCTTATTACCAAAGGAAATCACATGAAAAAACACTGCTTCTTAAAGCTTACCTAAATGCTGATTTGTAGCGGCAGTGCATGTGTTCTTTAGATGTTCTTCACGGCTGGAGAAGAGGATTGCATGGCAGCCCGGGACAAAGCGCCATATGGCTGGGATAAGGTGAATGTTGATAAAGGCACATGAGAGATGGGAGGGGAGATGTCACAGCTTGTCAGTCTTTATCCCTAGAGGAAGCTCTGGTGACAGGGGAATGATTGAAATGGCACATTTGAGGTCCCTGGGCATGGAGAAGGGATAAATAATGACTAGAAATTCAATGACATAAACTCAAGGGAAAGATGGAAACAAAGGGAGCTGGGGATGGGGTAGAAGCGGAGCTTTCCTACAGTTGGTAAAAGATGCCAGGAAGAGACATTGATGAGAGAGATGATTAAAGGTGGCCTCACAATTCTTGAATAGTGACAGATGGGAAGGGTACAACGATTAGTAAGAAAATACAGAGAGAGAAGAAACCTGAAATGAAGTACATTCTTGCTAAAGTAGAGATGTGGGATGACAAAAGAGGGAAAACAAAGGATGAATTTTCTCTACCTGACAAAGGAAACAGGGAGAGATATTGAGCTGACCAAGTCCTATCCTTGCATGGAAGAAGCATGCTTGTCCTCAACTCACTTGACCTATCAGATTTAGCCCAAATCCTTCCCAAAGCCCTTCCACTAGCGATCCTAGATTTCCAACCAGATACCATGAAACCGGGCCAGCAGAAGCAGATTTTCTGCATTCTGGATCTGAAGACAGATAAATAACAATAACCATTCACTGAGTATATATATCATATGCCAGGTACTGTGAGCAGCCCTTGAACACAATTTGCATCATCACTTAGCCCTGCATGTCAAATAAATTGGATCAGTTTTTAAATGTGGAGTGTAGGGCTCAGAGAAGCTAAATAGCTTTCCAAGTCACATAGTCACAGAGTAACAGAGCAGGGAGCCAACCCCCATCTATTTAATTGCAGTTTTCTAGTCGAATCCACCAGTTTACATAAATGATGGACTAGCCACCTTCCCAAGCTGCCTGAGGTCTGCTCCATTTTGGATAAAACCCTTTTAAAAGGTACTTTCTTAAATAAACAAAGTGAAAATAAAGAATATAATTGGTTCACACATGTGTAGGTTGACCAGGTTACCAGATATTATTTTCCTCTTATTTTGTCTTTTGAAAAGACTTCAAACCCTGAGAGATGTAGTTATCTCTGCTGATATGATAATACCTTCTAGAATTTTTTTTTTCATCTTATATCTTTGTGTGGCCGTAGGTAATTCTTCTTACCATGCAACCTTGTCCTGGCAATTCTCTCTGATATATGCTTTGGGGATAAGAATCGCACTTCCTATAACAGATTCCCAGGTTCTTTTCTGGATGCATAGATCAGCTCAAACTTCTGAGGCTTCTGCTCTGCTTCTTAATGAAAGCATTATTTCTCTTAGGAATTATTCCTATATGAACACATCTTCTACATTGTTTGGCATGTAATTGGATTTTAGGAATATGTCCCCCTCTCATTTGGTCTGAAATGAAGTAGTCTCATCATAAATCTACATTCCCTTGGAACCTTCCTCAGAGTTTAGCTTTTTAATCTTCTTTGTAATTTTTTAGCAGAATAATGATTAGCATGACCAGCTTGTAGTAATAGCTCAGTCCCCTCCCACTACATAATAGCAAATACCCATTTTTGAGGGTTCTGAGAGGGAATTTTTTAATCAAAGTCTCAACATTATAATTTCACAATTTTGCAATACCTTTCATTGAGCTAACACTACAAGAATGTATTGGATGCCTGGGACGTCACTAAACATACAGTACTGGATTTCGGGATTAGATTGGTAAACCGTGTAGACTTGGCTTCTACTCTTCCAAGAGAATATAATTTGGTGTAGGATACCAAAAAAAAAAAAAAAAAAGGTCTAGACCGTTAGAGTTCAGTGTAGGAAGTTTCCAGAGGGGACTTCTCCTATTCCTGTGAAAGTCCAGAATTAGAGACTCCTAAGCCAGGGCAGGAATCAGTGAGGTAACATCTAAGTAGAGGTCTGAAGGAAAAGCCTAGGTCAGAGCAGCAGACAGATGGAGGGAGGTATTCCAGCTCGCATTGCAGCCCACATAAGTGGCAGAGGCGAAAGCATGAGGTCTTCATGGAACCGATTACAGTCAGTGACCCCAGAGACCTTCCCCCGTGCCCTTCTCAGGCTTACCCTTGCCCAAGACAACTGAGAACATAGAACTGGGATGGGAGAAGCAATGTAAGAAGTGGGAAGAGATAGGTCCTTGTCAGTGAAGCTGGGGCAGGGAGAATTATCAATGGCTGAACTGGGTTTCCTCTCTGGAATTGGGAGATGGATTTAAAAAGGCCTTCACACAATGCCTTACACATAGTAATCCCTCCATGGATATTGAGTGGATTAATGATTGGATACATAATTGATTTACCAAAGAAAATTCGTACATGTAGGATCCAATTCCATACCACTACTACTATGATAGTTTGTAAAAGATAAATTAAATAGGTTTCTGGGAACAGAATAGAAATGATTTAGTGAGAAAATGTATTCTGATTTCTAAACAAACACCCTACTGAAACTTTAGGATGGAACTTATTTATAAATAAGAGACTACCTCAGTCTTAGTAATTGTCTTAAATGTATACACGTTCTGTCTTAAAAATAGTTCCCTACTCTCTTAGGGAAAGGTCCACAGTTTAAAAATATTATTTTTTTTTTGTGGGGGTGCACCATTCCTGGAAATACTGCAATACCAAGTCCGTGTGCACAATGGACCGGGCAAGGTCCTATTCCATCACCCTGCTCCAAAAACCCATTGAATACGTTGTCCTGGATAGAGGACGTATCAGATATTAAACTTATAAGAACAGATACTACACTTGATCTTTGCTAAAAGGCCGAGAAGCAATTAAAATAATTCTTCACTTCAAGCGTAACAGTAGGAACTTGATAGACATTCAATAAATATTGATTATTCCATTTTGGAAACTAACCCAATAAATTCTTTTACGTAAAGATTAAGATTTAATGAAATATTATGGAGATCATTAACTGCTATCTTATATTAATTTAAAATAAAAAGTGGTTTCAAATCATTATTTTTTTCAAATTCACATTTCTTAGTTTTACTAAAGTTCTCAATATACTAGCTAGAAAGCCATGATTTTGAATATTTAAAATAACATGAAACTTTAGGAAAAAAATTGTTATTCTTGTAATTTCAATCATATACAGCCAGGCATCTTTTTGGTAAGTTTGCAAAATTACTTTGTGAACTATAAAAACTTTAAGCCAAAATGTAAATTTTATCTACTTCTTCGTTTAGACAATTAAAAGCTAGAGTTTAGGGTCAAGGGAACAATGATAAGAAAAAAATACAAAGGGAAAAGAAATAAAGTTTACCCTGAGAACGATTAAATGTTCCTTTAATTTCCCTGATGTTACCTATTTATATTTTACTTAAATCTTCAGGCTAATAAAGAGATGATGTGAATAAAACATCTACTTGATCTGGTGGCTGCATTTATAGTATTTTAGTTAACAATATGGGGAATGACAAGGAAATAAGCCTATTGGTTGTTTGATGTTTAATGCAAATTAAATATTTTTGTGTTTTTGCAAAGAAGTCTTATCATCATTCATGTGCCTCAGAGGGAATGGAGGTCAGGCAGTTAATAAGCTCAGGGAAAAATTAGTGTCTGTAAACATTATATAGTAAATTTCTAAGGTAAACAAACTCTGGTATCTAGACAGGACATGGCTTTATAGAAAAATTAAACAATAATGTAATTGTTACCAAGGCTATTGCACTGACATCATAAAATAGTAGTAGTAGTAGTTGTAGTAGTAGTAGTAGTAGTAGTAGTAGTAGTAGTAGTAACTAGTAGCTTAGAAACCAAAGTTCCAAACTATTCTTTGAATTTTTAGTATTTTCAGAAATCACTTCCTTTTTCTGGATTTTACTATGATAATTTTTTTTTGTAAAGAGATTCTTACAAAAAAAAAAAAAAGGCTGTTATAGTATGGTAAATTCGCCTCTTCTCCATGACAACAGATAAAGAAGCTGTAACCATGGCAACAGTAATGGGCCAGGGAGATTAGGGCCAGACTGGAGATTAGGCCTCCAAGAGCAAAGAAAAAAAGTCCTGATTGGTTCCTTATTGAGACCTTATGTGAAGAGGAGTTACTGTTGAGAGAAAGCATGGAGGATTAGTAAGAACAAAATTAATTCCCTGTATAAAGAAAGAAGCCATCCCTTTGTTAAAAATGTGTCTGTTCCTTTTCATACGAGGGCTGTTAAAACTGAGGTAAAAGAGTCCATGATTAATTCTATTCTGAGCTTTATCTGTGTCATCTGCGTCTAGACTGGCTCTGTGAGAAGGCACTCCTGGAAGCCTGAGGAGAAAAGCATCCGTGTGCAGACTCCCCTTGCTCTCCCTCTTGGCAGCCCCTGAATAGGTGGGCAAACCACCTCATTTCTGCTGTGATACCATCTCTAAGTGAGGTGCTTTGGGGGGGAAAGGAATTGGAAATTTCTCTCCTGTTCTTTTAAAACTAATTTGTCTAACTTCTTGAGAATTCTCAGAAGATTTTTACAAGTCCTCATGGATCACGTTCTGTTTTTAGAAAATGTTTTGTAAAGAAAAAAAAATCTAATAATGACCGCATTTGCTTTAAGCTGGCAAAATGTGTCAGTATTACATTTTGAGAAAATGAGCTATGATTTTGCAAGGATGCATGGCTAAAGGGGTTGCTTGGGGTGTTTTAGATGATAAATTTATAAACCCGAGAATGGTCAGATGATATGAATATTTTTCATTTTAAGGGATTTTGCCAAATTAACTGTCAAAAAGACTGTCCTCTTACAAACTTCAACTGACAGTGTAAGAGAGTGTCACATCCTGGCCAACCCTAGATACTAACATTCTTTGAAGTCTTGCTACTCTGACAGATTTTTTTCCTAATACACTTTATTCTGACAGACTTTTTAGATTTTATTTTAATGCACATTTCTTTTACTGTCAGGTTGAACCCTGCTTTAAAATAAGATTCTTTATTTTTTCTTGATTTTTGGATTTGTTTTTAAATATTATAGATATTAACTATCATCTGTTGGATATTTTGCAAATACTTTGGGTCATTCTTTCCAGAGGAAATAACACTAACACTAGACTCAGGGAAGGGGGACAGCAGGAGTTAGGGGGACCAGATGGGTCTGTTAGAGTGGGTGCTGCTGTGGGAAGCCTTTGGGGAATTGCCCGTGGAACCTCATGGGGAAAGCCTGCTTCGTGTGAGCAGCAAAAAGCCAGGGAGCCTCCAGATCCTCTTGTCATTCACAGGTGTGAAGATTAGGTGTTCATGCTGTTGTGTGGTATGTTCTCACTCAAACCTTGTCATGAACTCAGCACATCCCTCATCTGATTGGGGGGGAGGGGAGAAAATCCAGGGAGCCTCCATGTGAGCTTCATGAGGAATGCCCTCATCTATTTTTTGCCCTTGACTCCTCTGTACCTAGAAGGGCTGGCATTGGATAGGCCAGCCCTGAATATTTTGGGGGGTGAGTAGAGCTAATGGATGCTGCTTACTGTGGAAACTTTGTAAGCCTCTCCCCAGAGTGGTATTTTTCTGGCCACAGGAACACACTAGGCTGTTAGGCAGGATGGCCCTTGGAGTCACTCTCAATCAGTGGCAGGGGGAGTGGTGGATAAATACCTCAGCCTGCTTCTTTCAAGACAGATAACCTAGAGGCCGGACCACACTGGCCCGCAGAGTCCCCCGTGGAGTTGCCGTCCAGTTTCCCGCAGTGCTAACTGCCAGATAAGTCACTTTTTCTAGCTTTCTTTCCCTGCTGTGATCCCTTCCTCGGATCACCTTCCAAAGAAACTATTTGCACTTAAGTCCGCTTTTTAGAGCCTCCTCGTGGAGGAAGCCAAACTAAGAAAAGTGATAAACAGGAGCCAGGCCAGTAGGCCCATTTCAAAGTTTGGAGATTCCCTGAGGATAAATAAAGAGTAGAGTAATATGACCAGAGGTGTCTTTTTACAAGCTTATTCAGGATGCTGTCTGTACAGAGAATGCTTTTGAGGGAGATGAGTGGAAGGAAAGCAGGGGAGCTGGAGAAAGCTGAGACAGCTGTGGCAGTTCTAGGAAGACGGAATAATGGTTCGGTGGTGGAGCTAACACGGAGTAGATTTACCAGATGTCCAGGAGGGGAATCCTAGAAAGGATGAGTGAGAGAGTCAGGGGTAGGGGATGCCTTTCGGGTTTCTGGGCTATACAGTTGCGAGGACAGCACAGATACAACGAGTTGTATCCAGGAGGAGAAGCAGACTGAGTGGACAGTGAAGGGCTTGGGGGGGGTAGTTTGAGATGTCCATGGTGTGTGGAAATACAGGCTTTTTGTCAAGAGGCTTAACATCACCCACATTTTTGAGACAGATGCTACGTGTCCAGGCATCAATTTTCTTCCTCTTCACCACTTTGCCCAAAAGATTGACTAACTTGCTGCTGGTCTACCCTTTGTTTCAATGATTTGTTGACCAAAAATGCAAGGGACAATTTGACCTATGAAGAAGTTGGCTAAGAATATATGGAGCAAGAAATAACTTTGAAAGCTTTCTGCAGTTCTTGAAAGCTTCTTTCTCTTTGTAACTGGTATGTATTGTCAATTGATAATGTTTCTGGAACCATGGGGAAATGAGATAGCTGCCCTCACCCCTGTGGATTTTCCAGCCAACAGGAGTGTAGTGCACAGCAAGAACAGCGACTGAGCCAGGCCCTGGAGAAAGTGAATGCAAGGATGGAGACTAATTTTGATAAGAACTAGAGAAAATGGCCCACAAAAGCCAGTTTGAAGATTAAACGTAGGCAAATGGCTCCTTGTGTGTTGGGGTTAGAAATCACCTGTCAAAATGAAACATATGTTTCCTACCCTTAGGAACTTGAAAAAATAAGAAGATGAATTATGAATATACACATTTAATAGAAAATTCTATTATAGATTGTAAATGCCCCCAAATATTTAAAAAACGAGTCCTTCAATTGTGGATGATTTATTCCTGGGAATAACACTTGTTAAGTTTTGCCATCCAGGCAGCGATGCTCGACAAGCTTGGGACAATTGTATATCTTTATGTCTGGTAGAATTCTTTTTCTGTTAGCCCCTTTCTAGCAGGTAGTCTGTAAGAGCTCTTTCTACTTGTGGTTAGCTTCCATCGACTGTGATTTGCTGTTCCTTTCAATTGTATCTAATGCAGGATAAACAGGCTCTGAGTGGAATAAGGTTTTATAGTAACTGCTTGGTTACCTGAGGCATTTATCCATGGCTATGTTTGTCTGCGTCATGCCTAAACAGAACATTTTTTAATTGTTATGAATCCCGTGAGTAATGGAAATTGGACATATATGCAGTAGAATCATATATGTTATGAGTTAGCCACCCTTTGATAAGCTCCAAGAAATTCTAATATCTCTTTGATTCCATTTACAGTTTGCTTGCTTTCCCTTGTTTTTCTTCCTTCTTTCAGAATGGACCATTCAATGTTTGCTCCTAGGTCTGTTTTGCCTTCTTGCACATTTCCCACCCATGACACCACCACCTCTGACAGCCTCCTCTTCTTCCTTCCTAGCTATCCCAAGCTCCAGTGTCCTCCCTTCTGCTCCCAGAGATGTGGTCCCCGTGTTGGTTTCCAGTCGGTTCGTTCGTCTCAGCTGGCGCCCACCTGCAGAAGCAAAAGGGAACATTCAAACCTTCACGGTCTTCTTCTCCAGAGAAGGTGACAACAGGTAGGTGCTACCAGGACCTAATCTGCCATCTCTTTAGATGTATACAGTGGCCTAAACGCACCTGCAGGAGATTTGAGTAGGGGCTTTGGAGACCATGTGGAATCTCAGCTCTGCCCATCACTCATCACTATGCAGAGATAATATATCGCCATGGCTTGTGTGTGTTTTTTAAAGTAGGATTGTTTATAGACTCAGATAAAGTCATTTATAGGAAACTTCCTTGAAAAAAGACAAACATGTGAATATATAGTAACCAGGTGTTTTTTTTTTATTTCCTTGATTTTCAAAATGATAAACAGAATAGAATCAGGCTGTGTATTAATAGAATTGGATATGAAAGAACCACAGTGGCCAGGTTGTAATCCCAACTCTGTCATTGACATCATGTGATCTCAAGAAAACCACTTAACTTCTCTGAGCCTGACTTTACTGTATAATAAAAAGTCAATAATAACACTTAGCTCTCAAAGTTTTTGTTAGGATTAAATTAGGTTGCATATGTAAACATCATACAAGAGTATCTAATATTTGTTAGAAATGTTTTGTTTCTCTCTTTTTTAAAGATTTTACTTATTTATTATTTAGAAAGACAGAGTGGGTGGGGGAGGACCAGAGGGAGAGGGAGAGAGAGAATCTGGAGCAGACTCCAAGCTGAGTGTGGAAACTGATGCAGGCCTGGATCTCAGGACCCTGTGATCATGACCTGAGCTGAAATCAAGAGTCCAGCAGAGCTACCCAGGCCCCCCATGTTGTTCCTCTTTTCACTTCTCACTTGTAGGCAAACATCTTCTGTATATGTCTGGTTTCAAGATTACAATCTATTATTGTTCTTTATTTTTCTCAACACTTTCTGCTTGAAATATTTCACGATTTTAAGACTTTGAAGTTTGATTTGTAAGCCTAACCTTGATATTGGATAAATCCCAACTTTTTCTATAAGAATAAATTGTGGGAGCACCTGGGTGGCGCAGTCAATTAGGCATCCAACTCTTGGTTTCAGCTCAGGTTGTAATCTCAGGGTTGTGAGATAGAGCCCCACATCAGGCTCTGTGCTCAAGTTCAGAGTCTGTTTAAAACTCTCTCCCTCTCCCTCTGCCCATGCCCCCCACTGTCTGTCTGTCTGTCTCTCTCAAATAAATAAAAAATTTAAACAAATAAAAACATAAATTAATAAAAGAAGAAACTATGCAATATCTATTTTTATTTCTTTAAATTTATTAAACTTATTTATTTTGTATTCCATGTTTGATTATTCTAATATCTATTGTCTTCGTGAGTCTGATTCAGTGACTTGTTTCTGCTGATTCTTCCTCATAGGGGCTTGTTTGTTTTTATGTGTGGGTGATTCTTGATTGTTAACTCTAATTCTTAGAAATTTCTCCGAGGGAATTTTTTTTGAAGATTTTATTTATTTATTTGACAGAGAGAGAGAGGGAGACAAGGAGAGAGCACAAGCAGGGGATCAGCAGGCAGAGGCGGAGGGAGAAGCAGGCTCCTAGCAAGCAGGGAGCCCAATGCGGGGCTCCATCCCAGGACCCCTGGGATCATGACCTGAGCTGAAGGCAGATGTTTAACCAATTGAGCCACCCAGGTGCCATCTCTGAGGGAATTTTTGACACCAAGTATTAAAGAACAGTCTTATGGGAGGATGTGCTTTACCAAAATGAAAGCATGTTAAACCAGAATTTTGTTAAGTTTTATTTGGTCCATACCAGTCTCATGTTGATATTTTATTGCTTATGAGAAAGTACATTAAATATGATAACATTTGTTTTTTCTGCCATTTTTAACACATCAACTCACATGGGTAAATGCAGACTTGTGGTAAGGAATTCTCAGACTTTTTGTTGTTCTGTTTCCAATTAAGCTAAGCTGAGATTGTATGTTCTCCAGTTCTCTCAGGAGGCGAATTTCATTTTCTAGTTCACCCACTGAGGTTTGCTCTTTTAGGAACCTGGCTGATGCGAGGTTCTCTAATCAGACCGTACACCCTACTTTATCTGCAAGCTTCATTTCCTATTCTCTTCTCCTATTGGTTTCTAAAACTCCCAGGCCCAGACTTCTATTGAGAGGCACATACCCTCAGGCAAATATCAGCTCCACAGGTCTGCTTTCTCGCCATGATAATTCTCTTATTTTGCTGCCAGTATATTATAGATAAAAACCACTCTTTTAAATAAAAAAGGTTTTGAATAATTTACCCAGCATTTTAGATGTGCTATAACAGAAGGGTTTTTCATATAATATCTAGTTTGCATTATCATTTGAAATGGCATTTTGAAATATTTATTTGAATCCATGTATTATTGGTATCATTATTATACATCATTAATTATTGACAGTTGAGCAAGTACATTTGAATATAAGCATGTTCAATGTTTGGGAAATTTTATTTAAGATTAAAGCATAGGGGCACCTGCGTGGCTCAGTCGGCTACGTGTCTACCTTTGGCTCAGGTCATGATCCCAGGGTCCCGGGATTGAGTCCAACATCAGGCTTCCTGCTCAGTGGGGAGTCTGCTTCTCCCACTCCTTCTGCCTGCTTGTGCCCTCTCTGTCAAATAAATAAATAAAATCCTAAAAAAAAAAAAAAGACTAAAGCATAAAGCCATTCTGTAAACATTTCCCTTAGAAGGAATCAGACACCAAAACTAATATTACACTGTATGTTAACTAACTGAAATTTAATAAAAACTTTTAAAAAAAGAAGGAATCAAAAAAGCAAGGCAGCTTTCTTAATAGACCTTTCCATTCTATTCCTTGGGCATTTTTTACTTTCTCTCCTCATCAACGTTTGGGTTTTCTGTATTGCCAATTAAAGGCAGCCAAAGAGATCAACATATAAAAGCTCAGTTTGCTTCAGAGAAACACTGTGTTACCAAATCCCAAAATTCTGTAGAGAACAATACCTATTTACAAATGTGCTCTGCAAACCTACTGGGCCCCTCACATAAAGATGGAATGTCATCATTAGGCTCCTCAAGAGATGAAGATTTTGGTAAGGCAGCTAGGGTCTACATAAACATCGGTCTGTTGATTTGGCTGAGTCCTCAGATCCACATCTTTTCTTCCACATTAAACCTCCTATATAGAACCAATGGACCCCCATTGGTAGGCAGGGGTTTCTTCTTTCATCCTTGAATACGGACTGCATTCACTTTCTGTAAAGTTTACCAGCCAAGGGAAATGTAACCTGTTTAATGCATCTACATAGATAGAATATTTGGGGGAGGGGGTGGCAGCTTGGGGGAAGTAGAGAGGGAGAGTGAAAAAGAAAGCGATAGGGAGAAGTAGAGGGAAAGACAGAGATAAATGGTAAGTGCCTTCGTGGGACCCACTTATTCACAGAGTGGAGTTCGCACTAATCCTGGCTTCACCATTCATCTGTAGAAGAATGAAATAGATGGCTGTCTCGAGTGTTCCAGTGTCAACTGAGGTACCAATAGAAAGAGTATGGGGAGAAGCCAGGATTCAAGTGTGAGGCTTAGTCTAGTCGCTCCAGTGTGTGAGTGCTTCAAACTCGTAGTTATCTTTAGGAACCCGTCAGGATCCAAAAGGGACAATATAGCTTGGGCTGGCCAGAGTGGTCTTTAAGGCAGTGTGATAACGGGAAGGAACAGTACAACTTCGTTCATGCTGTATCTCCGAATGCTTTCCTTTCTAGTCCACAGCAATAAAGTATATCATTTTTAAGTTTCTCTTTTGACCTGACTTTAAAGTGAAAAAAATAAACATAGTACACATATAGCCTATGTTCCCTAAAATCACTCATTATCAAAAAGAAGTAGGCATTCGTTTTAGTCTCATCTGCAGCTCTTTAGCTCTGTGACCTTATCAATGAGCCTGGTGGTCTCTGGATCTCAGTGTGTGCAGCTAAGAAAACTGGAGGTAATGATTCTTGCCCAGTTGTCTTCGTGTAGCCATATGGATTTCCTGGAGCCACCTTAAATTTACCCTGCCCCAAACCATACTCACTGTCTCCTCCTTAAATATATTTTCCTCTCTTTTCTTGGTATATGTTAGTACCTTCCATCCTGTTGACCAAACAAAAAGCCCAAGTCATATTTTACTCCTCCCAGCCTCTCAGCTCTGCCATTAGTCATTCTATCTTGTCAGGTCTACCTCGGCCACAGCTCAGCTATGCCCCCTTTACACTATCATCTTCATCATCACCAGTCTGATCTCTGACAATAGCTTCTTGCCTTCTAATCCATCCTCCTCACCATCTCTAGTTATCTTTCTGAAATACAGTTAGGATCACTCACTCTACTGTGAAAAAAATGTGAATGTTCTTAAATTTAAATATGATAAAATTTCTATATAAAGACATGTGCATAATAACTTACAAAGTCTTTTGAATGGAAGTCTATATCCAATCTATACATAGGTAGAGTGTGGGTCCCATAACCTATAATGGTTAAACATAAGTCTAAATGGCTGGATTTGAAAATGGTACTACTGTTCATCAGATGCGTGACTTTTGTGCATTTAGTTATGTGAAAGATGGGAATAAGGTCTCTCCGGTATGATGGCTGGAGGGAAGATGAATTATACCTTTCTGAATTGCTACGAGAACTAATTGAAGGAATTGAAGCAAAGGATCCAGGGAAGTCACTACATATAGGCAGAATGGAGGGGCTCAGAAGAGTGTGGACTCAGAGACGATATGGCAAAGAGGCTGAAAATAAAGTTCAGAGGTGATAATTATCCTCATCATCATCCTCATCACCATCATCATCATCTGACCTAGCTACCCAATGTGTCTTTCAGCATATATCTCCTCAAATTTCTATAAAACACTGCCCATACTCTTAACAAATAAGGCCAAACTTCACTTATGCACTGGATCCCATCCTTTCTTTAAACAAAAGAACAAAGCTTCAGCTATTCCTTCTCTCCCCTCATTATCATTTTTTTTTCCCACTCTGGTGGATCATGTCCATTAACATACAAGCATGCAGTTGTATTTTCCATCTCAACAAATTTTCCCTCAGTCCCATTTCTCCCTCCTCTACCACTCTGTTCTGTATTCCCTTGTAGAGCAAATCTCCTTGAGTTGTCTAACTTCACCCCAATACCTTACTTCATATTTCAATCATGATTCTGTCCCTGATAGTTCAAACAACTGCTCTTATCTAGGTTCACCAGTGACTTCCATGTTGCTAAATTCAATAGTCAAGTCCCAGTCCTCAGATTACTTGGGCAGTAAGCAAATTTTGTCATATTTGATCACTTCCCCTTTCGTGACAGTTATCATTCCCTTGAGTTCTATTACACACACTTTCCCAGTTCTACTCTAATCCCTCTGGCCACTCATTTTTAACTTATACTTTTCACTTCAAATCTCCCTGACCTGTGAATATTGGGTTGCCCCAGGGTTCAGGCTTTGAAGATCTCTTTTTATCCAGTTTGTGACTTTATATTTTGTCAGTATGCTGATGTCTTCCAAATTTGTATTTCTGGTCTTGACATTTTACCTGCACTCCTGAATCATATATCCAAATTCTGTCTTGGTTTCTTAACTTTTGATTTCTTATGAACATCTACAGCTTATTGACAAAACCAAATACCTGTTTTCCTTCAACCCCCCTCCAAATACTTTATTATTGCAGAGATTGCCCCATCTCAGTGAAATCTACATATTTCTCGTTACTCAGGCCAAAATCCTTGGAATAATTGTTAATTCTTTTCTTTTTCTTATGTCCTATAACCAAAAACATCATCAAGTCTTAGCAGCACTGTCAAAATGCTTCCTGAATCCAGGAAACAATATAATACTTGGTATTTGTTATAAAATAATACTGAAGATTTTCAGTTTTGTGCCGAGTGATGGAAATAAAGTGGTTCGTTGTATTATTCTGTATAGTTTTTTGTTGCTTAAAATTTTCCATGATAAAAAGCAAAGCCAAATAAATAAAAATAAAACATATACTGAGTCTTACCTCTTCTTGCCCCTTTTTATTCCCATCAAGTCTCATCTGAACTATTGCAATAACCTCAAGGCTGTTCTCCCCATAGCAACAGGAATAAATCTTTTAAAACATACCTTAGATCCTGTTATCCTTCTGCTTCAAAACCCTCCAATGACTTTCTATCTCATTTAGAGACTAAGCAGATATCCTTCCTGAGCTGGCTCCTTGTCATCTTCCTAGACTCATCACTTATTCTTACCGTTTACCTATTTGCTCACTTCTCTCCAGTCTCACTGGCTTCCTGTGTTTCCTGAATATACCAGGAATCATCCTCCCTCAGGGTTTTGTACTTGCTGAACAGCCTGCTAGAATGTTCCTTCCCTTGACATCCATGGGGATCATTCTGTAACTTTGATGAAGTGGCCCCTTCTTCTGGATGTCTTTCCTCACTGATGATTATCAATTTTCATTCATATTTTTTTCCACAGCTTTATCACCTTGTACTTATTGTTTCCCGAATCCCCTTTCTTGATGCCAGAATATTAGCTTCCTGTGGGCAGGGCTGTTCTTATCTCCCTTATTCACTGAGCTATTCTTAGCACCTAGAGCAATATGTAACCCATAGTAAACACTCACAAAATATTTGTTGAATTGAAGCCCTAACTGAAATGTCAACTACTATGGGAATCTCTCCACAGTCCTCCAGCTCAAAAGTCATCAATTTTCCCTTTATCCTCCCCTTATACTTTGATTACTATTATATTATTCCTACCTTTTGTCCAGTTTTGTATTTGTTGGAGTACACGCATGTTTCCCTTCCTGCNNNTGGAAACTGGATCTTATTTATAATTCCATTCCCAAGTGTCTAGGACCATGACTTCTGTAGACATTTACTGATTGGAACTAGTAGGATAAACTAGCAGAGAGACAGATGTGGTATTCTTAATAGATAGTTCCTTAACCAATAAAACAAACTGTGTTACTGGGGAGGATGAGTAAGCTGACTGAAGTTCAATAAAAACTTTTTTTAATTGAGAAAAAATAAAAGTTGATTTTGAAATTTGATTCCAATATCCCTGTTCATTTTCTCACTCTCAACTAGAGCAAATATATGCCATATGTCTCTGAGCGGTTAGCTGCGATGCTTATTTGCTCATATAAGTTTATTTAGCTCCTTAACACAATAGCTTTTTAAAAGGTGGTGGATTTAACATTTGCCTCAGACTAGTAATGACTTTGTCAGGCAAATTACTCTAGCTCAGATTATCATTAATCTGTCTGACTGGTTAATGGTGTCAATAATGCAAGTGTCATAGTTAACATCTTTTTTTTTTTTTTTTTTTTTTTTTTCCTAATTCAACCTTGGGTGCTTTCATTTCGTAAGTCAGGGAGCAGCATAAATTCCAGAACCTGAAAGCCAGGATTCACAGAGATGCAGTTGCTTCACAGATATCCAGCTCTCCCCTCCTTGTACCTAAAAATCATTAAAGTGAAAGTGATCTTTGGAATCATATTACGACTTTCTGCTACTTAAACATTTAGCAACTGATGCTCAGGGGAGGAGTAAGTCTCATGCCAAAGGCCACAGAGTAAGCATTCATATGAGAGCAAGCATTTATTGAATACTTACTGTGCCAGATGCCAGGCTAAGCATCTCTTACATAAATTATCTTATCTCATCCTCACAACAAAACATTATCCACATGAGGCTTAAAAAAGACATTTTCATCTCTGATATACAGCTAGTAAGTGGTAGAACCGGGATATAATGCAGGCCTGATTCCAAAGCAGGTGTTCTCAACCACTACACCAACTTGCTCTTAACATAGTTGTTGGATTAACCTGGAAGAGAATCAGACTTTCTTGATATTTTCGGAATTATGACATGAATTTCTTCTATAGGTTTCTTTCCAGTAATTTTCTGACTTACTGGCTAAGTTGATTTGCATCATTTATTTAACAGTTATAAACACTGTAGCAAACTTTTATGTATGTATAGAACATTATACTTCCCACTGGATAATCCAGAGTTACTTATGGAGTGTGACACAGTGTAGCCAGAAGCTTAAGGTAAGGTGGCTATGGAGTTCAACTGCATGGGTTTCAATCCTGGCTCAGAATTTTGCTAGCTGTGTGGCCCTCATGTGGGATAGATTCCTCATGTGGGATAATAATCATAACTGGCATGTAAGGTTATGACAACTTTAAAAATTGTTAGTACCTAAAACATTTGCTTATTGTCTGGTGCTCCAAAAGCACTCAGTTCTTGTCAGCCAGTGCTATGTCCAAATGATTGTGTGTATTAGAAATGAAAAGCAATGAAAGCCAGGTGTTTCTCAATTTATATTTAGAGAGGACTTTATCACTTTATAAATGTTAGCCCATTTGATCCTCAGATAAGGCAGATATGATAATTTCCATTTTACGGATCAGCACGCCTCACTCTGTTCAGAAAATTAACAACAACAACAAAAAACACTGCCTAAGAAGCTACGCAGCTAGTAAATATTAGAAGAAAGGTTTATTTATTTTTTATTTTTTTTAATGGTTTTTTATTATGTTATGTTAGTCACCATACAGTACATCCCCGGTTTCCGATGTAAGGCTCGATGATTCATTAGTTGCATATAATACCCAGTGCACCATGCAATACGTGCCCTCCTTACTACCCATCACCGGTCTATCCCATTCTCCCACCCCCCTTCCCTCTGAGGCCTTCAGTTTGTTTCTCATAGTCCATAGTCTCTCATGTTTCATTCCCCCTTCTGATTACCCCCCCTTCTTTATCCCTTTCTTCCCCTACTGATCATCCTAGTTCTTATGTTCCATAGATGAGAGAAATCATATGATAGTTGTCTTTCTCTGCTTGACTTATTTCACTTAGCATTATCTCCTCCAGTGCCGTCCATGTTGCAGCAAATGTTGAGAACTCGTTTTTTCTGATAGCTGAGTAATATTCCATTGTATATATGGACCACAACTTCTTAATCCAGTCATCTGTTGAAGGGCATCTCGGCTCCTTCCATGATTTAGCTATTGTGGACATTGTTGCTATGAACATTGGGGTGCATATGGCCCTTCTCTTTACTACGTCTGTATCTTTGGGGTAAACACCCAGTAGTGCAATGGCTGGATCATAGGGTAGCTCAATTTTTAACTTTTTAAGGGACCTCCACACTGTTTTCCAGAGTGGCTGTACCAACTTGCATTCCCACCAACAATGTAGGAGGGATCCCCTTTCTCCACATCCTCTCCAACAATTGTTGTTTCTTGCCTTGTCTATTTTGCCATAGAAGAAAGGTTTAAATGCAAGGTTTCTAGTCCAGTGATTTTTTCACTGTACCATACAAAGTAAAAGATAGTCCCTAAAAGAGGTACATATAAAGTACTGTGGGAGTTCAGATGAGAGAATTAAAACATTTTCATGAGCATCATTCAATTTAATCCTCACAATAACCCTGAGAGGTAGGCAGATAAGGGACTGGTATCTTCATTTTGCAAATGAAGCAGGGAAGGCTCCAAGATAGCCCCTGACTTGCTCAAGGTCACACACCTATTCTGTGGCAGAACAAAAGCTGGACTGGATCTTCCAACTTGCAGCCCTGTATGCATTACATGGCATTATGCTGCCTCGGAAAACCTGTGCTCACTGTTCAGGATTAAAGGACCACCTTTGCATGATTGACATGGAGGATTCATTTTAGAATTCATCGTGCATTACATTTTCAACATGGTGTTTACATCTTCTTTCCCCACTCTGCAGCGCTGAGGCTGTGCAGCTGATGAAGCTCGTTATGAAGGGAGGGTGTTGTGAAGGAAAGAGAACAACACTCAGAATCCAAAGCTCCACATTCTGGTCCTGGCTTACAGCCTGGCAAAGTTAGCCCCCCTTTCACTCTGCTTCTCTGTAAAAATGTAAAACCCTGTCCTTTCTACCTCAAACTGTCCTTAGATCATTGAATAAGAGAATAGTGATTTAATTCTTCCAGTGGACTTAATGTATACTGAAAAATAAAACATGCCCTCTATAAATGCCATATACAAATGAATGACCCATTATTCACTTGTGAGTTGACTGTGTGTCTGGCTCTGTGTTGGGAATAATAGAGAAGCCTCTTTGGAGGCAGTTTAATAATGTCGGGGGAATCATTCTACTGAAGAATATATAACTACACACTGAATTAAGAGCTCTAAAGGAAAGGAACATTCTTCTGTGAGAGAAGACATGTGTGCATAGTGTCTATGCCAGAATGAGATCTGTATTTTGAAAAGACGGCTGGAGCTGCAGAGTGGAAGTTAGACCCAAGTGGTCAGCCCGGTGGATGCAGAGAAGCCATTTAGACTATTGCAGAAGTCCAGGCGAGAAATGATGAAGGCTGGATCAGTGGAGATGGCGCGGTAGAAACATATTATTCTAGAGATATTTAGGAAGCAAAATTGATAGGAGCAGCTGACAGATTGGCAGTCATGGTGAGACAACGATGTTTACAAGGATAGCGCCTAGTTTTCTGGCTTATTTAAATGGAAGGATGGTAGGGTAACTAACTGACATTAGGATGCTGGAAAAGACCCAGGTTTGAGAATGAAGATCATATATTCAGCTTCAGACAAGTTTTTTACATACAGTCAAATGGGAATGTCAAGTAGGGCCTTCCGAATAAGGAGCCTGGCTGGAGCTCAGAGGAGTTTGGGCCTGAAAATGTAAATATATCGGGAATTTCTCAGCATATGGATGATAACTGCAGCTTTCAAAGGACCCCCCAAAAAAGAAACTAAAATAAAACCAAGAAGAGGACCCAGAACTGAGTCATCTTTATTAAGAGACAGAGGCTGGAACTAAACAAAATTAACAATTCGAAACAAAAAGCTTTTTTTCCATGAAAAGATAGTTGTTAAAAATGTTTAATTACAATAGCTATTTCTTATATAACTACTCTCTTGAATGTGTACTAGATGCTGAAACAGAGATTATAGTAAAATAAAATTTTTAAAAGTCTGTTCCTCAGACTATGCTTTTTAACAATTCAAGAAAAAAAGGAATTTTTAGCCAAAATTTAATCAGAATACCTCTGACCAACTAACTAGACGATCTCCATTTCCCATTATGCTTTACCTGGTGGCAAGTCACCTGTGAACCTACTTTTCCTTCAAGATAGCTCTTCATTTCAAACTTTATGGCTCTGGGGTAAAAAAGAGTGTAGCATTGGGTAGCTGTTGCTGCTGTCATTTTGAGCCCTATTCAAGTAGACAACCATATTTCAGTTTTGAAATCTCCTCATCATTGTACCATTCTTGTCATTGAAGAAATAAACCAGGATGTTTTAGTGGATAAAAACAGGTTGCTAAAAATCTTTCCATTAAAAGTAACATAGTTCCTTCCCTATAAAGCACCAATAATGTAACTCATCCCCCTTGACGCAACTAATTAGGTGTTTGATACCTCAAAACAGCATTTTTTGCTCACCTCACAGCTGTAACTAAATGTTAACACCCTGGTGCACTTGGGCAAGACAATATGTATTTACTTAATATGTATACTAGCGACATGTTGTTACAAATGATCTGGTGAGAAACAGTATCATGCTTAATCTTTAAAAGTCTACTTACTTCTGAAATGTAAATACAGAAGAGCTGAATTCAGTTCACACACACACACACACACACACACACACTATTTTTTATTCCCAACAGAGAATATTAGATTATAAAGGCTCCTTTGAGTAGATCCCACTCTGTTTTCAAATAATGAAAACAAAACCCAAGAAGGGTTGGATTAGAAACTAAGGGACTAAGTTGGGATAGAAAAATGTAACCAGATCCTGCTCTCTAAACGTTTTGGAGATGACAGTATGTGGACATGTTATGCAATTTTCCATTAACATTTTTACATCTATTTATGTATTCATTTAAAAATTTGTGAGTACTGGCAACATAGCCATTTTTATATTCAATGGGTATATATGCTGAGTGCCAATAAAATGTGAATGGAATATGGCTTCTCTTCTAAAGTAATTCACAACTGAGTCAAAGATAGATGTGCCTATTTAATACAATGTGATATATGCTACAATGGATCTATAAACCAAGAGCACCAAAAGCATGAAAGAGTATTTAATGCTGCTGGAATCAGAGGATATGATAGTAGGAAAGTTCCAGTCAAGAGATTTTATTTGAATTGGGTTTGAAGAGTGAATGAGCTTTTGCCAAACTGAGAAGGAACTGTGAGTCAGGAGAAGGTAACTCCAGGGTAATTGAAACAAAACAAACCTAAACCAAACTAATGAAAGGGAGAATGGCAACAGACCAAGAAGGAGAGATGGATATGGTGTTGTGGGGCAGGGTTACTCATTGTAAATGAGTGTGAAAAGGTTTAGGCCACATCTTGAAGGTCTTGGATCTTCAAGATGTGCCCCAAACCATAGAATGGCAGCCAGCACAAAGTTTGGGACATGGAGTTGACAGATTACAGATGTTGGAAGAGTATCTTCATCACTAGAAGAAAGAACTGGGAAGACCAATGACAAAAACAAATGAACAAACAAACAAACAAACAAAAAAACAGGAAAAGCTGTTATTATAATACAGTATATTGTAAGTACAAACCAGAACAGGGATGCGTTTCAGGCACAGGAGAATATAGCCTAACCAGAGTTAGGTCTTACTGCAACATGTACAAAGGTTCATTCTATGCTACCATCTTGGACTTCATGCCTCAAAATATACTAGCACCTAAGACTTCACCATCTGATCTCAGAAAAGGAACAGCATTGTCTTTATTAGGTCAAAGAGTGTGGAGTGTGCTTCTATTTATTTTTTTAAGATTTCATTTATTTATTTGAGAGAGAGAGAAAAAGAAAGTAGGGGGAGGGTAAAGGGGGAGAGAGTACCAGCAGACTCCATGCTGACCACCAAGGCCAACTCGGGGCTCGATCTCATGACCTTGAGATCATGACCTAAACCAAAACCCAGAGTCAGACACTTCACTGACTGAGCCATGCAGGTGCCCCAAGAGTATGCATTTAAAACATAGATGTTATTGTCTAAGAAACCTCCACCAGGTGACCTAAAGCACCTAAAACTAGAGTTTACAAGGAAGAAATTTCTCCTATTTGTGAACTCTTCCTGGTCTCCATGTTAAGGTCAAAGAAGGCAAATTGCCTACAGTTGTTTTCAGCCAGTAGGAGGAGACAGACTTTTTATATTTATATTCTTTGTGAATTTTCAGTGGATGAAGTTAGAGTGAATGGATTCTAGAAAGCACAGGTGACTTGTTCCCTTTACTTCAGTCAACTAATCTTGAACCTGCCCGAACCCCACACTAACAACTGAGAGTCAGGGGAACAGAAGTGAAGTAATGAAGCTTTGTCGGACAATATATCCAATGCCACAGACCATGCCTCTGAGCTCTGTGAATTTGAAGACAATTATGTCTTCAGAGTCATAGGGGAGAACTTCACCAAGAGAAAGCTGGTCTGGGCCCCTGCTGCTTTTTTCCAGGGGTAGTCAGTGCAATGGCAGGCAGAACACTCCAACACAATCATTGGGCAAACTCCTAACAGCGACTGGTCTCTGTTCTTCAGCACCTAGTGTGTTTATCTGCCCATTTACAGAGGAGCATGGACCAGAATGCACAGAAAGAAAATCCTAATTACCAACTGGTCCAAGTGGAGGCTCGGGAGAGTGTAACCACTTCCGGTGGCTGCCATTGGCTTATTGGGAGACCAGAGAAACACAGAGTAATAAATTACCCTTCCAAACTCAGGCTTTACTTGTTGGGAAATGATTTGTGATGTTCTATTTTTCAACTATTAAAGCTGAAAGGAGTGACCAAAAGCCTCCTGTGAATCTCTGGGGCTTGAACTGAACAAATCTGTGAAGGACGACAGGCAGGAAATGCCAACTTCCCAGAATGCATTTGTATGCCTTTAGCAGTTTGAAGAGCCCCCTCGTAGGACCCAAGGAAGCACCAGAGCAGCCTGGCAGCAAAGCCCAGGCACCAGCAGTGTGGACATCACATTTCACAGGGCTGTTCAGCTACACTGTGGAACTCAGGGAACACCAATTCCTTCTCAGCTTGCGGTCATTGAAGCCTCCCCCTTTTAAAGATATTACTATTTTCATTATCAGAACTTATTCAATACCTCTAGTTATAACCACTTTTACAATTTAACTTATCTTGGAAAACAAATTTAATCTTACAGAAAATATCAAAAAACAGTGTTTTGTTTTGTTTGAGGGGAGTAATGGGGGAGCAGACCCATAGAGCTCAATGAGATCTATTTATGTATTTTTTTCTTTGTGACTATACCTCCTATTAATTTCTCTCCTCAAATTCCTAGTTCTAAAAACTTTGTGGAAAAGTCCTCTTCTTAGAGTCAAGGCTGCTTATTTCTTATGAGGTCGTGGTGATATTCTGTTATAATAATAAAAATAACAGCAGTAACTACCATGTATACGAGACTCCATGTTGACTCACAGGCAACCTGCCTCCTGTCTTATGTAGTTTACATACAGCATCTCATTTAGTTCTTGAGAAACTCTACAAGGTAAACATTTTCATGGCACCAATCAGCACCTGAGGAATCAGGCTCAGATAACTTCATTAGAAAGTCAAAATAACAATCCCAGACTGAAGAATGCTGAATCCACCCCACAGCGTCCAAAGCATTTTGATGCAACCTCACTTTGATAAGATGAGCCGATTCCTGAAAAGTGGCACATAAATTTGAAATGTTTAGATTAAATCATTGTTTTAAGCCATTAAGAGCCTACATTGAAGAAACTAGTGGTCACTCCAGGGCAGTACTAGCATGTGATGAGAATAGAGGTATAGAGTTGTGTTGAAGGTAGTTGTGGAAAAACACACTATATTTGCTTAAATTGTATTTTTTTTCCAGATTGCTACCATAGAAGTATTTTCTAAAAATGCTTTGTTCACACTTTATGTAATACGGAGGAAGCATCAGTTGTTCATATCAGTGAACATACTTTTTTTCATGACTATTATTAATTTGGAATACTTTTTGGAGGCTGATAGAGATTATGGGAACCTAAAACTCCCTTCCTCATAATAAAATCCAGCATCTACTTTTACATGTGACTGATATTTTCATTATATGATCTTGGACATTCTTACATGGGCATACCCAGATTTTCTTGCCTCTTTTCCTCTGAAGAATGCCTGTTCAAGAGATTAGGCCAGCATGTCCCAGAACACAGCTCCTTCAACTCAGTTCTTTAGTAGTGCGTGAATAAAGTCAATTATGAAAGCTGTCTTTCCTTATAGATACCCAAGAAGTTTGGTATGGAGATCTGACCTTCAATGACAACTATGTTGCTTGGATGGCTAGAAAAGATATAGTAGCAGGTGACAGACTCATCTCACAGTGATTTCTGAATGCCTAGCATCCCTTCTACTCCTTTGGAAACTTATGTCTTCTACCCAAAGTGTCCATGATCCAAATAGGCCCCACAAATGTTTCCCCACAATTGTTGAGTGATATCAATACTGGATTTAAAGGATGAAGCCCCAGGTTCCATTTTTAATTCTGCTATCCACTAACTATGAGTCCTTTGAAAAAAAAATAAATAACGATGTTTTTCCAAATTACACTTTTGCATCTGTAAGATGATGATAAAATCATCCTGTCTATATAAAAGGGCTGCATGAGGCAATGTATCTTAAAGTTCTTCTGCTAAAGAAAAATAAATCAGATGCAAAAATCCATATATACACAAGGTATGCAATCTGATTATGAATATTTTCTTTTACAAAGCAACGTGTTGGCCTAAATAATCTTAGGTGGGTAGAATAAAGCAGTGTGATATGTGGTATGTGGGAGCATTATCTGATGTCTTACCTCTACCTACTTTCAGTTGCTGTTGAATCCCACCGAGACCCTGCCTCCCCCCCGCCCCCCGCCAGTAAGTCACAGTTCAGCCTTGCAGTAACTTAACAGAGCACTCCTAAAAAAGTACATAAACCTTAGGCTGTATTAAGATTCATACAGGGTATTTGTTTGGTTGGTTTTTATTGTGGTAAATATATATAACATAATATTTGCAGTTTTAACCATTTTTAAGTATGGAGTTCTGTGGTATTAAGTGCATTCAAAGAACTATAACCACACGCTATCTCCAGAACTTTTTCATCTTCCCCAATTGAAACTCTGTACCCACTGAATAACTTCCTCTTCCTCGCTCACCCGAGACTCTGGTAACCACTTAGGGTATATATTTTAATTATTAGAGGTACTGGATAAAATAACACCAACTGCTATCTAAAACAAACAAACCCTGAAATTTATAGTGACTCAAAACTGTTTGATTCTATAAAGTAGAAAAGGGATGTTCCTGACTGACAGGCAGTTCTTCTCCCACCTTTTCTCCAGAATTCTTGCAAATATTGACTCCTCTATCATCAGTATATGGCTCCCAAAGTAGCCACCCCAAGCCCATGGGTGAAGGAAGAGAGCACAGAGGTAACCACATGCGCAGTTTTTCTGGACCAGGCCTGAAATCAGCACATGTGCTGTACACTCACATTCACTGTGTAGACTGAGTCACATGCCTTCATCTTGACCTCACAGGAAATCCCATCCAGCATGTGAAGAAGAAGAAATGGGTTTGAGGATGACTCAGCCAGTCTCTGTCATATCTGTCAAATTCAGATTGCATACATGCCCAAGAATCACCATGAATGCCCTTACAACTTTGTTTTTATTTTTCTTTTTGGAAACCTACTTTGCCCTCACAGAAAACTAGGTTTCATTTTAAATATCTCCCCAGACAAAATAAAACCAAATGGCAAAATTAAAATGTACATATAATCCCACTAAGATGCAAGAGATACTCTCTAGAAACAGAAACCTTAAGAAACAAGTGAGTAGCTTAGAAGTTCCTTCTTCACCTGCCCGTCAATTATCTGAGACCGACGAGGATACAAGTGTCTACAATCATGGGTATCTTTAAAGAATACTTTAGTAGTTATTGTTTCTTATATGTTAGCATCTATATCTCTTAATATGTACTACAAATTGCACCAGGATCAGGAAATTAATTTTTTTGGAACCACTGAGGAAGCTTTTGGTTGGGACATGAACTGGCCACATGTAGATGTGGCTTGAAGAACAAGACAAGTAGACATGTGTTGCAGTTTCTCCTCACGTAGAGAGGAATCACCCTCCTTCACTAATTGCACTTAACTTAACCACAGGAGCTCAAACTCCATGCGCACTGGCACTTAGCATCTGCCTTTTCCTTTCATACAATGAGAGAACATGCATAAATGCATTTGTTGGCAATACTGACAAAGACCGATTTGTGGAATAATTGAAACCTTGATTTCTGTCATTAGCCGGATGTTTACGAAATGCATCTTCCTGTCTACATTCCAGATGTTTGTTCTTATTTTAATAGCTCTTTGTCATGAGTTTTGAATTCTAAATTGTCAAGTGTCTAGGGAAAAGACTTTCGTTTGCGAGTTTCATGGGAATGCCATGAACGTGAGCTTCCCCCAAACCCTGCAGTGTTTATGTGGAGGCCCTTGGTCCTGCAAACCTGCAAACCTTGGCCCACCTCACTGCTTTGGCACCTTGAATAAAGGTTTGGCTAAAAGTATTGATGTTAGAATAATCTTTCCCTGAAACTTTTATTTCCCAGGGAACGAGCATTGAACACATCCCAGCCTGGGTCCCTTCAGCTTACTGTGGGAAACCTGAAGCCAGAAGCCATGTATACCTTCCGAGTTGTGGCCTACAATGAGTGGGGACCAGGGGAGAGTTCTCAACCCATCAAAGTGGCCACTCAGCCTGAATGTGAGTATTAACATGGAAGGACACATTAAGAAAGTATTTCTTTTTTGCTGGCAATACCCTTGAATCCTCTCATAGAAATTAAGGTGACAAAATGGAAGGAATATTTCTGGAAGCAACATATTTAACTTGAGGATTTTAAAGGTAAGATAACTTTTTAACAAAATGGCCTCCCCACTTAGGCTGTAATGGCGAATTAACAGCTAGCAAGGCCTAATCCATCCATCCAGTCCCTATGTTCACTTCCCAAGTGATTTCCGCTGCCAGCCAGGCCTTGATCGTCAGCACCAGGTTTCAGCCACCTCCACTGACTTTTTAGGTTTCCCAGGTTTGTCTGTGAAGAACACCAAAGGTGAAAGAACAAGCACACAGGACTTCCAAATACAGGGACTTGTTAAAGAACTTAAACATGCATTAGATGCCCTTAGGAGATTCCCAAAGCCAAACTCCACTCAAGAAATGTAAAGAGATAATCTCTATTGGGCAATCTCACTATCCTCTAACTTAAATCACTATGTTAAGCTACATCATCACCAAGTAAAGCAGTTGAATGTTCTTTGACCACGTTATAATTCAGTGATTTCTACTTTATAAAAGAATAGCTCCAAGGCTGTACGTTTGAAGGATATCAATCTTATAAAATTTTGGGTTTTTTTCTACAAACCTCTAATGTTATTTGAAAAGATTGATTACTGATAAGCAGTTTGCCAGTGTTATTTTGTTAAAAATTTTAAAAATTATAATCTAAAGCCTAAAGGAAGGGACTACCTATAACAAACGACATGAGTTAGACACCTCGGCAAATCTACTCCTTTTTCTTTTTATTAATGATACCGTTCTGCTTGGATTCCTATTCATTTTATTTAAAACAAGGTTTCATTTTAGAATCATCTCATATGCTTTTGGAAGACGGTGAAATAGAAATATTAGAAATATTTTAATTGGTAAATATGAGGAAATAATCTTTGCATTATGTCACTTCTTGAGTATTTTATTGTAATTTTTTAAAAGATCTTATTTATTTATTTGAGAGAGAGAGTGTGTGCATGAGTGGGGGGAGGGGCAGAGGGCAAAGGAGAAGCAGACTCCCCACTGAGTGTATGCTGGGCTCCATCCCAGGACCCTGAGATCATGACCTGAGCTGAAGTCAGACACTTAACCAGCTGAGCCACCCAGGCACCCCTACTTCTTGGGTACTTTAAATCACCATGTCGAAGAACAGAGAGCGGTAACCCTCTGATAGGTAGGTAGCTGGGTGCTGGTATCATGTTCTACATTTGGCAAAATCTACATTTTTTTTTCCACTTAGCCAAGGCTACAAAGAAAAGAAGATAAGAAAATTGGAATAAAATATGCCTAAACTGTACAAATCTTAGAAATATTTGCTTCACAGAAATGAAACCTCAGATAGCATCTTTAAAGGCATAGTAATGTATAGGTTTCAGATAATGTTTAGGACATATGGACTCCCAGGCAGGACCCAGAAGCTACAGGTAGGGCGTTAAGCCCCATTCCGTGCAGGACCTTGTGCAACATCGCTGGCTGTTATGCCCATGAACGAGACTGGTTCTACTTCCAAGTTTCTGTTCTTGAGAATGTTTTTAAATGTTTGGATTTAAATCACTAAATAATGCCAATTTCCACTTCACAATGTCTATGTTTTAGTCATCAGTTTCTTCACTGACTTACTCTTAATAGATCATATAGAAAGAGAATCAATAACTTTTATGACTATTTGGTATTTGTAATCAAGAAAGTTAAATCAAAATTAAATCAAAGTACATATTTTTTAAAAAATGGTATATGCCATGTTGTTTGTAGACTGACAATTAAAAAACTCATCAAAAATTCTCTAAAGGGGTTGGAACTGGAGGGTATTATGCTAAGTAAAATAAGTTCAATCAGAGAAAGACAATTACCATACAGTTTCACTCATATGTGGAATATAAGGAATAGTGCAGAGGACAATAGGGGAAGGGAGGGAAAAACTGAATGGGAAGAAATCCGAGCGGGAGACAAACCACAGGAGACTCTTAACTCTGGGAAACATACTGAGGGTTGTGGAAAGGGAGGTGGGTGGGGGGATGGGGTAACTGGGTGATGGGCATGAAGGAGAGCATGTGATGTGATGAGCATTGAGTGTTATGTGCAACTGATGAATCATCGAACATTATATCAAAACTAATGATGTACTATATGTTGGCTAATTGAATTTAAATTTTTAAAAAATGAAAAAAGTTCTCTAAAGGAAAATCTCATTCAATTTTCTAGTGGTAGAACTTAAACTTTAAAGTATGCTCATTTTCAAAAGATCCAATTTCTATGAATTATCTGAATTCTTCACTTCCTAATTTTAATGTTATCCCTAGAATTGTTTCAGTGTACATTTCAAGGCTGACTGGCCATGATTACATTACAGTCTGGTAAAAACCCTAAGTAGTCAGCCTTGTTTTCTAAGATTGAGCAACATTAGTTTTTCTTCTATCAATCCCATTGTTTCTAAGTCTCTAGCTTAAAAAATCAATTTCCAGAGGGTTTTTCTTTTTTAAATTCCCTTTCTTTTATGCCAACTTTTCGAAGCCAAAGGACAAGAAAGTAATTTTAATTTGACACCAACTAAAAATAATGCCTCATTTCATGAAAATATTACTCATCATATAACATTTTCTGCCATATCTAGTATCATTAATAAAAAGAAAATCAGACAGTGATTATTGGTATCATGCATATGGCCTTAACTTATAAAAAAAAAAAAAACAATGCCATAATTCAATTTATAAGTATGTTTAATGAACATCTGCAATGTTCCCAATGCTGTTCCCTGCCATCTGAGGCATGTTAGAAAAGCATATGTGTGTAATGAAATAACAGCGCTTACAGATCTCAGAAGCTTCTTGAAGAAGCAAATATTCTAAATGTGTAACAATAATAAATGAGTAAGGAAACTTGTAAGAAGTTGTTAAGTAAAATATTACCATCTCAATCATGGATATACATGTGGGCCCATTACCTGTGATGGCTGAGGCATAGTGTCTAGTTATTTTTGTATGCCTAAATCACATTGTGTCAGCCTCCTCAAACAAGTGTATTTCAAAGACAGCTGCTCAGACCTTTGTATGTCTTCCATTCCTCCTCATTCAGAAAGTTGTCTAAGAATTTGTGTGGAGGACCTCACTGGGTGCTTGTCTCTTTAAGCATTTACTTTGCTTAGAAATTAGCATAAATGATGATAAAACTAAATGCCTGACTGCACAAAGCATGCTACTTGTTAGTACTGCTGTCTCAGATAATTTATCTTTTCCCCAGAAAATGAAATGTAAAATCTTTCTGCTTTAGTAACATGAAGGAGCTTTGAATTCTTTTCATTAAGGGCAGTGATAATGGCCTTAGAATTCTAACCATACTGTGGCCTTTAGTAACAGCACTATTTATTAAATCACTTCTGTTCTTATGACTATATGGAGTAAGAATTCTTTCCTTTGCAAGCCATTGTTTACTTGGGTGGTGACCTGATTCTGTTTTGTTGAGAATTACCTTGGATAATTCACCTCTTATTCCCTAGATAGGTAGATAGAAACTAATCAGCCTAGATATACAGTACATTCAGAATATCCTTTAGATGTGCAAAACAGTTAGCCAACTCCTTCAATTCATTTAGATTAAGAATACTGTGTAGCTCACTTGCTGTCTTTATTACAGACATTAGGATAAATAAATTATGTTGTCATGACTAATAGGTACTGCATGTGTATTTTATCTTCTGTTGTTAACACAAAATGCCATTTTGGCAATTTAAAAATATGTCTAGGATGAGGAACACTTCATCTTCTTCAAGCCTGCTCAATAGTATACCAACTGCTGAGGAAGATAGAACATTCTAGATATCCCATGCTTCATTTCTTCTCCTCTTCTCTCCTCTCTTCCCCTTCCCTTAGCTTTCTCCCTTCTTTCCACTTGCCTCCCCCTCCCCCTCACTGAGCCTACTGTTCTCTGTTTTTAGAGGAAGTTCAAAGGCTGATTTTATTATTTGGCTGGAATTTCAGAATTTAGAGGCAAGGGGTAGGGGGAGGGGACATTTCTATCTTTATTTCTTTCCCTGACAAAATGTTCTTATCTTTTGAAAATGTGTCTCATCTGGGTATGTGTTCGGTTGCTCCTTTTATCACTGTTTTTCCAAATATGATGTAGTAATTGTACACTAAAATTACATAGCTTTCATACAAATTGAATTTCAAGTTTTCCATAATATTTGAAAATATCAACTCTATTATGAAAACCATATTCTCAAGGAATAAACACTAATGGAAAATATGTCTGAAATATAAATCAGCCAGCAACTGTTTCTAAAAGTGCATACATTTTGTAGTAATCATTTAAAGAGATCAACAGCCCAAGATCCAGTTTATGAAATAATCACCCAGAATAGAAAAGCTTGATTTATAGGAAGGTTTATGTCCCCTGATTATATCTTCCTTTTGCTAAACCCTTGCTTCTTTCCCCTGCCTTTATGGTGTATAATTTCTCCACTGTATTATCAGCTAGATTTAAGCCCCTGCCTGCTTAAGACTTGTCTAATCTTTTCATACCACATGTGAAGAGTTTTTGAATTATTATTGGGGTCCTTTAAGATGCTGTTAAGGCAGTTTAATCATGAAGGATGCTAAAATGGACCACATACTGCCTGGAGGCTTCAGTTAGAATGGGAAGCCTATTTGCTAGACCACAACCCAATTATCCACAAAACTCTTATATTTGAGTTATGAGTAATATTCTTAGTCTATTATATTTATACTGAAAAGATGAGGGAGAGCTACTCCCCAAGCTGAGTCACTTTAGAATACAGTATCTAGAGGAATAGGCATATTTGCTTTTATCCTCCTTCCCTGGAGAGAGAGAGAGAGAGAGAGAGAGAGAGAGATCTCCAAGGTATATATTATATCTTCCTGGAATATATATATATATCTCCCTACATATATGGTTGTTATGGAGGGAACTGATAAGTCTCTGAACATTATCTGTCCAAACATTACTACCTGCATCCTAGGTCAAGTTTCTTAATCCTTGAGACCTCAGTTTCCCCCAACAGTAAACAGGAAATATGGTTTATTCCTCCTCTTCCTAGGTTGTGAAGAATAAATGTGATAACATATGGGAAGCTCCTGAGTCTTACCTGGCATCTAGTAGGCAGTCAATAGAGAGAAGCTCCCTGACCTTAACAGGATCAGATGGAAACATAATCCCAATTGCCTTGCACTTACAAACAAAGTGGGACACTCAGTAGATAATAAAGCTAATATAATACCTTATTGATATTTTGGAACTTATTCGATTACTATACAATCAGGCATTTATATATTTTATTACTTTTCCCCTAATTATCCTCTGCCTGTAATTTACCAGGCTATTATAGACCAGTTTTTCCTCTAATTTTGCCCAATATGCATCTTTGCATCCCTAACTAAATTTGGGGGTCTTTAGATCAGAAAATACTCTTATTGTCCCATAAAATGTGTCACAACATTGCCATTTTATAAATAGCTGGCTGCTTAAAATTTGCTGGTAGAATCTGATCCATACTTAATGTATGGCCGAGATAGTAAATATCAGTTATATTTATTTCATCATGCTTCTATAAATTAAACAAATCAAGTAAATCATAGTTCTAACTCATTTATTTTATCATGTGAGTTGGTTTTTGACCATTAAGTGCACTGTGTGGTGATTTGAGTGAATATTTGGGATGACTGTGGTAGGAAAGTTGACCATGAACCAGTGAAAAATGGTCCAGTTGCATGGTCACGTGCATGACTGTAGGTTAATCATAGAAAGAATTAATGACAGGTACTGACATTCCATCTTTTCTTGGTAGCACACAAATGCTAATTCAATTTAAAAGGTCTCTCATTGCAAAACATGCTTTTAGGTATACAAATACAAGATGAGAGACATTAAAGGCTTATAGTTTGGCATCCTCAGCAACAGAAGACTTAAGTAATCCATTTGGATTTAATGGTCAATTAGGTGAGGTATTATATCTTTTATAATGAAATATAGTAGTGGAAGAATTAGAGGTAGGCTTGGGAGGATGGGTTGTTTAATCACACTAGAAGAGCTCAAAGCAAATGCAAGTCACTCTATAGTTCATTCATGCGTTTATTCGTTCAATCAAAAATGATTCTTTTGTGCTAAGTTCTAGACCTTCACTATCCAGTACAGTAACTATTAGTCGCTTGTGTTTATTTAAGTTTAAGTGCATTGAAGTAAAACAAAATTCAGAATTCAGGCACGTTAGCCGTATTTCAACTGTTAAGTCGCGCTTAAAATTTAAATAAAGTTGGAAACTAAAAATTCAATTCCTTGGCCTCATTAGCCACATTTCAATGGTCGATATATGCTATTGGCTACCATGTGGGATGGCACAGAGGACATTTCCATTATTGCACACAGTTCAATTGGACACCATTAATCTAGACACTAGCCTAGTACATGAGGTTACAAAAGCAAGTCGGATATTATTCTGGCTTTCAAGGACTGGTAGTCTAGTGGCAACTGCTCTAAACAGAACATTAAGAATGTTTAACAGATTAATCCTCTTTGAATGTTGAAAAATTAAATATAAAAGATTTATTTTTAAAAGCCCACAGAATCTAGATCTGAACATATTCTCTGGTTACTTACTTAAAGGTATCTAAATGTTTTCTCAGGTTAAAAACAGGTAAGTGTCTCTCAAAGCACAATTAAAGATGAAGGACAAAGATTACCTATTGCTTGAGCTCAACATTGGGACAGTGTATGTTCCATTCACCCAAAAGCTTCTGTTGACTCACTGTTATTTTCTTTTACTCTGAGCACAAAGCATAATTCAAGACTCTTCCACTGGTATAATCAAACATCTAGAGAAGCTATCTGCTTGGTAGAAATTATATAAGTTATAATATCTATATTATATAGATATTACCTATCTATATAATATCTATCAATATTATCTATGTTATATACATATATATCTATATATAGATATATAATAATATAGAGAGATATTAATATGAAGAAAGAGGACATGGAAATATAATAATAATGAGAAGTTTTTGAGAAGAATGGGTATCCAGCCTGGGGTAAAGAGCATTCCCCTAAAGAGAGATTGATTGTGGGTTTAATTGCCTAGTTTGGTTATACACCCTACTAAAAATCAAAGTAGGTTGCTTGCTAAACTGAATTAGAGCAAACTGGAGCTTGGGCATCTTTAGGGTTATTGTCCTCATGCTGGGGCAGCCAAATAAAACTACTCCAAAGATAAAACAGCTAAGCTGAGCATTTTTATGGAATTCCTTCAGTTATATCTTATTCTGTAAAGAGCTAGTGAATGTGGCTAGTGAAAAATAAAGACAGAAGGAGAGTACACTATTTTTACACGTCTGTATTTGTACCTTTTCTCATCTTGAGAAGCTTTTTTAGTCTATGAAGTCTATAAAAGCATTTATTGAACACATACTACATGCCCAAGCCTCTATAAGGTGCTAGGGATCGAAAGTAAAATAAGATGGGTAGAATAATACCAAAAGAATTAGGGATGAAATTTTTGATGAAAATATATCTGTAAGATACATTGTTCTAAATCATACTGTGAGATCAAATTATTTCCTCTTTCTTTTTTACCTAAAGTTACAGTTACAAGGTATTAGTGTATAAGTACTATATAATTTAATGCATATATAAGTTATGTTATTACAACATATAACATATGTTATATATAGCACATATGCTATTTAATACACATATATGTTATACACACATATATATGTTGTGTTCTAGTGTGCAATATTAATGTATTTTAGAAAGGATCACATCAAGAAACTTGTAGTTAACCAACCTGATATGATACCCAACCAAAATTAAATCACTTCACTATTTTATGGATTATTTTTTGCTGTGGCTTGTATTCTGCCTGCTGTAATATATGGTAAATCTTATGTGCTACACAAAAAGGCAATAATGTGACTATTGTTCTCTAACTCCAATATTCCTGCGGTATTATATTGTTTTAATAAATATATTATTTCTACTTTGTAGGAAGAAACCTAGGGAAAGGAAACCCATAACAGGCCCCTATTATATGAAAACTCTTCTGTCTCAGCCCAATCTTCCCACCTTGGGAAGCCCCAAATCATATTCAATATAGGAGTTGAGTTGGGCCAGAATTTCTGGTTACAGAATATTTGACAGGTACAGGGGATTGCCATGGGTTGAAATTATAGATTTTAAGTGATGACACACAATTACTGTGTTAGATTGTAGCTGTTAAAATCGGAGTCAAGATGTTGCCCATCAGTGTTCAGGAGGAAATCATCATGGAGTTTGTATCAACTGAAAGTCAAACAGTGGAACTCTGAGCCCATGGCTAATGCAAAAAACTTGTTAATTACCACCTTATTTAAATCTATAATTGGTGTCCCAGGTCTTCCAAATGGAAGGAGAGTGAAAGTGGTTAAGAACAATATTCAGAAGTTAGGCTGGTGTTGAATTCTGGCTTTTTCACCGTTTCCTCAGACGTAAAAGAGAGACATCTTCCAGGAATGTTATAAAATTTAAAAGAAAATCTGTAAAATGGATCACAATACATCGTCAAAAGATTATTCAGAAGATTAAGTGAGATGATTAGTGTAAAATACTTAGCCTGATCTCTGGTACTTTGCCAGTCCTCATTAACGGTAGCTCTTATAATCGTGCATTCCTCCATTGCTGGATTCTAATCATTCCTCGTGTAATCATGTTCCTTAACACTGCACATAATGTGTTCATTTCTATCTCTGTGCTTTTCATGTGTGTTTGAAATGATCTCCTTTTCTCTTTAGGCTCTTTCATAAGTCTCTTCTATTTCTTTTTTAGGACTTTACTTAAGATTTCTAAGAGGAGAAAGCCTACTCTAATTAAGCCACCACATGGATCAGTCTCTTAGCTTGCATAACCTCATTTTTCACTCTCCAAATTTGTTTGAATTCTGTCATGCTATTCATTCATTCATTCATTCATTCATTCATTCATTCATTCAACAAATATTCATTGTGTGCCCACAATGAGCTACCCTGTATTTCCCAGTACTGGGAATTCAGCAGTAAAAAAGAAAGATGGAATACTTATCCTCATGATGTGTTTATTTCAGTGATAGGGAGATACAATAAACAAACAAAAATAAAACATGCAAAAGAATAAAACAGGTTATAGGGGTATAGAATGAGGAGGATGGAGATGATTCTAGAAAGGAAAGTCAGGAAAGCTTTTCTGGAGAAAGGGCATTTAAGAGGACATCTGAATGAATTTGGAGGGGTGCCAGCAAAGATCTTGGGTGGAGACATTTCAGGCAGAGACCATAGCAAGTGCCATGGCCCTGGAGAGGAAGCACAAGAAGGCCACCATGCTTCAGAAGAGCAAGGGAGAGGGAGAATGGGTTGACAGGTAGCAGGGCCCAGCTGGGAAAAGCCTTGGAAGACACAATAAGGAAGGTAGATTTAATCCTCAGTGCAGAGGCATCTGTGGAGGAGAGAGTAACATAATCTAATTTTCATTTTTAAAGTGGTAGTGAGACCAGAGGGGAGGCTAATATAGTAGTTTAGTCAAGAGATGTTGGTAGCTCAAGTTTTGGCTTTAGATTCAGGATTCTTTTGAAAAGTAGGGACTAGACTTGGTGCAGGGCATGGGATGGGAGAAAAGACAGGAGTCAAATTTACTCCTAGGTTTTTGGCCTCAGAAACTAGGTCAATCATGGGGCCGTTTGTGGAATCAGAAGACTAGGGAAGGAGCTGGCTTGGAGGGTATATGGGACAAATCAAGAATTATTTTGTGATACATTAGGTTTGAATATTAAATGCATGCAGGTTTTATTTTCTAATTAGACTGCGTTTGAAGAAAGTGCCTAGTATTTTGAATATAAAAATAAGAGAAAAATGCCACATACTGCTAGGACAATGGCCAAATGCAATGTGGTATTTAGCTTCTAATAGTGGCAAAGCTGAACAATTGTTGGAAAAACATGGAAGAATTTCCCATGCTGTAAACTGTAAAACATCTGTGCCCAAATGTCCCTAATGAATGCACTACAGGGATATATGCACACTGCCATGCACAGCAGAATTTGTCCATCATAGAGAAGCTTCCTTCTTAGAAAGCCTCCCTAAAGACCAGTGAAGTATAATTTGATGTGGCTGCTACCAGCAAGAAGTGCCTAAAAGGAGCCTCTGATCTCGGAACCTCTGATCTGTAGCCCAGTCTCCCAACTGCCAAGACTTTAAGAGGAACTGATCCAAAAGGAACAAGTTAGTGCCAAAATAAATGTTGTCCCAGAACCAGCTTGTTTTCTGACATGTACTTTGCCTGTGTTCACTAAACAGGAGAGGGGATTCTAATGGGATGTCTGTTCACAGGAGATCCTGAGGTTGAGTCACCTTATCGCTCTGAGACTGCATTGGGATTTTACCAGCAGAAGCTGGGTTTAGGCCCAAGTGGAGACCACAGAATTAAGGAGGAATTTGCCTTTTGTCTTCCAACATCCATCTTCTTTATCCTTTTCTCTTTCTGTTTATATCCCTCATTACCTCAGAGCACCCAGAGTCTAAAACATTTACCTGATGATCTGAAACATAATGTTGAAACCACAGTAGCTTTGACATAGTTGATCCCAATGTTGGAATTATGCAAAGAGTAAACTTTGGAACTCAGAGAATTGAGACCAGTCCCAGGGTGGGTCAGTGCACTGGTGACATCCATAGGCCTATGTCTAGATTCCTGACCCAGGGTTTTTATGTTAAACAACTCTGCTGGCAAAAATCATGTGTTTGCTTTTGTTCATGTTTTTATTTTCTGAAAATGGATACACTGCTAAACCAATAAGCAAAAGACATGGGTTTAGGACTGATGTGTTCTCTATATCCTGCTGTATATTTTTGAGAAAATCCCTTACTTTATTGCTTTTTTGTTTTTTGTTTTTTGGTTTTTTTGTTTTGTTTTGTTTTGTTTTTTTAAGCAGACTTCATGCTCAGCATGGAGCCCAGTGTGAGGCTTGAACTCATGACCTGGAGATGAAGACCTGAACTGAGATCAGGGTCAGCTGTTTAACCACCTGAGCTACCCAGGCGCCCCATCACTTCCTTTTTCTGATTCTCAATTTCTTCTTATAAAATGGGGATCATATTGGCTGTATTACTTTCTTAGGCATGCTGTGACAAAGTGCCACAAATTAGGTTGTTTAAAACAGAAATGTATTCTCTGACAGTTCTGGAGACTAGAAATCTGAAATAAGGGTGTTAGCAGAACCATGCTCCCTCTGTAAGTGTTAGAGAAAAATCATTCCCAGTTGCTGGTGGGTTTTGGCAGCCCTTCTCCTGTGTCCATGTCTTTGTGTCTCTTTGCCTCTTTTCATAAGAACATCCGTGATATTAGATTTAGAAACCACCCCAACATAGTATGACTTCATTTAATTTAGCTAATTGTATCTGCAAAGGCCTTTCTGGGTAGACATGAATTTTGGGGGGATACTATCCAATCCAGTACATATGCACTGCCCTACAAACCACACAGATTGTTAATAAGTTTCCTAGTAATCTGAGTGAGGACTGAGCAAACCGTGAAGTATATATGTGTGTGTGTGTGTGTGTGTGTGTGTGTGTGTGTATATATATATACTTTTAATTATAGAAGAAGTTACCTTTCCATTAAAAAAATAAATTATCTCTCAAGCAGAGAAGTACTAAGAAACCTCCTTAGTTTCCTTAAAATCATACTTGATTGTACTCCTACCTTCTTCCTTTCTCCAGAATTCTAATCCTGCTTTGTAGGCTGTGGGACATAGTGTTTTCTGAATATTAAGGACTGCAAACCATTCAGGTGGCCCTAGAGGGACTAACATGTGAAAAGAATCATCTGGATAATGAAGTTTGCAGAAGCTGCCAGTGAGAACGGTTACCAACTATGTGCTCAGATTCCCACAGTTTGCTCTTCAGTTGCTAAAAATCCCACAAGCATTTCCTCCTGAACAGTGATGGCAACATGTTGACTGTGATTTTAACAGCTACAACCTAAAGAAGTAATTGTGCGTCATCACATTAACATCTTATGAGTTCGACCCATAGCAATCCCCTGTACCTATGAAATGTCCTGTGAGCGAGATTTCTGGCCCAACACAACTCTCTTGATAGAAATCATAAAATTAAATGTGTCAAAATTAACACTGTCAGAGCTTGGATTTGAACCTAGTAACATTCCTGCCACAATGCCAATGTGCGAGTGCGTGTGTGCGCGTGTACGCGTGAGTGCGTGTACAAACTAAGTTTAGTGACGATCATTTCAATGCAATAAAAAAATAATTAATTGAAAGTTAACTGCATTTTAACAGTTCTTTAATGAGTTAAAATTCTTATTACTTAAAAAAACATAGCCATGATGGGATAATGTTTTTTTTAAAAATCCCAACATTATTGTGCTTAAGCCAATCTGAATAAGTTATGCTAACTCTACTGCTGAGGAACATGCTAGGTATATAATTTCTACTTCCTGTTACAAATCACTTACTTGATCTTAACCTTCTGCTAAGGTCTGCTGCCTTGATTCAAAATCTTACCCACAGCCTTGCAAGGAAATAAAAAATAATTATTATTACTTCCATTTTTCAGTGGGGCTCATTGGCTTGTAGTTCATGCAAGCTCTTCACAAAAATACTTAAGACTTCCAGAAGTAACTTGCTGCTACTTCTGAAGTTATGTTTCATCATTTAATATATTTAACCACAAATAAAAATATAATAATTGATTTAACATATCACTGACTTATTTTAGATTATGCCAATAGCTTGATTGTTTTTATCACTTTGAATGTGTTTTGTTCTATATCCTTTATAATTTAATGTTCTTACGGTAAATCCATGAGTTCTTGAATTAGCCTAGTAGCACTGCCTATATCTGCCATGTTCAGTATGGTAGTTACTAGCCATAAGTGGCTGTTGAGCATTTGAACTATGGCTTGCCCAAACTGAGGTGTAAATATAAAAATAAACACAGATGTTAAAGACTTAGCATGGGAAAAGTGTAAAATATCACATTAACAAATCTTATATTGATTATAGTTTGAAATGATAACATTTTAGATATATTGGGTTAACCGTATATTATTAAAATTAATTTTACTTATTTTTTTACTTTTTGAATGTGGCTACTAGAAAGTTTAAACTACTATGAGCATTCATGGCTCACATTATATTTATACTGAACAGCGATGACTTCGATGTATATACTCTTCTGTCTTACGTCCAACTAGGAGGATGTCAGAAGATGGCCAATCTGATATTAAATTGAGCTTGAGAGTTACTGAAACACAGTGGTTAAATTTAACCCTCCTCAAAGAAATATTTCTCAAAGTCTTACCTAAATAGCATTCATAGTTAACCATTATTTTCCTTATTTGAGTCCACATTAATGGACATCATAATCAATAGCCTTTGAATGTTTGAGTCAAAGGCATTTTTTTCCTGTTGGTCTGACACTGTACAGGACCAGTGAAAATAAAAGCAAAGGGCGTGGGCTTGGGGAGAGAAAGGAAGCCTTTGATCCACAGCAGTGCACCAGTGTCCCTGTGTTGAGTTTTATTTAAAGTCGTTGTCCAACTTCTGTGAGACGATTTACTGCTGAAGTCTTATTTGTCTTCCTGCTGCTATCTCTGAGCAAGCCTAAATCTTCCATGTGGTTAATAAACTTCTTATCTTTTGAATACTGAAAATAAAATAAACTTAATCCTCAGGGTGGTTCAGTCAGCAGACCGGGAGCCTTTTAGATGCTTCTTAGAGATAGAGGACAACTAGGTTTTCTGCCCTGTGCGATTATCAATCTTCCCCTTGCATGCGTGTATGTGTAAGGGCGTTAAAGGTGCTTCTCAGTGATAAATGTCAGTGGAATCGCAAAGTGAATATTAATTTCAGTATTGTCAAGGTCAGATGTGTACCCAGGTTCATTGTTATTGGAATTTTTATTGTTGCTGCTGTTAGGAAAGATATTTTATCTTGGGCTGTTTTTGCAAGAGTCAGGAGAAAAAGGGAACAAAATTTCTTAACATGCATATATGTTACTCAGAGAAAGGTGCCTTGGCACAGCCTGGTCTGTTAATTGGGGTGATTATTTTGAGTGCCGTAAGAAAGATCAAAGTGTGGGTTCACCGTAGCTAAGTAAGGTGGGAACAGATCAAACAGATGATCACAAAACCTTGAGACTAGCTGATGCTCCTGAAAAGTGACTGACAACGTATGTGGAAAAAGAAAGAAAAAAATTCAGGAGAAATAAAGAAAGAAGAGGGAAGGGTGTGATGAGGCCATTCATCAATGTCGGTTATGACATTAGCTAGCTAGGAGCTCAAGAAATTAAAAGAGAAATGAAAATGAAGAAAAAGATTAGATTATGACTATCCGGGGATCCATAAGCCACTGGACATGTCTGTATAGAGTGAATGACCGCAGACCACAGTGGGAACTAGCACTGCGATATGCATCTGCCAACACATCAACACACCTGATGGGTCTAATTTTAGTCTAGTGTTAATGATCTTCAGTGAACAACACCAGAAACATCCAGCTATGCAAGTTAGAAATACAGGAGTCACTCCTGGTGCCTCCACCCTCCTCACTACCCTCTCTCCAGTACATCCACTGCTGCTGATTTTACCTTCCACACAGCTCTCGAATCCCTCCCCGCTACCATTGTTCTAATTCGAGCTATTAACCATCGTCTTCTGTACTATAGAATATTCTCCCAACTGGGTGCCCAATACTCACATTCACCCCCTTCAATTTACTCTTTATGTAACTGACAGAGTACAAAATGCTTAAACTCATCAATTCTGTTGTGATTCTTAGGATAAATGATCAAAATCTTCCCAAGGAAAAAAAATTAAAAAAAAAAATCTTCCCAAGACTTTTAAGATCCAGTATGGTCTCACCCCAACAATGTCTCTCACCTCATCTGAATCCCTCTTCTGGCTCCTCGTGTCCTTCAACCTTAGACTGTAAATTCTATGGAATTTTTCACTGTTTACCCCGTCAATTCTTCCAGTGCTCTCCACAACAAAGTCATGGGGTGTTTGTAATAACCCCAATTTTAAGATAAGAAAAATTAAACTCAAAGATATTAAGTAGCTTGACCCCAGCCACCTAGCCCTGAGCAAGGGTACTGGATTTGAACCCAGGTCTTTCATTCTGGAGACCATACTCTTTACTGTTAATCCCTCTCCACAAAGCTTAATAGATGGGATCTGTTGGCATCTCCTGCATCAGACAAGCCTGGATCTCCAACTTCTGTGAAACCTATGTGTTAGGAAAATAGAGTTCTAAATTTCTTCCTTAACTTATGGTCCCTCCCAAAAGAGCCAGTTTACCCAAGGCAGTTCCTTATCTTTTAAAGCCTAGAAATAGATAAACAATAAATTTCTTCCCCAAAGAGATAGTATCTTTTTAAGATAGGATCTTTTCGTCATAATGTGGAAAAACCTGCTCACTTGACTATCTGAAAAAGATTGCCACTTCCTTCTTCTCTAATAAATGGCAGCAGGGCTCTTTTATAAAAGCAATCTATACAAGTCATTTATTGCTCTATTAAAACTACAAACATCAAATATTGATTCTTCCCATACTGACCATAATACAAGCCAACTTTGAGAAAGGGTGCTGGGATTTAGTTACATTATCACCATGGGAAACACTCCGGGTTGCACGTAAGCTGAAGTTACCTGCTTCTCTGATGCATATCTATTTATAGAGAACTGATATTTTTGTGTGTAGAAATACAATCCTGAGGTATATATGAGTCTCAAGTGTGAGGCAAGCAAGAGGTCTGTGCGTGCCCTTCCTAGGAATTTCTGCTTGCGAATCTTCTGTAAGAATTAAACATAGAATTATGGTCTGTATAATAACAGTAGAAGTAACTCTATGTGGAATATTTATGAGGAGGTTGAAAGGCTTAACTTTAATATGTTGTTATGACACAGCAGGCAAATCTCCACTCTCTTATAAGACACTCTCTCAGCCACATTTGATTTGTAAACATAATCCTGATTCAGGACTCTTGCCATACTTTACACAACTGTGGAATGCTATGTTTCCTATTTCCCTGTCACATTCATCATTTCCTCATGGTCTTCCAACAATCTTGAGTATTAAGAAGAGCAAATATTCTTTCCTCCAATTGTCTGATGAGGGAACCAAACTATAGAAAAGTTTAAGGGACTTGAGTCCGGGTAACAGTAATATTAACTACAATGTTACCTGGAACACTTGCTTCTCTATATAGCCTCATATAATCCTAGTTTAATCCTAGATGGTTTTTACCTTTCCGTTATTTCTATTTAGAATTTCTTAAAAGTTCCTGACAACTTCTTGGAAAATTCAAGTTGATTTTTTTTTTCTGAACACTTGTTCCCAAACTGAAGTTTTAGAGACATATATTTTTAAATAAAATGGATGAATTTTTAAACTTTCTTCAAGTATCTTGTGACATACCATATTTTCTTAAAACTGGTAGAATATTATTTGATTTGCTGATGATACTAACGAAATAGAAAAACAATTTAATTATTGATAATTCTATTGTTCTGGTCGTTTGCCCGATATGAGATCAATTGTGTCATCTTTAATTTAGTTCACTTTGGAATTCTTCATTGTTGGGAGGCTTCTCCAAGCTATATAGCAGTTTTTCTATTTATCAGCTTGTAAATTCTATTCTGAAAAAGCTAATTTCAAGGCCATTACCCATCAAATTCATTCACATCCATGTATCACACTCATCAGATTCTTTCTTCGTACCTGAACTTCCTTGTCCTTCCTTTTCCAGCAGTGCAATTCTTTTTTTCTTAATTAGATTATTTATTTGAGAGAGAGATTGCATGCCTGTGAGGCAGGGTGCAGAGGGAGAGGAGACTGCCTTCTGAGCATAGAGCCCTAGCTAGGCTTGATCCTGTAACCCTGAGATCATGACCTGAGTGGAAATCAAGAGTCTAACACCCAACTGACTGAGCCACACAGGCACCCCCATCAGTGCAATTCTTAACTGTTCTTCAAGAAACATTCTTGACCAAATTCCTATAACCATCCCTAATTACTATCTACTCCATCAATAGATATATGTCTAGAATTCTTATGTACTACATTGTCTGCCCAGAAAGGTTTTAATCTTGGGCATATATGATCTTTTTTCATATCTAGGTGTTTCCTGTGTGTGTGTTTTCTCTACTAAATTCCTTGAAAATTTCTACCATAGCAAAACATTTCACAATAGTGGAGGTAGCACTATATCCTAAACACACAAAAAATATGATTAGACTTTAAAATCAGCTGGCACTTTTATCTAAAGTGGAATGTAACACAATGAAAAGTAACTGAACCCAAGCTATTCTGGGAAAAAAATTATAAGGTGGGGGGGGGAAGTCAGTGTGATTAAGTTTATAATACATCTAGCCTTCAGGAACATGGAAACTTAAGCACATTTGGATAAAAATTTAAGTTTTTAGCCTCAGTGTTTGGTATCTTGTAAGCAATTTTCCTAGATCATAAAAACAATTGCTTTTGACACGACTTAGAAATCTCCGGTTTAAATGGTTTGAGACCTCAATCATGCAGTCAGGAATCTACATTCTCCATTACATTTTACATTTCTAGGCCTTGCCTGTTTTCTAAAGTGAAGTTTAAAATACTCTGCATACTTTACCAAGGCTATTTACTACTTGACTATGTCAGGAAAAACCGGAGCTACCCCACTGAAAAGACCTTATCTTGAAGTCAATTTCTGAAACCACTTTCATTATCAAACTGCTTCTACTTCGAGTCCTAGGAAGATTACTTTCAGTACTATTATTTTTCAGAGGGACTCATTAAAGTTCTTTTCTAGTACTCTGTCAAAAATATCCATCACTTGACATATTAGCATATATGTGTGTGTATGTATGTGTGTGTATATATATAAATGTATATATATGTAATGTGTAAGTCATATATGTCACACGTCATATATATGTATGTGTGTATATAGATGTCTCTCTATTTCTCTACACACACAATGACATAGTTGAGTATATTGTGAGTTAGCAGATACCACCTATTAAAACTCTAAATAAAATGATCAGGTAATAACCATTTCCTCCAACCGAGTCTAGTCAGACCTCTGTGGTTTTGTAATAGAAACCCACCCCATAGTTTGTGCTTCCTTCTTGCCAAATTGCTGTCATATCTCCTAACTACGTATAGTTCAGTCAAGAAGGGGTTTCATTATGTTAATAATTACATTGCCCGCAGGCTTTTTGATGTTGCATTCCCCATACAGAATAGAAACAGATTTCATAGAAATATCATTAAAGCTGTTAACTACAGGAGGAAAAAAAATCAAAGAGGCAATCAAAGCATGCACTTTATTATCAATAAATGCAAATCATTTCAGAAATGGCTTGCATTTGAAACACATTCAGTTAGGAGATCATCTGCAACGGAAGCCGCTGTTTAAATAAGAGCTTTGTGGCCTAAATCCATTTAGATCACTACAGACAATTACTTAGATCCGTTGCTATCCATTTTAAACAATGAACTCAAGAATAATTTTTAAATTAACAAATGAATAAGAAGGTAAAATCATGCTCAGAATTTTGGCCTGATTTGAGGACATGTGAATTATAGCTCATTATTTGAATGACAACACATGTGATTTTTTTTCCCAAATGCACTAGTACTTTAGTTCCATTAAAAAAAAAAAAAAGATTTGGTAGCTGTTAAATTGATGATTTAGGAACAGTAGGACACATTGTACTACACAGTCATTTTGAAAAGACTTTAAATATTCAAATGTTCAGCTACATATTCTCTGACACTAACATTTGTCTTCATTTCGGACTTCCAGCTGAGAAACATCAGTATAATGGTGAAAAGACATCAGCCTCATTCAGTATTACGAAGGCAGCAGCATCTTGATCCTTCTAAAGCTTTTTCTATGAAAATCTTATATTTACATTCTTATTTAGAAGGGATTATTTAAACTCCCAAAATATTTTTAGAACTTTGTTTGATCAGTCATAATTTAGATTTTAGACTGATTAATACAAATATCAAATTACTTACAGTAAAGAGATGTCAGGAAGGTAGACATGTAGAGAGAGAGAATAGAAACAGCAAGAGAAAGGAAGAAAAAGAGAAAAAGGATATTCGTATATGCTGTGTGACTTCTTGATCAGCAAAAGCTCTAACATTTTGAAAACCTAAAATATTTGATGAATTAAACCAGATTAATTCATATGCCTTGAGTTGCCCATGATTTGGAAAATGAAATAGAAAACATGTTAAACATGTTTCAGGTTTCGAATTTTATTGAAAGTTGAAGATGTCTCTTTAAACTGAAATTATTGCCATATTTCCCATCATAAAGTAATTAACAATCATTGCAAATGAATTGATATTAAGGAATCATTGGTTTGGGTGCTGGGTGGCTCAGCTGGTTAAGCGTGACTCTTGGTTTCAGCTCAGATCATGATCCCATGAGTCAGGAGATCCAGGCCTGCGTGGGGCTCTGTGCTCAGTGGGAAGTCTGCTTGAAGTGTCTCTACTTCTGCCCCTCCCTTCACTCATGCAGGCGCTCTCTCTCTCTCCCCCTCCCTCTCTCAAATAAATAAATAAATCTTAAAAAAAAAATCATTGGTTTTCAAAGCCAAAAGAAGCCAGATATGTGGTCTAATCCATTGAGAGCTACCACTTAGGGAATCATAGATGCCAATGATGGAAACTATGGACGCTACACCTAAAAAATGCACACAGTACATTCTTGAAAGTGTACTTACAATTTCTGGGGCTCCATGGACTCCTTGTTGCCAATGACTGGTCTTTATTATAAGTAGAGTAGGGGCAAGAAACTATACCTTCTGACCCTCCTCTTGATCAATTATAGTTCATTAAACTGATACTCTCTCCTCTTCCACTTTCTCTCTATCTCTTGCACTTCTGCACACACATACACTCTTACATATACAATAAAAACATACATTCTGTCTTCAGTATGATTATATATGATAAATGATGCTGTATTAAAGATTCAGCTAACTTTTATATGCCACGTTGGGGGTTAATATCCAATAAGATCTCATTATAAAGTGCTTTGTTATACCATAAATTTATATATATAGTGAGAAATTACTGTCCCCAGTGCAAATAGTGACATGTAATACATCTCATTTAGTCCAACATAAGTATTTAATTTGTTCTTAGGTACAGGTGTTATAATGAATTTCTACTGAAATGCAATACTGAAATTTAAAAAGGTGGTTGGTTAAGCTGACATTGATTGATGAGTTACTTGCATAGATTATGCATCTATTCTGAAATCTTGCCATTCTTTGAAGAAATAGGTAACTTGAATAGAGATGAAGAGAAATTAGATTCAGTTTGCCACAAAATTATTGTCCAACTGAGGGGATCAGTGGGGATTATTGAAGACATCTTGGAAATGATGAGCAGTTAAGGCCATTAAGTTTCTTGACTGACATACTAAAATGTAATGAAATGGAAGGCTGAAGCTGTTAACTGTATCGATTTCACATATAATTCCCATTGTTGAACGTTTTTTGTTTCCCTTTTTTCTTTCTCTCCTTCTAATATGCATATAATAAATCACATATATAAAACTATATAAGCTTGCTTAAATATATAAGTATAGATCTGAATAAATACACAAGTATATACATGCATACCTCCACAATTAACATAAAACACACTATATTATCCACAGACCTATATTTGGGTTACAATTCAAAAGGAAAATATTAGAGAATTCACGAGTTTGAATGCATAGCATTGTTGTGAAGAAAAATAAGCATGTACTAGCTTAAGTGAAATACTCTTGACACTAGCTGGGAATGTTGTAAAGAAAAATATCCCATATGCAGGCAGTATTTTGATATATGATGACTATATCATTTGATGTTAATTCTTTGATGTTTTAATGTTTATATTTACTTGGAGCAATAACAACAACATCATGGTATTTCAATTTTAATACATGACAGTGTTAAAGAAAATCAACCAGTGCAATCAGATCATAAAACAAATTATATTTAAAACAAAAAGTTGAAGTAGGAAATAGTTTAGTACTAAGATGCAATCCTTTCTCAGAAAAAGCCAAGTGGAAACCTTACAACAACAAATAGAATGTTATCATTTGGCTGGAATTGGTGAAAACACATACTGCTGTTAGTGCACACTTACACTAAGTGCTCTGAATGCTCTTTTTTTTTTTTTACTTGCGGTGTCTGTTATCTCTGCTTAAAATTCTTCTGGAATCCCAAGCACATGTTTTTTCCCTGATACTGTCTAATGACCATTAGGAAGGAAGAATAATTCAATTGTGAACAGACAATCAGAGTAAGCATTACCAGTGTGAATTGAATCTCAATTACTTACCACCTGATGTTGTCTTATAGGCAACAAAGCTATATATGCATATAAACAAATTACACAGTGGGCAAAGTGTACCCAGGTTCACGGATGTACAACAAACAAGGACATATATACCAACTTTAGTTCTCATCAGGTATGTTAGGAAGACACTGTTTTCTGATCATTTGCAGTAACAATCCTGAATTAACAAAATCAAATGAGTTAGGCTATGCAGAGTAGCTATTTTTATTTTAGACTTGGTATTTAAGGATTTTATTTATTTGTCAGAAAGTGAGAGAGAGAGAGAGAGAGCACAAGCAGGGCTAGCAGCAGGTGGAGGGAGAAGCGGGATCCCCGTTGAGCAAGGAGCCCATCACAGGGCTCAATCCCAGGACCCTGGGATCAATCGTGACCTGAGCCGAAGGCAGACACTTAACCAACTGAGCCACCTAGGCATCCCTATGCTTGATATTTAGGGTAACATTTGATAATTGTATATAAACTGTATACATTTGATGCATGCTTATTGAATATGTTGCATATGCCTAGCATTGTGCATATCCCCTGTGGAGAAGAAACTAAGTGGAGTATTTTGACCGTTCTCTGGACAAGGAGACTGGACACTAAGCAGCCTTCACTGGGCTTGTCAGGAGAGGAGTATGGCCTATTGGTAGTCTTTGTGGGGACGCTGCCTTGAGCTGTGGACATCTGGGTAGCCTGTCTATTTTCCCCATGATGCCTGATGGAAGTGGCTATGAGGTTGGCATATCTGATTGCCATGTACTCAGAGTCCAAGTCTGTTGGACTGTGCACTCCCACCCCCACTGTGCTAGGCAACTCCCTTAGCTTGGCCTTCTAGGTCTTTGGGTGGCTTGCTCTTCTTCCCATTACCCCCTGGTGTTCCAGAAGCAGATGAGCAGAAACTTCCCAAACGTTGTCTTCCCTTCCTTTCTCCAACAAAGGGAGACTCACTCATCTCCTAGGCCTCTTGGAGTTATTCTGCCTTAGGAAACCTTCCTTGAATGTGGGAGGATGGCCTTGGATATTGGCCATTTTTAAATCTTAGTCTTGGATTCCAGAATGAGCCATGTTTTTAGTAAGCAGTATCCTTTCATTTTAGCCACAGGAGAGCTAAAAGGAGCACATTCAGTTGATACTTTATATATCACTGGGCCACAAGGATATGCTCTGTGAGATTTCAAAATCCTGGTTATGTCACATTCAACATATAACTTAAGCAGGTCATTCAGTCTCAATTCTCTTGCTCCTTTCTTTGTCTCTCTTCCTTAGAAAAATAATAGATTGCAAATCGGAAAACCTCCCCTCTTAAAATGTTGCACTGTCATTGTGAATATATCAGTAATCATAGAAGCATGAAAATTATAGTTTTTTTATTAATGTTCTTTAAAACATTGTACTTTGAAAATCCAGTTGAACAATGTTAGTGGGCAAGTTTTTCTTTTGCCTTTCCCCCCTCCCATGGAGAAAAATGTCTGCTTCATTATAATACAGTTCTAATTGTATCACTATGAACTTTGACACAGTCAAGACTCCCCATTGTTGTATAGTATTGTCTACTGAAGTCCCCTTTGTGAAATAAGGAATTCTCCATAGGAAAATTACCCCTTCCTGGAAAAGTACCAAGGTGAGGACACTCTTATAAAGCATCTGTGAGAATACAACTTTTTGGGAACCAGAGTTCTCCTTATGGAAGAAAGGACATAAAAGGAATGGGGAACGCAAGAACAAACCCTGTAGAGATGAATTAGAATGGGAGGTATCTCTGTAGAGTTATAAAAAATGTACATGTGGGGATGCCTGGGTGGCACAGTCGTTGGGCGGCTGCCTTCGGCTCAGGGCGTGATCCTGGCGTTCCGGGATCGAGTCCCACATCGGGCTCCTCCGCTGGGAGCCTGCTTCTTCCTCTCCCACTCCCCCTGCTTGTGTTCCCTCTCTCGCTGGCTGTCTCTCTGTCACATAAATAAATTTTAAAAAATAAAATAAAAAAAAATTAAAAAAAATGTACATGTGTACCTGTATACTTGAGTATATGTATGCATGAATGCATTTCTGTATGTATAAGTGTATATACATTCCTGTTTCTCATTCACCAAAAGGATCTAGAAGCAAGACACCCAAATAGCAATGAACACAGCTAACACCTAGAGCTTTGTCTTGAATACCATTCCCCACTAAAAGGAAGGAGACATCTCTGGAGAAATGTTTAATTCCAGAACTGGGGTAGGATCAAGATGAGCTTGGAATATATTATGCTAAGAAGACAGGAAGTGTTCCAGTAAATGATAGGGCATGTTACGAGGACAGAGGAACCAACTTAGAGAGGACCTCACTGGCCAAATTCAAACTGGACAATTGGACCACCAAATTATTAAGGACAGTTATGAATTATAGACCATAAAAAAGTAGAAATCCATTGCCCATACCAATAAGAGATACATAAATAGAAATGTGGGTTCTTGGGGCATCTGGGTGGCTCAGTCGGTTAAGCATCAGACTCTTGATTTCAGGTCAGGTCATAATCTCACTGTTGGGAGATCAGGAGCCACCTGGGGAGCTTGTTTGTCCCTCTCTCTCTGCTCCTACCCCCACTTGCTCTCTTTCTCTCTGAAGCAAATAAATAGATAAAATCTTTTTTAAAAAATGCAGGTTCTTGCTTACAATAGAATGTTGAGTGACAAGTGGTTATGTGGAGGAAGCGCTTGAATAAAAAAAAAAAACACACAACAATTTGTAACCACCATGCTAAAAATTGGTTTATCAAAAACTATTAATAGGTGCTAATTCTAAGGGATTTTGATAAATAATATGATATTTATGACATAGTATCTCCCCCAAAATTGCTTATTGGTTTTAAGGAGTGGAGCAGGGGCTTGAGGTTGGGAGGAATACAGGGGAAACAGTTAGCTCTACGATGGAGAAATCTGGCAGCACCTTGACCAGTATTCAGAACTAATATGACAAACCAGGGAGAGAAAGAGGTCTTATGCCTCTGGACATGATGCCCTAAGGAGACAGATATCACACATGTTTCATTTTAGTCTAGAATGCATAACCAAAATCCAACACAAAGAAACAAAAACAAAACCCAAATAAGTAATATTCTATTAATTTTAAAAAAGGACTATAGTCTTCAAAAGTGTAAATGACCAAAAAGATAGAGATGGGCTTTGGAACTGTTCCAGCATAAAGCCAACTAAAGAGATAATGACAGTGAAATGGATGCATAGAGAGTCATGTATGTGTAGCTTAATCTGAATAGATAGATTCAGATTCCCTGTCTCTGTCTCTGTATCCCTCTGTCTCTCTCTATACAATAAATATGATAAATGCAATATATATGTATATATATATAGAGAGAGAGAGAGAATATGTATGTATGTATATATATATAGAGAGAGAGAGAATATGTATACTTGAATAAAGGAACATGGGTGTTCTATGTACTACTTTCATTCTAAAAATTTTCTGTAGTTCTAAAATGATTTTCAAGTAAGTTTTTAAGAAATTGTTAGCAATTAAGACACCTGGGTGGCTCAGTGGGTTAAACATCTGCCTTCAGCTCAGGTCATGATCTTAGGGTCCTGGGATCAAGCCCCATGTTGGGCTCCTTGCTCAGCGGGGAGCCTGCTTCTCCATCTGCCTTCCATTCCTCCTGCTTGTGCTCTCTCTCTCTCTCTCTCTCTGACAAATAAATAAATAAATAAATCTTTAAAAAAAAAAGAAATTGATTGTTA
>NW_024424230.1:20828244-21126363 GCF_017311325.1 Ursus maritimus | reverse complement strand
CAATCATTTGTTAAGGTGAAATAATGCAAATGTCAATAACAGGGATACTCAAGATCTGGGGACTGGTGGGAAATATGTGAAGGTGATAAATAAAATATATGTAAAATATGTAATTAATATATATATTATTATATATATTTTATTATATATATATATATTTTTTTTTTTTTCTCCAAACGATTGCGTGAGCAGCGGTGCCTTAAGGAGGCTGGATACCATGGAGTAAATTCTGAGAAATGACTGATTCAGGGACACAGGTGCAGCACTGGTCTAAGGAGTTGTGTTTTCAGATCTCTGTCAGCCAAGTTTTCACAGACTGTTTTACTCTGGACATTCACAAAATTCCGTTAAAGCCTTAAAATGTGCATCTGTTCAAATCTAGGTGGTATTTAAGGCTGAGGAAAATGTACAGTGTGTTTTAGATAAAATTGTTATTATACTTGCTATGATGAAACCATTTAATTTAGATTATGATAACTAACATGGGTATTGGATTTTTGGTTTACAAACCATACATTTATATCCAGGTACATAAATAAAAAATTATGCACAAATTCAAAATGTGCACATCTGGAATTTGAAAGAGTTTCTTAACTCATGTCATACTCAAACCTGATCTGACCTTATGCTTTGCTATGTATAGTCTTTAATAATTCTGTCGGATGTGAATATCACATATTTTGCTGCAAATACATGATTCGATAACAGGGTGCTACCATAGACCCCACCTGGGGTGTTAAATATCGTTATATTGTTATATTGGGGTGTTAAATATGTCCATATTACCTTCCTAAAATCTGAAAATTTCTAGATCTCAAAACATATCTGGACATAAGTGTTTTGGTGAAGGGATTGTGGACCTGTGCTATATAATGTCTTTAATGAATAAGGTACTTATTCTCAATTAAGTAAAGTAGCAGTTATGAGAAAATGGAATACTAGAAAATGGAATTGAAAATTGATGCCAAAATTAATTTAAAGGACTCAGAATTGGTCAAGATTTTAAAATGCTGACATAAATAAAGATGTGGTGAGTTATCCATAGCTATGCTGCTTATTTGAATTATAAGTAAAATCATGATGTACAAGTATTCTAATTGTATTTTGTCTTTTTCCTTCTGTGGTCATTAGTCCTACACAAGCAAAGGCATACTGTCATAGTGGAAAATTTTCCATACTCAGAATTTAGATTAAGAATCCACCTCTTTTTCTGTCATTTTCCTAGTCATTTAGACTCCTCGACCTCTTTCCTCCACTGTAAAAATGGAATAAGTAATTTAGATTAATATAAGTCCCTGCCTGAATTTCAAAATGAAATGATTCTAAACTTCATTATTTTATATTTACATTTTATTTTCTTATCCCATTTGTTTCTAAAAATAGTACATAGGGCTATATAATATCCTTAAGCTGTGAAAGAAGTGTTTTGCTGGTTTTGAAAAAGAGAACCCTCTTAGACTAATCAATTTCTTTTGTACACAGTGCAAGTTCCAGGGCCAATAGAAAACCTGCAAGCTGTATCTACCTCACCTACCTCAATTCTTATTACCTGGGAACCCCCTGCCTATGCAAACGGTCCAGTCCAAGGTTACAGATTGTTCTGCACTGAGGTGTCCACGGGAAAGGAACAGGTAGGCAAGGGAATGGGCCCAATGCTGCCACTTATTGGATGGTCCTAGGACCAGAGCCAAAGGAGGATATCTGCAAACTCAGTCCAGTCCAGCATGTTAACTGGATAGCTGGTCAGTTTTAAAGTACTTGTTATCAGAAACTTGAAGCGATTTAATTGAATTCTGATTGTAAGAGAGGCAATTGGGCAATGATATAAAGTCACTATAAAGGATGTGTTCTTTTTTTTTTTTTTTTTTGTCTGAGTAGGTAGGGGTCTGGGCCAGCATAGCCACATTTGTATTAACTCGTCTGGTCCTAGAAAGCATTTGCATCATTAGTCCTTATCTTAAGGGTGATCTGTCTTTTGTTCAATGACCTCAGTCAACTTGCATTTTTCATTCTTTTGTATTTGAGTTATTTCTGTCTTCTCACCATCAGGTTGTAGTCCTCTATCACTTTTCATTGTTTTCAGGAAACCTCACTCCAGAGGCTCCTTGCCTCCCTCTTACATTCTGCTTCTAATCTGTGGTTTGCACAGACCCCACAAAATAGGAAAATTAAATTTTCAGATAAGTATTTAGGGGGACACACATGAAACTCAGCAATTCTGTTTTGTGACACATATAGGACTACTGAGATATCTTTACTTCCAGATTCTCGACTTCAAGTGTAAAAAGATATATAGACAAGTGCACAGTTAAATAAGAAAAACGAAGATCCCACCTTGGGATAACAGAGTTCTTCGAATGTGTTATGAAGCTTGCCAAGCGTACAGTGGTCTTCATGCTCCCACATAAACTGCATGATAGAGATTTTGCTTTTTAAAAAAAAAAAATGTTTTGCAACAGTCCTATTCAGACATAGTTCAAGCCCTAAGTTATATTGCACAATAGGAATCACTAAGATCTCCTTCTATATAATTATCCATCCCATCTTTTATTTATTTGCTGTCCTCATGCAATTTAGCTCTTGCTTCCATCTTTCTGTTCTCTCCATTTTCAACGTGTTTTTGGCTTTTCCATAATGGATTTCACCAACCCACTTAAATTTAGAAATGATGTTACCCGAGACAAACATGAGTGTGAGCATCACTGTGGAAAGTGAAATAATGGGTCTTCCAGAACACACCAGCTCTGATTTCTCAATGACCTTCCCCTCTAGTACCTCATTTCTGTAGCTGTGAAGTACTGAAAACTGTTCCAAACCACCTCACAGCCTTGTGAGACACAAAGATTGTGGCAAAGTATCTGTCAGTTTCAAGAACTGTGGTTATGTTTCAGCAAGGGGAGGAAGAAATCTACTGTTTCTTAGTGAATTATTCCATTTCAGTAGAGCAGCAACTCTCTATTCCTGTGGATTCACAGGCTGCCTTCTGCCTGTCAGCGTTTCGGTGTGGGTGGAATACGGCACACCATTCAATGTATTGGGCGGTGTTAAACATATTGGAACTTAATGACTGTAAAAATAGCACGATGGTATTTTAACTAGGAGTCTGCAGAATGGTTTGGGATTTAGTGGGGGAGTGTGTGTCACAAGCTAGGTTTTACAACAACTCATTATAAGGCTAGAGCATAGTTTTGTGAGTAAGAGTCTAATACCCAATTCACTGATTGCACAGAATGGCTGCCATTTCTGCTTTAATATTACTCCTGAATAACAGTTTGGCATTTTATGTCTCCAGAATATAGAAGTTGATGGACTATCTTATAAGCTGGAAGGCCTGAAAAAATTCACGGAATATACTCTTCGATTCCTAGCTTATAATCGCTATGGGCCAGGAGTATCTACTGACGACATAACAGTGGTTACACTTTCTGATGGTAAGTTACAGACCGTGAAACTTGACTCACATATTTGATAATGATGGCATAATATTGCTCGTATGTGATAGATTGCATCTTTAAGGCTCTCTGATTAAAACTTTATGACATATATTAGCATAAATTAAGAATTTGACTTGTTCACTCAAGCTATCTATTACAGTTCAATTTAAACTTTCAAAAGGTATGTTATATAGTCTGTGTCAGGATGTCCTAATAGGTGATCTTCAAAAGTGTGACTACTGCCTAAGAGTTCAAATCATTGGTGCGGGGTAGGAGTCTCTATATGTCTATAAACACAAACACATTTGTGGGTGTGTGTGGACTAATCTACATCGGTTTGTTACTTTTTATTTCTGTTCTGAAGGAGGGGTGGGTGATTAAAACTGTAAACAATGGACAGTCCTCCTACATATACCACTTAATTTGAAAATACATTGTAAGGATGTAGGCCAAATAATCCAGCATTGAAGGTATTAAAACTAAATGGGACAATGCATAATTTTAGTTGTACCTTGCCTAACAAGTGAAATATTAGACATATTTTCTGTAATATCATAAAAGAGAGGAAGAACTCTTAAGAAAAAGATGGATTTGGCAAAGCAGTAGCAGAGGAAACTAGAGCTTTAAGAAAAGGATAAGGAAATGTTGGGAAATTTAATGACAAGTGAAAATAAAGGGCAGCAGAGTATATGATGTGGAGCCAGTGGAAATTCAGGCAGGTGTAGAAATGCAGAGATGGCCTCCATGAATATTAAAAAGGCAACAAGCTATCTCTTTTCAGCAACGGTTTCCATGTTGTTGTATATAATTCTATAAATTATTGATCTTCTGAATTTCAAGGAAAAAAAAAGACTAACTTGTGCTTCTTTAACCAATCCATCATTGTTTAATCTGGAAAAGTATCTGGGTGGGTCTTTCACACAATATCAGTGGATCGAGGAAGGTCATGCATGTTATTAAGGATAGCACAGCAAAGACACAGGAGTGATGCTCATTTGCAATTTCAACTTAAAAAAAATATTTTATATGTGACACTGCTTCAGTATCATTTTTAATGCCCATCCGTCTGATTCTGTTATTGAAGACAGAATAGAATATTTATTGGCAGAATAAATTACTTCACAACTTATAATTATAAAAATAAAAGGAAAACAAATGAAAATGAATATTTTACATAATTTATGTAGATTTCATTCACACTCTGAACTGTAATACTGTGGCCTTATTCTCCACTTTGGTTTTAAATGCCATAAGTGAGAGAGAGAGAGAGATTATTACTCATTAGTCTAAGAATTATTATCTCTAAGTGTTGAAACAGTTAGGACTTAGAAAATGCCTGTCACTAAATAAAAGGATTTCATGACCCTAACCCAACAAACGTCACTGTGCAAAGGATGCCACCTTGTCTTTATCGATGCATTTGATAGGAGAAAGCAGGAACTGAATGGCCCCCTCGGACTGGGCTCCTGGACCTGGTCTGCATTCCTCTTCACAATGAATTCATCTCTTTTGATTTCCAACAAAACCCCTTACACTCTTGGCTTTCCTTTCTTGTTATCCAGTCCCCTTCTTTCTGCTCAATCTGATATCTTCACTCTATGGGAGCTGACCATGAGGAGGTCACACATCATACAGAGATGTATTTCATACATTTCCTAGCCTCCTACTTCCCAGTCTTCAGTCATGAAGCTGTCTTCTCCTTGACTTTCTGGATGTTATAAAAGGGAGATGTTGTGGAAATTAAATGGGCTAATCCATGTGAGCACATAAAATATAAGCATGGCATAGATTTAAGTGTTCAATAAATGTTATCTATGACAAGGTACATGTCATTTTTTCTCCTATACTACATGTTCCTTAATGTGAGAGATGCTGTTATATTCGTCTCTGTATTCATCATCTCAGTATTTACTGAATTAATCAGACAGTTCAACAAAACAATACAATTGTTAGTATGTATAGACTTATCTTTAGGACTTCCCATTTATGTGACTAATTTGATAGATGGCTGTGTCTAAATGCATCTGTGTTATAGAGAATACCGTGTTTCTTATCAGGTCAGAGAAACCCTTACCATAAAAATTTGTATTGGGACCGTAAAAAAATGGAACAAAAACAAAATAAAATGCAAATAATTTTTTTTCTGAATTAATTATCCAAATGGTATTCCTGTTCACGCTAAAATGCTTGTGAAGATGTTTATCCTGATAAGCTGTCATCTCTAACTTAGCCATCTTTAATTGTTTTTCTGGGAGGAAAGATTGTTTTTCATTCAGATTCCTCCACTTATGGTATCTTTTTTACAACAATCTACTTCTTTAAACCATTTGGGATTTTAGAACATCAGATCTAGGGAGCCTAATATTTAGTGTGGAATGTAACTAATTTTGCCTGTTTGTTCTCAAACACTGTCTCTTGAAGTAGTTGACAACTGTAGGTCATTAAAATATTTTCTGAATCAATTAATATTTATGAATTTCCTTGCCAGTTTGCTCAGTGCCCAAAAGTGGAAGGACCCAATTTCATAGGCAAGCTTAACTATAAGAATGTACTTCTTGCTGTTGTCACTGGTATTTGCTGAGTACTTATTAGTGCAAGGCCCTGCTCTAATCACTTAGCATTATTAACCTTTAATCCTCATGATACTCTAATTTTTTTCCTACTTTACAGATAACAAAGCTAATACTAGAAAGAGGTCAAAGCTAGTAAGCTGCAGAGCCAGGTCACATAAGCTAGTAAGAAAAGAAGCAAGATTTACTGTGAAAAAATCTTGAGTTTCTCTTATTCTGTAATGAATTTCTCATAATAATTGCTTAAAGTGCAAAGCTCATAATTATATATCAGTTATTTCAATCCATAAATTATGGGTACAGGACAGCACACATTTGGTAAGGGGAGGAATTCAAGTGCCTGTCTATATGGAGATTCATTTACAAATGTTGTAATTTCATCTACTCTACAGAAAGCATCATCATCATAGGTATCAAACCAACATGTTTCACCATATTGAGGGGAGTTTCTGGACCAAAAGTCTCTGATTGGCTTTAATGAACCAATTGTAAATGATAAATTTCTTGACATTTTGAAGAGAAAATAATGAACTATGGCCTTCCTCTTCCCCTAATGAGACAATGTAACATCTTGGGAGATCAAATAAAGAAAAGCCCAAATAAATGTGGATTCCATTTGCTTCCACCACGCATCTAATCCTATCCACTATTTCTCAATAATAGGGGAATTGATAGTGAGAGGGGTGGAGTGGAGATTGAGAACTAAAAATGCTCTAGGAGAAATGCTCTACTTTCTTTCCTGATCATATGAGGCAAGAACAGCCAGTGTGTTCCAAGTTTGTGAAGTTATGTGATGGAGCACTTAGCATTTTTTTCAGTCGGTGCCTATTTTAATTTTCAATTCTTTACAGAATAATTTGAATATGGATTGTATTAAATTCTTCTTCATTGTGAGGATCTCATTCTGTGTAGTTTTTCTGATCACACACATTGTTATTATTTCCAACCTACTCTAATATTTCCTCTTTTAAAAAAGAGAATATGGAGATGGTCTTGTTAAAGCCTCTGCATTCTTCCCTTCCCTGAAAACTGGACTGGGATGTCCGCCAGTCTATGAAGGTAGTTTGGGGAAGTCCGTCTCATTAATGTAACATTTGGGAAGAATCGAGAAGATAGGAAGGTTGCCAAATGCAAAAGAGCCCTTCTGACTATTTTAGCTTCAGAGAAAAAAATCTTAATGTTTTAATCATAGTAACATGAACATGGAATATAAGATATAAAAGAATGAAAATTTGAGAAATGAGTTTTGAAGGAAACTGGTCTGTTTAAAAAAAAAAAACCACACACATACTTTAAGAACTCCAGAAAAAAGGACATCCAAATGCCACCAAACAAGTGAAAAGATGCTTCACATGGCTGGTCCTCAGGGAAAAGCAAATAAAAGCACTACATACCTACCAAATGACTAAAATGAAAAAGATCCAGAAAAAAAAAAAAAGTTGGTAAGAATAATGGAAATTCTGGAAATTTGCTATATTTAACATATACATAACACCGATAGGGATTTCTACTGCTACTGGGATTTCCAGTCCTAGGTATATAATGAAGGAAATGAGTACCGTTGTTCATCAGAAACCATGTACAAAAGTTTTCATAGCAGATTTAGTCTCATAGCCGCAAACTGAAAGTAATCCAATGCCATTCAAGAATAGAATGAGTGAATATTAAACAGAATGGTCCTGTCTTAGGATACATAGGACCAATTAAAAACCCCAAAGAACTGAAACTACTACAAGATGCACCAGAAAGAATAATCCCGAGAAATAATAATGAGCAAGAGAAACCAGCCTGAACAAAATCACAGATTTCATTTGTAGTAAGCTAATCAATTGTATTAGAAGTCAGAATAGTGGATACCCTTAGAAGGGTATTGATTGGGAAGGGACCCAAGTGAACTTTCCAGGATACTGAAAATATTCTATATCTTGATCTAGGTGGGGTTTTAATGTGAGCACACCCACAGACATATAACTTTATCCAATCATGCGTACACGATTTGTGCATTATACCGTATGTGTATCATACATTAATTTAAAAAAATAAAACTGCAAAAAGAAAGCTTGTTATGACTAAAACCCCGAGTATGAAAAACTTTTTATGTCTTATAATCTCTCTGTTAATTAATTAATTAATTAATTCAACACATATTTGCTGCATGTGACCCACATACTTAATATTCTTATTGATACTGAGGATTCAGCATCAAAAGGGACACAAATCCTGGACCCTGTGGGGATTATATTCTGTATTTGAAAAGAAATATAATATGAACTAAAAAAAGTTGAAATATTTTCTGAGAGCTTGTTGACCTAATTCATGAAAACAAGCCTCTGGTGAGTGTTTTGTTTTTGTTTTGTTTTGTTTTGTTTTGTTTTGTTTTGTTTTGTCACAAGCTACATTGCCCACAACCTTCACCAAGTACTAAGATAAGAAGTTCAAAATTGAAACAGAGTAAGTGATTATAATTCCTATGGTGTCCAGAAAGGCCTAGGAGCTAATATTTAAGTAAGTATTTATTTGCTCATGTAGTCATTGAGTCAGTAGCTATTAATTAAGTGTCAGTTTGGGGGCTGTAAAGATTAATCAGACATGTACCATGCCCTCATGGTGATTACTTTTCAGAAGGTAAACTCAGAGTAGGGCATAAATGAATTCAGGGTAAAATATAAGTACCCTCAAGATATGTAGCTATTGTCCAAGTTCAAGTTAAAGAAGAGGCAACATGACAGAAAGGGCCCTTAAATTCTTGAAAATGCTGAGAGCATTTCTTCTCTGTTAAATTAATCAAATTGTCATGAACCAAATAGGGACTACTCATTTTACAGATTAATACGTGTTAAGCATTTATTGAATGGTACTTCTATTTCTTTTGTGGGGGCAGAAAGTTTTATTTTGTTCATGATTCATCTAAGACATCTAGGAAGTATCTGGCACATCACAGCCATTTAGTGAATGGTGTCTTTGAATCACTCACGTGATAGAATACTCACTTTTTGATATAGTAAATACTCACTACAAGTGTAATAAAGAAAGTTGCACCTGTTCTTCCTTCTTCCATGAAGGAACGGAGCAATCAAAATTCAGGTAAGAGAAAAAAATACCAAGAAAATCCACAAAGAAAAATAGACTGTTTGTTGTTGTTGTTGTTGTTGTTGTTGTTAATGGAATTGATTCAGTGAAAGCTATTTGATAACCTGCTGGCATCTATCACACATAGGTTTAATTACACACAGATAAAAAGACAGGTGTATTTCTTCTTTTCACTTTTTAAGAGATAATAAAGATTGCGGTAAGGGGATTAAGCAACATGAGTGACCATTAGAATGACATATTTTATAATAAAACCATGCAGATCCTGAAATACACAATATCTTAAGCCTTTAAAACCACTCTAGGAAATCTCCTGTGTGTTTTTATTGGCTTCTCTGGGAAGGTTATAACAAGAAAGCCGTAATTAAATAGCAGTGTTTGGTATCACGGCAGGTGCTCTCTTGCCTAACAGTTTGGAGAAGGGAGCTCCCTATATGGATGCCTGGCTTTACCAAGTGAGAAAAAATAAACAGAGGCAGTTATTTCTCATCTCTCCAGGAAAATTTTGAAGTGCCACCTGGATCAGCTACCTAATTACCATCATGAACAGTGAAAGTCACGCTTTCTCTTTTCAGAGAGGGTTGTAGTTTCTCTTTTCTGACTTTGGCAGTAACAGTCTCACCTTGTTTTGTTCCTTTTAGTGCCAAGTGCCCCGCCTCAGAACGTCTCCCTGGAAGTAGTTAATTCAAGGGTAAGTCATGGAAAGGTTCACTGTTTCATTCCCTGTACATGTAATTTTCGCTTGCCCCATTCATTCACCTCCTTGGGTGCATGGTGGTTTCCACGTGGAGGAATGTTCCAGAACAGCACAGTGAGTGAGCAGCATGGATTCAGTATCTTCTTCAACCACACTTGAGTTAATTAAAGAAAGGATTGGTTTACTAATAGCAGACAGCTTTATAAATGTGACAACGATTAAAGGCTATCCCATCAGGAAGCTAAGATGTCTGTTTACTTATCTTTACCAGTATAGGACATCATGTGCTAGACGCCACAACTGATTGAAGGAATGAACAAAACCTTCACCTTGAAAGAGATGGAGTAGAGAGACTTTGCTTCCTGACTGATTAATTAGAATGGGATATTTCATCATCATCCCTATTTTCCACTTATAAATATAGACACCAAAGGCCCTTCTTGAGGTCCAATAAGGTTATATTTATGAAGCAGTGTTATCCAGTGATGAATGTTTTCCTGGCATGGAAAGCTGATATAACTTTCAAAAGGACTTAAATTAGGCTAGGTGTGGCTGAAGATAAGGAGCCTAATGCCAGAAGTCAATTCTCTAGAAACATCTCCTTATTTCAAGTGTACCTTGGGGTTAAAAATAAGCTAAAGCCATATAGTCCAGTGAAGCAAACAAGGATTGGGTTGGCTTGACTCTTTCATCACTTGGTTGTGTGCTATCATGGAAGTTGCTTCACTGTCCCTGGGCCTCAGTGAGGCAGGGGATCAGCCTAACTGGTGTCTAAGCTCTGGGAGACGGCAAGAAAATCTTACGAGTCTTAGAGAAAGTCATACTCTGGTTTTTATTCTAGCTTTCTCTTTTAATTACTGTATGTGATCTTAGAAAAGTTTCTGACCTCAGCAAGCCTCAGTTTCTGTATTCATGGAGTATGAATGTTAATGCTTTCCTTATCGATTTACCATGAAGAAGTAGTAATAGAACATATACAAAGGATCTAACTTTGTGTCAGTAGCTATTCACTCAATGTATGATTCCTTGCCATATTTTGCAAAAATCTCCAATGAAGCCCTATTTTGTGACTGTGATCAGATTTGCCTCTGTCAAATGAATTTGTCTTTTGGAACAAGTGAAATGTCTCTAAAATCGTTGGCCTCTTGTGTTTTTAGTCCCCATATTGGATAAGAACTAGTAAAATAAACTTAAAATTAGAAGGGGTAAAATAAGTGAACTTAGGGAGAAAAAAATGAGCTAAAGGAAAGTAACCCGAAATAAATATCCCCTAAAAACTGTATTATTATTTGCAACAACATTAAATGTTTTACAGATGTGACACTCAAATTAAGAGATTGCCAAATCATAGTCAAGTAGATTTTTACAATTATTGTAGGTTGTTAATGGATGAAATTTGGAAAATGTGTTATGATTTCTCTTGTTTTAATGGCTTATTTTTATTAGGGTTTTCACGAGCATCTTTCCTCCAGAACAGAACATAGAAATTGATAGAAACAGTTTTGTGCGTATGCGTGTGTGATCATATTCTTCAAAAGTCTACTCTAGTAAAGGATGAGTGTTTTCTTCTGAAATGTGAATAAGGCATTATTGAATGACCTTGGAGGCTGGCTGTATTTAAATATGGATTTTTACCTCCCTGAAAAGGGAATTCCTGTTTTGCAAAATTGGATTTTCAACTGATTTCTATATATGTACACGAATATCCCAGCCTGTACTCTTCTGTAATATGCAATGCTTGCTACAACCAAATATAAGCACTCCTGTTTCTATCCTCCTGTGGTTATATCTGGAACATTGCACTGCTAGAAAATTTAACTTGTTCATTAGCTTTTCAGAATGAATACAGCAGGCCCAGGCCCTGAAAACCACTTATTTGCCTCTCCTTTCTGTTATCCTTTTTCCTAGCTTTGAAGGAATTATAAAATATGAGTTTGGTTTCTTCTTGGATTCTTCTTGGTTTGTTGTCAAGGAGAAAGAAACCGGGTGGTCAAAACACGTTGTTGTTGTTGTTGTTGTTGTTGTTGTTGTTGTTGTTTAGTCCCAGTGTTGAAGAGAAAGACGAAAACAATACTGTATTTTGATGTTCTCCTTATGTTTGAAACAAAAGTTCTTAAATTTATTGATGTTTACCCCATTACCATTTTAAGAAACAAAATTTATTTTAAAAAGGGTATTTTAGTTGAATAATTAGTAGTATTTTCAACTAAAAGAATTATAGCATTTATGTTATTCATTTTACTTGAGATTTTTATTTAATATAGAACAGAGCCATATTTAAAATTTTTATTCTATATAATATTTACAATTACTGAACATAATTGATCATTTTATTGACAGTCAATGAGAAAATTTGGTAGTGCTAATACGTTTGCACATAGATAGCTAGGATTTCTGTACATAGAATTAAGAAGTCACTATAAGGTATAGAATGGCCATTTATAGCTACTTGCTAAGGTTCTGGCTACCAATAAGCCAACAGGACTGAGAAATCATGTCCCAAGTTATGCGAACAGTAAGATTCTGTTTATATACATTTATATTAAAGAACCAAAAGAAACTCTGTTACTATATTGTTCTTCAAACCCCCATAGAGCAGATTACTTTTATATAGCTATAGTCATAGAACAGACTTGTTCCCTTTCTGCAGGCTTACTGTGAACACAAATTTTGTTCTAGAGGAATGGCTTTACCTATAGATACTAATTTTAGGTAATAATGAGTCATGATTATATGGTTATTTCTCATAGTAAAATTGCTTTACAAGAAATAACATCTTCATAAGAAAAGAGAAAATAATGATTTACAGAATGGACTTTAAAATGTGACTGTTTTATTGAGAAAACTTTATAGGAATAATTTTCTTAAGATTTTATTTTAAAATTCAATTATTATTTAAAGAAATAAATATTACAACTTAATTAGTTGGGTAGGATATAAAGCATAAGTTGTAGACTGGGAAGAGCTTATGTTGGTACTTGACTATTCTCCTATTTTCCAATATAAAAGTTCTGAGAATAATAACATTTAGAGAATGCTACGATTCAAGATGCTTGGGCTCCTTTCCTAGCTCTTTGAAATCTTGGAAAGTCAAGATCAGTTTCATTGATTCATTCAACGTTTACATATAGTAGATAGTATATCTACTATATACTGTATACATACATACACATGCATATATATATACATACACACTGCAAATACACCTACTATATGACTCTATATACCTAAGTGACCCAGTCTTTGTCTTCATGGAACTCAGACTTTAATAGGAAAACATAGGAGAGAAAATTCACTTTTAATATAACCAAATTTAATTGATTATAAGTCCTCAAAGTTGACATCATTTTCTCATTGATAAAACGAGAGAGTTGGAGAGACAATCTCTAAAATCTCTGACTCCAGACATCTAGGACTCTATTTTCACTTGTCAGACCTTTTCACAATCATTTTATCTTTACTGAGTTAGAGAAAATGGCATATGTATATTGATTAAAGAATACTGGATTCAATTCACATGTTCAGTTATTTATTGATTGATTACCAAGAATGAAATTTTAAAAAATAAATAAAATCCAAGTGAATCACCAGGCATGGATCCTTGTGCAGGTTTAGATTTTTTTTAATGCAGAAGAGTGGATCACTCTTGTTCTATCATTGCACCTTTCTAGTGTTAAAATTCTTATTCTTGCACACCAGGTGCGGATGTAATTTTGTTGCATTCCTGAAAGCTAATACCCAGTTAGTCACTCACAGTTTGATAGTGTATGTGATGTGTTAATTAAAACAGTAGAAAAAGTGACTAGTGTCTTCCTGTATCTTAGTGCCTCACTCCCTCGTGGGTGAGCATATTTTTGGCATGCTTAAATAACCTGAAAATTAGTTTAGTGATCATACCATTCCCTTTACCTAGAAACTACCCAAAGGGATAATTAAAAAACAGCAGTTTCCACCTCCAGAAAACATACTGATCATTTTTGTCCCAGATATTTTAACATCTTTCTTTTCTTTCTTTTCTCCTTTTCTCTTTCTTTAAAAACAAAGCAAAGCAAGAAACAAACAAAAACAATGCAGAGGTAATCTAAGGACCATATCATTGGGTAACCTCAGAGGGGCATGCTTCTTGAAGATGTGGTGTGGCAGAATGGGTTTGACTCAGGTCTCTGTCCTCTGTCATTGGGCTGGTTCTCGTATCAACATAACATGATTGTCAAGTAGACAGCTGGGTGAGTCATTTGCATTTAACTCCCAACTGGGATACACACTTGTTAGGGACTGTGAACAAAAGTATAAAAGTGAGGAGAGGGGAGAGAGTGAGGATTGTGAAACAAAGACGCAGTGTGAGTTACAATATTAATTTGCAGATCTTCTGTCCCCCCTCACTGGGGGTTTCTTCTCTTGGTTGTCCAGAGGGCACTGGAATTCACACCACTTCCTGCTGCATTGCACCCCCTGAAAACACACTGCTCACACAGGTGTTCTAGACCCTCTTCTTCAGTCTGACCATGCTTCCTCTGAATGTTGATCTTCCCCTTATATGTTGAACATAGGCGGAGGCCTCAGATAGCTCATGAAAACAAACATTTTTTTTGTTTCTCTCCCAGTCATCCTAAATCCTTCATAAAATACACTTTGGCCACTGAATTATTTGGACCCAGAGCTCTGAGTCCTCCCCACAACAGATAGAGTTGGTGTCTGAAATTCATTCAATGTAGAGAGAGAGGACATGCAGGAATCCTTAGGTGATTGATATCATGCAAAGATAAATACGAAACTGGCATTTACAATAATATTTACACTTCAGAATTCACACTGGTGTTTTTATGCAATCATAATACACAGAGCATTTCTACTTGATTATAGTGTCTGGTCCAGTTATTTGTCAATTCAGTTCAAGTGGATATAGATCTCTTGTATTTATTTTGGTTATTGATCTCTTCATTGATGCATTATCTGAGTGTTCTTTGAGTATAGACAATGTCCAGAGAGCTATGATTGAAACAGTCTTGGGAAGGGTGTGAGGGTAAAAGCATAATTATAAGGAAGACAATGTATCCTAATAGTTCTTCCAGTCTAGTCTTTCTGTTTTTGCCTAGAATTTGTAGAATAGACTGGCTATAAATTTTTATGTTATGTTAAAATTGGACAACATGTAATTCATGAGAACTCCCTCAAGAATAAAAATATTTAGTCTGTAATTTAGAAAGAACCTGTCTTCAGACATCTGCTGCCCTGCTTACATTTTTTTAAAAATCAATACTTTTTTATCGTAGTAAAATACATATAAAATTTACCATTCTAACATTTTTTAAGTGTATGGTTAGTGGCATAAGTACTTTCACATTGTTGTGGAATCATCACCAGCACCCACTCTCAGAGCACTTTTTATCTCCTTAAACTGAAACTCTGTCCTCATTAAATAATAATACTCCATTTCTTCCCTTTCTCCAGGCTCTGGCAACCAACATTCTCCTTTCTGCTTCTTGACTAATTTTATAAAAAGTAAGGAGACTGATTCATAGGAAAAAATGTGATTGAGATATGAGAACATTTTTAAAGTTTTACATCTTCACAGGGAAATGAAGGATCTAATGAATATAGGCAGATGCTTTAATTGGCTGGAAGAAACACCTCACTTCCCATTATCAATATTGCTTTCAGAATAATTGTTCCAAGGTCCCATATTTTTAAATTATTTTTTAAAAAATCTACTGACAAAACCAACTGCTATAGTTAATAATAACAAACCAGAAGTATATGCTTGGGATTGTTCTGGAGTAACTCTGAATATAACTTTGGTCACCAACATCAGTTTCATATGCCATTACAGTTTAGACCAGAGCTCCGAACCAGTAGCTAATTTTTTTTTTTTAAGTTCCAATTGAGTCAACAGTTTCCAACCCCTCCTCCCCGCCCCCCCCGCCCAGTGAAAACACAGTGAATGGATAAACTAAGATGGGGAGGATATTAGGATAGTGTAAAAAAAAATAGATAACCAATTTTTAAATAACAAATGCACCATGCCAATTTAAATGCATTGTGTAAGTAAGTTCAATAAGAGAATATACTGTGAGGGGCGCCTGGGTGGCACAGAGGTTAAGCATCTGCCTTCGGCTCAGGGCGTGATCCCGGCATTATGGGATCAAGCCCCACATCAGGCTCCTCCGCTATGAGCCTGCTTCTTCCTCTCCCACTCCCCCTGCTTGTGTTCCCTCTCTCGCTGGCTGTCTCTGTCTCTGTCGAATAAATAAATTAAAAAAAACTTTAAAAAAAAAAAAAGAGAATACACTGTGAATTCAAAGGATATCTTCATATCACACTATCATTCATTCTCTTAGAGCTGTTCGTAGAGAATACTGACTCATGGAACTTTCCCAAGCAATGATGTTGCGTGGTTTTAAATGTGAGAAATGTAAGTCCACTATTAGAGATACTAAGGGCTGTGAAAGTATTTGTTTAACTCTGTTTTGGTCAAATGATTTCTTTCAATAGATGCCTTTTATACTAAATTCTATCCTTAAAACTTGTTCTGTGTTACTTATCTTGGTAACATCATATACATTCCAAATAAGAACAATGTAATCTAGGGGCGCCTGGGTGGCACAGCGGTTAAGTGTCTGCCTTCAGCTCAGGGCGTGATCCCGGCGTTATGGGATTGAGCCCCACATCAGGCTCCTCTGCTATGAGCCTGCTTCTTCCTCTCCCACTCCCCCTGCTTGTGTTCCCTCTCTCGCTGGCTGTCTCTATCTCTGTCAAATAAATAAATAAAATCTTAAAAAAAAAAAAAAGAACAATGTAGTCTATAAGTTGAGCTAACTCATCTCCACAAAAAAAAGTACATTCTTACATGAATTAATTTCAAATAAAAATATAAATTAAGTGGAAAAAAGAGAGAAGAAAAAAATAAATCTCTGAAAAACTAGAAGTGAATCTAAGAACAGTCTTTACAAAGGACCTACGTGCGCAACTATGGAATAGGGAGTCGAGAATGACCTATGACCTCTCTTACAGGATTTGAATAAATAAGAGGCATGTTTAAATCTCCATGTCTATGTGAACTTTTTATAATGTAAAGAGGATTAGAAAAGCATTTCCTAGAATGTTTCAAATACTTACATGTATCATTTTTTGTTGTGTGTTTTGGGGTTATTATACTTTGTTCTTTCCAAATTCGTTCTTGTTACCGCCATCTAGGATACTGCACGAAGGATTTGGACAAAGAGACTAAAGTAGGTGGTGGAATACCACACTCTGTGTGTTCTAGCCCCACTTTAACATCACCTTGTAATTTGTACTTCATCACACACATTTCTAATGGCTCCATTTGTGGTTGGCTCTGAAGGCAAAGCTCACTTTCACCTCTCCATGAAGTTTAATGAGATTTCCCTCAAGTCATACATTTTTGAAAAGTGGGAGGTTTAATAATGGGCTTAAATTAAATGAACCTAGGTCTAGTGATAAGGTCTCTGATTTTAATTTACTTCAAGAAAGTCGACCTTATATTTGGAATGGTTGATTAGATAGGGGACATGAATAGGTTCAGTCTTACCAGTTGGTAAAAGCAGTCGCTAACTATGTGATTTGAATTTAGAGATGTTGAAACATTCACCTACATGCAAAAAACTTAATTTTCTTGTCTAGCTTAAAATATTGCTTATCATAGCAAACAACTGTTAGTATACAAATCCTTCATCTGAAATACTTAAGATATTAGCATGAGTTATTTTAATTAACATTCCTGATACATATTAAAGAAACACCTAATAATAATAATAATGATAATGGTAGTAACTAAATTTTTCAGCAGGTATTTTGTACCTGGCAATGTGCTAAGCAATTAAAACACTACTTTATTTACTTCTTATAATAGCCCTATAAGATAAGTATTAGTTGTTAAACTGATTACTGGAATACTAACTTTGAGCTGAGCTTATTGCTAGAAAAGCTATAATGAAGGCAGTCAAATCTCCTTTCCTGGAGCTTACTTAAATCCAAATACAGAGAGGTAGATTGATAAGCAAACAAAGACCTGAGCAATTAACAAACGAGAATGATGAGTTATGTGAAGAAAATTAAACACAATAATACAATAGAGAAGGACCTAACTTAAATCAGATTATCAGAGAAAAGCCTTTTAAGGAGGTGACACTTGAGCTGAGTCAAGAATATGAAAAAGGGCCAGTTTCTTTGCCCATTTAGGAGAAAGCATTCCAAGGAAAGCTCCCAGCTAGTACAAAAGCCTTGACAAGTGAACTGTCTGTGCGTGATTGAAATAACAGCCATATGCATGGATCACAGATCTCTGGGTCAGGGCCAGATCATGTGGGGCTTTATAGGGCATGGTAAAAATTAGAATTTCATTCTGTGGATGATGAAAAGAGGCTTGAAAGGGGAGTGATCTCTTTTTAAAAGATCACATTGGCTGCTGTGAGGAAAATTATTAGGGAGGGGGCAGCGTGGAAGCAGGGAGACCGTTTAGGAGACAATTGAGTGATCTGTATGAAATGATTGTAGCTGGGACTTGGGAGTCATTACAGCAGATGGAGAGAGAAATGGGAAAAATCATGATGTGTGTTGCATTTAGAGCCAATAAGATTGGCTAATGGATTGGACATAAAGGGCAGGGGAAAGAGAAGGATCAAGGATAGAGACTAGATTTTTGCTACAGCAAATGAGTGCCCCGTGGGGCTGTTTAATGAGATAAGGATGAGTGCAGAAAAAGATTGGTTTAGAGGGAACAATCAATTAGATTTTGGACATTTTGAATTTGAGATAACTACTGGACATACAATTAGGGATGTCAATCATGTAGACAATCTGGCGTATGAGACCAGAGGTCTGATGACAGGTCATGACAGGAGATATAAATTTAGGAGTCATTGTCATATCAATGACACCTAGGGAGAGATTACAGTTAGAAAACCAAATGGCTGCATCTTGAGATACTGCACATTTAGAGATTGGACAGATGAGAAGAAGCAGGAATGGTAGGAGAAAACAAAGAGGGATGGAATCACAGAAGCTGGGGGGAGGGGGGCTGGGGTTAAGGGTGCTGCTAAACCATATCGATGCTGATGAAAAATAGAGTAAAATAATGACAACAGGGGCGCCTGGGTGGCACAGCGGTTAAGCGTCTGCCTTCGGCTCAGGGCGTGATCCCAGCGTTATGGGATTGAGCCCCACATCAGGCTCCTCCGCTAGGAGCCTGCTTCTTCCTCTCCCACTCCCCCTGCTTGTGTTCCCTCTCTCGCTGTCTCTATCTCTGTTGAATAAATAAATTAAAAAAAAAATCTTAAAAAAAAAAAAAATAATGACAACAATGTGGCCGCTTGGGAGGGAGCATGAAAATGGAGAGGAAGATAAGAGAACTGCAGAGCATGACCGCAGATGTTTTTGAGAAGTTTTATTCTGAAATGCAACAAAGAAATGGACGGTAACTTTAAGAGGTGGTAGGCTTAAGGGAGGTTTTATCGCCTGTTTTATTTATTTACTGTTGTTTCCTTTTCGAACATAGGAGACACTGCAACTTTTGTAAATAGTGCAGCCTAGAGATTAGTGATGCTGAAGAGAGAGTGGAAAATTGCAAGAGTGCAAATCTTTGTGTAGGCAACGAAGGCAGAGAATCCAGCATGCAGGTGCAGGGGAACAAATGCTTCAGTCTTGGGAAGGTGAGCCAAGGCAGAGGGAGTGGGCATGGATGCAGTTATGTCAGTAGCTGAGATGAGAAGTATGATGAAAGGCCTTTACCAGCCTGTGAAGTCTTGGAAGATCAAGTTTTGAGAGTTTGAAGATGGGGAACAAGATGAGAAATAGTTATTTCAGATTGTAGGAAAGAGAATCATAAAGTATGTGGACTTATGCTTGCTGAGCAATGTGGATTGGCCATTTGAGAGTTGTTGTCATGAATTTAAAGTGAAACTAGCCAACACAATTGTGTTTGTTTCCCTCTCCGGGGTGTGGTTGCTTGGTTGCTGGCCTGGGTTAGGCAGATAGTTGGGTTTTATTTTGTTTGGAGTTTTCCAGGGGAGTAGGGGTGGAGTGGCAAAGAGGTTTTGCAAGGGAATGATTAAAAAGAAGACCCACTTCTTCGAAGCTAAGGAAGGAAAGGAGGGTACAGGGGCAGGGGTGACAGATAATGAAAAAGTGGTTAAAGGCAGTGGATTATATAATTATTATTGTATAATTGTATAGTAATTGAATGATTATTATTAACATACCCCATTTTTCCAGAGAGATCACTGAGATTTAGAGAGGCTAGGTAATGAACCCCATTGCCACACAGGGAGGAATTGGCAACATGAGGATTCGAACCCAGGCTAAGGTTGCTGGTCATTTGGCCACACTGCATCGTATATATAGGGCCTTATGAGAGAAGGGGTTGAAGATAAGATTGGCCTTCAAGTGGTTTAAGTTCTCAGTAGGAATAGTTTCCAGGCAGAAGGTAAGGTCTAGATCAGAAGCTGGAAGATGGCTTAATCCCTCAAGTGGCCAACAGAACTAGGTGTGGAAAGTGTCAAAAGACATGGGTATAAATGTCAAGAAAGGAGGTCATAAATGTTAAGAAAGGAGATCTCCTGAGAAGGAAGTTGAAAAACACGTGTCTGGCTCCTCATTGTCTCCCTGATTGAAGCTACCTGTAAGATTCTATTCCTCAAAACTGTGTATTTCTCCCTGATGAGCCTAAAAAACACCTAGAGTAGCTGTAGATTGCTCATTGAGTAAAGCTGATACCTCTGAAACTTTATTAAACAATTTTAAAGACTTCTGGCATTTCCAAAAGTAATTCTAACTTTTTCTCAATTCCAAGTTGTAGAATATATTTATTAAAGCAACTTTGAAAGGGAAAAAATGATATCATAGAGAAGAGCTTTACCTCAACTCTCAAGATTTGTTGGCAATAAAACAAAACCTGCAATTTTTTTTTTATTTTATTTTGTTTAGCAGCAGCAGCAATGGTCTGAAACCATTAGGAAATGTATGTAAGGTTTGTGAAAATGCAAATCAGAACACTTGCCATACATTTTATTAGCAAACATGGTTAATTTAAATAATAAACAAAACTAAACCAGATGGGCATAAATTAGATAAGAAGCCTAGAGCAAGTGTTGCCAGGTAATAGTGCAACTATCTAATAAGAGTGTTATTTTAAGATATAGCTGCTTTAGCAACCAAACTAAGTCTAATGTATCATTGCCCTGAAGTCATTTTAGTTTAATCTCATTAAAAAGCCCACTAACATTTTGCAATTTCAATATATACTCTAAATAACACTGAACACTGAAATCTACTTATTTCATTTATTATGGTGCTCTTTCACATAGAAAATAGCTTCCATTAGTTTTCCAAAGCTGTCCAAAACATCACTCAGTCCACTGGAAAACTCTCTACATGAAATTGACAATCTAAAAGCATCATCTTCATGTTTCCTAAACATTTTTAGAAAATACTCTACATACTGTATTGAATACAGATGGATTTTCCAAATACATTGAAAAGTATGTAATAGTAGGGTCAAAAGTATGGAAGAACAGGGGCTCCTGGGTGGCTCAGTCGGGTAAGTGTCCAAATCTTGATTGCGGCTCAGGCCATGATCTCAGGGTCAAGAGGTTAAACTCTGCGCTTGAGATCCTCTCCCTCTGCCCCTCCCCCAGCTCGCGTGCCCTCACACGCACATGCGCTCTGTCTCTCTCTCTCAAATAAATAAACAAAATAAATCTTTAAAAGTATGGATGAACAATTTAATATTTTCAGGAAATTAACTTATGATCATATTACGTATCTAATCTTCACGGAACTAGGAGAAATTACTTGTGTCTTCTACAAATTCCTTTGTTCCAAGGCAAATGAGAAATTCCGTTTTTTTTTTTTATTGTAATAACTCAAGTTCCTCCTACCTACCTAAACATTTCTCGTACTTCAGAGAAATCTATTTGACAAACCATTTTGTGTTTTAGCTGAGAGGCAGTAGCTATTAACTCGATAGTTGTCTATTTTATTTTTACACGGATAAAGTTGAAGAGACACACACACACAAGGGATTTATATGTGAAGAAATGCCCCATACTGACTTTAAATAAAATTCATAATTTTTAAAATATGAAGCTGACTGTAGATTTTTATTTTTATGCATAGATGAATCTAAATGGCGCAAAGAATATATATGTCTAAATCCATAGCTGTGATATCAACACGTACTTTCCAGAGATGTCTATATTTCTAACATTTCCAAGTTAAGGGATTTTTTTGTACTTCAAAGAAAGAGCATATTTCTGTCTCATTTAGATGCTACTGTACATAATTCTCTTGATGAAATAAAATATAATGACATTTAAAGGAAACATTGTCCGTTCAAAAAAATCCAAGTGATTTCTTCATTTGGAGGTTTTATTAGCAAAAAGGGAACAAAAATTTTAAAAGTTTTTTCTGTTATAAACTTGGGTTAATTTTTCATGTGTTTATTCATTTGTGCATTCATTTATTCATAGGTTTGCTTAATAATAAATATTCATTGAGTATATACCATGTGACAGACACTAGCTAGACACTTCCATTCTGCCAGTTTAATAAGAGGCCTCCCTGGTTGCTTGTCAGTCAGGAAGCCTCAACACCTCTATGAGTAGAAGCAATGAATGAGAAACTGACAAGTGACAGCCCCTGACATCGAATAGAGTTTCAGCTCGTGTAGAAGAAATTAAGTTCTCTATCTGTGATCATGGAGCAGTTGCTTGCCCCTTGCCTGTTGTTGAGGGGCGGTTGGGATGTTTTTTGATTATACTTAGCTTTGATATAATCAGAGATGTTGTGGCTTGATGGACGAGAGACCAGGCTTATGAAGCTGCACCTGAGCTCCAGGTGGGACGGAATCTGCTCATTGCCTTGCTGTCCTGGAGTGGAAGCCGAGTGTGACAGAATCAGCCAGTGAAGGCTCACAGTTGCAGCTTGGAGAAAAAAGAAGGCGGCTCCAAGTTAAAGTTCTCAAACTTTAAAGAGCATGAAAATCCTATAAGGCAGTACTTCTTTAAAATGAAGAAACCCTTCCCCACCTCCTAGCACATGCACTTTTGATACAGTAGGTTTCCTGTCCAGGAAACTTGTGTGTTCAGATAGCAGATGACAGTTTCAGTGTTTAATCCAGAAGGCAGTCCGTCCATCTTCAGTGATCATGATGAACGATAAACACCTCTGTACCTTCTTTGAAATGTAAGTGACCATCTTACATAATAAAGCTCATGTTTAGCATTTACTTTAGCAAATTAGAGACTTTTCCCTACTCTCTATTACGGACACTTTTGTCTTTAACACTAATTTATAACTTGAGATGTCCCCAAAGTAGAAGTAGTACACAGTTTCTTTAAGTATATCTTTATAATAAATATAAGTCATTTCCTTAGTAATGGATTATTTGAGGCTTTTAAAACTGAAATGATCAGAATTTTTTAGTGATATTCACAAAACAGAGTTGCTTTTTTCTTAAGGGATTCCATTATCTAATTTTACTAATAATGTGTAGTTTTGTGTCTGTTACTCAGCCATTTACTCATTAATTTTTCTTGATTCATTTACTCAACAAAGAGTTATCGTACACCTATTAACTGCCAGATACTGGCATCCCTTAAGAGGCCTTATCAATAAATACTCTGAAATTTAGATCATTGAGGTAAACCATCTGAATTGCAGTATGATGAGCTAAATACACCAGTGTGTACTTTTTTTTTTCTTTTTTAAAATTATATATAAAGGGAGCAAATGCTTGCCTTAAAAATCTTCACTTAAAGATTACAAAATATTTAGAAATTCTGTATATTCAGTGTAGAATACCAGAGGAAAAGTTTGTTTCAAGCAATCATTTGTATGATTTCTCTCTATAACTGACAGTAGATACCATGATTTTTAGAAATATCTGCATGTGTGACATGTAGTTTGAAACCTAATTTTCCTTGATGTGTATGTAAGCATGTAGACTTGGCTTGAGTTAATGAGTATCCCTTTTCCAGAGCCTTTGTTAGAATCCTATTTTGATTTTCCGAATTGATTTTTTCCTCCATCCCAAGGAGGACACGTGTGTCAAGAACTTTACTATGGGATACAACTTGACAGAGTGACACACACAGGAGTCAAATGTTATCAGTGAGAAAATACACTTATTCTCTGACATGTGGGTCTTGTGAGGAACTGACATTGATGGGAAGCGATGCTCTTTAGCCAAAGGGAAATATATCTATCATGCTGTCACATCAGATTTACTTCAAACTAAAGTAAACATTGTGTTATGTTGCTATTCTTGGGAAATATACTTCTGAATATGCTCTTGGCTCTTTGGATGAGAAGTCATAAATAACTTTAAAGTGCATAAAAGAGTACCTGTCATAGTAAGCACACGATAAAAGAAATTTATACTTATTATAACTATCAATTGCTGTACCCATAAAATAGACTATGAAGTAAGTATCTCAACAATGCAGCACACCCTGTCTTTACCTAATGCCAGCAATCAGGGCTCCTTTGCCTGACTTTGCAGAGAACTGTGACTAATGATGTAACTGGTTTGAGCAGGCTCTTTTTTTTTTTTTAAATGAACTTGAGATTTATTTCAATTCTGAATTTTATAGTTGATGGACTGATTTTTCAAAGCCCAACTAATAACATTTATGTGAGTATTAATTGGATTGAAACTTTTAAATGTATGTTTTATACAAATTCTATTTAATCCTCAGGATGTTAGAAGGATCTCACAGTATTAACATTTTTAATTCATTCCGCGTTCACTAATCTATGGTCTCCTCTACCACATACACAACAACAACAACAAAAACCCCAGAATCACCAAGAATTTATCTCGAACCTGTATTTTTATTTTTGGTGCTTCAGAAAATAAGTGCGGAAAGGCTCTTAAAAGCCAGGTTCTCCCATCTTCCATCTGTTATACAAATCCCCTTGATAAAACATTCTTCTAGCTCATGCCGGAACTGTTCTGCTGACAGGGAACTTATTCCCCCCCTCTGCAAGCAGCCATTTTTGTCATATGTAGGTCTAAATTTCAGAAATTTATATTCAAAAGGAATTGCTCTATCTCCCTATAACTTCCAATCATTTGTCATAATTATTTCCCCTGGGACTATAAAGAACAAATCAAGTGAGTCTAGTGACTTCTCTTATGGCACGACTCTAAATATTTGAAGATGTCTGTCAAGCTTCCCTTCCCTCCACCAATTCTTCTCGGAGCTAAATGTCCTTAGTTTCTACAAATATTTCTCGTTTGCTTGTCAGCTCCCCACGTGATATGTCACCCTCCTCTGCACAGTTTACAGATGGCATGTGATTATTAAACATCCCTTTAGGGTACCTTCCTCGCCTTCATACTCCATTATTATTCATATCATCTACGATCACACTGGTGTTGTGGGTGCTCACAGTGTCTTGTGGACTGCTTATCGAGTTGAGTCTCCACTAAAACATTAAAGTATTTCATGAATGATGCTCAGAACTGCATCCACCTCACTCTGTTCGTGCCAGCCTTTGTCTTATTGACATGCAAGACCTCTTTATTTATTTTTATTACATTCTGTCTCAGGTTAAATCCATTACAACAACCTCTCAAGGTCCCTTGGAATCTTCATGCCCTTATTCACCACCAATAAACAAAGATTGGTTGCACACCTGGTACGTGTCAGGCAGTGTGCAAGATGTTAATTCTGTGGTCCATTTATTTGATATACCACCCAACTCCAATTGGCCTCTTCACTCCAGGGGCGATTTTCCCTCCCACTTTAATTCATCCACCGCCCCTACATCATGCTGTAACCTTGTTTTCTTCCCCTTGACAGGACGTACATTAAAAACGTTCAACTTTAATACCATCCTAGGTAATTGTTACTCTTCCTTTCAGATCGCTGTTGTCTTCACTCTCAATAAACTGATGAACCTCATAAACACTTCCACCTTGATCCCTTCATTTTCACAACCATTTATCATTTTCTGCATTATCTCACTCTCGTTCTCAAACTGGACCTTGTGGTTGATCATGGGACTGGCCATATTCAGCACCCTCGAGATTATCCGTATTCTGTTTTGTTTTGCATTAATACTATTCTCATTTATATCTTATCCCTTCTGTCAACTCCCTTGCGTGTTCCCAAAGTCAAGCTAATGAGAGCTATGGGAGAAAATCCTAGAATGGCTGACATGCCATTGTTTCAGGATCCAAAACAAGCCACTAATTTTATTTTTCCCTTATGGTAACATTCTCCAGTTCTATTTAGTTATCACATCAGTTTTTAATCTAATATTCCTTTAGTTTTCCCTATGTTTCTCCATGTCATGCACAAATTCAGATACTTATTCTGCTTCAACCAAAGTCCACATTTTTACCCATATGCAAAAGGTCAATTAATATGCAGGGGTTGGGTTCCATTGATGTAGCCCTTTCTCATCCAAACTAAAATTATGCCAAGAAATGGTTTTTCTATACATTTTTGAAAGTATTTGAACTGATGTCTTCACGCAATTATTTAGGTTCTCATTTTATCTCATCTCCTGTACCTTCAGGGTTAATGTGTTCATCATATCATATTCTCATTCAAAGCCACAGCAAAAGGAGTTGATAAAAAAGAAAATGGTTCTCATGCTTCACTTGCTGGTTTTTCAACTAATTGTATCTGATTTTACTTACAACTATTCTTTTCTTTTAAGATTTTATTTATTTACTTGACAAAGAGATAGAGAGCATAAGTAGGCAGAGTGGCAGGCAGAGGGAGAGGGAGAAGCAGGCTCCCCACAGAGCAGGGAGCCCGACATGAGGCTCGATCCCAGGACCCTGGGATCATGACCTGAGCCGAAGGCAGATGCTTAGCCGAATGAGCCACCCAGGTGCCCCTACTTAAAACTATTCTAAAATTACTTTTGACACCAAACATATAGAGCAGTGCTTACAACTTCATGATTGGTATAAATATTATTTTATATGGAATGGTTCAGGTATCCACACAAAAGCAAGAAGAAACAGAAAAGAAGTAAATCTTTTTCCCATTCTTTCTAGTCTCAAAATGTAGTATTGGCCAACCAGCCTTTTTTTTTTTCCTTTATGACCGATGTACCACACGTATCTAGGTATACCCTACAAAAAAACATTATTCTCTTAACATGACTTAATGACATATTTGGAAGAACTTTAGAGATAAATAAAATAATCCAAGCCCCTCATTTAAAAAAAAAAATAAAATAATCCAAACCCCTCATTTAAAAAAAAAAAAACTGTATAAGATATAGACAGTCCAAATCCCTCAGCAATTTAGTACCAGACTCCAGCCGTCTGGTGAAACTAGTGCTTACTCTGTTTTGTACCGAAAGGAGAAACAGATGCACGCTCACTGATTCTCAATGAGATGATAGTGCCTTTTAATACCTAGATCTCTCAAAAAAATAACAATTTGTTTAATAATGATTGCTTTAAAATGGAAGCTTTGATAATCAGATGATTTGGTCCTTTCTTCTTCTCTTCTTCCTTATAAATATATTCATTTTATTACTTACAGAAGACAAATACGTGTAACAAAGAGAGAGTCACATAATTTCTGTTTGACAGACCTCGCGAGTATGAGGAAGGACGGCCTCTAGATAGCCGATTTCCGTTCTTTTCTTTCTAATGTTAATGATGTTATTTAAACTTATTGGATGCACAGCATCAAATGACATTATTTCAAGTGACTTCATGACACAGAGGGTACACTGTGTAAGGAATATCAAGTAGAAGTTCTCAGGTGTTTTTTCTCTTTAAAATGCAAAAGAAGAAATGCAATTACTATTTATTATTTAGTTACCTAATGCCTGCCCATCATGTCTTTTTGAATTTGGCCCACTAACTTATAATTAAAAGAATCATTATCTCTGCTGGATGTGGGCACAGAGTCACATTATTTCCGTGAAAGCCTGTCTGCTGTCTCACTTTAATGAAAATTTAAACCTCTTAGAATGGCATGTGGTACCTAGGATGATTTTTCCTTTGTCTGAACAGAGTTACAAAGGGAAAGAACCCCTAGACATATAAGTCCCTGTTCCTTTCCATAGACTCTTGTCTTCCAATCATCCATTTTCTGTTTTTGAGATTGATGAACACAGTATCTATACAGTGCCTTAAGATTATAACTTAGTAGTGCAGAAACAGAACAATTGGACTTCCTCCCACTTTCAACCCAGATTTATTTGGCTTTTTTTTTTAATCATGGTAAAATATGCATAGCGTAAGGTGCACCATTTTAATCATTCTTTAGTGTATGACTCACTGGCATTAAGTTTACTCATGGTTGTACAGTTACTACCACTGTCTATCTCCAGAACCTTTTCATCACCCCAAACAAAAACTCTATCCCCATTAATCAGTAACTCCCCATTCCCTTCCTTTCTTAGGCCGTGGTAACCACTGTTCTTTTTGTCACCATGATTTTGCCTACTGTAAGTTACCTCATCTAAATGGAATCATAGAATATTTGCCCTTTTGTAACTGTCTTATTTCTCTTATCATCACGTTTCTGAGATCCATCTATTTGTGGTGTATTACAATAATTTGTTCTTTTTTTATTGCTAAGTATAATTTCATTGCATAGATACACATCTTACGCTTTTCTATTCCCCTGTTTATGAATATTAGATGGTGTTTAATTTGGGGCTGTTATAAAGAAAACTGCTACAACATTTTAAACAAGTCTTTTATTGACACAAACTTCCTCTGGGATAAGTATCTGGAGGGAGAACTCTTGGGTCAGAACTTAGATAAATGTCTTACTGGATTTGAAACAGTTTTCCAAAAGTTTTTGCTAATTTGAGTTCCCAGCAGCAGTGTATGAAAGTCCTGGTTGTCTAATCTTAACCAGCACATGTACTGTTTGTATTGTTTGACTTGTTAATCTTAGCAAATCTAAGGGGTATGTAGCCATATGTTGTTGTGTCTATAATTTGTCTTTCTCTTACAACTAAAGATGTTGAACATCATTTCATATGTTTCTTGGACATTTGAACATTTTATTTTTCCCATTTTTTAAAAAGTTAGGTTGTTAATCTTTTAAATTATTGATTTGTCAGAATTCTTTAGCATTCAGTAAACAAGCCAAATAGATTTTTGTATTGTAAATGTTTTCTCCAATCTGAGACTTAACCTTTTCAATTTCTTAATGGTGTCTTCTGATGAGCAGAATTTTCCAATTTTGTTGAAGTCCAAGATATTTTTTTCTTTTGGTATTAATGCCATTTATGAGCCAAGAAACCTTTGTTTACCCAAGGTATGGAGCTAATCTGTGTTTATTAACTTTTCTATTTAGCCCTATGACCCATCTTGAATTAATTTTTGTATGTGACTCGAAGAGGCCAAGATTTTTTTTTCTATATAAATACTCAGTTTTATTAGCACCATTTGTTAAAAGACTCCCCTTTCCTCTTTGAATTATTTAGTGTCTTTGCTGAAAACAAATGACATAAATGTTTGTATCTATTTATGGACCCTGTTCTGTTCCATTGATCCATTTGTTTATTCCTATGCTAATACCATGTTGTCTTAATTACTGTACATTTATAGCTAGTCTTGAAATCAGGTCGTGTAAGTTTGCCAATGTTGCTGTTCTTCTTCAAGATAGAATATTACTATTTCCTTTTTAGACCGTTATTCTGCATAAAAAGCATATAATCTTAGTAGGAAAATGTTCTAAATTCCCAGTAGGACCTAGACCATTAGATTCTCCTTCATAATTGAGTAAGAACTTTCTGCTACGTACGTGTATACATGGGTGATTGAGATAAAGCTAGAAGAGGGTTAATGTTTTTTGGAGCGATTTTTTTTTTTTTAAGTAGACTCCACACCCAGTGTGGGCCCAATGTGAAGCTTGAATTTATGATCCTGAAATCAAGATCTAAGCTGAGATCAAGAGTCTGACACTTAACCAGCTGAGCCTCCAAGACACCCCTGAAGTGCCTTTTATAACCAGGCATTCTGAAAAAGTTCTTTCCAGATCTTGTCATATTTAAATTTAACTCTCACAACAAACTGTCTGATTTATTATTTCCATTAGTAGATGAATAAACTGAGGGTTAGAGAAGTTGAACCCAAAGGTTCAACTGGATTTCCTTTCATTCTTGATGATCATGGCCAACAGTAATCATCCTGAATGATAACATAGGGTGCCTGTACTATGGTGGACAATTGGATTTTCAGCTAGAGGCAGGTGTGTCTATACTTCCTAGACAGTTGTCACATTGAATATACGTATAATTCAAAGAGTAGTTTTAATAATTCCATAACAACTTAGTGGCTCCTCCAAAAAATCATATCCAAACTGATGAAGTACTAAATTCTACCCCTGATAGTAATAATACACTATATGTCAACTAAATTGAATTTAAATAAAAAATTTAAAAATATATATATCCAAGAGTACTTTATTTAAAAGTAAGTGGTATATGTATCTACAATGTAATATTATTCAGCCATAAAAAAAGAATGACATCTTGCCATTTGCAATGACAGGGATGGATCCTAGAGAATATAAAGCTAAGCGAAATAAATCAGAGAAAGACAAATACCATATGATTTCACTCATATGTGGAATTTAAGAAACAAAGCAAATAGGCAAAGGAAAAGAGAGAGAGACAATTCAAGAAACATACTCTTATCTATAGAGAACAAAGTGATGGTTCCCATGGAGGGGTGAGTAAAGAGATGGGTGAAATTAGATGATGGGGATTAAGGAGTACACTTGTCGTGATGAGTACCAGGTGATGTGTGGAAGTATTGAATCACTAGATTGTACACCTAAAACTAATATAATACTGTATGTTAACTACACTGGAATTAAAATGTTTTAAAAGCCAAGATTAAAAAAAATAGTAAATAACTGAATTACGTAACAGATTCATCCTCCAGATATTGAGACTAAAAATGACAATACATACATACATACGTAAATAAATAAATAAATAAATAAATAAATAAATAAATAAGAGTGGGGTTGCGATAGAAGTCATATTCTGATTCCCATTGTTTTTCAAAATCACTATTGACTGTAAAAAGTCATATAAAAATAGCCCTTTTTTCTGCCAAAAATATCTGACAAATTGAGCTGACAGCTTTAAGCATTGATAGTTGCAAAATTACCATCTTATTCACATAATCGATTTAAATAAACAACTAGATGATTATCTGCTTGCCACCACTGATAAAGACCTTAACACACAATTGGGCTTAACCTTTAAATCTATTACTTACTGAGAAGTCCTAAGAAAACAAGTTGCCTAAAACGTTTAAATCAATTACTTCCTGAAAGAGCCTATTGAAACACTGTGCTTGATTTTCACATGGGAAACTCTGTGTTTCTCATATTCTTTGAATTTATCTAGTTTCTAGAGCTGACACATTTTTTCATATCGGCTATTTTTACTTATGGAGAAATGCGCCATATATAGGAAAATTTTTGTTTGCTTTTTACTCTTAACCGATCTTCCAATTTATAATTAGAGGATATAGTGTGCTGAGTTCTAGATGTTCTGGGTGAATCTAGGTGAAATACGGCTTCTAGCATTATGCAATGTGAATGCCTTTTGATGTTAAATGTTAAACTGATACACTGTGGTTAAATTACATAAAATTTAAATATTTTAGAAAAGCCTCGTAAGTATGATAAATAATAAAACAGTCATCTTGTAAGTATGCACCTTAATCCTTGCAAAAATTCTGTGACAGAATTAAAATATTACTATTTCCATTAAAGATGAGGAAATAGAGAGTCAGAGATATTGATGATTTATTTGTCCAAGCTCACACACATTGCAGGGGGTCCTATTTTCCTTATGAGCCTTACAATAGTAGCAGCCTCTAAAAATGATATATAAGATGTAACATTACAGCTAAGGAACTCACCGCCTAGGGGGGATGAGACAAGCAGCCAAACATGTAAAATTGAATTTGGAAAATGCTATGAAAGTGGCACGCTAAGAGGAGAGAACCCGACCCGCAGTATGGGGGACATTAACCCACAGAAGGTGAACTCTGAGAACTTAGACAGCTAATATTTATTGAAAGGACCTTCAAATGTCTGTTATGTGCCATGTGCATTCAATATACCTGAACTTCTTTAACCTTCACAAAAATCCAGCAAAGCCCATTACTATTTTCCATTTTATAGTTGCAGAGACTGGAGGAAAGTAAAGCCCAAAGAAGAGAAAATATGAAATGACCCTTCAAAGCTTCTCCCAGGTGTATCATTCTGTGGTTCTTCAAACTTCCAATAGCCATGAATCATGGCAGTTTTCTTCCTTGTTTCCAGTTATTAATGTGCTCTGCTATAAGCTCTTTAGTGGTGGCTCATGTTGAAAGAGGCCGTGAACCAGAGCTGACTGGTATTCTGATAAATGAGGGAATTCACAAGCAGAGCTTGTAGTGAGGGGGAAATATACCTACAGGAAGGCCCTCGGTCGATTACTGTGTCATCAGGCCCTTTGATTGGAGTTTTCGACATGATTACCGAGAAAAATGCCCCCAAATGTCAAACAATACCTCATAGATTTCCTGCCTTGAGTAAAAGAATTCAAATGTTGTGAACACAATATTACACCCCAGGAATTAGAAAGTTAAGGGGAAAGACCTCTGTTTTTGTTTTTTGGTTTTTTGGTTTTTTGGTTTTGCTTCGGGGGGGATGGAAATGATAAAATGATTTACAGAATTTCAGATGGTCTATTAGAAGAATCCCTTTATTTTGAATACCCAAGGGCTGATATAATACTATAATTTAGGGTTCTTATCTTAGCATGTGAAAGTGCCACATAAGCAAAATGGTAACATCATACACATTTTAATCAGAACTAAGAGCAACAAAGATTATGCTTATAATTTTACTTCTGTTAGTGAAGAATGGTAACGAAAGAAGTAAAAATATTTAGACACCCAAAATTTTAGTTCTAGAGTCAGAAAAACACTATTTTCTCATCAATGTACAATATACAATGAGAAACAGTCATGCTTCCACTGCTTTCCAGAAGGATAAATAACAGAGTTTTAATTATTTTTATATTAGACAATTTTTTCTCTGGGGATTTCTTTTTTAAAGGGAAGTGATGTCAGATGAAATTATAGACAAATGCTGGTATTTAAAATGTAAATTAAGAAACAACAAGCACAAGTGCACAGAAAGCTTTCCATCTTCAATTATTCCTTACGTGGAATACTTTTGCGTTTCTGAGGTGGCCTCAGCCCACCCTGAGCCCTACCGAAAATCTGCTCTAACTGCTGTGGGATCAACAATTGTCTCTGTGATTGCCGTAGTTACGGTCAATTTTATATATGAAAAGCAAAGAAATAATATAACTTACCAATCCTGGTTCCATTGTCCAAAGGATCAGAAATAGAGCTATCGGGGCGCCTGGGTGGCACAGCGGTTAAGCGTCTGCCTTCGGCTCAGGGCGTGACCCCGGCGTTATGTGATCGAGCCCCACATCAGGCTCCTCCGCTATGAGCCTGCTTCTTCCTCTCCCACTCCCCTGCTTGTGTTCCCTCTCTCGCTGGCTGTCTCTATCTCTGTCAAATAAATAAATAAAATCTTTAAAAAAAAAAAAAAGAAATAGAGCTATCAATTGTATCTAGGTAGGAATATTTGTAGAATATGTGTTAGACAATGATCTTCAAGGCATAATAGACTTTGGTGTCAAACAGACCTGATATTAAGTCTCTCTTTTCAGTGACACCTCTATATAGTTAATTCGTCATTTATCCATCTATCAGTACATGAGACTAATACTGGGTCCTCACTCTCATGAGACTGTTGCTCAAATTAAAATATTGTCTCTAAATGCACAGTACCTTGCAAAGGTTCTTATCATCTTCATTATTAATATTTTCATTTGTCTCTCAGGCTATTTCTTCTCTCCAAAACCCATTTCTCAAAGTCACTTTTTACAAGCTTGCATTCTGTTAACTCATTTTTAAGATATTTGTAATAATGACAGATATTTTCATTTCCACAGAGTTTTGTTCCATTGTGTGTATATGTTGCTTAAATGCCTCGAAGAAATATCCTAAGAGCCTTACCCTGTGCTCTTAATGCAAAAGAACCATCGAAAAGTTGTATGGGGTTGGGAAGACCTCAGAAATGTTGCCTCTTTGACAATAGAGATTTTTGAGCTTCTGAAAGGACCTTAGTTCGTACACATTATTGGGCTGTGAAGTGAGGGCATTCCAGTAGGATGCGTCTGAATGATCCAGTGCAGAAAGACAGCAAGGTGTGGTGCAGTCAAAATCTGGAACTCAGAAAGGTCACCTGGTATCTTAAATGTATGAGTGTCAAAGGCTTGGCTGACCTGGAGAGAACGGAGCTGCTAGGTGTCAGAGTGTCCCATCAAGACAAAAGGCCAAAATGGAAGTAACCTTCAAGTCTTTAGTCGCTTTGCTGCAATAATATAAGCAAGAGGCAAACCAGAGGTAGCACCTGACTCTCCCTGCTCCGTTTTCCCCCCGGAATGGCACCTGCTCCGTTTTCCCCCCGGAATGGCACCTGCTTCATTTTCCCCCCGGAATGGCACCTGCTCCGTTTTCCCCCCGGAATGGCACCCGTGAACGTCGGTTGGATCAGCACAGACACTGTGCTGTCTCGCTGCCGTTGGAGGGTTGTCTCACTGCCAAGGGAGCGGTTCCTGCAGTTTTGTGGACCTTGGAGCTGGAGGTTGGGAGAAAGGGCTAAAAGAGGAAAGGTGCTGAGTACTGAGTCAGAGTGGAGAAAAGTGTTTGCATGGCTTGTCTTCTTTCTGCAGAAGGTGGCCTGCACACAGGTGCCTGAGGAAAAGATATTTGTTTGAGGCCCCAAAGAAAAAAGCCTCTGTATGAAGGTGTCTGGGCTGGAAATGCAGAGATGCGTCGGAGCCCTGCCATTGCCAGCTAGGGGTCCTGAGGCCTTGACTGCGACTGCCTTCAGAGGCTAGAGTGCATTGGCTGGGCCAAGTAGCATGCGGGAGGGCAGCTTCCCTCCAGGGGTCTTCCAGGGAAAGCCTTTGTAATCCCCTATGGTCAGGCCTGAAAAAAATCATGTAGGGTTTTAACCAGAAGCCAGACTCCTTAATGAGAAGCAGTTCCGTAGGTATCCAGGAATAGTGAAAACAGGAACTTCTTACAACTGGCCCAGCCCTTTGGCTTTCCCTCTTCTCTTGACTTGCAGTAAAATTTGTAAAGCAGAAAAGGAGCTGTGGATTTATATTAAAGAAGAAATTACGGAAGAATACTAGGAAGACTGAGATCCAGTACATGGTGAGGAATAAGGAAGAATCTACAGTAGCTGCAAATTTCAGAGCAAGAGGAGTTATGTTAAGTCTGACTTAGACAGCAAAAGAGACTGAATTAGCTACCGTGGAGCCTTCAAAAGGACCGTCAGTTTAACAATATATGTTTCCAATGGGGAAGGCAGGAAGCTACAGTTTGTTGTTCTAGATTGCATTTAGGATTAAATGAAATGACATATAAAGAGCACCTTGTACATTATCTGAAACAGTATTTGCTCAATCAATATCTGTTCCATTTTCCCAGGAAAGTGGGAGAGGAGTGGATGGAAAAATAATCTAATCAACAAATATGTATTAGAGACCTAGTCCTGCAAGATTTATTCTTGATCAAAACAACTAAACAAATACTATAAAACAAGGTTCTTGCCTGTAGAGAATATTTACTCTTATCGGGGAGATGGAAAATGAAATTTAACTCTATCACGGTAGTTTTTAGGAACTAAATGATTTTGAGAAGTAACATGATACCACTGTCAATGACAACTCATTGTTGGGGTTAAGAATTTAAATGACTTTGCAACATATGTCAGATAGTCCCCATACAGACTACTGGTCAGGTTTGTTATTTTTTGTTTGTTTTTGTTTTTGTTCTTGGTGTTTTTGTTTTTGTTTTTTGGGGGTTTTTTTTGTTTTTGTTTTTGTTTTTGTTTTTTTGAAATTGGCCCCTATCCCATTCTCCAGCCTCTCAATGAAACACACATCATTCTTAGGAAATAAAATCCCTTTTATTCCCCAAAGATGTCCAGACCTACCCTTTGGTGTAGAGGAGAATGATGAGGGTGCGTGTGTGGTCCCTGACACCTGGCCGGTGAGCCTGTAAGGTTGAGACACTCACTTTGCATCCCTCATTTTGAGATATGACACCACGGTGAGTGGTAAGGAAGAGGACCCTAAAGTTATAAAAGCCGCCCGACTGTGATTTAAGAAGGAACAATTTCAACATGTTGAACTGATGTGATTCTAAGCTGTAGGTATTTCTGGATTCAAAAGAGAAGCAGAATGATGAGAAAAGCCATCTTACTTTGGTGACTGTGGCACAGGGGCTGGCACTGAAGGAAATGTCACTTGAGCTGTCAAGAAGTTGGGTCCTCATTAGGAATGTGAAGACAACTTCTGGCTGTAGTGTAGGTTTTTGGGGAAAAAAAAAAATCTCTCTGTTAAAGAATTATCATGCAGTACAGCTGGGGGAAGACACTTCAACAGTGACCACAGGGAAACAAATCAATCCAAAGCCTGAGAGTTCAAGATGACATTGGTACTTGGCTGCTATCTTTAGCAATCATGTGTTAAGGATCTTCTTGTGCCAGACGCTGAAAATCATTTCAAATGTCTACCAAGGAGACTACGCTCTAAGCAACCAGAGGCTAACAAATGAGAGGAGGCAGGGACCAGTTGTCACTTTGTTTCTGAACTATTCACGGGAGTTTTCATATCAATGTAATCAAAAGATGTAAACTTGGTAGACTCATGGAATGATACTTCAGGGTGCTCTCAGGAAGGAGTTAGAATAATTTACTGGCAGCCCATGTGGCGTAAGAGGCTGCAAGGAAACGTTAGACTCTGGGAAGTTTGTTAACTATGGAAAAGCAGGATTCAGGCTCCACCTTTAAGTGAGAGTTTCATGGAGTGTTAGCCATATAATATTCACATGTACAACATGGTTATTCAGCTGTGGTGAAAGGGTGTGAAAAGCTATTCTGTCTCTACAAATTCAACTGCTTTTTTTTTAGAAGAAATCTAGTCCTAAAAAAATGTTCTCTTTATTGTTCTTAATTTTTTTTTAATTAAATCTGCAGTGGATTCAGCACTCAAGCAAGCTTGTTAGGAGAAAGAGAACAAGATGTGAGTTGTTCTCAGGTTAATTTGTCAAGTGCAGTGCCCTAACATTCTCAGCAAAACATTACAAGACACAAAATAGTCTCCCTTACAATTATGAAAAGTATGAGCTGGCTTTTGCATCTTAGACACAGTTTTGTATCAATGAACAGTCAAGTTATTTTGCTGCCGCAGATGTAACCAGATTTAATCCACTTTCTCCTGGCACACTGAGCGTTATTCTATCCACCATGGGAAGCTGAAGGTTCTTCATGGGAAGTTTGATATTTTAGTACTTCAATTTCACTTTGTGCACTTGAGAAATACTTCCCTTCAAAATATGAACCACCCACAGAAAAGTTGATGTTCCAATTCTAGTATCTACGACTCTACAGACTTAGACTTCTAATCAGGGGTGAGGTGCCTATGACCGATTAATGCCATGTGATCTTCAGAATAACTTCACAGGACTTGAACCAAACGTTCTAGTACAGATACGTTTTTGTTATATATTGTGTAACAAACCATCCAAAACCTTAGTAGCTTAAAACAATAACTATGTGGTTATCTCTTGTGATTCTGTGGGTTGACTGTAGTCAGCTGTGTAGTTTTTCTGTTCTGTGTGATGTGGGAGGGTTGGCATCTGACAGAATCACCCAAGGTGGCTTACTTGCACTGCTGGCTGTTGGCTTGAGCTTGCTGGGAACTTGATGGGGACTGTTGATTTCTGTGCCTCTGTTCTCCTAATGTGACCTGTCCATGAAGCTTGAACTTCTCACAGTATGGCCACTGGATTTTAAAAGGGAGTGCACCCGGTGGGATGGGACTACACAAGGGTCTGGTTCATTGGGGCCCATTTTTAGAGACCAGAAAACACCAGTTGGATCTGGCTTATCTATACCCAATATGTATATATCCCAGAATCATGGTATGTGGGACTGTCCACAAGATACCAAAATTGAGATTGCCCACGTTATATTCACTAATTCACCTGACTTTGGGGGTCTAAGCAAGATATCCTATTATTTTAAATGATTAGTTGAACTTTTTCATAATTTCATTCTAAAATGTGAATTAACATCAGGGGTGGTTTGCTTACTTAGGACATTAAATAGTTTTCTCACTTGTGCCTGAACCTCAGTATCCTGAGAAAATATAATTAGAGCTATGCCTTTGGGATGTCAAAAATGTCATATTACCATAGCCCATGCTACAGGGAATCTTAGAATCCATCTAAGTCACCTCCTGTGTTGTTACAGAAGAAAAGCTGAGACCTGCGAGGTTGTATTTGCTCATATCCCTCTTCCCCGCTTCTCTCAGCACTGTTTCTCCATTGTTTGCTTCATGGATTGTGGCTCAGGTATGATTTTATTTGGAGTCCAAGTCCAAAATAAAATAAAATTTGGAAAAGAGGCAACATAGAGAGTGGCTAAGTGCAGGCTCCAGAGCCAGACTGCCTTGGGCTGTGACTGAAATCCTGTGTCTCAGTTTCCTCATTCATTTTATAAAGGAAAGTAACAGGACCTGCCTCGTGGAGTTTTTATGAGGATTGCATGAGTTTATATTGATAAAGTGCTTGGAACTACTCCTGGCCCATGAACAGCATTATGTAAACGTTAGTGAACTAAATGCTTTGCACCAGAGATAAAGGAAAATGAAAAGAAACATCAGATGTGTCAGCTTATTCTTCAAATTCAGGTCCTAGTAGTGACCTGTTCCCTCTGATGATGTTGTGTTTTTAGACACGAAAACGGTCTCCTTAAGCAAAACTCTCTAAGAAATTATCACCTGCTCCCACTAATAATAAATATTTCATGGTTAGCCTTAAATTTCACTTAGGATGCCATAGACTGTAAGTCACTGAAAACCCTATTCAGTAGCCTCAAAAATAAGGGATATCTTATCTGCTGTCTCTGAGCATAACCCACAAAGTCAGTCATGCCTTGACTTCCTGTTTCTAGGCCTCCATAAGTCACTTACGTCTACTTCATTCCAACTTCCTGGCTGCCTCAGGGGTCTAAGCCTGTCACTGTAGCTCCTGGAGGTGTGTGGCATCCTGCAGCCCTCCCAGGTCTGTCTGGGTGTGGGTTCTGCTGCACTCTCTCGGGTCCTTGTCTGCCACCATTTCTGGTACACCATATAGCATGCCGGTGGTGTTGAGTAGTTCTCCATGGGGCTTGTTAACACCGTGGCCTTCACCCAGGTATGAAAGACTAGGTCCCTTCATCTTTCAGATTTCCCCTGAACCTCTAGAGTCTCTGTCATTTGCCACCACTATTTCCAGACTTGGCCCAGGGGCCAGGCTCCAGGACCCTTCTCTGGAATGATCCAAATCTAGCCTCTTTCTCCTTTACCCAGTTAATCATTATTGTCGAGCAGGGGTTTCTTGCCTATTCACTTAATTTACTTTCAGTCTTATATTTACAGCCCTAACTATAAACTGGTTCCCTTTATGGCTTTGTCTTTAGCATATGAAAATACTCAGCTTTCTTTGTCTGTATGGAGCTGGGAGTTGTCAGAACATGGTTACTTGGATATGGGCAGGGTCACACAATAAGGAAATGAAATAATAAATATCTCAACTAGTATTTCCTAATTTTATCTGGACCAACTAATGCGGTCACTTATAGTGCAAAGGAAAATAAATAGGTGAATTAAAGCAACAAAAGCGTTAAATACATCAGGACAACAATATAGAAGATACCTCAACCTATTTAAACTGCAAACTTAAAGAGTTGCAGACGGTTACTACAAAAATTCAGGATTTACTTCAGGACTAAATTGGTTAAGGAGGGCCTTACGGAGAAAGTGGGATTTTTATCTGGGTCATGAACAATGAGTAGGAGTTGAAGGAGAATGGAGGATCTCTCAGGGCACATTTCTAAGTGGAGGAATAGGAAGAGTAATCCCATAAAGCCTGGATTATAAAGTGTGTTTGGATGGTAACAGAGTGAACATCTGCCTGTAGTTCCAAATTTATGGAGAGCAGTCAAAGCTGGGACTCTAAAGGAGGTTAGAAAAGAAGATAAAATTCGATGTATCCTATAAAAGGTGGGTGACTTTCCTAAGGTGATCAAGTCAGGGAGTTCTTATGTTCTAAGTAAAGGAAACATCAGGGATAGAGGCACAGAAGTGATAGAGTTTGGGGAGGCTCAGAGAATAGAGAGCACTCATTTTTACTGCAGTAAAGACTACATGGTAGAGTATTATGGATTATGAAGCTGTATAGATTGGGCCTGGACAGTGGCACAGGTTACTTTTAGGAACCAACCCGGAAGTGGCTATCTCTTCCCCATTCTGTAGACTGAAATATAATCAAATGGCCCTCAGTCTAACTATCAGGGAAACTGAGAAATGGTCTTTCTGGGTGCCCAGGAGGAAGAAACAGTATGGCAAGTAATATCATACGAACTTCCTGAATTTTTATATCTAAAATAATGTTCTGTGAGAAGAGGACAAGGAAAGGCATCTCAAAGTAAAGTTGTATTTTTTGGTGCAAATGTGTCCATTTCCAGGAAAATCATATGTACCTACAAGTAGTAAGATTATTTTGGCAAGCTGACATTAAATTCACCTACTTACATATTTCAATCTCACAAACATCACAACACAGACATATAATTAAAGAGGGAAAAATAATAACATGGACACTAGCACTTTTGGTTTGGTTTTATTCTGTTTTGAATGGCAGGTCATATAAAAGATCATGACCAAAGTTGATTTGTTATAGCCATTAAATTAAATCATTTTATAAGCTGTCATTGTTTTAAAAAATCTTATTGTCTGAAGCTGACTATTTGCCCAATTACTTAATGGAGACTGACTTGAGATTGCTCTTGCTTGGGACTTAGTCATGTTTGGTTTGGTTACCCTCAACAGGGTTTCCTTTAAAGTCTATTGAACTACAAAAAATCTGCTTTTCTTCTTAACACAGTCATAGAATTCTTTTCCTACCTTTTAGCCCTGAACCAGAGAGCTTTACTACCCATGTGGACACCCTACTTAATATTCTAGTTTAACAATTTTTTTACTTTCTCAGATCTAGTGGCCTTTCAACCCATTAACTGGTCTGCAGCTGCTCTTTTATCCCTTGGCTTTGTAGACTGCAAGGAACATAGTAGATGCTCAGTAAACATTCACTGGATGAATAAATGGATTGATGTTGGATGCTCCATAAATACAGAATAGATGCAAATGAACTGTTGTTTGTCGACCAGTATCCATCCCACTCTTTGTCTTTAAACAGCACCTTGATTTTAATTGCATATCCAAACCTCTCTGGCACTTTCCATATAGTTTAGGAGGTGCTGACCCCAATGTAAGATTCAGAGATGGGTCCAGATCAGTCTATGACAATTTTGGTAATCCTACACCCTTGTCAACGATTGCTTACAGAATGGTTCTGTGAACAAATTCTGGCCAATGAGAGTTGAGGAAAGGATTATGAAGGGATTTTAAGAAAATCTTTCCTTGTTCTTAGAATGAAAAACCACTTTTACTTTCTTCCACTGGAAGCGATTAAGAACACATGTGGTCTTAGTTGCTTGCTGGTGGCACCTAACTTATGACCCTGAAGGAAGCCACATTGAGGACGAAGTCTCTCCATGGAAGATAATTGAGCCTGGAATATATCCAAGAAACAAAGCCAGAGCTGGGGTCCTACCAGGTGGGAAGTTCCCACCCCCATCCTACCTCCGCACTTCCAGTTACATAAGCCAGTTAAACTCCTTATTGTTTATGCCAGTTTGAATAAGGTTGCTGGTTACTTAATATCAAAAGTACCATCATGTTATAAAAATTCCTAGCCAGTTAGGAAAATTAGATGGTGAGTTTATTTTTTCAGTTTTTATTTCAATTTTTTTATTTAAATTATAGTTAACATATGTGGTAAAATTGGTTTCAGGTGTAGAATTTAGTGATTCATCACTTACATATAACACCCAGTACACATCCCAAGTGCCCTCCTTAATACTACTATTCTGTTATATATATAAATATATGTATATATTTATACATTCTTCTTTATTCATTCATCAGTCGATGGACATTTGAACTCTTTGTATGATTTGGCTATTGTTGATAATGCTGCTATAAACATCAGAGCACATGTGCCCCTTCGAATCAGTATTTTTGTGTCCTTTGTGTACATAGCCAGTCTGCAATCGCTGGGTCATAAGGTAGTTGTATTTTTAAATTTTTGAGGAACCTCCGTACTGTGTTCCAGAGTGTCTACATCCAGAGTGTCTGCACCGTTTGCATTCCAACCAACAGTGTAAGGATCCCCCTTTCTCCTCATCCTCGCCAACACCTGTTGTTTCCTGACTTGTTCATTTTAGCCGTTCTGACTGGCATGAGGTGGTATCTCATCGTGGTTTTGATTTGTATTTCCCTGATGCCAAGTGACATTGAGCATATTTCATGTGTCTGTTGGCCATCTGGGTGTCTTGGGGAAAATGTGTGTTCATGTCTTCTGCCCATTTCTTAGCTGGATTATTTATTTTTGGGGTGTGAAGTTTGATAAGTTCTTTATAGATTTTGGATACTAATCCATTATTAGATATGTCATTTGCAAATATCTTCTCCCCTTATATAGGTTGCCTTTTCATTTTGTGGATTGTTTCCTTTGCTGGGCAGAAGCTTTTTATCTTGATGAAGTCCCAGTAGTTCATTTTTTGTTATTGTTTCCCTGTGTCAGGAGACGTGTCTAGTAAGAAGTTGGTACAGCTGAGGTCAAAGAGGTTGCTTTAAAAGAAGACAATAAAGCTTCCCTCCTTTGCTGCCCTGCAGGGATTGAGAAATATGCTTTTTTTGTCTGTGTATGACCACTAAATAAAAAATACAAATATTTGAATAATTCAAAGAAAATTGACAACTAAGTATGTGTTTCTGGGAAAGGTACTTTTTGGCAGTTCAGAGCAAATGTCTTTGCTTGAAAGTTCCCAATTTACCCTCTGTGGATAGAAAATCAGGATGACTGCTCTTGCTTCTTTTTGGCACTTTCAGGAGTTAGTTTGTATTTCTTTAACATAAAAAATTTCAGCACAGAGATTTCTCTGGTTTCCTGCCGAGTTTTCTTGCATTAGGACAGCTGGATCAGGCCCGGTGAGAATGTGTGCTTTGAGTCGCCACAGTTATGAGATTTAAGAACTTATATAATTTGCAGAGATGTTCCTTACATTTTCTATTCTATCATTTAGTTAAAAAAAAAACCTGTTTTCTTTTATTTGAACAGACAGTTCTTATGATGTTATAATTAGCTTTTAACAGAAACAAAAATAAATTGTCAATGCGAACAGTGTATTCTAAAGTAACCTGGCTCGATACCTCTCCCAGAGACGTCTCAATACTAAATGTTGGCAGAAGGTTCTATTAAGTCACTTGTTTTTGACATTTTTCGTAATTAGCTTTTTATGACATATCAAGGGCTGCTTATGTAAGTTTGGGGTATTTGGAGTCTATTCTATGAAGGAAAGAAGGATGAAAATATATGTGCAAATTAATGAAGATAAAGCAGAAATCTTTGCCCTGGAAATGTGCAGTAGAGTTAGCTACTTGCTTATTGTGCCACATTTGACTCTGAGCTTCTTACTGTCCAAGGCATAAAGTAAACAAAAGAAACATAGCAAACATATGTTCGCTGTAATAGAAGCATGGCAGTTGAAAGATACGTTTTTCCCAAGTGCTAAATTTCAAAGGGAACTTATTACACGGATAGTTTCTTTCTGGGTAGATTTTACCAAAAACATAGCCATGTGGTTATAGGGTTAGCATTCATATCAATATTCAATAAACACTAATGGCATCATAATTAATTGTAAACCTCTGACGACATTGATAAGGGAGCTAAAATAATAACTTCCAGGTATATTATTCTCTTATGATCAGAATCTTATAGGCATTAAATCAAATTATATTTTCCATCATGGAATAATCTCCTGAAAGTGTGACTGGGTTTTTGATGAGAGCTAGAGAAAGAAAATTTGAAAATAAAGCCCCTCACATGGATCTGAAGTACAGATCTTCTAGGGTGCTGAAAAATCAATAACATCATAAAAATCAGACTCGTGATGGAATTCTGTCTCTAAGAAAGAAGTTTTCCAAGTATTCGAAGAAAAAAAAAAAAGGATGAAGTTGAACTTCCCTCAGGAAGTGGTTTTTGATATATGTTGATGATCAGATTAAGTGGTTTCTATTACTATATCAATGGTTAAAAATTCACTGTATAGAATATTTGCATTCTGGATTCCACGAAAGAAATAATAGGGTTTTGCTGTAAAAACATCCATTTTTTTATTAAAAACAAAAAAAGAAAAAAATTCAGAGTAAATAATGAATGCAGAATGCAATGAAATAAATTACTCCATCCTGAAGAGCCGACGTTGGAGTTGCAGCTCCACTGCTAACAGAGGTTATGTCTTGGGACAAGCAACTTGGCCATCAGCTGTTTCTAGCTGATCCAGCCATCCTTCCTATACTTCAGATCCTTCTGCATTGTTTCCCTCCAACCTGGCCTGGTGCCTACCCAGCTCCCTGACCTACAGGTTAGGCAGCATCGTCCCCATTCTCTTCTCCTTCCTTCCCCAGGTTTCTGGAAGACCCATCCTTTCTAGCGTCCATCCCTCTCCCTGTGTTCCATAGCTTCCAGAGTCCTCAAAGATCTCATGTCTCACTCTGATTATCCTCTCACTCTCTTAGATCTTCAACTTCTCCATCAGTAGCCTCTTCATTTACATTTGACATAATCAACTTTCTAACACAGTAACAAAAGGTGTGTTTTAACTTCTTGTCCTCTGTCCTTCACTTCACAGCAGTGATTTTTAAAGGCATCCACACTCAGTGTCTCCAATTCCTGTGCCCCTCCTAACTCTGCAAACCACGCTATCAGACTGTTGCTGCATTATTTCCTGAATCTATTCTCATGAAGGTCATCTATGACTTCTGTGTTGTTCTTTCTTAATTGTTGAGCCTGGTTTATCACTCCCTTTTCCTGGAATGCATCTTGTCCTTCTGTTCATCCTTCTGCATCTCCTTCGTGGCCTCCCTTCCCTTTATCTACCCCTTGAATGGGGACTACTTGGTCTCTTATATAGTTGTTTCCAGTCCCATCCCGTGATCTTTTTATTGGACTCCATCCCTTTTCCTCCTGATTTCTGACTGATGTGACTAAAGCACCTCTATGATTATATCTTTCCTGCTCGAAAGTCCCCATAAATTTTCCCCATTGCCTGCAAACAGCCTGATTTGAGCCTGACAGAGTCAGCTTTACCACGATCAGCTTTTATCCCACCACACAAAACCTCTGTCTTCTATTTTTAGCGTGCCTTCTTTCCTACTTCACATTAACCCCCTCCCCATTTTGCATTTCCACGTCTTTTAGTTAGGATTAATTCATTTACATGGACATGAGCATTGTGCTATGTGTTCTATTGATATAATTAACAATAACATGAATATGGTTCCTGAATTAAGGCATTAAATAATCAATAACTCATCCAGATCGTACCTATAAACTCAAATCCCAGTTCGCAAGGAATCTTCCTACCCTTTACATAATCCTAATCCCTGTTGAGAATAAATTTGAATTTTCTCTGAAATCACATACATTTATTAAGAGTATTTACAGCTACATAGAGTACTATCCATGTTGTGTACAGGTACTTCAACGAAGAGATATAGGAATGACCAATAACAATAAGAAGGGATGTTCAATATCATTAATCATTAGGGTAGTGAGCTCATTGATGAAGCACTTACCCCACCGTCATCTATGATTTGTCATCTTCAGTACACTGAAGTGGGTAATAAATGCATCTTCTCCCCTATTACTTCGATATTCTCCCTCCCACCTTAGATTCCCACAACACTACCTGTTTCAGGGGAGTCACCAAATGCCTCTTTCTGTTGAGGTTTCTTCGTCTCAACCCACTAGGCTGGGTCTGGAATAACCCCAGGAAGATGTTATCTGAGATGGCCCACCTCCTCCACAAGAAACATGTATATTTGGCCTGCCAAATAGGGAGTGCAACCCTCCATTCTGAAACTACAGATAAAACAAAGAAAATTATAAAATCTCTTTGAAAAATCTTTCATTTTTTTTTAAAAAAATTAAGCATAGAAAGAAGGCAGAATCCTATAAGAAAATGAGCTCCATACTAAAAGTTGGTTGTTATAGTTGCAGAATTATGTATAAATATCTGCAATTACCCTTATAGATTTCTAATATCCTATTGGTGGATATATTTTCCAAAAAAAGCAATCAAAATAGGAGCCAAGAAAAAGTTGTTTGATTTAAACCAAATGATTTTGTCTAGTAAAAAACCTCAACCATGCTGCTTCAGACCCTTCTTCGCTATATTTGACCTATGGTTTTTGCAAGAAACCTCTTCAGATGCTATGTTGCCTGTGTCTCTATGTATATTTGCAGGTGCTTATTTATATGCTGCATAGGATGAGATGGTCTACAGTAAAAAGAAAAAAAACAAAATAAAAATAAAGTATTAGGACATGATAAAAATAGACTTCTTACATGAGAAAAATGACAAGGAAAGACTAGACTTAATCACTCTCCGGGTTTCAGGTGGTTGGTGTGTAGAGTATTCACAGACAGAAAAATAATTGTAAAATCAGGTTTCACAAAAATACGTGAAATGTGAAATTTATTGTTCAGACAACACTTACTTTGCAGACCCCAAGAGGCATTGTAAAGGTCTCTAGGTCAGCAAGTCAGCATAATCGTAAAGGGTTCAAAAATTCTCTGAGAAAGAATGAGCCATTGCTAGACCCAGCAATAGGAACAGTGAGTACAATCCATCACCAAGTGTCTTGCTAGGTCCTTCTCTATGCCCAGAACTAGGAGAAGGGCCGTGCAACATTGAAGGAGAAGTGGAAGCCCTAGTCACTGAGTTCAGGAAGTTGACTGATCCATGCATTGGGGAGAAAGGCACTCAGAAGACTCGATTATTGATCAAGACAGAGCAGACTAAATTGAGTTAATTAAGCAGTTTGGAAAGAAATCTTATATTTTTAAAATCTCAATTTATGGCTATAGCTTTCATTTGTATAGTATTTTTCACTCCATCCAATCCTCTCATATTGCTTTCATAAAATGAGGTGAGGAAACTAAGAGATGGAGTCATGTCGCTACTGATGATAATAGGATTAGCGCTTAAATTTCCTGACTCCTAATCCATTCTCTCATTCACTCATTTATTTTACTTATTTTTTTAAGATTTTATTTTATTTTATTTGTTTGGCGGGGGGAGGGAGAGGGATGGAGAGAGAAGCAGGGAGAAGCAGACTCCCCACTGAGCAGACAGCCTGACTCCGGGCTCGGTCCCAAGACCCCCAGTATCATGACCTGAGCCAAAGACAGACGCTCAACTGACTGAGCCACCCAGGTGCCCCTCACTCATTTATTTATACTCATTTTATTCACATTTCTTTCTCTAGTAGTTAATTGAAAATACCACCATATACCAGAAAATAATATAGATAGGTAAATAGATATGAAAAAAATTAGCTTACTTCAACCACAGATATAAATGACCAGAACTCAGACAGCCAGATGAGTCTGAAATGTTTTGATAACCTACCACTGCTGATTCTTACCTACACAGTAGTCCTCCCTTATCCACGGAGAATACGTTCCAAGACCCCAGATGGATGTCTGAAACCACACATAGTACCGAACTCTATATATAGTATGCTTTTTACCTATACATGCCCACCTATATACAGATTAACTTATAACTTAGGCACAGTAACAGATTAATAGTAATAACATAGTAAAATACAACAGTTATAACAATATACATGTAATAAAAGCTATGTGAATATGGTCTCTCCCTAAATATCTTATGGTACTGTACTTTTCTTTCTTCTTGTGATGATGCGAGGTGATAAAACGCTTACTTGATGAGATAAAATGGGGTAAATGAGGTAGACATGGTGACGTGCTATTAGGCTACTCTTGACCTTCTGGATTCATCAGAGGGGTAATTATCTGCTTCCAGACTGCAGTTGACCACAGGTAACTGAAGCCATAGAAAGTGAAACCAAGGATAAGGGGGATTACTGTACTTTTTGAAGCTGTGAAGGTTCCCATTTATCTATCTTCCTAAATTAATGGCCAATATGTATTGAAATCTTATTTTATTTCAGGCAGGATTGTAAGCACCTTATTGTTTCACTTCGATCTCAAAAAACCCCATGAGGTAGCATTTGTTATTCTCTCCATGTTGCAGATGAGGAAATAGAGCAAGATTAAAGAAATTGTCCAAGGCTGCTCCAATAATAGATATCAGAATGAGGATTTAAATTAGAGGTGATTTTTTAATGTCACCTTCAGTTGGGGACTATCTAACTCCAGACCCGGTGCCATGTTGCTTCAATAAGGTACAGAGTAGTTTGGTCTCATTACAACTATTCTCTGAGGAGTTGACAAGTACTCTGAAGAAATTAGCTAATTAACCATCATGTCAACTGTATTGTATTATCGTTCTTTTAATGGAAAGCATCGTGAGCTTTCTCAAAGCCAGCTTAGTGGGAGTGTCATAAAGAAAATACGGATCAAATTTCTCAAACTAAGAATTCTCTCGCACAGATTTAAGGAGTATGATTGAAGCTAATTATAAATCCATGACATTTTTATTTACCTTGGTATGAGAAATCATCCCTCTCCCTCCCCCACCCAATGCCATTCTACATGACTAATGAGTTAATTTAAGAACTGATGCTTCGTCTGAGACAGGGCAATGAAGGATATATAGGAATCAGAGTTAGGTGGCAGGTGTCTAAACAATGCCTGATTAGAGGAAATGTGTTTTCCTTCAAATATGTATTAGCATAAAGTGTCAAATAGCCTCAGAAGTCAAAAACATCCAGGCAGTTTTCAAAGCTAATGAGTGAAGGGATATTTCCAGGGTTCCCTCATTATAAAAGTGAATTATTACTTAGTGTAGGAGAACAGCTAGATGTATTTCTTTTATCAAGCAAATATCTTCACCCTGAGCATAAAAAACAATCATCTGCGAGATAAGCAAAAGGGTTTACTTAAAGCTACTGTGGCTCTTTGCTCTGAAATGATAATATTTCCTTCTGGAAGTACAGAACCCAGTCAGCAAACATGAGAGAAGAGAATGGGCTCAGATTTACCCATCACTAAAGTGGTCATGAATGCCTGAGTGGATGTTACAGGCCGATTATGTCCCCCCAAAATTTATATGTTGAAACCCTATCCTTCTGATGCGATAGTACTAGGAAGTAGAGAATTAGGAGAGGATGTAATTAGGATTAGATGAGGGTGAAGCCCTCATGAATGGGATTAGTGCCCTTATAAAAGTCATGAGAGAGCTTGCTTCCTTTCTGCTCTCTACCATGTGGGCATCCAAAGAGAAAGTGGAAGTCTACAGCCCAGAAGAGGGCTCTCACCAGAGCCCAACCATACTGGCACACTGATCTTACTCTCCCAGCCTCCAAAACTGTGAGAAATAAATGTTAATTGTTTCAGCCACACTGTCTACCATCCTTTGTTATAGCAGCCCAAACGAAGATAGTAAAGTCTGCCTCTGGGATGGCATTTTCCCCAAGTTGTACTGGACTTCTTAGCTAGCATCCCTAATGAGAGAGATTCAAGAGCTACCAGCAACCACATCACCATTAAAATGTAAATTCAGTGCCCACTCCAGTCCAAGTAATCAGAATCAGATGGGATTTCCATTTCTGGCTATCTTTGTGCTTCCCCTTGTCCCCAAGAGGTTCTTAATCAGCAGTGTAATGCTCTTCTAAAATACACATGCCCAGCCCACTACGCTCACCTCTGTCCCGATGCAGGAAACTTATACTCATTTTTTTGTTCTTTGTAAGAACCTAAAATTGAATCAAATAAGACAAGTGTAGGTACAGGCCTATAGACCAAACACTCTCTTTTGCAAATTGTGTTATTCAAGAATCCATTCTATGGTGGTATATAAAAAACACCCTGACATCATTTCTATCTTCAATACGATGTGTAGATACAATGTGTTTTATGTAATTCATTGTCCCTGGTTCTTCTTGGCCAGATATTTAAAGCTAACATCCTGTCTGATTCTAAACACCTTATAATACTTTCAGAAGAGATGATAATTTTCATGCACACATTCAAATGTGTACTGAGAATCGTTCCCCAGGGAGATATTGCACACAACTCAAAGGGTTCCATAATTTAATAGATATTCTCCTCCTCTTTATATAATGAAGAACACTGATAAATTCTAAAAGATAAATAAAAACACTTTGCTGCATAGACATTCTTCCTTAGTCCTTGATTAGAGGTTTACTGGGTGTTTTGAATTTTAAAGAAGGGTGCAAAGTGGCAAATAATCCTAAGTATCTTCAAGAGGTCAATAAATTCATTTCTCTGAAATAAAGAACTCCGTTTATGCCTAGAACAAATCTCATGTTATTTCCATAAGATGAGGAGAGTTGTTTATTTGTAACAAAAGATTGCAAGTATTAGATGGCGATTTTTTTTGAAGTTTTTAAGAATGCAATACGTGTATCTGCGTATTTCTTGGTCTTTCACTGATAAGCATTAAAAATGAAAATCTCCATTGAGAACAGGGTAGGTATATGGGAGAATCAGCTTATGGCCATTCTAACAAAATTAATATGAATATATATCGGAACATTAACCAAAATTAATCTCTGTTACTCTGAATGAGTTCAATATTATATAGAATGCGTACTTTTAAAACATATATCTATATCTTGTTTAACTTTTGCACATTATTTTTGGAAAATAGAAATTTGAAGACATGTTTAATAAAAGCTTTCATTAAGTTTGAGTTAGGAGCAGAAGTATATCTCAGGATGCAAAGGATTGTGACCACTCTTAATACTGCATTTAAAATAATAATGATGAAAAAAATAAATAAAAAACAAAATAAAATAAAATGATAATGATGGAGCAGCCAATGTGTGTACCAAACATCTTCAACATAAAAAACAAAGGAGTTTTGTACTAGGTGCACAATATAGTTTTTATTTGGTTTTATATTTTTTAAATAAAGGCCAATCAAATATTTACTGGATTAGACACCATGTTTAGTAGCTTTAAATGTTACTTTCATACTTCTTGTAATTATACTGTATAAAATTTAAATAATTTCATAATAAACTCTGTCCCTACAGATAGTTTTCTTAATTTTCAACTGTTCTTTTTAGGAACTTTTAAATCATTATTTGTTTTAAGAGAGAGGTACACAGAGTTGAAATGATTTAAACTTTCTATAAGGTATATTCTCTGATTTTAAGTGGAGTATAGTGATTCATAAAGTGTATTCTTTGAATAAGGGATAAATATATTTGGAAAATTTCCTCTCCTTTGTTCTTAAAATTCACAAATCCTATTTCCTATATTTTGCTTCTAATATTCACAAATCCCATCAGCATAGGAAACATTCTGAGGAGTCTTATGGTAGTAAAACCTCTTCAAATTTGTCGCAATAGTCTATAAATTCCTTTTACCGCGAAACTCTTTTACACAGAATGTTGGGAAGTGTTATTAAGAAGAACACCGCTTCGTCATACCTAGTGAGCGATCCCCAACGAACAGTCTTGGCTCAGAGTTTAACTGTCATTAATTGTCTTCTTCCATCATCCCATAGATGGAGTCAGAGCACCTCTGATTCTCTTCTAAATTTGGAAAAGCTGGCATCAGTCCTTCAAGTTCAGTAGCAGTAAGACCTGCTGCTCAACACTTAACTCATTATAAAGTAGTTGTCAGATGGCTCTCCCTTTAGCTCAATAATTCTCATCATTTTTCACTGAATAGAATAAGGGTGAAAAAATCAGCATGGACAAAGCAATATGCCATAAAGTCAAGTAATACGATAGGAACATCTTTCATATCCTGAAAAAGAAATTGTAGCTACTTTCAGAGAGCATGCTTGAGAACTATTATGTAATATTTAGAGAAAGAGGAATCTTACAACTTTTGTTTCAGGATTTCTTATTTAAAGAGTATTATATCATCATTCATCAAGTAATTGTTAAGGATGTTCTATTCACACGATGCCCAGTAGGTGCCCGGAAAGCCAGCTTATGCTTTTGTTCGTAGGAAAGTGCTTCTGTCCTAAACTAAGCATACTCCCTGTCACAAGCAACCAGATGGTATTAGGGATACAGTCTATGGAAAATAGTGTGCTTTTCTTTCCTTCGCTAATGCTAACTAATGAGAACCTAGGTCCTTGGCCTCATTAGCACTAAGTTTTCTGAGCTATAACCCGGCTCAATATTCCTAATAGAAGTGACAGCCTATGAGAAATTAGAGGGGAAAGGTGAATTTTTGCATGTCATAAATAATTTCTGGGTGATGAATTTCAGTCCTAAGAGTGTACTGTGCTTTGAAGAAATATGCTAGGTATAAAGGGGACCTAGAAAGTGGTTGACTGATCATTATCAGATTCAAAATAGATGTGATGATTGACAGCAAAAGCAGTTTCTTCTGCTAGAGAGAATGTTTCGAGAATTTGGAGACCATTTTTATTTTCCTTCTACCTAACTGACCACAGCCTCTTATTTTTCTGAATCTTAGTCTATTCAAGTTTAATCGTTCTACTTCCTTGACCTTCCAATAATAATGGGAAATGAGAAAGTAAAGTTGCTCACTTGTTACATAGTTCCAGAAGTAAATTTAATCACTAAAAATGTCAAGGCTACACACGCTAATGACTCCTAATAGTAATCCTCAGCTCTGACCTCTTACCTGGGCCTTTCAGAGGCTTACAGGTCTCCTCCCCATCACATCAAACCCAGAAGCAATGATCTTCCCCACAAAATTGGCTCTATTCCCAAGAATCCATTTTCTGATGGTGACACCTCTGCTCTTCCAGATTCCTCTGTTAAATACATTGGACTCATCATTCAAGACTCTCAGTGGTTCATGCCACCTTTCCAATCCTCTCGTCGCTCGCCATTCTCTCACTGGAGTTCTGCTTTAGGCTTCTTACTTCCATGGGTGTGCCATGCAGTTTCCTACCTCTGGGCCTTGTTTATGCCCTTTCTTGCTCTACCACATCTTCCCTACTTCTTCCCATCTGTCGAAATCTAAACCAACCATTGAGTCAGGGATCTCAAATCCACAGCAATCTAGGATTTCTATGAAGTTCTACTTCTTATTTTCTTTTTTCTTTGTTTTTTAAGTAATTTTTTTTAATTCCAGCATAGCTAGCATGCAGTGTTATATTAGTTTCAGGTGTACAGTAGAGCAATGCAGCACTTCCGTACATCACCCCGTGCTCATCGTGACAAGTGCACTCCTTAATCCCCATCACCTATTTCACCCACCTCCCTTCCGGTAACCATCTGTTTGTTCTCTATAGTTAAGAATCTGTTTCTTGGCTTGTCTCTCTCTCTCTTTTTCCCCCCTTGCTCATTTGTTTTGTTTCTTACATTACACATATGAGTGAAATCATACGGTATTTGTCTTTTATGACTGGCTTATTTCACTTAGCATAATACTCTCTAGCTCCATCCATGTCATTGCAAATGGCAAGATTTCATTTTTTATGGCTGAATAATATTACATTGTATATATATACCACCTCTTCTTTATCCATTCATCTTTGGATAGACTGTTGGGCTGTTTCCACTGTTTGGCTATTATAAATAATGCTGTAATAAACGTAAGGGTGCATATATCCTTTTGAATTACTGCTTTCATATTCTTCAGGTAAATATCCAGTAGCACAATTATTGGATTGTAAGATAGTTCTGTTTTTAACCTTTTAAAGACACTCCATACTCTTTTCTATAGGGACTGCACCAGTTTGCATTCCCATCAACAGTGCACAAGGGTTCCTTTTTTTCCACATTCTGGCAAATACCTGCTGGTTCTTGTGTTGTTGATTTTAGCCATTTTGACAGGTGTGAGGTGATATCTCATTGTAGTTTTTATTTGCATTTCCCTGATGGTAAGTGATGGTGAACATCTTTTCATGTGTTTATTGGCCATCTGTATGTCTTCTTTGGAGAAATATCCTTTAATGTTTTCTGCCCATTTTTTAATTGGGTTATTTGGTTTTGGGGTGTTTAGTTGTATAAGTTCTTTATGTATTTTGGATACTAACCCGTTATCAGTTTTGTCATTTGCAAATATCTTCTTCAATTCCATAGGTTGCCTTTTAGTTTTGTTGACTGTTTCCTTCACTGTGAAGAAGATTTTATTCTGATGGAGTCCCAGTAGTTTATTTTTGCTTTTGTTTTTGTTACCTCAGGGGACCTCTCTAGAAAAAAAGTTGCCATGGCTGATGTCAAAGAAATTACTGCCTGTGTTCTCTTCTAGGATTTTTATGGTTTAAGGTCTCACATTTAGGTCTTAAATCCATTTTGTGTTTATTTTTGTGCTTGGTGTAAGAAAGTAGCCCAGTTTCATTCTTTTGCATGTAGCTGACCAGTTTTCCCAACTCCATTTTATGAAGAGACTGTCTTTCCCCTATTGGATATACTTTCTTGCTTTGTTGAAAATTGCTTGACCATATAATTGTGGGGTTATTTCTGCGTTTTCCATTCTGTTCTGTTGATCTATGTGTTTATTTTTGTGCCAGTACCATACTGTCTTGATCATTACAGCTTTGTAATATAACTTGAAGTCTGCAATTGTGATGTCTCCAGCTTTGCCTTTCTATTTCAAGATTGCTTTGGTTATTCAGGGTCTTTTGTGGTTCCATATAAATTTTAAGATTGATTGTTCTAGTTCTCTGAAAAATGCTATTGGTATTTTGATAAGGATTGCATTAGAAGTTCTACTTCTTTTATAATTGTCATATATTTTAGTACCTGATCTCACATTATCCTCTGTCTCTTGTGTTCCTCTACAACTCATCTTTATATTCTTGCTGTCCTTTCTTCGAGATGTTTTTATTGCATTCCTCACAAATTGCACAGGCCATAAAGTAGGTGCTCTGTGAATATTTGGAAAGACAAAGCTTGAAACAAATAGAGGAGATTATCTCACCTGGTATTTTCTTTTTCATTACTTGTATGTTTTGGTTTTAGTTTTTTCAATGCTAAGGATAAAATGTGACTGAGAGGCTGAAAGTTGTTCAAGAATATGCAAACCTGGGGGGCGCCTGGGTGGCACAGCAGTTAAGCGTCTGCCTTCGGCTCAGGACATGATCCCGGCATTATGGGATTGAGCCCCACATCAGGATCCTCCGCTATGAGCCTGCTTCTTCCTCTCCCACTCCCCCTGCTTGTGTTCCCTCTCTCGCTGGCTGTCTCTCTCTCTGTCAAATAAATAAATAAAATCTTTAAAAAAAAAAAAGAATATGCAAACCTGGGACATCTGGTTGGCTCAGTTGGTTGAACATCCAACTCTAGGTTTTTGCTCAGGTCATGATTGGGCCTCAGGTCTCAGGCTCTGTTCTCAGCACAGCCTCTGCTTGAGATTCTCTCCCTCTCCCCCTGCCCCTCGTCTATCTATCTCTCTTTCTCTCTCAAATAAATAAATCTTTTTAAAAAAAGAATGTGCAAACCTGAGACCCAGACCACCCCAAAGTTCCTGATCCCTTTCCTGTGTTCTTTGTTTTTTTTTAAATAGCTTTGTTTGTTCTCTATAGTTAAGAATGTTTTTTGATTTGTCTCTCTTTTTTCCCCTTGTTTATTTGGTTTCTTAAATTCCACATATGAGTGAAATCAAACGGTCTTTGTCTTTCTCTAACTGGCTTATTTTACTTAGCATTATACTCTAACCCTCTTCATGTCATTGCAAATGGCAAGATTTCATTCCTTTTTATGGCTGAATAATAGTCCGTTGTATGTATATATACCTCTTCTTTATCCATTCATCCGTTGATGGACACTTGGACTGTTTCCATAGTTTGGTTATATTGTAAATAATGCTGCAATAAACATAAGGGTACGTATAATCTTTCAAATCAGTTTTTCATATTTTGGGGGTAAATACCCAGTAGTGCAATTACTGAATTATAGAGTAGTTCTGTTTTTAATTTTTTGAGGAACCTCCGTACTGTCTTCCACAGTGACTATACCAGTTTGCATTCCCACCAACCATGCAGGAAGGTTCCTTTTTCTCCACATCCTTGCCAATACTTGTTGTTTCTTGAGTTTTTATTCCACCCATTTTGACAGGTATGGGGTGATATCTATGCTTTTTTTTTTAAAACACTAACTTTTCTCTTACTTGACTGACTGTGTATTTTTATTTTAATACTCGAAAATGAGTATATCTCCAAGAGAGCCACATGTCTATCTTGGACCCCTTTGGAAAGGAGTAATGAAATATTTTCCTTTATTTACTATTATGCCTATATTCCTCAATGAGAGAACCTTGGCTAGATTAAAACCTTTGACCAGAATTTTTAAAATCTCATGTTCAAATCTCACCATTCAAAGTGCAAAGCACCTAAATCCAGCTATTGTTACTGCTGAACATGACTGCATGGTTTCCTCATATGCTAGGTTTGGGCTGGATAAGATTCCTGGTCATTTTTTTCTCATTCTACATCTGACACTTGCCGAAAATTTATCACTTACTTTATTCAGAGCTATGAAAGTTAGGATCTTGTAGTTTCAAATGTTTGCTTCCAAGCACATCTGCAATATTGTTAATGAGGAATGGGCAATACTTTATGTTTCAGATTTGTCAAGTTGAGTGGACATATTTCAAACACATTTAGCTCTGTGAATAACAGATTTCCAAAGTGTAATACTTAATAAAATCCAAACCTGGCACAGATTGGCTACATCCAAAGAAGATTCATTTATATTATAACCACAGATATAATTATTTTGTAGGCATAAAAAGGTAAGCACTTCAAAGCATTCTGAGATTCCCCTGTGAGAAAACTGTATTGCAAACTTATTACTTTGAGGGTAGCTGATAGCTTCCATTGTATCTATAATACTTGATTTCCACTTGAACACAGGCAGCAAAAATGAGTTTGTAGGTCTCTGAAGTAAGTTTAGTCTGAAACAAGATTAATATTAAGTGTTGTTGTTGGCTTTCTTTCAAAGGATTTGTTTTCCACTAGGGAGGGGGTCATTTCTTTTGTACCCTGAAGCATCATGATTTTATAGATTTATAAAAAAAAAAAAAAGATTTTAACAATTCAAATTAGAATTAATATGATTCACACATACTTAAGTAAATAGAACATGTAGTAAATAGATTGAATTTATTAAGTAGCCTCACATAGATTTTAGGAGGAAGGAAAACATGTACTTCTATGTTAATACAGTTTAAAATCAAAAGCATCATGGCTTTACTAGGCATATTGGATTAAAATTAAGAAATATCTTTCTTTCTTTCACCCAGGAAAATGTTAAGATATAAAATACCTTCTTACATATTCAATAAGCTCTTCTCAAGAATGTGTCTAATCAGGATTTCTCAGCCTTCAATTTTCTCATCTGCAATGCCATTCTAATCTTCCTTCTTCCTTCCCTTTGTTATTCGGCCTTAAAAATGACAAGATTCATATCTCTGTCCAACTGCTGAACTGTCATAAGTTTAAGATGGCAATATTTTTATAGGGGAATCGTGGTGCTGTCACATTGATTTCAGGGAGCCTCGTTCCATTCTATTTTCCCTGTCTTTAAGACGACAACTGGAACAGGGTAAGCGGCCACAAATGCCGGCAATGTGTGTCAGCCAAAGAGCAGAGGACCGGACGCGGCCTGTGGAGAGGAGTTGTACAGAATGAGGATGGATGAGTGGAGGGGGAAGTAGGATTGCAAAAACCACCTTTGGGATAGAGGGCAATTGCTCTTTATAGACTGTAGTCTCCAGGTCATTTATACTAGAAATGTGTTTTCAGAGGAGATAATATTGTCTATTAGTGAGCTGATGGTTTCAGTAAGAAAAGCATCTCAGAGACAAGTTTTACTCAAGTTTAGAGTTCAGAACAAAAATACCTAGTTTATTATTCTGGTAGAGGTGTGTATGTGTGTGTGTATTGTGTGCTCGCAAATGTGTACATGCATTAACATTTTATTTTGCTTGACCAGTTTGATGAAATAGTGTGTCTTCCATTTATTTGTTACAAAATGATAACATATGATTTTAACAAAAACATAAATTTTTGTCTTCTCTATTATTCTTTAACAACACACATATATTAATTATTCTTGCATTTGCCAAATTGAAAGAGGTTTCATTCTGATGTGCTGAGTTTAGTAGTAATGTTCTATTTTACACTAAAACCTAGTCGTCATTCTTGGGCACAAAGTTCCATCCAAGGTGATTGTTTCAACTATACCCTCCCCTCCGCAGCATATCAATGCAAGTTGTAGGAGAAAAAGCAAAGGAGAACGTTTTTGTCTTGCATGCAAGAAATAGGAGAAGAGAAAGCCATAGAATGTTTACAACAGCAGTGATAACACTAAAGGCAATAACTTCAACCATTAATGTCTTCTGAGAACCTGTGTTTTGCCAGGCACAATGCTAAGTGGTCTGTGCAAATTATATTATTGTTTCTCTTAGCAGCTCCACATGGCCATGACTATTATTAACCCCATTTTACAGTTGAGGAAGCAGAGGCAAAGACCTTTTTAGAAACAATGCCCAAATGCACTGCTGGCTGCAAATCCAGAAATCATATATGGATAACCTGACTTTAGAGTCCATCTCTAATTCTTTGTGCTTTCATTTCTTAACACAAACACAAAATATCCATAGTTCACCCACTTGCCTCAGAGTACTACCCATAAGTTCCTGGCTCCATGGTGCTTTTGTTCAAACATAGAGGATTTGAGAAATCTATTTAAGATATTGCAAGTTGCTTTGAAAATGTTGGTCCAAATACTTTAACTGTAATAAATAGATTTTTGTGATTCTTTGCTTTTTTATTTGGGGAGGGGGCAGAGTGCTGAAGATTATTGTATAAAAAGAGCGGGATATTCAAAATCACCTTAAAAACCTAATTATATGTGATCAGTTATGTGGTCTCAATCCTGGAATTTAGACAGACCTTATCATTGAAATGGTTGATTTGAAGGCTTGTTTAAAGAGATGAATGTCAGCCTGCTTCCTGGGATCCATCTACTGGGAGACTTTGCCCTAAAACAATTAGAAGCAATTTTGAAATAAAAGGCTCACTACTTCTTACAATTTTATCATATGTCTCATGACGCAGAAAATGTAATTCCCTCCAAAATACCATATGGCACACTGGTACCAATTGTTAGCCTTTGAGAATTATGTTTTATCCCCCTAACTTCTACAGATTTGAACTCTGCAGATTTATCTGAAGTTCTTCCTCTTATTATGAACATGCTTCTAAGATTTGGGTCTTATAATTTCCATTGACTATTAAGAGAAAACTCTTCAGGATTTCTTTTCCAATATAAGCAAGTAATACCTACATAGTGCTTACTATATCTCAGGGACTATTGTAAGTACATTAAATTTGGTTAATTCATTTAATTCTCACAGTACCCTGTGAGGTAGGTACTATTCCCCATTTTACTGGTGAGAGAAATGAAACACAAATTTTTTAATAACTAGCACAGGGGAACATAGCTCTTATATATCAGAGCCTAGTGTTGAATCCAGGCAATTTGACCTAGAGACTTTGTTGCTCCCTACTCTACTACCCTTTCAGGCTAAGCGTCAAACCGTATGTCAAGCATATATAATGCTGGAGTATTCTGCTCGGTATTTATGAGCACTTATTTGCCTACAATCTAGAGAAGCACTACTGAATGCAACTTTCCCAAACATTCTACCATCAGAGATACAGATGAGGTATCTGAAGGTGACTTTTAATTCTGTCACTGCCTGTGAATTGAAGGAAGCAATGTGAGATAGTTATCTAGTGTTGCATAACAAAATGTCCCAAAACTTAGTGACTTAAAGCCACGAACATGTATTATCTTCCAGTCTCTGTGAGTCAGGAATCCAGGGACAATTTAGCTCCGTGTCTTCGGCTCAGGGTCTCTCACAGGACTTGTTATGAACATGTGGACTGGAGTTGTGGTCTCATCTCCAAGCTTGACTGGGGAGGATCTGCTTCGAAGCTCACTTGGGTGGCAGTGGGCAGTTCCCAGTGCCCCATGACCTCTCCATGGGGCAGTTTACAGCATGGCAGCTGCCTCAGTGAAAGCCAGCAAGAGAGGCAACTCAAGACAGAAGCCACAGTTTTTCTGTGACCATCACTCTTGCTGTATCCCATGTATTGAAAGCCAGTCAGCAAATCCAGTCTAGACTCTAGGGGAGGGGATTACACAGCACATAAATATCAAGCAGCGGGACTCACTGGGCTCTATTTTTGAGGTTGCTGGTCAACCAATGTGCCTCCTCTTGTCAGCTTAAGTTAATTTAGAATTGCTATGGAATAATGAAAGACCAGTGAATCTGTAGTCTCCTTGCCTGTTTATATAGTTCATGGACGCAGCAATTTCCTATTTAAAGCTTCTTTTTTTTAGAAAAAGGCTGTTTGTGTACCCTCCATTAATTTCACACCAATTTTGCTCAGTTTGCTTTGCTATGAAAAGATGTTTTAATTATACATTCTCTGCTTCAGGGTGACTGGTCTTCTTTGCAGGGATAGGAGAACTTAGTATTTTGGCAGAATTGACTGGTTAATTTGTTTAAACAAGTAGCTAATTCAAGCAAGAAACCGACTTGACTGATCTGAGTCCATTTAGTAATGCCTGTTTGGCTGAGTTAATCAGATGGCATGCTCATTTAGCTTTAAGTCGAAAAGGTCTGAGAAGTACAGTGTGTTTTCCCTAACCTATTTTTCAGATCCCAAATAAGGGGGAAATATAGGATTAACTAATAAATATTTCAGGAAGACAGCAGATTACAAATTGTACTTTTCTATGTAAGAATATTTTTGGTAACTGTTTTTCCTCATCAGACTATATCAGGTTTGAGTTTTGAAACACATCCTTTCTCAAGGAACTATCCATTGTTACTCTTTGCCAAAATATTTTTTCAGTGATATATGCATTTTTCTTCTAGTTATCATTACAAAATGATCCTGATTTGTAGGGGGAATTGGTAATGGATCTACTAATGTCACATTTGTTCTTATCTCAGATAATTTTTATTTTTTGTAGAATTCATTAATTTGCCAGTCATTTATTAATTCAGCAATTGCTTATAGAATGCCTACTCTGGGCCAAACATAATTCTAAACACTTCAGTTCAATTCTAGCCATTGCATCTTTTTCAAAAAATCTTTTCAAGTATGAGAATATTTAGTATCTTGCAAAGGTTTGAGGTAGCAATACTTCTTCAAATTTTCATTAGGAAATGAGCTTCAAATAATTATGTGATCTTTTTATTGTTTCAGAAAAGCTGTTCTCTTAAAGAGTATTTTAAATGTCACCAAAAATTAATATATGATTCTCTAAGAATGATGCTTCGTAAGGATATTAAAAAAAAAAAAAAAGCTCAACACAGATATAGAAATATAAATTACCCTAGTGAGAAAAGAACACAATTATTGATTGGATCCGAACCTTGATTATGAGTCAGTAGCAAATAGTAAAAGAGGGATAATGATCCATTACTAAATGGAAATAATTTAGCTTGATTATTTCTGCATTTTCAAGTGCAGCAAGATCAGCCACATGCAGACAAGTGGTACAGAGTTGTAAATTAAATGTAGTGATGTTGCGATTATATTTAAGATATCTTAATCTCATTTAGTCCCACAGAGCTGAAAGTATGAGCTCTTATGAATAATAATCACCTTATGATTTTTTTTTTTCCTAATAAGAAATTATACGTGAGCCCCTGAATTCTCTTACGGTTGGTGAGAATTGTCCCTTCGCTATTGGTGGTTGATGTAGTTCCCTGTGCATGTACAGGCAATGTCTGACCTAATTCACCATTATAGATAGATCATGGGTGGGTAGATAGATAGATGATAGATAGATAGATAGATAGATAGATAGATAGATAGATAGATAGATAGTAATGGCTAAATGGCTATATTGAATGGTAGTTAATTGAAGTCTGATGGGCAGAATTAGCAAATTGTGAACTTGTTAGGATTTTTTTTTAATGATTTTATTTATTTTTATGACAGAGATAGAGAGAGCCAGAGCATAGCAGGGGGAGCGGCAGGCAGAGAGAGAGGGAGAAGCAGGCTCCCCGCTGAGCAGGAAGCCTGATGATGCAGGGCTCAATCCCAGGCCCCTGGGATCATGACCTGAGCTGAAGGCAGACACTTAACCGACTGAGCCACCCAGGCGCCCCTGAACTTTAGGATTTTAAAAGCAAATATCATTTAAATAGTTAAAAAAAATAACCTCAAGTGATTCAATTAATAGTCTTTTATGTCAAGACAATCATTCGGTGCTGAATTCCAGTTAAAAAATTAAATATTAAATTCCAAGAATGTTGCCTGAGAGCTGGCTATTTGCAAATAAATTCTGGGTTTGTTTCACTGGGCTCCTATGCCATTGAAATTATTATTGTTCTACACTTTCCATCCTTTTTCCCCATAATTCATCTCCTTAGGACACATCTATTTCTGCTACTCTCTCTCTTTTTCTTTTTTCTTTTTCCAACCAAATCACTTCAGTGTGAATCTTCTTTTCAACTCAGCAGCACTTGAGGGGCTCACTCCTCTTGTCCAAGTGAGTCATTTCAGTTGAGTCCACACATGACACGTGTGGTCCTGGCACATCTGTGAGATGCCAGCGCATGTGCTCCACAGTCATCACAAAGCAGCTCCTTTCCACTGATAACATTGTGCAGGAGGAAGAAATCAATAGGGCCCCAGGCAAGCCTGAGGAAAAGAGTTAATTAAGGGATGTGGAAAAGAGAAACATCATTGACAAGCTGCAAGATAAGTTTGAAAGGAATGTTTCCAAATGTATTTAAAATGAGAAAAGGGGGGGTGGAGGATGGGGCACCGTGGGAGAAAACCATGCTCTAACGTTCTGAAGACACAGGCATATATTTAATTGTTCAATAAATTATATATATGTAAATGTATGTTAATAATTTTTAAGTTCCCTGATAATTCTGTGAGGACAATGGGTGTGAGGGCCATTACTGATCCTACAGAAGAATCATAGCATGTGATATCCATCATGGATGGTGAACAGGGGCTAAATCATCCTATCTGGAACAAACTTGCTGTGGTAGGCAGTGTGATGTTTATAAAGATGTTCAGTGGAATATTTTCCAGTATGCCGTCATTACATGTGATTTCTATGTATGAAGGAAGTGTGCGGGACATGGAGGCAATCACACAATTTGCATCTCTGTTCTTTACCATGTGCTTCGTGATTCCAGTGGGACTGGAGAGTATTTGGGATACCAGCAGGCACTGAGTGCTGAGTTTTTAAAGAAACTACATATGAATTGTCGGTGTAGATAAGATTTTTTTTTTTTTTTTTTTTTTTTGGCATTCTAGACCAGCCCCATTATAGAACTTATGGGGGAAACTTAAGTACTTGCCCTTCTTGGTAACATATTCTCTTCAGTGGTGGAGAGGGGCAGGTGGGAGGAATCTCAAAGCTTTTTGTGGAACAGTTATGGATCTTCTTTTGTTTCCTAACACTTCTGATGGTCTTGCATCATGTTGGTGGCATCGATAGCATCACTTCTTTTTGGCGTTTTTGTACTCGATTTCTCCTCTTTTTGCTCCTCCTGTGCCTCCCACATTTTCTTCAAGCATCTGACATGTCAGTAATTAACACTGCCTTTTTCAGTACTAAGGATCTTCACACTCGCTGTTCTTCAGCTTGGAAAGCCTTCCTCCAAATCTTCAGACGTGCACCTCCCTCTTATTCGGGTTTCAGATCACATGAGTATCACTTCTCAGGAAGATCTTACCCAACCTCCTAGCTACCAGCATTGCTGTCTCCACCATGACTCTCAACCACGTTACCCTGATCTATCATCTTCACAGAGCATATCAGTAGTTGAAATAGTCTTTTGTGTCTATGTGTGTCTCTCCATACCAAAATGTAAGTTCCTGGAAACAAGGACTCTGTATTGATAACCTTAATAATCCATAGAAGTCAGAATCAAGCCAAAGGAATGAATTAATGCATAGCTGTCTCCATAGACTGTAGTTTTAACTACAATACTGATGCAGGCAGTCAGGGTCTGAGGACCCAGTGGGGGGGGAGGGCGGGGGAGTCCCCACAGGACCCACCAAGAGGGTCCTTGGCTTCATGGAGGATGGAAATCAAATGTGCACCCACAGAAGGCGAAAGCAGAGTTGATTGAAGATACAGAGAGAAACAGACTAAGCATCTGGAGGCTTGGAAAGGGAAAGAGGGAGTCTCTTCTTTGTTCCAGGCCTGGGGATTTTTACTGACGACTATGGTCTGATGCACATGTCCTCTTGGGCATCCAGGGACTGGTCAGAATGAGGACAAGGTCCAGGTGTCCATCATAAGTCACTTATTCCCTGAAGCCAGGGGTCCTGGCGTCGAGATGTCTAGTGACAGTGGTGTAGAATATGCGTATGACAGCTTTGGCTGGTCATTCTCACCTGGTCCTTCCCTAGATGTTACATGTTCTGGGGAAATCTTTAACTCCTTGCCCCTTACAGGGAGGACGTATGCTATTTGCATTCTGAGGAATGTGTAGAGTGGGCTGGGGATGCCGGTCCTAGCAAGGATAGAAGACAAGAAGCAAAGGAAAAAACAAAACAAAGCAAAACAGCTTTTTCTCTCATGGGGTCTCTTCGGTTTCCCTGTTTCAATACTATTTGCTTCAATATAATTGGGTACATAGCCCCAATTCCTGCAGGAGCCAAGGGAGGAGAAACAGTTACCTAAAGCATGAATGTCGGGGGAGAGGTAGATCACGGAAGCTTCAAGGAGAATGTAACATTTGAACTGATACTAAAGAAGGAAACAGAACAGTGGAGAAGTAGAAGAAATGTTTTCCAGGTATGGGGGAAATTATTAACTTCAACCAAGTAAATCTGTGTGCCGGGTGAGTAATGGCACCTGGTGAGAAGGGAAAAATGTGATTGAGTGGTAGTTTACGTACAGTTTACAAAAGCCATGGATGGCAAGGTGAGAAGATGAAATGTCTCTCTGTGGGCACAGATGTCACTGCAAGTTGTACAGAAGGCTAGATAGAGCCACTCCTAGAATTAGTTTGGATTTTCGGAAGCATATTCTTAATGAAATAAGGAGGGATTAGTTGGAAAAGCCCAATTGAACTCCTAACCATATTACAGATGGCTGTGCTTCCTGTTCTTATTCAGAAACCAGAAGCCCAAAATGGATCGCCACTTGCTTTTAAAACAAACTACCTAAGTGTAGTTGGTCAAAAGCATTTTCTCTTGGGCCACAGCATCAGCATAAGCATGACCTAGGATCTCCTTAGAAACACAGTCTCAGGTTTCAGATTCATCCAACTGAATCCGAATCTGCATTTAACAAGATTCTCCATATGATTCTTGTGCATCGATTGAGCAAAGCACTGCATTCTTGTGCAAAGCATTGAGGCCTAGAAAATTGCATCTTGGGTAGGGTGTATTCTAAAGGGCAGAAGAGAACCATTTCTGCTATAAGGAAGCAACTCTGAAATCTTGTCCTCTAGCTGGAAAACCAAACTACAATGAAAATTTCAAATACCAACCAATGCAAATAAAGATAATTAGTATTTGATACCTCCAGTGCATGCTCAGGATAGTGAGGAATGCCCAGAAAGTAAAGGAAAGATCTCAGCTCTGCAGAACAGTGGAATTACTTAACTGCAGTTGCCTTCCCATTATAGACGATAAAACATGCATTCTAAAAATGATTAGAGAACAGTGTAAGCCCATATTTAGTCAAGTGCTAGATTCTGAGCTTAAGGCTATCACTGTTACACAGGTTTTGAGAAGGTAGAGATCATTATACAGTGGAGCTGGAGAAAGTTTGACTTCTTTTTTTTTTCTCTCTCAGTCATCACTGCAATTGCTACAAAATCATACTGACCTTTGTAATACCCAGTGAACCCTTTGACCTCCCTTGGCCCTAAATTCTACAATCTGACTATGTCACAGAGAGAGAATTCTTTTTAATTGTTTTTAAATTGGTAGTCCTTTCATTCAGCTCTTCTGTTGCCTTCCTTTATTTCATTGGGTTTCTTTTTAATTTTTTTTTAATTTTTTTATTTTAATGTTTTTTTTATTATATTATGTTAGTCACCATACGGTACATCCCTGGTTTCTGATGTTAAGTTCGATGATTCATTAGTTGCGTATTAACACCCAGTGCACCATGCAATACGTGCCCTCCTTGATACCTTTATTTCATTGTATTATATGTAGCACAGAAAAATGGGAGCAAAAAGGTTTTCCAAAGACTGTGATTGTAGTCAAGTTAAAAAGATGGCTATTTTGAGAAATTGGTCGTGATGCTACAGTGAGCAACAACCCACCAAAAAATGAAGCGGCAGTGCTAAATATCTCTTCTGATTAATTTCCTGTCCGTTTCACTTTTCAGGTAGGTCTATTTCCAGAGCTAATGTGATAGTAGATACAAGACAGTTATCACTGGTAATGTGAATGACCAAATTTTATTGACTTTATTTTTTTTAAATCCAGCTTCCTTTTAAAAAAATTATTTGAGAGAGAGTGAGCAGATAGCAAGCCGGGCAGAGGAAGAGGGAGAGAAAGAATCCTAAAGCATACTTCGCACCCAGCGCAGAGCTCGACTCGGGTCTCAATCTCACGACCCTGAGATCACAATCTGAACTGAAACCAAGAATCAGATGCTTAACTGAATGCTACAATGCCCCTAAATCTAGCTTCAGTAATAGCTTTTCTCCCTTCTATATTATGCCACCAATGCAAACGAGGACACTCTTCATGAGTTAAAGCAGGTTTTCCTAATAATCAGTTACTTTTAAGCCATTGGTAAAGCATAATTTTCAAAAAATTAAAAATATGACTCCATATAAATATAAAATGAACATATCAAACATTTTATTCATCTCATTAATTAATGACAGAACTAGGAAGATGGCAAGGCCAGTATTTATGGACACTTTAATAAAGGAATGTTAGAATAAAATCGCTAGGATAGTTATGAAATTGGTTAATGTTCATTGAGGTAATAAACTATAAACTGACATTTTTTCCCCTGCTGCACAGAAATTACTTGCATTTGTACTGAACAGGATATCTACAAGTTAACCTATAACTTCACTAGGCTAGAGTCCTTTAATTAATAGTAAATAGTAAGTTTAATAAAGTACATTTCCCTAGAAAATGGAATGATCCTTGTATAGGCCTGTTATATCCCCATGGAAAATAAAACCTATCTTTTTTTTTTCTTATTTTCAAGTTTTAAATATATATTTTTAAATATCCCTATTGGTTTTTATACAGATCACAAGTGAATTCTAGGTCACTGTTTATTCTCTTTGCTTTATTTTGATCAGAGTCAATGAAGGATAATTTGGTTCTTCAGATTCCTTGGAAGATAAGAGCAATACCAAATTACTCTAAACATCTTCCTCCTATCAGTGATCTTTCCACGTTAGGACACTTCCTGTCCCATATGACCCCATACAATTTTAGACCCACTGCAGTTTATGAATGTGGCTCAAGTGAGTGATGATTGGAGCAGAACCAGGCTTATGATTGTGCAGATAGAAAAGAAGGGATGAGATCTATCTAGAAAATAAAATCAATAGGACTCATGCCGCTTGAGCACAAAGAAGTCTGTGAGAGGAGAGCCAAAATTGATCATGGGATTATACTAGGAATAAAAATGATCTTTGACATTTTGGATTTATGGTACTAATGAGACATAGAAGTTAAGATGTTGATAAGGCAGTTAAAAATTTTACTCTGGGACTTGGGTCAATATTGGAGCTAGGCATACGCTTTGCTAGGCACCCATTGATGGTGATAGTTGATCCATGTGAACTGATTTAAGAATAGTCACCCATAGAGGTGACTGATAGGAATACAGGACCTAAGAGCAAACCCAACTTCATCAGTGCTAGAAAAAGAAGAGGCAGTGAAGAAAGGGCAGTCAGGTATTAAGATAATTACGACATGGCAATCTAAATGCACACAGCCCGCTTTGAATGTATGAGTAAAGAAATATAGTACTTTTTTAAAAGATTTTATTTATTTATTTATTTGAGAGGGAGAGGGAGGGAGGGAGAGAGAGGTAGCAACAGAGAGCACAAGTGGGGAGGAGAGGGAGAAGCAGGCTCCCCGCTGATGCAAGGCTGGATGCAAGACCCTGGGATCATGACCTGAGCTGAAGGCCAATACTTAACCAACTGAGCCACCCAGGCGCCCCAATATGGTACTTTCAACACAGATACAGAAATTAATTTTCAAATATTATATTTCCTGCTTCTTTCTAAATCACTACAAACAATTTTGTAAGGTATTTTAGCATCTCTAGTAAGTCCATAGATTGTTAGAGTGGAAATGAGGTGAACAGACCTGTGATTTTCCTTTAAAACAAAAGCTGATTGAGACTTACTTGAGAGGGCTGGGAAAAGAAGGTAAACATGAAATTCAAGGGATATAGGTGGCCATAGAGTCAACCACCAGGCAGTGTTTGGGGAATTTGGGCCCTGTATTTGATGTACTTAGATTGGATTTGGCTACGCTATGTATGCTATTTGAATTGACTGTCGAGAGCACAGGAAACTCTAGGTAGATAATTATTTTATCAGTTATATTTAATTAGAGATAATAGCCCAAGACACTTACTGTCCACCTTAAATGTCAGCAGTTGATATAGGCAAGAATAGACTCGTAAGACTATGTTGCCAAGGAACTGCGGGATACGTGTTGGCCTACAGCTCCTACAGACTGGGACTCCCAGCTAGTCACCTCATTCAGTAATCTCATGGCGTTCCATTTACTTTGTCTTTGGGTTGAATGGGGATGATCCTGGGTTGCTTGTTATTCTGTTCACTCCCCACATTTGCTTGCCAAATGTGAGCACGACCTGAGAATTCATCCAGCAACTGTCAATTTTACTACTGCTTCCACATTCCAATAGTTGACTTGACAGCAGATATAATTTTGACAGAATTAGAAAATCTTATGGAATGGGTCTGTCTCATTCGATTTCTGACAGAGTTGTTAAAGAATTGTTGCCCTGCCCCCGACTCTCCTCCCGTTTGCAATCTGGATGATACCGTGGAACAGAAAATCAGGGAGCTGGTCTCCCAGTGAAGTCTTTCCTTTTTCAATGGTCTGTGCCCAGGTGATCCTTTGATCATCTAGAGAAGTAAAGCCCTCACTCTCCAGAAAACCTCAGCTCCACAGGGCCTCAGCTCACAGAGCACATCAACAGCCATGCTAGCGTATTTATAGCCAGTGGGAATCTGGGTTGCTCCACACATTTGTAAAGCCACCAGCTATGATGATAGTCCATGTGACAGCAATTTGCCACTGCTGAAAAATTCCCACACAGGCATTCAGAAAGGAAGAGAATGTTATATTCCAGGATCTTGGCTGTAATACTTTTGCTTTTTTAAAGAAATAAGGGTGAATATGTTTTTGGTTTTGTTTTTTCCAGTTGGATATTCTGCACTTGCATAAATAATTGGAAACGCAACAAATATTTTGCTTTTCTTTTTCTTTAAAAGAAGAACAGAGAATAATCTGGCTTTCTTTTAAGTAAATTTGATCTTAATAAATAACCAAAATCAAAAAATATGCACAGACACATGACTGCACAAATAGGGTGCATGTGATTCTAAAGATCTGAGCAAAAAGTACAAACATGCAGATATTTGGCATTATGGATATAAGCCATCTGAATAATTAATCTCATGGCTCTTTCATTGACATACTTGGGAATTGTATGGGCCCAGGATGTGGGAACAGGTACTGATCTCATTTGCATGAAAAGACCAGACTTTTCCTTTACATAGAGAGAAAAATGTTCATTCAGATTGGAGCTAATATTCACTTTGTGCAGTAACACTGCCACAGAGGGTTTTTGTTTTTCTTTTTTTGTGGGTTTTTTTTTAGATTTTATTTATCTATTTGACGGAAAGGGAGAACACAAGCAGGAGGAGGGGCGGAGGGACAAGCAGACTCCCTGCTAAGCGGAGAGCCCATCAAGGGGCTCAATACCAGGACTCTGAGATCATGACCTGAGCTGAAATCAGGTGCTTAACCTACTGAGCCATCCAGGGGCCCCAGAAGGTTTTTACATGATTCTTAGATGAGCAAAATATTAATTTAATGCACCATACCATCTTTTTTTTAAAGATTTTGTTTATATACTTGTTAGAGAGAAAGGGAAAAAGAGAGAAAGAGAAAGACAGAGTGCAAACACTGGGGAGAAGCAGAGGAAGAAGGGAAGGCAGACTCTGTGCTGAGCGTGGAGTCCCACATGGGGCTCAATCCCAGGAACTGGGATCATGACCTGAGCTGAAATCAAGAGTCGGGTACTTAACTGACTGAGCCACCCAGGAGCCCCACAGCATACCATCTTTATTCTGTGCAGGAACAGGCTTCATTATAAAGGTCTGTGTTAACTCCTTTAGTGGACAGGATTAATATTTACTGTTTCTGCATGAATGTGGTAGAGCAATTTCTCTTTCTTACACTTTCTCTGCTCCTTCTGCTCCCTCTCCTTTTCTGTTGTTAATTTTCAAAAGTCCTTCTTGATGAAAAGAAGATATTGCCCAGTGACATGACTCTGTCATTTCTTCACATAATTAATTTCAGTGTCTTCTGTTGAGAACTCATTTTTTGACTGACGTTTAGCCTCACACAGTGGTTGGAATAGTATACTCATAAACGCTTTACATTGCTTCTCCTTCGAGGCTCATAATACAGTGAAGTTGGTGTCGTGATTCCCATTGTGTAGATAGGAAAGTGAGCCACAGAGAGGGTAAATAACTTGCACCCAAGAACTCCCAGTTGTTAAGTGTTAAAACAGAGATTCAAATCTAGGCTCTTTTATAAGCTTGCAGATTAATCTCTTTATGACACTGCTCTTGATTGTTGATTGAATGAATATGAAACCTAGAAGTTCGATCACAGGAGATACAATCTCGTTATATGCAAAGTGCCATTTTTATTTTCTACAAGCATTGAGATTCAGTACTTATTTCCTTTCCCAGTATTGGATTTATTTGGTAATAGCCTAGTCTCATTACCGTCTACATTTCAGAGATTTTTACGGGTTTTGTTGTTTGTTTTAGAACAATATATTGAGATAGTAAGATGTTCATGAAGTTGAGGAGAGGGTCATTTCATATTGTAATGCCAGATCTTGTTCCTCACCTCAAACCTTCGGATGCCCATCTGATTTGAATTTCTTTCTGAAGAACCTTGGGTAGGATAAACGAACATGCTCTGGACTTCCCAGGAATTTTGTTCTTTTTTATGACCTTCCCCCATTTTATTTATGTTAGTCTGGAGCTTCTGGCACAAGTGACTTCCTCTTTTACAGATGTCCTATGGTATGGGATTTTTTTTTTTCTCTCTCAAAATCAATATGAATTAACACGTTGAAAAGACTGAACGAATCTGATTATTTTGGTCCATAATATTGCCCTTATGAAAAATTTCTGAAACATCTCAGCTGAAACGTCTAAAATGTCCATGAAGCCTCTATTTCCTTAATCAAAACCTGGAAAGGTAGGACTAGATAAAGAATAAAAACGATTTTACTCATGTGAACTATATGAAATCCCATTTTTAGGTAAAAAAAATTGATTGTTTACCATTTCATATGGCTTAATGTAAGACAACTATTTCATAATTTGATGTTAAATATTTGTATGTATTTATAAAGACCTTAGTTGTTTTCAAGGACCAGCAAACTATAAGATTAAGGTGGTATTTGATGATTTCACTCTAAATTTAATAGTCATAACATCTGTACTGATTTTAATAGAAATTAAGATTAAAATATTGTGTGGTGATCTGAGTTTCAGTTTGTCCATCTATGAGTATCTCTTGATTGCTAAGTAGTAGCGGAGGTTAAAAACTTTGAATCAAACAAAGGCCTTGTCCACAAGGACTTTGCAGTCAGTGTTAAGGTTGAGTCCGTGCACACTCGTCCCAATTTGACATGTGGACCTGTGTCTATTTGTTGACACACTGGCTTCATATTCCTTTTTGGTATGTGTTGGAGCCAGCTGGGACTGGCTCATAAGAGCCAATTCTTAAATATTCAAGAATTTTGCAAGTGATTATGAAACCATTGGTAGCTTGAAATCAGCCATGGTAGAAGTATTAACCTGCAGAAACTGGCAAATACTACCGATGAGGGCTTTTCTAATCAGAAAGCTGATGTCCCAGTCCACTGCAGGAATTCACATGGCTGGCAGGTACAGTAGAATTCTCAGAAAGCTTTACATCTGATTATTATACATGGACAGTTAATTGAAAGCCCACAGCAGAACTCTGAAACGTTGTGCACAAGGAGTTGGAGTAGAATAAAGAGAAGTTGGAGAGCTGTAATTTAGACAAAACACTTTCAAAATGAAAACAACTGTTCCCAGTTTAGAGAGTGGGTTCAGTTTCTTTTTGCCAGTCTTTTCAGGGACACTGATAACGTCAGGGGAAGAGATGACTCAATTCACCACCTACTACATGGCTCACTTTGATAAGTATTATCATGTATTAATTCTCACAGGCATCCTGTTAGGTTATTACTTCCAATTGTTTGTTCTTATGTGTGTGTGTGTGTGTGTTTACATATCCCACTTACAAAACAAAGTTTAAAGCACAGGTGTGTCGTATGGTGGCAAAGTGGCAGTAAATGGGATTTAAACCGAGGCCCCACTGATTTCAAGGCTGTCCTCTCTCTACCTCACCGTTGCCTAGTTAAGAGCACCTGATGAGTAGAACCATGACCAGAGCGCCATCTCCTCTCTTCCCTCTTACAACATATACTCCCAGATAAGAGAGCACACATCAATGACACAAGAACAGTTCTTGTAGAAAGTTTCTTAAGTAGGGATTTAGAAAATCAATGAATTTTGTAATCCATACCCAAAGAACCAAGAGTAACTTTGCCGCTGTAGCCTCATTTGCACAATACCTATGATAAAGGAAACTGAGCAGGAAAAGTTACTTAATATCTTTGGACTTTATTATAGTACTAAAGCGTTTCTTAAATGTGGCGTATTGGACGTTGATCCTCTCTGCCTGTTAACATTTCTCTACACCCTTCCTGCTATTCCCCACTTTCAGGTCATTTTTTAAAAATATTTATGTTTTTAAAGGGAGAAACAACAGAATGAAATAGGGACTCTATTTTCATCTCTAAGTTAAGATATATGCAGATGATGGTGCTTAATTAGCCTCGTGTTATTGAATTTGTGCAAGGAGCAAAAAAGACATCTAATTAAACAAATGCTACTGAGTACGAAATTGAAAGGCCTGCACTGAATGACCGTAGTCATTAATCCTAAAAAAAGAAAATCAATGTGTAAAGAATGTCGTCTGGTGACTTCTGGTCGTTTACCTTTCCCAGAATATTCAGTGGCTATCTCCCACAATCTTTACATAATTTGCTAATGAACAAAAGAATAAGAGAAGACATAAAAGAAGGAATCAGCAAGTCAGCACTGACCTAATTATTGCAAAGTGAATGTCTTTACAACTGACCAGCAGGCAAATCAGGAGTGGGGAAATATTTTTGGTTAAACATTTCAATATTTCATATGAATCATAAAGCTTAGAGCAAAAAGAAAAGAGTTCAGCCAGAATTCATGAGTAAGGTAAAACTTGAGTTTAAAGGGTAGAAATGTTTACCTGTACGTTGGCTTTATCATGATAAACTGGGATAGAAAGACGACATTGCCATCTGCTTTGTCACTGACAAGCGTATTCTGATGTATTCCAGAGAAGAAAAAAGAGCTTTCTTTTCTTTCTTTCTTTCTTTCATTTCATTTCATTTCATTTCATTTCATTTCATTTCATTTCAGACTCAGTGTCTTCATTTAAGACATTGATTTAGGAAGGGATTACTGATTTGATCCATATTATTTTAAAGATGTTTTCATAATATTTCAATGTAATTTTGAAAGCAAAAACAATAGGTAATAAGTGAAGATAAAAAATTAAAAGTAGAGAGTCAAAAGATAACCTTTTAGTTATGCTTCTTCTGTTCTTCTAGACTTCTTCCTTCATACCGCAGCACAGAAATTGAGAAGGAAAATTAAACCATGGGCCAGTATTACAATTGTGTATAATCAATGTGTGTGTGTGTGTACCATGGTTTTACTTGTTTGACATTTACTTAAATTAATTTTCATTAATGGTAATTATGTGCACACCCTGCTTCATCAGCACCCAGCTTGATAACTTTATAGCCACATGACCCCCCCATCATGACTTGCCCTCCTCCCAGGTCCTATGGACTCCATGCTTTTCTCTCCCTTTCAACACTCTCCCTCCGAACATACCCTCCTTCTTACCCCAGATGTCTGAGGAGATTACTTGGTGGAAGTTATGGAGAAACTAATTCAAATTGTTTTTTGTTTTTTTATCACAATTTATTTCACTGAGTCTAGGTAATCATTTTCTCTCTCACAAGAGCCCTCTCACTTCTCAGCCCCCTTCTTTTTTTTTTCTTCAAACTTTTGTCAGGGGTCTCATGAGCTATCACCCCTTCTATCTGGCATTCCTTTATTTCTTCCTTCATCGCACCTGTGAGCCCAAATCAGGCCCACACAATGTCTTTTAGGTGTAATGGAAATACTGTGGATATTCTGGTAACAAGGAAAAGGAATGTATTATGATTTGAAGTGAAATTTGATTAAATGAAGAACTAATTCCATCAAAATCCTTCTTTATTAATTAATTCAACAACTATTTATTGAATATATTCTAAGTTTTAGACATTACTGTTGGCACTAGGGATCCCACAGTAAGAAATAGAAAAGTTGATGAGCTTAAGTTCTAAGGAACTAAAGAGACATTAATCAGATAATCAAACAAATACAGAACTGTGATGAGCACTGTCAGAAAAAGCACTTAGCCCATGAAAACATTACATATATTCTCATTGAATTTTCTTGGGCTTAAGTAAATAAATAAGCATATAAAAGATTTTTTATGAGACCTTTGATCAACTTCAACCTATTCAGCCATTCACTTGTATGCAATAGTTTCTCAACCCCCATCCCCCTAAAGAAATCCTATGTAGGCTGGAACCATGTTTCGCCGTCTAGTTTTGTTACATAAGAATCATTTTTAAAAGGAGTTGGACTGGAGCCTCCACAAATTCCCCATGGGCTTTATTAGAGCTCTTAACGAATTGAGCTCTTTGCAGATGCTTTAGCCCCTAACCATACGTTACTTCCTAAATGTCCTCAAAAGAAGCACTTTTAAAAAGCAATGGAGTGTGACTCTACCGCGCTCTACACTGCCTCCTCCTGGAGGCCATACTTGTTCAGTCTGTCACCACTGCCATCTATAAACATTTGTGAGTACCATACGTACAGAGCATCATATCAGGGATGAGTATTAAAAATAGATTGTATTCAGGTCCCTCCGGAATGTACCTCTCATTTATGGGGAGACCCATACACATAGGTGCATTTCTCCACTTTACAGGATTTCTTTAAATAAATCTCAGTTTAGAGGGCTTAGTAAATACATATAATAAGAGTGGAAAGAAATTGATCTTTTGAAGTCAAAGTGATGGGCATATTGGTGTTCATTATACTAATCTAATTTTTGTGATGCAGTTACTTTTGTAACATCTTTATATAATCCACATACCACAGAATTCACCCATTTAAAGTTATGCATGCATCATCACAGTTCATTGTATAACATTTGACCTTCCCTAAAAAACTCCTCTACCCTTTAGCAGTACCCCTCATTTCCTTCCTATCCCTTTCCTCCATCGGTCGTAGGCGATCTCTAATCTAATTTTTGTCTCTAAGATGCGCATTTCATATAAATGGAATACACCATGTGGTCTCTTGTGAGTGACTTCTTTCAACTAGCATAATGTTTTCATGGTTCATCCATGTTGTAGCATCCATCAATACTTTATTGCTTCCTATGGTCATATAATAGTCCATGGTATGGATATGCTATATTTTGTTTATCTATTCATCAGACGGTGGGCATTTGGGTTGTTTCTACTTTTTTTTTTTTTTTGCTATTATGAATAATGCTGCTATGAACATTTGTGTATAAATTTTTGTGTGAATGTACGTTTTCATTTTTTTGGAGAATACCTAGAAAGAAATTGCTGAGTCATAGTTAACTCTACATTTAGCCTTTTGAAGAACTGCCAGATTATTTTTCAAAGCAGCTGCACCAGTTTACATCCCTACCAGCAGTATATGAAGATTCTAATTTCTCCACATCCTCACCAATATTGTTATTATCTGTCTTTTTGATCGTAGCCATCCTGGTGATTGTGAAATGATATACTATTCTAATTTTGTCTTTGCATGAAACGTTTTATAATAGAGCTACAAAAAGGAAATAAATATCAAACTCTCTGTTTAAAACAGCCACTTGCACAAATATTTCATTTATACTAAAAAAAGGTTGTAAAAAAACTTACAAAGCTCATGCATCAATCCCTTTTTTGAAGTCCTAAATTCTAAAAGAAATATGATGTAATAGTATGAAATTGTGAAGAATATTTTTTTAAGTTTGGAAGAGTTGTTGGTTCTAAGAATTGCTACCAATCCTCTCTTGGAATACCAAAGTGAAAACACATGGTATTTTGCACACCGGAGTGTTTGCAACTATTACCTAGTTTTAAGATATTTTAGTTCAAAATTGACTTTCTCTTTTTAAAAACCTATGTTTGAAACAATTATGTACGTTCTTTTTGTGCCTAAAGAATACAGTCCAAGATCTCTTTTGAAGATGATTGTTGATGGGTCTGTCATATTCATGACAAAGGATCAACATATCTTTCCATTTCTAAAACATGAATATTTAAAAAGCAAGTTAGAAATGGGGCTCTATTGTTATCTATTGTTATTTAGGATCTTCTTTTTCATGCTTATTGTTCTGATGGACAATGGCTTATTCTGAAGTACTTCCACATCTTCCAGGAAAATGGCAGATTAGTTACATTAAAAAAAATCATTGGTTAGCTTCTCTCCATATTGTATAATTTAAGAAAAATCTATTACCATTGCTTAAAATAAAAACATTAAAAATGTTTTATTGAATTGGTTTTAATCTCATTTTTAATAGAACTAATTATTCTGGAATTGTTTTATTCTTTTCTTTATAATCCAATGGTGTTCATGCAGATATCATTTTAAGTAATCAGCCATAGTGTAATCAGTAATTAAAATTATAGCCAACTACAGGTGCTGCTAATTGTTAATCAATTAGACACATAATGAATGCATATCTAATTGAAATACTGATTGAAGTATTGATAGTTACCCATATTTTTTTTTTCAAAAGTAAACTATCTCTTACTGTTCTTAAATTAGAATGAGTTACTGAGATGGTGTTCCTAACTACTCTGAGTAGCTTCTTGGAACTTTAGTGAGAAATGGACCAGTTCTTTCTGCATGTATAGATAAAATTGGTACAGTTGATCAGAATTGACCTGAGTGGCTGTTGAATAATTCTGTGAATCTTAATTGGTTTATTAGCATATTAACAGGCAACATTCTGCAGATGGTTCTGTGGACCCTGAGTATCTGGATTTGGCAAATCCAGGGACTATTATATAGGAATGTAACAGTCATTAAACACTGATGGAATCCCTGTTTTGCCAGGAGGCTGCAGTTGGTATCACTGTCAGCCTGCTGATCAGTCTTTATAGGAATTAATTAGCTCACATATTTGTAGCAATTTGGTAGTTATAATATCTGCATGACAAAAAAAAAGATTTGACATTTATTCTTTTTGAAAAATAATTGTTGAAGTTCACAAGACAGGCTAAAGTTTAGAAAAGAATATTTTGTCTATGCCATCACAATTGAACATTATTTTATACTTTCTAATCATTGAATCACATGAACAGAGGCATCTTAGCAAGAATAAGCAAAGGCTGAGCAATACTGTTTGCATTTCATGTTTCATCAAATAATGACCAATCCAATTTAAAGGCATAAACTCTGAATGTAAAGCCAGAATTTATTTAACCAAAAGGAGAGCATAGTATGGTATGTCTATTAAACTTAATAGATTAATAAGGCCAATCTACCAACAGTATCATAGAATCTATCACTGGAAAGGATCATGCTCTTCAAGAAAAGTGTTTTAGGTGAATATGACTCTGTGGTAACACCATGCCTGGAACATAGCAGGCATTAGGGATGTTTGTTGAATAAACTAATAAAGCAATGCATATAAATAATGATGAGATTTGCTTTGGGCCTTAATCCAAAGAGAACAGATGATTAGGAAACCAAAAAGTTTTTTAATTTTAATTTTTAAAATCAGCGATGTAGTAATGAGAGCACTGAGCTCTTCATTATTCATAATATCATGATGTTTCAGATGTAACTAGCACAGAATCCTCTTCTGTTGGCTGCCATAATTCACTTGTTAGGCTAACTAAGAATTTCCAAGTATAATTATGGGATGAAGGGAAGAAACTTGGAAAACACACAACTTTGAAATTTTACTACATATTTAAGAATGTGAAAATCTGAACAAATACCATTTTTTATCAAAATAATAGAAATGGAAAACAGAAGGCCTGCTACTTTATTATTCTGTCTAGTTGTATGGTGTATCATTTATTAATACATTATACATGACCTTGTTTGTAATCTAGCAACTCTGTTGACACCTGGACATTCATGCTTTGTATGTAAAGTGTACATAGTAAATTATATTATTGGTTTGTCTTCTGGCATTACCTGAACATTGAAATTGAGAACAATTCCACTCACTCATTCTTAGAAGGAATATTTCTCAAACCTTCATTTCTAATAAGAGAGCGCCACAAAACACTTGTGATTCTGGAAGCAGCCAGCTGTTAATATGAGTTATGTCAATCTGACCTGTAATCTCACCTGACATTTGGAACTCAAATATTTTCCCTTATTTCTCCAACACAATTAAAATATTTAGTCTCACTTCATTTTATGAGACATAAATAGCTATGTAAGTACTCTGTAATTACTGTACATTGTAACAAATGACCTCATAAATACATTGTAATGTCCCATGTAATTACATGGTAAGTCATGTCTTTGAGATGGTTGCTCTGAGATTGAAAGCCTGCTGGTTTCAGAGATTAATTACTTAGGGCCTAATTTGACAGTTTGCTTGAAGATATGCCTCTGTTAAATAGCCACTTCTGCATTTTTTTAAGAAAATTGCTTCATAGTAATATTTTCCCTTATTTAATATAGACCCAGCTGTATGTGTTTATCCCACAATATTGGCCATGCCTAAATTTTATTTTATTTTTTTATTATTTTTTTTTAAAGATTTTATTTATTTATTTATTTGACAGAGAGAGAGACAGCCAGCAAGAGAGGGAACACAACCAGGGGGAGTGGGAGAGGAAGAAGCAGGCTCCTAGTGGATCAGGGAGCCCAATGTGGGGCTCGATCCCAGGACCCTGGGATCAGGCCCTGAGCCAAAGGCAGATGCTTAAGGACTGAGCCACCCAGGCGCCCCTAAATGTTAATGTACATTTAAGCACAGAAGGCATTGTTCTGTATAGGATGAGACTCATTTGCAGTCATATTTATTCTATCAAACATTAGATACAAATTGTTTTTGTGATAAAGGCTCTGGTTTTGTCACTAAAACAATTTTTAGTATATAGCATTATAAAAACTTGGTTTTTATTCTCTTACTGAGTACTGTACAACCTTTAAACTAATATTTCATTTTTTAAGGGACCAATTGGTATATCATGATTATTTTAACATGAGTGCATTATTGCAATACTGTTAGTTCCTACTGGTTGTTTTTGATAAATGCATTTTATCCCATATGTGAAAAAAATTTCATTTGGTATAAATCAGTATTTAAACTCTTATCTCTTGCCTCAGTTGCTTAAATATTTGGTGAAATAAATTAATCTGAAGTTATGCCATTCACCTTACTGCTCGAATAAAATCTTGGTTTCCATGTTCTAAAACAAACCAACAAAAGAAGTGAGAAATAAGTGGACACTGTATTTTCTGCCTTAAATTGTATATTGGTCTATTTTCTTGTGCCTTTGAAGGGTATAATTTTACATATAACTCTGCTGATGTATTTGTGTTCTGGCTTTCCTAACTCTAGTTCCTGCATCAAGGCTATTACATTGCTTTTAGTAGTTTTATTTAGTAGAAATGAATAGTCTGAGAAAGGACCTAGTGATCTGAAGGAGTTAATGAGCCTCCCTAAACATCCAGCTTACTTCCAGGGAATGACTTGGGTACTGGAGAATAAAGTCTATTGATACTGACAAATTCTGAAATGTATTACTCGTAAGATCGCTTTATCATGAACTCCAGGGAACAACCAAATTGCTTTATCGTAATGGAATTTTGTCAAAATGTGAATACCTCCTAGAAATTACATCCCCAGTTTCTAGCACCTAGAATAAAACAGGCCTGGCTACCAGGCTATGCATAGCAAATTATCGTGTGGGGGAAAAAAAAAAACCTCTTTTAAATCCTAGAGTTTACCAAAAAAAGATGCTAGATACATCCAATTCTACCTTTCTTTTTTTGTTCCCTTTAGTGTAGACTATAGTCTATATTTGGGGGTGATTTTCCTGGTTGGCTTTGGAATATTCAGTTAATTTTATTTAGTTGGCCAAGAAAGCCTGGCTAGCAGGAAAAAATAATTGATTTTTCTTCATTTTTCTTCCAGTAATAGAGACCATACATAGTTACATACCCGAGAATCAACTCCAACAGTGGTTTTGTAATCAATGGAGAAAGCACTGTTTATGAGCCACTCAACAGAATATGGTAAAATCTATCATAAGAAAACCACCTTTTTACACATTGCACTGAATGGTTTTTGGGTGGCAAAGAAAGTTGTTTTCCAGGGAAATGTAATCTAGTTGTTGTGATCAGATGAAGTGTTTATGAAGATAATTCTGCCTCGTTAAGAATCATTCATTCGTTTATGTATTATGTCTTCGATACACAATCATAGAAGCCAAAGTGACCTGATAACTCAAGAATTGTAAAATGAAAAAAATAATTTAAATAAGAGTAGAACTTTGTATTTTGCAGTGTTTTTACATTTCTGAACTCTTTCTCACTGATCACCCCTCGACAATTAGGTGAGAGAAAGAGTGGCCGTGTGATGTAAAATCCATGCACTTGGGTCAATGAGTCCTAACAACACTTAGCAAATTAAGGAAAAGCTGAGAGTATGCTTTCTGTCGTCCATCTTATTATACTTATTGAATATCTTTTAATTACAAAATACTAGTCTCTCTTTTCTCTAAATGACAATTCAGGACTGCATGCTAGACAAAAATCCAGTAAGATTTTTTTAAGCACAAGTTATAAGAATCAAGGAAGTTTGAAGTATATTTCCATCTACCTGTGCCTAGGATTTAAGCTTTAGTTAACATTTGGAGTTAATTCTTAAATAGATGACTGGTAGTTATTGTGTAGAATAGGTATGCGAATTTGGGACCAGAGCTGAATTAGCGACACCACTGGGAAAGAGTCTGTGGACCACACAGGGCTGTTGTCCCCTTTTCTTCTGATAGACTTTTGTGCCTCATCTTTATATTACATAGGAATTTTTCTTTAAATATTGCTCTGAAAGTATCCAAAATACTAACTTAGCCGACTGCCAAATTACCAGTATAACATGGGATGCCTTGTGTCTCCTTGGATGGTGATGGATTGATGCTCTCACAGTGTAGGTTTGGAAACCTATTTGACCTTAATTTACTGGTTCAATTCCCCTATGCTACTAAAATGAAGTAGGTTAGATAAGTGATTAGTTTCCCCTTTTTTCCTTGGAATCGTGAAGGTTGAGCTCTCAGAATTTGATTAAAAGAGCAGAGAAGAGTGGTGGCATGTCAATTTCTCAGCATCAAATTAAATTTAGCCCAGTTTACTTTAACTAAGAAATATAAAAATGGAACATGTAAGAAATAGAGCATATTCCAGATGCCATTTCTCACTGTGTGCATTTTTTTTTAATCTTATATGTGCCCACTGTCTACACCTGAAAAAGACAGTTCTGTGGGGTGAATGGGTGTGGAATTCAGATCCAGTATCAGGAGGGCTGTGCCCCTAAATCAGGAGTAAGGAACATGATTAGGGATGCTCCTTCAGGAAGACCAGTCACAGTATCCAAACAAACAGAGTAGTAAATAGCAGCTGTACCTGGTGGGTGGAGTCAGAAAGAGCTGACGAGGACTTTTGGGCATTATAGCAGAAGACCAGAGGTTTGGGCAGTCCAGAGTGTGAAAGCAGGTAATGGCTAGATTCAGAGAAGTGAGTAACAATTGTCAGGGAAGTCTCCCAGACTCAGAGATTCACAAAGGAGACACTAGCTGCTGGAGGACTCAGTCAACTTGGGTGTTTTGGAAGAACCAGGCAGATTACCAAAGTAAAAGAACATTGACAAAGATACATGGCAACATCCCTCCGAGATATACCCAGTCACTAAAACTAAGACCCAACTCAAAGTGGATTTGCAGGCTACGATTTGAAGTTGAGCAACCTGAGAAAAAATCCCAATGTGGCTTAGCACAACATAACCAGGAACAGGATTTTTCCAGAGTAGATCAGGTAGGGTTTAATCCTCAGGGAGGAGTCCCACTGGCACCATCTATAGAGATCCAGGGGCTACCAGGGAGGGCAGAGATAAAAGGAAGACAATTCTACAACTAAGCTAACCTATTGATGATGAAATGTTCCTATCATTTCAAAGCCATTAAACAAGATCACAACAGGCTAGATTTCCTCATTTTTTAAATAAAACAAAGCAATGTGACTTGCCTGAATTTGGGACATAAAATTTTGTTTAAAGTCAAGTATTTTTCAATTTGTATATAAACATACTTTTATTATTGCACAAATATTTACTTAGACTTGAGTGATACTAACAGACTTCACTCTGGAAATGTGTCACACAAAGTATTTGCTAACATGGCTTTATGTCTTTTTGGATAACAGTTGCCTACACGAACTCAAGAATGCCAATTTTAGTATGCTACCCAGTTTTCTAACTTCACTTATCACAAGAGATTGCATATTTATGATAGTGAAGTAAAAACATGGCAGATCTGCAAGAATAGTATATAACTGGAGGGAAAATATATAAGGCCTTCATAATATTTTATTGACATCTTATCAGTTCCATAGTTGGTTAGTCCCATAAAGTATATAGATTTATAAAAAAGCCAAACACATTTGGAAAATTGTTCACATAATTATACACATAATAAAATTTAAAATACTGTTTAATTAGTGAGTTAAGTTCTATTCCAGTTTGAAGTTCAATTCAGTTTATTTCAGCACCAATGAAATATTTACCAACTATTTAGATAAATATCAAAGGTTAAGCATTAGATGTTGTTATTGTATAATTTTGGTATTATTAAGATATCATTTATTCTAAATGATAAAATTAAAAAATGCCCTTCCCAGACTTAACTGGAATATTATTAATATGGGTAGCCTTTGTTTCTGCATCTTCTGTGAAGTGTCATTTATTGATACTACTGGAAGGTCCAGTTAACTTTTTTTTTTTTTTCTGGAAATGTATTGTTTTTCAGACAGCCTTATCCCCGTAAATGCATTATCATCTACTGAGTTGCTTATGCCAGAAACCTGGGTCAATATTGATGACTTGTCCTTCTTTACACCTGACATTTAATGAATCACGGTGTCCTGTCAAGTCTACCTCCAAAAATATACATAGCATTTCTTCACTTTTTCACATTCCTCTAGTCTCCATTGTATTCCAAGGTCTCTTCTTTACCACCCATGCCAGAAAGTTCTGTGGGATACCCCAAGAAATGTGAATTGCCCTCTACAGAGTAAATTGCTCAGTAAATATTCATGGAAGAAAAGGAGTTTAAAAAGTGTTATTAGGTGACTTATCTCTCTCAATGTTCCTAATGCGTGGAAGAAAAATTGTTGAGTCAGCATACAAGTAAGTAGGTCCGCGCTGTGAGAGCATCATTGTTTGCTCTATTCCTTCGGACCCTCGTTTACTTTTGTCTTTATTTTCCCCCTCTCCATCTCTTAAACTCTTGACCTCTTGCCTCACTTTTTCTCTTTCCTCCTTCCCTCCCTTGAAGTTCCAAGCATGTTCCCATCATCTGCTTTTAATCCACACCACAATCCTCTGACGTAGGTATTTCTCGTATTGCAGATGAGAAAACCAACTCAGAGAACTTAAGTGACCCATCACCTGATCAGGAAGATAACGGATATGGGTGTAAAGAGGGTGACACCCAGAGGCAGGGGGATCAGTTAGTGAGCTGTGGCAATATTCTGGGCAATGGTAATTAAGGTCTGAGTTGGGGCAGTGGCAGAGGGAATGTAAATAAGGAGACAGATCAGGGATACAATAAAAAGAGATTCTTTAAAAGTGCCAATGGCACTCTTTAATAAAAAGCTATAGGGTGTCATGGGTACGGAAAGCATATTTCATTCTTCAAGCAACATGAGATTCAACAAGTCACCAGAAATACACAAGCAGAAATAAGGGGCAGAGTTCAAAACTTATTTTCAATTAAGTTTCAAGATCCTTAGATTCCTGCTGTGTTGGCCATGGCATTCTTATTTGCCGTAAGAACCTTCTTTCAAGTGGTGCCCTTCAATTCCCTTCTATGGGAATGCTATCCAGATGAAATCACTTAAAAAAAAAAAAAAAGTCTTTACTACAGTCCCTGCATATGTTTGGAATGGGGCTTGTCTTCCTCTGCAGTCCATTCTAGAGAGAGTAAAGCAAAATGCCAATGTGCAGTGGGATATGGTGAATTAAAAACAGAAGCTTATGAAATGTGGCTTCTAAGAAAAATTTGGGGTGGCAGACTTACCATTTTTTTTTTGTTTTGTTACTTATTACTCATACGCTAAAGGAAAAGTAAAGAAAGGAATAAATGGAGCCCATGAAAAGGATAATACCACATCACCAAATGGAATTGGGTTGTCTCAAAAAGTTAGAAAATAATGGCCAAGGAGATCTTTTCTTTTCAATCAGTAAACCTAACTGCTCCCACCAAGCTAACTTGGAAACGAATTCATTTTTATGATAATCAAAAAGGAGAGGGAAGGATTTGGGGAAGCTAAATTTTACAGTTTTTCTTTTATTTCAGATCTGGAAAAAAAAGCGAAATTAATACTTGAATCAAAATAGAACATTGGCAACAGCTTGAAAATTTCACCCTCTCAAGTACTGAAAGAACCAAAAGTCAAGTCACAGCTATTAGAATTGATTTTTCAAATGTCAAAGGTCATGTGTTAAGTATTTTTAATAAAAATAATTACCAGGCTTACCCATGAAGACTAGGTACAAGATTGTTCCCATAACAGTGACAGCTTTAGTTGGCTTTGTGGGGGGATGGGCAATGAAGTCTGAGCTACTGAGCACTGACAGAACAGGTCCCATACAGAAAATAAGATACATTATGCTATTGAGTATGAAAAATTTACTGAATACTTTTAATTAACTTCCCAAACCAATATAATTTGGGACATCTAGCCATATCTGCAGAAGGAGAACCTACAAGGAAAGAATTTGACCATTTGAGCCTTTGCCTTCTGCTGGTTCTTGCTTGAAACCAATGAGAAAGCATAAAAGATGCTAATAAACTTAGCTGCTGCCCATCTATGATAATGAATACACATGATGAAATTACTTCCAAAATGAATGATAACCATTGAGGGGCTTTGCCTCCTGGCATGTAGAGTGTATAACTGATTCTATTAATTAATGCTGCTAGGCATTGATATTAAGGTATTGGCTATGTGGGAATAATTTATACAATCACTGAAAATCCTCAAATATGATCAAGAAAAATTACTACCTGTCAAAAACTAAGTATTGCTCATGTAATCATTAGTATAATTAAGTTATCCAGGCTTAGTAAGTGATTTACAACCACTTGTAGACATACTAAAGCACAATTATTTTCCTTGTTTCAATATGTGCATTGAGATTAGAGTCATTTATAAGACTTAAAAGAGGTCTCTCAACAAAGACATAGCAAAGTAGTAACTGGAAATCATAAGGTTCTATCTCTTGGTCAAAGTTTAATGTCTTCATTTGTATTTTTTTTTTTCAATTTGAATTTACTTTTAACTTTAAAAAATAAACTTGTAGTCCATAGAAAATAACACTTCTTGATTTGCCAAGGGCTACTTATAGGAAGGCCAATTGGATGTATTAAAAACTAATTATTTAAATTCAGATTTTATTTCTTTCAAGAATATTTTGTAGGAGAATTTAGGTGAGTAGAATTGCTGAGTAGAAGTTCTATGATTATTTTAGCATAAAGTAATACAAATGTTAGGCCCAAACATTGGATGATCTTTCTGTGATAGTACAAGATGACTTCTGTCCATCATTTAACTCTGCGCCTCAATTTCCTCTTTTGTCAAATTGTAAAATAGTAATAATATCTGTCATGGCTACCTTGAAGCGTTGAAAAATAAAAGTAAGATAAGTAGTGGAATATAAATACAAGTTATGACTCTTCATCAAATCTGGTTTTCTTTACTAGTTTCTAAAACACTTGAAAACAAAGAACACAGCCACTCAGGAGCATGTATGTGTGTGAGGGGAGGTGGGGGAGAGAAGGGATAGGTGAGTGTATGTTATTTAAGGCTATGTATTCTTTTGGGTCCAGGGACATTATACAACTATTTTATTTGCTAGTTTGTCTCTTTAGCCAAATGCCTTAAATGAGCACACTGATCTAACATATGTCTCCTTGGCATGTCCCAAAAGACTTTTAACTTTTTTCCGGTCTATCTTTCCATTGCATTGTCCTATATGTCCCATTGGCTCTAGCCATTAAGGGACTACTTGACCTTCACTTGAAGGTGCTGTACATTGTCATGACATCTTGAGTTTGCTCTTAATATCCCCTTTGTCTTATCTTTTCTACCCCTCCATAAAGTTCTACTCATATTTGAAGTTTTTCTTGATTCATATTGGAAGTCATTCTTGACCATGTGAGACAGAATTAATTTTTCCCTCTATTGTATTTCCATTTTATTTTCTGGGACTCTGTGTTTTAGTATTTAACACTTTGTGTTTTCATTGAGTTTATGTATCTATTCCTAAGCCAGAATGGATATACCATAACTTATCTGGGTGTTTCTATAGTTCCAAAGAAAGTGTTTGCTACACAGCAGAGATGCAGTTAATATATTTTGAATGAGTGATAATTGAATGTATTAGACTCTAGCCTCTTGAACTCCCATGGGAGGCAATATTAAATAGTAAAGAATCCCATCTTCAAATTATATGATCTCTGTTCAAATACTGCCTCTATCACATGGTGGCCACATAGGTTCAAGGTACTTACCCATCTGTATCCTAATTTATATGATTGTACAAAAAATGTGACAACAGACCTTAACTCATAGGGTCATTGTGAGGATAAAAAACCTAACTGACATGGACATATAGGGTGCTCAGACCATTCCCGGGTCTATAGTAAGGACACAAAATATTATTAACAATTATTCTTAAGAGTGGCATTTAGTTTGCCACATTTTAAGCGTAATGAGGGTGAGATAAATTGTCTCAGTAGGGTCATACTCTTTCAGATATATTCTGACTTAAATCATCAGATTAATTCTATTTATCTAAGTTCCTCTAAAATTATTAAAATGTATTTGTTATATAATTACACTTGATCCTTATTATTTTCAGTCTGTATTTGCAGATTCACCTACTTGCCAGAATGTATTGGTAACTCCAAATCAACACCCACAATACCCTCCCCGTCATTTGCAGACTTACACACATACTGAATCATGGAACAATTGTAATCTCCAGAAGCACACATTCCCAGCTGAGGTTGAACAAGGAAACACTTCTTTTATTGTAACCAAGTGTCCTTTTTGTGGTCAAATAAATGCCACTTTTTTTTTATTTATTTGTTTACTTTTGCATTTATTTGTTTACTTTTGCTTTCTGTTGGTGATTTTGCTATTTAAAATGCTCCCCAAGCATAATGCTGAAGTGCTGTGTAGTATCACTTATTGCAAGAGACTGTGATGTGCCTTAGGGAGAAAATCCATGTGTTAGATAAACTTCATTCTGGCATGAGTTATAGTGCTATTGGCCACGAGTTCAATGTTAATGTATCAACAATAATATTAGATAAGATGTCTTTAAGCAGAAACATACATAAAACAAGGTTATGTATTGATGAGTTGATAAAAGTGTTGTAAAAAAAGACTTGTAAGAACCTAAACCTGTATTTTTTTTAAAGATGTTATTTATTTATTTGACAGAGAGAGAGACAGCCAGTGAGAGAGGGAACACAAGCAGGGGGAGTGGGAGAGGAAGAAGTAGGCTTCTTGCTGAGCAGGGAGCCTGATGTGGGGCTCCATCCCAGAACGCTGAGATCATGACCTGAGCAGAAGGCAGACGCTTAATGACTGAGTCACCCAGACACCCATGTATTTTCCCTAGGAGCAATATTACCATATTTACAAATTCAGTGTTTGTGGCAATGTTATGGAACATGGCTACTGCAAATTGTGAGAACCGACTGTAGTTGGCATGTCATTGACATTTTAAAAATGCTTAGCCGGTAACTGACTTTACGTAATTTTTTAAATATTTTAACAAAGGCACTTAGTCATTTGTAGAGCGATAGCTAATTTGTAGTAATCTAAAAGAAGAGGCTAAGACTTCAGTCTCCCTGGAGAATACTGCCCTGCCTCTGCTACACTTCCGCACTTCCACGTGATTGAAACAATACCACAGTGTTCCTGTGGTTGTGGCAGGGACTTAGAAATCCATTCCCTGACTTTGTGTCTGGCCTCTTTCTGATACTCATTTATTTCTACCACCTCAAAAGAACAACTGTGTATGTTTATTTTAAAAATTAATTTAGGGGGCCTGGGTGGTTCAGTCGGTCAAGTGTCCAACTCTTGATGTCAGCTCAAGTCAGAGTCTTGAGATGGAGCCCCCCCGCCAAACGGGCTCCATGCTCAGCACGGAGTCTGCTTGAGATTCTCTTTCTCCTTCTTCCTCTGCCCGTTCACCCACTCACTAAATAAATAAATAAAATCTTAAAAAATAATTAATTTAAATGTTCATCTAAGTATTACATGCACATTATTTTTTCAAAAATAATTTTTCCCTCCAGACTCCCACGTTCATCACTCTTTCTTTTTTGGGATTTACCTTCATGGTTTTCAATAATGTGCTCAGGTAGCTGTTCCTTAATTCCTTAGCTTTAATTCACCAGTTTTAGATATCACCTGCTGATTTATTTTTATGTCAGGATTTAGCAGTCTTGTACATGTCCATCCCTATTCTCCTTCACCAATCTTCTTCCTAGTTTTCTCCTCCTACTCTTCCTTCTCCTCCTCTTCATTTTCATTCTAGTCCTACTTCTTCTTGGAGGTGTAATTAAAATTAAAGTGAAATGCACACATCTTCAATGTTTATTTCTATGATTGTATTATTTCACTACAGCTGCCATAGCAAACACCACAGATGAGGAAACCTAAACAAACCCAGATAGTTGTTTTCTTAGAGTTCAAGGTATCAGCAGAGTTATTTTTTCCAAGTCCTCTCTCCTTGACTTATAAATGGCTCTCTTCTTCCACTGTCTTTACATGGTCTTCTTCTGTGTGTGTCTCCAAATCTCCATTTCTTATAATGACACCAGTCAGATTAGATTAGGTCCCATGCTAATTGACCTCATTTAACCTAATGATTTCTTCAAAGTCCCTACCTCCAAATACACTCAGAATCTGAGGTATTGGGGATTTAAACTTCAACATGTAGGGGCGCCTGGGTGGCACAGCGGTTAAGCGTCTGCCTTCGGCTCAGGGCGTGATCCCGGCATTATGGGATCGAGCCCCACATCAGGCTCCTCCGCTATGAGCCTGCTTCTTCCTCTCCCACTCCCCCTGCTTGTGTTCCCTCTCTCGCTGGCTGTCTCTATCTCTGTCGAATAAATAAATAAAATCTTTAAAAAAAAAATAAATAAATAAACTTCAACATGTAAATTTAGAACAGGGGCACAATTCACCCCATAATGATATATTTTGACAATTGTATCCACCCATGTAACAAACGTAAAATAAAGATGCAGAATGTTTCCACCACACTGAAGAGTCTCCTTCTTCCCATAGCCAGTCAGTCCCCCAGTACAACTGCCATGGGCAACTGCTGGTCTGCTTTGTATTACTATAAATTAGTTTTGCCTATTCTTGAACTTCATCTGAACAGAATTACACAGTATGTACTCTTTTCAGTTTATGTCTCATTATATCCAATCTTATATTAAAAATTTCTTTACTGTATTCCTGAGAATTCCATTTTTTTTCTCTTTTGGAGTCTCTATTTCTTGGATTTCATATCTTTTTCTCTGTGTTTGCACTCTTCATTTTCCCAAAGCATACCCTCATTAGTCTCCCGATAAAGGGAATCCAGATGGATATCTTTGAAACCATGTATTTCTGAAAAGTCCCTATACTTGTATAAGCATGTATTCTTATACTTGTGTTATATTTTTCTTATACTTGATGATTTGTTTGCATAGCCTTGGAAGTTCAGGTTTAGAATCTTTTAGGATTAGAATTTTATAAGTACTGTTCTATTGTTTCTAATTTGAAGTGTTGTTGAGAAATCTTACTTATTACTATTTTTACTCCTGATCATTTTTTATGTGACCTGCTTTTTTTTTTTTTTTTTTCCTCCATTCTGGAAACTTTTGGATCCTCTCTCCCCCTGAGGCTCTAGTGTTTCACAGTAATGTGCCTTAATGTAGTTTTTTGTGTTTTTTTTTTCCCACACATGATGTCAGACATTCCATAATCCCTTTTAGACTAAAGTCTCAAATCTTCCAGTTCTGCAAGGTTTTTATTGGGGGAAAGGTGTTTTGTTTTTGTTTTTGTTCTTTGGTAATTTTCTGCCTTCTATTTTTCCTATTTTTTTCATTATTTCATCTTATTAGTTGGATGTTGGAAATTATGCATTAAACTTCTAATTTCTTATCTTTTCTCTCCAAATTTCTATGATCATCTTTTTTTTTTCCCCCACTGAATTTTAGGAGATTTCTTTTAATTTATCTTCCAACTTATTTATTGAATATTTAACTGGTGCAACCAAATTATAAATGTTATAATATTTTTTTAAAATCTTTTATTTTTTTCTGTATTTTTATTCTTTTCACAGATGTAATGTCTTCTCTTAGATTATCTAGGTATTAAAGACAGCTTTTTGAATCCTTTCTCTGCTCTAAGCAGAAACAGCATTCTGTTTCCTTCAAGGGCCATTTTGCTATGTATTTTTCCTCTGTCTTTTAGAGTAAAGGCTTTTTTTAAAATGTCTGATAGTCTTAAATTGTTGGTTTACATTAAAATGAAATATGTCCTAAAAAGCTGATTTCAAAGTGTAAGTTCTAGTGCATGAGTGGGGTTATTAAGTGGGAGCCTCATTATTGGGGGATTAATCAGAAACCTGGCTGTTGTTTTCTCTAGGGCCAAACTTACAATTTTCTCTAGAGAATTATTACCTGATATTCTGCCTGGGGAATATACACCTGCTTGTCATTGCTCTGAATGCAGATGAAGAAAGAAGACTTGGGTGTCTTTGACTTAATAAGTCAAAAATAAGTCCCTTGACCTCATCTCTACTCTCTTCTGTGCCTGATATCTCTGAATCTGTGGATTCTGTTCCAATATCCCTAGAGGATAAAACTCCCAGCTACTCCCAGGTCACTGAGGGTTAGTAGATTGATTTTACTGGATGTGGGTAGGACCTCAGTCCATCTTTTATTTCAGCACCATGCTTCAGTTTTGTCTTTCAAGGTATTTAGGAAGCAACAATTTCTAGTCCTCTTTGAACTTTGCCATGTAAATCACCTTGTTTTTCATTAATATCTCTTAAGGGGTAATTTAGGTTTCATCTTTCCCCTTTGGCTCAGCCACCACACTTCCCTCAGTTTGCATCTCTTAAATATTTGTTAACATCTTTCATCCATTAGATTCCTATTCTCTATTTCCTCATAGGTTTATACCTTTTAGAATATTTTACTGTCATTTTAGTGGCATTTACAAAGGAGAGGTGATAATGCATGTAATCAATCAAATAAATTGTGTATTTTTGTCCAAAATCATACAAAGAGGAATACTGTCGGATAGTAAGAATGGGTTTCATTTGGTTCTGCAGGGTAATCCCTAGCACTTCTTACCTCTCTGCTTTACTCACACTTAGGTTTGGGTCATTTCTTTGACCCCATCCTGTCTTCCTTACTTTCTCCAGTGTTTTAATTTACATCTATTATTCTGCAGAGTATCAAAGTAAGCTGGCTGCCTCCTCCATCAGGCACACAAAATGGATTTATTACCGGCTATAAAATTCGACACAGAAAGACAACCCGCAGGGGTGAGATGGAAACATTGGAGCCCAACAACCTCTGGTACCTATTCACAGGTCAGTGTTCACATGGTGTCGTGTTGCAAGGTTTTGATGAATTAAATGCTTTAAGAATAAAATATACTCTCACTTCCAGGGAACAATTTTTTTTTGTTTTGTTTCCTGACAGGTGACATTTATTGGTCTGAACAAGAATAACCTTTATATTCTCTATAATGCTTTCAGAGCAGATGTTGCTTCTGGATCATCATCTTAATAAATGTATCAGATTTTTTTTAATCCATATTAGCTTCTCAGCATTGCTGATTCAACAACAGCTCCACTTGTCAAATAACTTTTAACTTTTTAACTAATAACTTTAAAAAACCATCAAATCAAATGGTTCCAAGTTTAGGTTGCTTTGATCTCTCTTCCCCTAATCCCCAGCAGTGAGGATGGGGTTGGAAAATTTGGAGAACGGTAGTTTGGGAAATAAACAGATTATTCTACTTTCCATAAACATAAAAGTAAATTCACTTTGGTAGCAAATACTGGTGGAGCTCATAGTAAGTCAAGCTTCTTTATGAAAATTGGACGCAGTTTCTGTGCAGTATTTAGAGAATATGTGATTTATTTCATAAAATGAATAATCATGGGATTATTTTAACTCTTGAAAGCCTTAATTCATGTCAAGCCAGGTTCCTAGAAAAGAGAGTCTGAAGTATGCTTTCAAGGCAGTGCCTCTGGGGGGTGCAAGCCCAGGAAAGCACCAGTGAGGGAACAAAGAAAGTGAGCAGGAGAGAAGAAAAATCAATGATGGTGGCATATCATTGAGCTGGCCACAAGTTCAGAGCAAACACAGAGTTTGCTTGGCCTCCCGGGGTGTCTCCTGAGAGGCCACATGAAGTACTATGTATCAGAGTCAGTGGCTGGATTGGAAGCCTGTCACTGGTCAAAGTCCACCAATAGGCTGTTATCTATTCTGTATCCCCAAACAGCACCTAAGAAGTCAGAGCATCTGGTGAGTATGCAAACATGGAATTCTCCCCTTGTCAGTAAGTACTTTATGTGGTGGTTCCTTGGTCTAGGGTAGCAACAGGACTCAAGAGGGCTCTTTAGCTCTAAGAAGAGCATAACTATTGCCAGGGACTTGGGAAGCAAAGCACATGGCAGTGGCTCATGATCAGAACTGGTGGGTGAAGCTGAGCAAATCTGGAATGGCACATAAACTGGGTCCAGGAAAATATACAAACTGAAACTCATAACTTACAGCTAATAGATAAAGTATCACTGCAGATGAGAAAAGAAGAAAGTAAACCCTTTTTTACTCCTTTCTCTATACCAAATACTCAGTAAATTTCCATTTGAAATCATAGTGTGTACACACACACAACACATCCATCGTAAGCTACTTGTTCAGCCCACACTCTGAGACCTGATCAAAACCTGTTCCCCCCCCCCTTCAGGTTTGTTTTTTTTCTTTTATGCCTATAAAATTTTAGCATAATGGTGAGAATGCTTCCAAGGTAGGTTGTCAATCACATTACTTGTTCTATATCTGTACAAAATCGCTTAGGCAGGTATTATTGCCTGTAAGAGAAAGTTATGGCATTCTACCACATCATTTAAACAGCTTAGAAAAGCCAAGATCCTGTGTCTTTTTTCCTGATGTGATTACGGGAAGAAGGTAACAATAACTTAAGTTGAGGTGAAGCGTATGTGCTCAATGGGATACTTAGTATGACGTGTAGTTTATTTTAAAAGAAATAGCAAGATTGAAAAAACCTTGCTGAAAACTTTTTAGTATAATTCCCAAGATATAATATTAGACTAGAAGAACAGCCTCTAAGGATAATTATATCCAAGCCTTTTCCCCCCAGTTTTATTGAGGTATGATTGTCATATGTTGCTGTGTAAGTTTAAGGTATACAACGTAATGGTTTGACTTGTGTTTATTGTGAAATTATTGCCACCATCAGTTTAGTTAGCAGCCATTATCTCAGATAGATACAAGAAAAAGAAAAAAAAATTCCATGTGATTAGAACTCTTAGGATCTACTTTCTTAAAATTTTGATGTATATCATACAAAATGTGTAATGCTTCACGAATTTGCAAGTCATCCTCATACAGGGCCATGCTAATCTTCTCCAAGATCATTCCAGTTTTAGTATGTGTGCTGCTGGAGCAAGCACCATGCCTTATTTTTTAGTGGATATTGGCATTGGAAGCCCTGAAACCATTTTCTAAATTTATTTTCCTTCTCAAATGGAAAAGGTTAAAAATATAAAATAAAATTTTTATACAATAATTAAAGGATGAGTGTTCTGATTGAAAAACTAAGGATTGAATACTCAATTTATAGAACTATAAATAGACAATATGCATGACAAAATGTTCAAACTCATTAGTAGAGAAATGCAAATTGAAACAAAAATGAGTTAGCATTTTCTTTTGATTAAAGTAATAAAGATATAAATGAATGATGATACCCTGTTCTGGAAAGCATATGAGAGAAATAATAAATACTCATGTACTGCTGTGGGCCAGAAGATTCTAGACTCTCTCTGGAAAGCAATGTGGAGATATGTGTTATAGACAGGTGTAAATATGTGTGTGTGTGAGAGAGAGATCTTCATAGATGCATGATCTAAGTTTCCTACTAGGAATTTATTCCATTCTGCAGCCATATTTTCTGCAAAGTTTTTAACTATAAGCATAGTCAGTGCATTGTTACTTTAATAGCAAATTATAAGAAGAAGAGACCTCAAGTATCCAAATATAGGCAGTTACCTAAAAAAATTCATCAAAATCATATCATGGAATACTGTATATCTATTGAAAATGATATAATGTAAAAATACTGAATCGCATGTTAAATATTTAAAACATACTGTTACGTGAATAACTAGACTTTAAACCAACATTAATGTGTGAATTCATATTTATAAATAAAAAAATATGAATTTGTAGGAAAATATTTAGAGTAATATATGTATACCAAAATATTGATAGTGATTGTTACTTATTTGTAACAACAATAAAATATGTATTTTAAAATTGTATATATAAAGTGAAAAACAAAATGTCAAGACTCTAATGTTATATTATGACTTTTGGTTGCCAAAATTGAAAATTCCTACCAGTAAAGCCAATTCTATGCCCACTGAACAGCTAAATGGCGAGTGATCCAGAAAATAAATGAAAAATAGTAGCCACATGGCCAGAAGAAACTGCTGGTATGAACTGCTTAGTATTTACAATATTTGTGGCAAATGGAATTTAATACATTCAACTCAGTATTATCAAACAGATATTTTGATGCCCTAAACATACAAACTTTTAGGATCTTCACTCTACAGAAAGTGAAATCATTTAAAAAAAAAAAAAGTCTGAAATAAAGGTGTGAGCAAGTTGGTTCCTGCTGGAGGTTCTAAGAGAGAACTCATCCATGTTTCTTTCCTAACCTCTGGTGGTCGCTGGCAATCCTTGTCATTCCTTGGCTTGTAGATATGCCTCTCCTATCTCTGCATAAGGACATCACTCATTGGATAGACCCCGCTTTAAATCCAGGATGGTTTCATCTCAAGATTCTTAACTGCTTGTATTCATAAAGATTCTATTTCTAAGTAAGGTCACATTCTGAAGTTCCAGGTATACAAGAGTTTTGAGGTGGACGCTATTCAGCTCGCTACAGACTCCCTTTATTTTTCCTCTCAAGGACAATCATTTTTAATTATATTCTTTAATAAACTTTATTCAAAAATAAGTAATTCAGTCCTATATTTTAATTCATCTAAAATATATCAGACAATTTGAGCTTTTAATTAGCATGAGATGTAACCCATTACCACTCTGGTTTAATACCATTCTGGCCAAAAGCAAAGAAATAGGGTGAATTAATTAGCTTGTTATTAGAATAGCTCACAAATGCCCATTCCCATTTTTATAGATTTGTACGAATCTGAACTCCAAATTTGAATCCCTCATTCATACTGATCCTTCTTCATTTCAATAATTATAAAGTGAATTTGGGAAGACAAACAATCTGGGCAGTTATGTTTGTAAGTTTACATGATATTTATTATAAAACAAAGTCACACAGACTCCATTTTTAATTTGAAATGAAGAAATAAAAGTCTTCAGGGAATAGTCTCATATCCTTAAAACATTAAAAGCAAGTTTTGCAGAGCCTTTGCCTTACTCTCCCCTGATGTGTGACCCAACTTCGGTAATGCCTGTTGCATTTCTAGATGTTGTGGGAATGTCTTCAGTGCTACAAGGTATCAAGCGGCCAGAAAGTACTACACACTGGTAGACTGACTGTGGTTTTAACTTGTCCCCAGGATATATTTAGTAATTTATGCAATTTCTAGTTCGCAGAAGTAATTGATTTTCTGTATGAATCTACAGTACTTTACAATGTAAGGATTTGACCCCATGTTTCCAATACCTTTAAGATATGTGAATATATTGATTTGTCTATTAGAAAATTGGAAATGCCAGAATGCTTTATTTGGATGATATAAATATTCAGGTGTAGAGACTCAAGCATTTTTTTTTATAATCTTCTTTCTGCTAGGTGTTTTTGTTGTATGCGTTTTTTACTAGGATAATGAGGCATCTGCAATAACAACGTAATTCAGAGTTATAACAAGGATTTTAAATCACTGCTATCAGTTTCATTGTGGGATCCCATGTCAACTAAATTTCAAAGTGTTGTTTTTAATTTTTGAGTGCTCTTCAGAGAAGGTTGGTTTGAATTGAATTAAAGAGTTTTCTTATGTTTCATGGCAATATAGAATAAACATAATGATAAGCATGTATCGGTATTTTATGGACTGAAAAATGAAACAATAGCATAGAATTTTACAACAAGGTTAACATTAGGGGAATAAAGGGAAATTATATTCTTTGAATAATGCACCATCTCTTACCATAAGTCCTATAAAATTAGAAATAGAACAGAATTACAGAGATTGAAGGCACTTAGTATTGGGGATAGAAACAGGCAGAAGACAATCTGCCTTCAACAATATATTTTTTAACAGCTAAGAAAAGCATTGCTACTTACACCATACTTTTTTTGAATAAAATTATACTTAGAAGCAGCTACGAAACACACATCCACAAGCATCCATACATACAGGCACAAGCATACACACACATGCCCATCCCACATACATGTTGAGATTGAACTATAGTCCCTGACAAACAGTGGGAAATACACCATTCATCTCATGCACAGCCCTTGTTTTGCAGAAGAGGTAACTGAGATCTGAAGAGTGACATTGCTAAGATCTACCAACTAGACTGTAAGCATTTCAACTCCTAGTTATGCCCTCATTGGACTACACAATATTGTCATCTTTAGCTCGCTGTATTGTGAATGACTCTGGCTATCATATGAATCTGTAAAAGATCATTGGTATTAAAACAATTTTAACATTTACAACAATAACACCAACATGAACTTTGACAACAACCACTATGTTGAAAACAGTATGGAGATTCTTCAAAAAATTAAAAATAGAACTGCCATATGATCCAGCTATCCCGCACCTGGGAACATATCCAAAAGAATTAAAATCAGGAACTAGAACAGGTATCTGCACTCACATGTTCATTGTAGCACTATTCACAGCAGCCAAGATAAGACAAACAATTCAAATGTCCACTGACAGACAAATAGATAAAGAAAATGTGGTATATATAGATACACAATGGAATATTATTCAATCTTAAAAAAATAAGGAAAGCCTGCCATTTGCAACAACATAGATGGACCTGGAAGATGTTATGCTAAGTGAAATAAGGCAGTCACAGATGGACAAATACCGCATGATTTCTTTTATATGATATGAGCTATCTAGAATAGTCAAACTCATGAAAGCAGAGAATAGAATGGTGGTTGCCAGGGGAGAAGGGGTGGGTGAAATGGGAAGTTGTTCAATGGGTATAAAGTGACAGTTATACAACAGGAATAAATTCTAGAGATCTGCTATACAACAATATTGTATTAATTAAAACAATTAAAAATTGTTAAGAAAGTAGATCTCATGCTAAGTGTTTCTACCATTACCAAAAAAAAAAAAAAAAAAAAAAGAGGACTCGAGAAATATTTTGGAAATGGTGGATATGTTTATTACCTTGCTTGTGGTGATGGTCTCCTGAATGTATGCATGTGTCCAAACTCATCAAAACGAATACATTAAATATGTCCAATTTTGGTGTATTAAGTATACCTTAACAAAGCTGAAAAACCTCTATAGGAAAAAAGCACTTTATGTTTTTTTTTCAAATTTAGTCTTCGTAACAATTTTTTATGTATATATTCCCATTTTATTAATGAGAAAACTTAGGCAAAGAAGGAGGGTAAGCAAGCTTTTCAAGGTCATATATCTCATGAGCAGTGGAGTAAAACTAATTTTGCCTGAATTGAAAAACCTATACTCCTAGCTCTTAAACTGTAGGTAATGTGTTTCTGACCACAGACAATGAATGTGTGATTTTCTGTGTATAAAGGGATACACGAAGTGGAATAAATAAAGTGGGAAAATGCGCAATTGAAAAAGGTATCTGTTGGATAATAAAAATTGAATATTAGTTTTGCAGATGAAGGAGCTGCATAACTCTAGAAGAAATTAAATCAAAGCTTTCCTATTTCTTTAAAAAATGCTATTTAAATTTTCTACTGACCCAACACAGGGAACACATCCCAGAAAACAACTTTTAGAAATACATGCACAAAAAAGAGTTTGATTCCAAACAGGCTTCCCTTTACCCCACCTTCAGTGAATGGGTGGATGGATGGATGGATAGATAGATAGATAGATAGATAAATGATGATAGATAGATAGATAGATAGATAGATGATAGGTAGATAGATAGATAGATAGATAGATAGATAGATAGATAGATAGATAGATAGATAGATAGATGATAGATAGATACTGTTTTGAAAGATTTTTAGATATCAGCTATAAGGTTTGGGGCTCAAAAAATTGCTTGTTCATGGTGATTGTTGCTATAACTTTTGAAGATACCCCCTCTTTCGAATGGCAACATTTTTTCTAAGTGAGAAAAAAACTTAATTCTACACTGAATTTGAAGTTTTATTGAACTCTTAGGTTGATCCATTGCCAAAATTACAGAATCATGGATTCTTTCCTGCCTCCCTGTTCATTTTTCAGTTCCGGATGTAGTATTTTAGACAACAGTTCCTTGCATATTTGCACAGGGCTTTATGTTTGCTACTGATGTCCCTCTAAGGTCCCAGGCTTGGCCAGGTAGGTCTGTGAAGACAATGTTTCTGGGGTCCCAACAGGAGATAGGACAGAACCAAGAGTCTTCACCCAAGAGCAGTCCAGGTTGTGATTAAAGCTCCACATAGTAACCTTGCTTAATATCTCTGAACCTTATTATCCTTGTCTCTAGACTGGGAGTAATAATGTATTCTGTGGCAGAATCATAGAGTATGTGAAAATTAAGTCAGAAAATAATTTGCATATGTTATCTTTATATCTATTAAATGTTTAATTATATAAACTATTTTAAAAGCAATTTGTCATTTGATTCTCAAAAGAACATTATAAGATGGAAAAACAATTATTACTTAATTACTTTATATGGGAAGTTGAGATTAAAAGAGCTTTCAGTACATCTAAAACTTGCCCAGGCAAGCACCCCTCACAACAAAAAAGCAGGAACATTGTGGTCTAGAATTCTGGAGGTAATATCTGGAATGCCTCTCCGAAAAGCCAAAATGTCTGGTTCTACTTACCACTGCACACTTCTCTAAGCATAGAAGGGTGTCATAGGTTTCACTCTGTTGGTACAGGTTTCAGAAGACAGAATGTAGATTCAGAAGACTTGGGTAAAGGTATTTTAAGAGAGGAATTTAGTTTTCTTTTATCCCTACTATATAAAACTAGGGTTTATCTGTAGACAATACTATAGTAAAGCAGATTCAGTGCAATCTAAGGAAGAACTTCTCTAACAAGGAAAACCGTTGAGGAAGTGCCCTCCCTTGGTGAATTTCTCTTTCCAAAGGTATTCATGCTTTATTTACAAGATCACTTTGTTAGATATACATCTAAATAACACTAGATAGGTCATCTGAATAAACATTGACTAAGATCTCTTTTGATATTGGGATTATATGTATATATTTAATTTTTTTAAATTCTTAATCTAGAATTCCTAGGTGTTTCTTGTGAGAGAGATTACACAGGTATATTCTAGAATAAAATGCAAATAAAAAATTTTAAGCTAAAACATAATAGTTCAAGGAAATTTGTCAGGATTTTCAGAGTGACCTAAGCACTATTGTATACAGAATGTTAAACCTTCATTATAGATGTCAGAGAGGATGGTATCAATAGCTTCTCTTTCCTGGTTGGAAGGGATACTCTGATCAGTAGGTTAGGCTGGTCAGGCAAGACTCCATTGGAGAAATACTTGATGGGTGGTCTCTAAATGGCCTCATAATTTCACTCCAAACTGTTAGTAGGTTTTGTTTTATTCAAAACCGAATTAGTGATACTGGCAAATACTCAACACAATATATACAAATAAAAATTTGGCAAAATTAGGAGAAATCTTTCTCCTTTCCAGTGAGATATTTTTAGTACTCATTTCTGCTTTCTAGTGGGATGTTTTAATACATTCCTACTAAAAATTAATAGATTCTGCACACAAAAAGTTACTTGACTTAAAGTCAAATGAATGGAACAGAATATTGGGCATTCAAAAAGATTTCCATTTATATGTCAAATATTGCATGTGATAAGTTGATATGTCAGTCAGGGTTCAACAAGAGAAACAGAACCTGTGGTGATGTGTACTAAGACATTTATTACAAGAAATTGGCTTAATTAATTGTGATGGCTGGCTAGGTGATTCCAAATCTATAGGGCAGGCCATTAGGAAAGGTAGGTGGAAACTCTGGAGCTGAAGTTGCTGTCTACATGTGAAATTTCTTCTTCAGAGAAGCCTTACTTCTGCTCTTAAGACCTTTCACCAGGTTGAATCTGCCCCCCTCCATATAATCTAGGATCATATCCCTTACTTAGAGTCAACTGAATATGGACTTCAGACACATCTATAAAATAACCTTCACAGCAACACCTAGATTAGTATTTGATGGAAAAGTGGGGACTTTAGTCTGGCCAAGTTGACACATAAAACTGACCAACACAGATGATATTCCTAATCATTGTTGGAGATGGTATTAACACAACTGTCAATCCATTTCAAAGAAAAATAAAGTTAAATTTCTAATTAATACAAAAGAATATTCTTGATGGTCTAAACCATGTCAGATAAGACCACTATGAAAGTCATGAGTTATAATGATTAGGTAAGCATTTCTTCCCAGAATTCTCTCCCTACTATTTTTAATTTTCTGGAAGAGCTCTTTAATCTCTCTGCCTCAGTCATCAACCATGGTGCCTATGAAAGGGTGCAGAATGTTAGCAAATTCAGATCAGTGTCATGTGAACTCAGAGACAAACCAAAGTGAGCACCAGCCTACCTGATAACGTTGGCTATTGTATTTTAACCTCATGTTTTCATGCGTGTTAAGCAACACCGTAGTGGATCTTTCAACAGCTGCTTTGTGTGTGCCTTCCATGTGTCAGGCAGTGTAGTAGGATCTGTGGTTATACAAATTAAACACCAGCAATAACAAAAACAATACCAGTACTAACCTTTCTCAGTCCATTTCTTCATGGAGCTTCGAGGCAATCTTAAAAAATTAGAAGCCTCTTGAGAAGATAGCATTTTATGTCATAGATACTTTTGTGTGGGTGAGTTTATCAAATTTTCTTCTCTAATAATATAATTTATTAACAGTAACTGCCCTGGACATTAACAAGTCCATTCTAACCATTACTTAACATCTCCAAGTAATAGTAAGTTAAAATTCCCCTTAGAACCAAGATTTACTCCTCTCCCTCTGCAAAAAAAATCTATAAATATGTAACTTTGTACATGATAAGCATCATTTCTCCAATACTTCATTTTCTTTTTTTTTTTAAGATTTTATTTATTTATTTGACAGAAATAGCCAGCGAGAGAGGGAACACAAGCAGGGGGAGTGGGAGAGGAAGAAGCAGGCTCCCAGAGGAGGAGCCTGATGTGGGGCTTGATCCCAGAACGCCAGGATCACGCCCTGAGCCGTAGGCAGACCCTTACCGACTGAGCCACCCAGGCGCCCCTCCAATACTTCATTTTCTTTACGAATTTTTTTGTTAACAAATATTTATGCCACTTTAGATTAACAGAAAAAATAAAGAGAGATTACATTTTGAACTTTATTAGGGTTTTTTAATTCCTTGAGGTTTAAGGACTAGTTGGTTTAAGCCCAGTCCTCAATGTCTCAAAAAAAAAGTCACATGGGTTTTTTAACAAGTGTCATTTGCTTTACAATAATTTGTCATGGTAATGAGCCACTTTGTGATTTAGTTAAAAAGAATATTAATTAGATAAAAATTTACATATATCACACTAGTGATACATAGGCCATTTCTCATCAACCTGTGTTCTCTGTGCTCTCTAAACTAAGCCCTGATGTCATCACTGTGTCCAGTATTTTACGTCCAAGTTATTGTGGAGATAGACTTTCTTCGTGCTTCTATTATGGAAAGTGATGCAAAACAAAGTATATTTTGTGATGGTTTTGAAACACAAAAGATCTAGTATTTTCTGCTTAAGTGCAGTGGCTTGGAGTCTTCTTTCTTGGCCCAAAGAAAACATAATCACTGACCTTGAATAAATGATGGAGACATAAATTTTTAGAATGACTGCTCTTGATTTATAGGCAGGCCTCTTGATTCACAGGCAGGCTGTGAGAAAAAATGATCCTTGCTATTTTTGATTATTTCTTCATCATTCATATTTTATATTCTGCATCTGCCCAGAAGCTATTTTCAGGGATACAATTTTATAAACTAGAAAAAAATAAATGAGAATATATGAAAAATAATTTGATTTCTTGCCATAATACTCCTGCCCTTTTAGCCAAAATAATAATAATTACAACAATCACAAGCCATGTAAAGTGTGTCTACTGCTGTTAAAATTTTACCAAAACTTCTGAAACCCAGCTAGAAATACTTGTTAATAACTTTTTTCCCCCTTTATGGAAAATTCTCTCATAGGACTGGAGAAAGGAAGTCAGTACAGTTTTCAAGTGTCGGCCATGACGGTTAATGGCACTGGACCGCCTTCCAACTGGTACACAGCAGAGACTCCCGAGAATGATCTAGATGGTAAGACCTATCTCCAATCTCTATCGTTCTGATTTCTATCTTCTTTGTTACTTCAGCTTCAAAGAGTCCCTTAATAGAAGCTGATGAATTCCAGCACTGGGGGTATTTATTCGTCCTATATCCTTCCATCCAAAACAAAACAAAGCAAAACAAAATACAAAATCCTCAGTAGGTTCTTCAACAATACCACATAAAATTATGCATTAATTATAGGCTTCATAAGTTATTTTTTTCAAGATAATTTAAAATAATCTTTTTAAAATTTATTTTATTGAATAACCAACCTTTAAATTTTCTTCACAGGAACTGCTACAATTTCTGATAATAATCATGAAATATAATTACTTCACTAGCTTCTCTTGCTCTTTTTTGATGCTTCAGCAAAACAGCAATATATATTTTTTGCTTGCTTGTGATATGGTCATTAATATTTGACACTTCATCTTTTTTTTACATAAGGAACAATCTGCCTTATTTACTTAATTGATAGTTGTCTTGAGACATGTGTGTATGAGATATGGAGATTTGCATAAAAGTCACTATCACTAATTTAAATATAAGCAAAACCTTCAAAATTAGCTGATGAGAAGGTTTTTGAAATAAAAATATCATGACTAATAAGAAAATAAAATTCAAGAGAAATGGGTAATAGAAGCGACAGGAAAAAAGTAATAAAGCAGAAATATACCATATAGAATTAGAGTTATAAATGAAATAAGTAGAAATTCATGAAAACAAGAGGTACTTGAAAAAGTTCATTATGATCAGTAAACTTCAAGCTAAGCGATTAAAACTGGGACCTAGGAAAAGTGACTAAAAGAATAAACATGCATGTATTGAAGATGTGAGGCACCAGATGACTGTCAAAATCACTGACAATGAAATCCTCTTATTCCTTCCCTGATAGACCTGAAAGCATCCAAGTTACTGCAAAGTAAAAATGCTATGTCCCTACCTTTTCCTCTCCCTTTTACTCTCTCCCCTTCCCTCATTTTTATTTATTTTTTTAAAGATTTTATCCATTTATTTGAGAGAGAGAATGAGAGAGAGTACAAGAAGGGCAGAGGGGGTCACTGGGGCGCCTGGGTGGCACAGCGGTTAAGCGTCTGCCTTCGGCTCAGGGCGTGATCCCGGCGTTGTGGGATCAAGCCCCACATCAGGCTCCTCCACTATGAGCCTACTTCTTCCTCTCCCACTCCTCCTGCTTGTGTTCCCTCTCTCGCTGGCTATCTCTATCTCTGTCAAAGAAAGAAAAGAAAAGAAAAGAAAAGAAAGAAAAAGAAAGAAAGAAAGAAAGAAAGAAAGAAAGAAAGAAAGAAAGAAAGAAAGAAAGAAAGAAAGGCAGAGGGAGAAGCAGACTCCCTGCTGAGCGGGGAGCCTGATGTGGGACTCGAACCTGAGACTCTGGGATCATGACCCGAGCTGAAGGCAGACACTTAACCAACTGAGCCACCCAGGTGTCCTCCTTCCCTCATTTTTATTCTTGTCTCAGTTCTTGCAGTGTCCCTTCTCTGGTTTGTCCTCCCTTCTTCTTTGAACTCTTCCTTCTCATTTTTCTCCTTCTTGATCTTTCCCTTCTCTAAGTAATTCACCATCACTTGTGATTTTCATATAGTCATAGATTCTGTTTCACAAAATAATGTGGCAGGGAAACAAGCAACAAATGCCATTTCCACAATAATGGTAATTCCTACCGGCACATTAAAGAATATTCATAGGAAACTTACTAAGTCTTGGGCACTGTGCTTAGCTCTGAGAGTATAATAGTAGATAAAAGACATGTTCCTCTCCTTGTGGAGCTTAGAACATGCAAAGAAAAACAGACATTCCAGGTGAAGTCATAGGAAATTGCCATTTCCTAGGTCAAAACTGGTTGAATATTGGTAGTATCCAATCTATCAACATAGAATGAATAGATAGATTGATAGGCAAACAGACATATAGAAGGTTTACCTTTAAATCGAGACTGGAAGGATGAACAGGAGTTTGCTGTGGAAAAGCATAAATTCCAGACTGAGGAAGGAAATGTGGAGGGCAAGGTGAATGCAGGTCTGCAGTCAAGACAGACCATGACATTATTCAAGACCTGAAGAAAAAAAAAAGACCATCAGGACTGAAGCACAAAGATGAAGTGTGTTGAGGTTTGAGAGATAGTGGGTTCTAAATCTGGCAAGACCAAATTAAGGGTTTTGAACTTTGTCCTAAGAATGTCATTAAAGCAATAATGTGCTTTATACTAAGCAAGTCATTAAAGGATTGTTTTAAAATAGTGACTTAATTATATTTGCATTTTGTAGAGATTACCCTGGTTGAAGCATAAACAATTGTCTCAGATTAGACAACCATGGGCCATCTCAGGACAACTGTAGAAATAATGTCAGATTTTATGGAAAAGTAACTGGGGGCTTAGAAGATGTTGTTTGACTTGTCTTAGGCATTATAAATCGAAAAGTTGTAGATAGAGCTACACAAAGTCACACTTCATAAAGCTTATATCCTTCACTAATACATTAGGAAACATTCATGTATTTATTTACTCAACATATATTTCTTTTATGAAGATCCATATACTACATATATCAGGCATTATTTTAGGTACCAGGGGTAAAGCAATAAATAAGGTTCCTACTCTAGGGATATAAATTTTATTGAGATAGAGATGGATAGTGATAAATGCTGTGAAGAAAAATAAAGCATCATGGAATAGAAAGATTAGGGTGTTCTGTTTAATGTAGGGTGTTGAGAAGATCTCTCTGATTAGGTAAAATATCAACACAGACCTCAACACATTGAGGAAGACAGCCACATGAATAGGTCCGGCAAGAGCCCTCCAGGAAGAATAACAAGAACAGACGTCCTGAAGCTGTAGCCCAATTGGTGGTGGAAGTACCAGCGGGGTCAGGGTGGCCAGGGTCTAAAGTCACGAGGATGTGCTCTGTCTTATTTAAAGAATAAAGACAGTTAGGATAAGCTACACAAATACCTTATTTTTCTATATATTTAAGAAATAACTTTTAAAGTTTATATACTTGTCCTTTATCCTTTCACTTACCTTTATGAGGTATATATTATTAGACTTACTTTTAAAGGAAAGTAAGTTAAGCTAAGAAAATTTAACTAACTTAATCAAGTCACTAAGCTGGTAATCGCAGATCTGAAACTCAGGACCAGGTTTTGTCAGTCCACTGGCTAATACAGAATATTGGAGGAAGACCTCCTCGAATCCTCTAGAACTGACCCAGTGACAATAAAAGACAGTGATTCAAGGCAGAAGATTCTAAGAAATGAGGTAATATCATTTACCCAAACCTAAGGGACTATATCTCTTACTGGAAGGAGTGAAAATAAATGGAGCAGAGGTGCCGAAGGTCCTATAAAATATCCAGGATGAATGGGGCTCTCCACTTGACTTATGAGCTCTTTCTCCTCACTCCAAATGACTCACAGTCTAGTGAAACCAAAATGTAAAATCACAGCCCCTGGGACGGCACAAACTTTCTATTTAACTGTATGCTTTTCATATCCATGCAATCTTAATATAATCCCATCCATACATCTATTTTAATCAAGAATCTCTATGCTGTGTTCATAAACAAAGTCTTAATAAATGCCGCTTAATTGGATTTGTTCGAAGGCTTCTGTACTCTTGGCTTTACAATGTCCCTCTTCTACGTGCACCATTCTTGTTTACTTTTTCCTTTCTTGAGTATTGACGTAGTTACTATGAAATATAATTAAGAACCCATCGTGTGCCCAGTCATGGGGAGTACAAACATGAGATAGGAACAGTTCTCTTGAGAGATAGATAATGGCTGCACTGATTGAAAAGACTTCATGAAAACGAATAGTACTTCAACGAAAAACTTCAGGAAAAGGAGGTTGACTGAGGTTACAAGGAAGTGTGCATGGCACAGCATAGTAGATATTCTTCAAAAAGAATGCCTTTAGGAAAATTATTTCTGCCACGGTTAGTTTAAAATGTGTCCTCACTCATCCAAGTGTTCCTCATTTGCCAGTCGATTATCTTAACACATTTCAACACATTTCAAATAATGCCTCTTTTCTCTTTCTTTCAGTTCCTTATTTGGATTGTAATTGTTGAGGCAGCTCTTGTCCTTGTTCATAATGTACACATTAGCAATCTAAAAAGATAAAAAATTAATAGACAAAAACTAGTGGAGTTGATGCTTCTTGTACATAATACTGTTATGGATTATGACTTGAAATTGTTCACTCTTTTTTTTTTAAGATTAATTTATTCGAGAGAGAAAGAGAGTGAGAGAGAGCACAAATGGGAAGGGAAGAAGGAGAGGGAGGGAGAGTCTCAAGCAAACTCTTCACTGAACACAGAGCCCATCCCGGGACTTGATCTCAGGGGCCTGAGATCACGACCTGAGCCAAAACCAAGCGTTGGATACTTAACTGACTGCACCACCCATGCGACCTGAAATTGTTCACTCTTAAAAGATGATGGAAACAGCCATTTTAGGGTATATAAGTATATGCGTGTGGGACAGATACATTTTACTAACTTTGTAAAACAAAGCATTTTATCAGCTGTAAGAAATTAATAAGATCATACATATTTGGTCCTAAGCCTTTTTAATTTATTGACCCATAACCTCTTTTCACTGAGTTACTCCTCTAAACTTATTTCAATTTCGCTTCCTTCCTCCTATTTCTCTTACTTTGAATGCATCATCGAAATATTAAAAAGCGTTACCCTTGGGATGCCTGGGTGGCTCAGTCGGTTAAGCGTCTGACTTCGGCTCAGGTCATGATCCCCAGGTCCTGGGATGGAGCCCAGCATCAGGCTCCTTGCTCAGCAGGGAGCCTGNNNCTGCCTCTCCCTCTGCCTGCCGCTCCCCCTGATTGTGCTCTCTCTCTCTGATAAATAAATAAAATCTTAAAAAACGAAAATAAACAAAAAAACACAAATATTAAAAAGTGTCACCCTTGATAGGAATCAATGTTTGGACAACGGACAATCTCCGAAGTGATTGTGAGTAGCTCCAAAGAATACACAGCCTGATGGCTTGTTCTATTTCCATCAGAATATATATATACATATAATATATATTATATATACATATAATATATATACATATAATATATACATGTAATATATATTATATATACATATAATATAATATATACATATAATATAATATATATAATAAATATAAATATTTATATTTAAGTTAAGGGGAGTTTCTTTGAATATTCATGTCATTTAATTTATTCATGTAGATGTTTAAATCATAAGATATAAGTGACTTCTCCTAAAGCTTTCATAGTTAATGTACTAAGTTTTGAGTCCTAAAGTCAGAAATTTCCGTATAGAATTGTTCTGATTTGCCTTAAATTATAGCTAAGGGGGAAGCAGCCATTTTGAAAACCAACTGGAATAGGAAGCATTCTTTGCAGTAGTGGAAGAAACCTCTCTTGGGAGGGAACTGCAATGTTTGCCCTCCCTAGGTGCATTATGTTGCACAACTTTTCTCTCTTGCTTTTGAGTCTCCTGCTGAACTCCAAGGGAGTGATCTACTCATTAGTTGGTAATGAGCCCTGCAAGTCACTAAGGAGAAGCAGTGGGAAGTGCAAATAGTTAAAAGCAATCCCCTCTCCTTCTGTGACTTTTGTGGTTCCTCTTGCCTTCTCTGTTTGGCTTAAGGGCGTGAAGATCAACAGTAACTTGGAGAAATACTCCAATTCCTTATGGATTGCCCTTTTAATTAGGATGTTTTGTTAAAATAATTACAGACCCAAACCTCACTGTTTGTTCAGGGCTCTCTGAAAGCATGTTTGCTGTTGTTACCAACAGCTGGAAAGTTTTAAGATATTTATTTTGTGCCTCAGAATTTCAACTTAAAAAAACAAGATCATTAGAATTCCCCAAAGTTTCTTATGTGAATCTCTTGCATAAGGATATGAGAGAATTTGTGATGAAGATCACCAAGGTATCCTCCAGGAAGTTGAGCTTGGGGATATCAGTTTGTGCTGCCTTTTTCCCCCTAATATTGAAGTGAACAGGTAGAAATTGTGAAGTGCCATCAATAATGAAGTAATTTAAAATGAAACTTCTACCCTAAAATGGAGGAGCTTGGCCAAAATTAGCAACACAGAGGGACTGGTGAAAATGCAGCTAGGTGATATAGCAAAAACTGTGACCCTAGGAGGAGACTCTAATTTCCTGCCCTCAGGAAAGAGATAATTAGTCCTATTAGCCTGATTAAGAGTATAATGGGATTACTGCAAATTCACTTCACATGAGAAGTCAACCACGAAGTAATTCCTGTGTTTTGGAACCTGCATGATATTTGATATTCGCCAAGAACATGGCTCTGAGAAGGAATATGTGAAAGCTTACTTTCAGAATAATAATAAAATCTAAAATGATGATGATGTAGGTAAGATCTTGGGGTTCGGAGTCCACAGCCAAGAAAGAATTCTTTAGACGTCTTCCATGCAAAAAGGTGGTTTTATTACAGCATGGAGACAGGAGCCGTGGGCAGAAAGAACTGCACTGGGGTCCTGGGAGTGGCCCACTATATACTTTCAAGTCGGGAGGGGGTCAGGGATAGCGCAAGCCTCCAAGGTGTTTTGGAAACAAGGTTACCAAGACCTTGAGGGGGCCAGCTATTGTTAGGAAAAGGTCATTGATTACAGTTTAGTAAAAACTCAGTCACGAGACCCTTCAGATGTATATCGCTGGGTCATATGCTTGGGGGTGATTGCCAACATATATCTTGGGGGGGGGGAGTAAAGATAAAGGAAGTTTCCAAAGGAATTTTTATTTGTTGACATAGATTTATAGGATCCTGGGGTGGGACTGAGATGCCTTTTGCCCTTAGCATAGTAATGTTGAGGCAGCTGAGTTCCTAGAGGAAGGTCACTCTGCCTGTTTCAAGGACTTGCCAGTGACTGTAAGTAGTAAGGCAATTTAATTTTTCTTTTGCCTTTGTTTCCCACATCAATGAGACCACCCTGAACGAAAAAATACTACCTATAAAATTGTCCTCCTTCAAAAACTAGGGTATGAAAAGTGCAAAATCTAAGAATGGGCAGAAGAACGAAAAATGAGAAAAACAAGTTTTTGGCTAATTGGAAGAAATTGAAGAATAGAAAAAGGAAGGAGAGGAGGATGGAAGGAAAGATGGAAGGAAGGCCAGTGAAACATACATCTGAGTTACCATAGGCTGAAGTATGGCTTCCGTCCCCAAAATGTCCATATCCTAATCCCTGGAATCTATGTTACTTTACATGGCAAAGGAGATTTTGCAGATGTTATTAAATTAAGGATTGTGAGATAGGGGATTATCCAGGTGGGCCCAAGGTATTCGCAAGGGCTCTTCTAACAGGGAGGCAGGAAGAGTGACAGAGCTATGTGTGACAACAGAAGCAGAAGTTGGGGTGTTGTGAGGCCAGGAGCCAAGGAAGGTGGGCAATCTCTAGAAGTTGGAGAAGGCAAGAAACCACATCATTCCTAGAGCCTCAAGAAGGAACATGCGCCTGCTGACATCGGTATATTTGCTCCCCAAGAATGATATTGGAGTTCTAACATCCAGAAATGTGACATAAAGAATTTGTGTTGTTGTGAGTCCCTAAACTTGTGATAATTTAAACCACTAAGTATAGCAGAAATAGGAAACTAGTACAGTTGCCAGAGAAAAACATTTTCGTGTCATTTGAGTAATTGACAAAGTACAGTGAACCCTTGAACAATGGCAGGGTTAGGGACACTGTTCCCCACACAGGTGAAAATTCACATATAACTTTTGTTTCTCCAAAACTTAACTACTAACAGCCCCCTGTTGACTGTAAGGCTTACCGATAACATAAATGGTGAACACATATTTTGTATGTTTTTTTATTATATACTGTATTCTTACAATAAAGTAAGCTAGAGGAAAGAAAATGTTTTCAAGAAAATTATAAGGAAAATACATTGACAGTACTGTATTTATGGGAAAAAAAATCTGTGTGTAAGTGGAACTGTGCAGTACAAACCCACATTGTTCAAGGGCCAACAGTATGCTTGTATCAATATAAAGTTTGCATAAAATAATATAAACCAGTCAGTTTGTGTTTTATTTTAGTTTCATATTAGCCAAAGGTTTTGAGGCCAAAAGGTATGAAAACAGTAAGTACTAAGGTTGAAATAGAAAAGTAGGTCAAGGAAAGGGAAAAATAATATTCTATAGAAATGAGAGGCTCAAAAATCTGGAATTTCAGAGTCTGAACATTTAAGGAAAGCTTCATTTTATCAATCCGAGATATGTTCCATGATGAGAGTCTTACCTAATAGATACCTAAAGAAATAAGTGAAGGCCCCAAATTGTTGATTTGATGGGAGACAAACACCATGGCAAATTGCATATCTACCCAAGAATTGCTTTTCAAAAAAAAATTTTTAAATATGTACTTTCTAAATTATTGGAAAAATAAAAATAAGTATGTTATAAGCAAAGTACAGAAATAGAAAAGAAAATAAAGTTACTAGAAAGGAAAAATGGAAAATATTTTTAGTGAGAGAAATTCTAAAATTGAACAAAACTGAATTAACCTCTTTTGTAGAAGGGAGAGACTTTCAGATCCTGTTAAAAACAAGATGAAACTATGTGTTTTTAAAACAAAGGAAAAAATATTGGAGAAATGAAAATTAGTCAAAGGATTAACAGGGTACAAATTAATAGGATTCCAGGGTGATAATAACAATACATACATGCATGCATACGTATGTACATACATGCATACATACATACACAGACACACGTGCACATGTATGCATACACACATGCATATATACACATGCATACAGATATACAATATATACACACATGCATACACGTACACATGCGTACATACACACAGAGGCATACACATATATCCCACATATACATACACATGTGCGTACACAGACAGACATACACACAGGCAAATATACATACATATATACACATATACATGTTCAGTACAGACACACATACATATACACATATAAACATGAATGAAATGGATGAATAATTTCATATTGATAACTACAAATAAAGACACAAGTCATGAAACATTAAATCTCAAACATGTAACACTTAAAATATGTAAACAATATGTCTTCCAAAAAATTCAGATCAAACCAGATCTGAGAAAGAATCCTTTTAAATGCTTGGAACAGCGTAAAAATACACACAGAAAAAAATAAGAGAACGTAAAAGACAAAACATGGACTGAGAAAGTTTAACATGCTTCAACACAATTCGAAAAGAAAATAAAGAATGGAGGAGAAATAATTTTAGAAGAGATAAGAGAGTTTTCCAGAATTGGTGAAATACATGGATTATCAGATTCAGGACCAATGCTTTACCTTTGATACATTGTATACCAAAGATAAAGACAAAAGAAGAGCTTAACCTGCCTCTAGGAGAGATTACTTCTTTAGGGACTACAATTATATTGATGAAGACTCCCCAATAGCGACAATTAAAGCAGAAAACAATGAATATCCTCAAAGTGCTGATTTAAAAAATTACTATCATTAAAGAATTGTATATCCAACTAAATAATTATTCAAGGAAAGGAAACACATAAACACCCTTTACAAAAAGAAAAATAGACTTTACCACCACTATCCGTTTTGTAAAGAATGTACTTAAAAAAAAAAAAAAAAGAGGAGAAAGAGAGAAAGAAAATAACCAGAGTGACTATTAGAGAAAGTGAATAAACAAAATAATATAACATATGGGTACAACTGAACAAATTGTGATTGCCTAAAATGAAAATCGTATTTTGGAGAATTTAAAAAGTTGGTGAATATGAGGTGGTAATGAAAAGGAGATTGTGGAAGTTAAACAGCTTTGAAATTGTTTTTATAATGTTCTTGTGAAAAGTAAAGATATAATTAACTTTAGACTACAATATATATGTGATCTCAAAATTGAAAATATTACAGCCAGAAGGATATAGATTATATTATTTCTTACATGGTAGAAAAGAAAAAAAAAAAAAAAACAGGGGGAGGGGCTTTTCAGCCAATACAAATGAAATCATAAAAAAATAAAAATAACTTGTTATGAACAAAAAGAAAATTAAAAGTGCATGATAAAATCATATAAATTAATTTTAATATATAATAACAATAAATATAAGTATACTAAACTCACCAGTTCAAGGATAGATTACTAAGTGAAATTTTGAAAACATCCAGATCTATAGTATTTACAACTGACAATATTTACAAATGTTAAGATTTGAAAATAGATGGGGAAAAATAGCAGTCATCCTAATAAAAAACAAGTGTAGGGGTTTTTTTGGTAACTTTCTTAAGGCCAACAACTTCTTTAGGGGTAGGCAGTCGCTACATAATGATAAAAGGATTGATTTATTAAAAATATATAAGTTGTCAAAGAAATATGTATTACTTATAAATATATGGCTTTTATAACATAAATTCGTACTACTTAAGCAAATCTTGACAGATCTTTATAGAAAAATTTGCAAACCCACACTAACATTTGAGTACACATTCATCATTATAGAAGCAGTAGGTATACAGTTGTAAGTGGAAAATACAGACAACAAAGCAACACAAGTCTCACCATCCAAAGATGATCAGATTATCACACTTAACACTCTAATGCATATCCTCTAATTTCTCTCTTTATACACATGTAAATATATGCATGCATATGTAAAATAGGTATATATTATAATGAAAAAATATAGATATAACTCAAATGAGAACATATGATGCTTAACTGTTCTTCAGACTTTTGTTTTCAGTTCTTTTCATTTTTATTTTTGCAGATTATGATTTTACCTAAAATCCTGATCATATTCCAATTTCTTCAGTGGACCCCAAGAAACTTTCTTTACAGATCATTTGTATAAACAAGAATTGAATCTAGGATCACACACTGTATACAGTTTTTAATTTATTTTTTCTTTTCAACTTCTTATTTAAATTCTAATTAGATAACATACAGTGCAATGTTGGTTTCAGGAGTCAAATTCAGTGGTTCATCACTTACGTACAACACCCAGTGCTCATTATAACAAGTGTCCTCCTTAATATTCATCACCCATCTAGCCCATCCCCCACCCACCTGCCTCAAACCTCAGTTTGTTCTCTTATAATTAAGAGTCTCTTATGGTTTGTTTCTCTCTCTTTTTCTCCCCCTCCCATATGTTCATCTATTTTGTTTCTTAAATTCCACATATGAGTGAAATCATATGGTATTTGCCTTTCTCTGGCTGCCTTATTTCGCTTCGCATAATACACTCTAGTTCCATCCACATCATTGCAAATGGCAAGATATTATTCTTTTTGATGGCTGAGTAATATTCTATTGTACATATATACCTCATGTTCTTTATCCATTCATCAGTCAATGGACATCTGGGCTCTTTCCATAATTTGACTATTGTATTTGTATCCCCTCAGGCTCTTGATCTAACCCAATTCCTTTTTTCCTACTTGGATTTATTAAAAAGTGTAGCTTTTTGTCCTCTAGTTTCAACAGCCCTAATATTTGTTTTTGTCTAATTATTTCTTGTGATTTTATTAAACTTGTTTCTCTAGTTTCTGTAGGTTTGTAAACTGGAAGTTGTATATAAAGACCAATGTTACATTCACGGATTTTTACACATCTCTCTCAGAATTGGAAAAAAAAATTTAAACAGAAGGAATTCTGCAGATTTACCTATCACAACTGAAATATTCACACAGTTAGAGGGTCACGTTTTTTTTTCCCTAAGCATCCAAAGAATATTTAGTGCTTGGCTGTAAGAAAACGGATATTAAAGTTCTTGGATAATACTAAACACCTTCATTGATCACAATGTAATTAAACTAATAATCAATAATATGATATCCAATACACTTGGAAATATAAAAACATATTTTCAAATAATTCATTGGTCCAAAAGAAATCATATTATATCTAGAATATCACTTTTAGCACCTAATATCTAAGCAATCTTGTTTACTTATATATCTACTAGATTAAAAAATACTAGGGAAAGTTTTAAAAAATGGATTTTTTTTCTTTTACTTTCAACAAATGCAGAAATTATTTTTGCTTGCCTATTATTTGATAAAATTCTTGGTGAAAGCCAATGACATGCTGTTAAAATACATTCAAGTTAAAGATATCAATTTGAGGGTAAGAAGTAGGGTTTACTCCAGTGAGCTCACAAATGTAGCCCTCTGGAGATATAACGATGTTAGAATGTGATTTTATGCACAGAGGAATGTAGGTCTAAGTGGCATGTCATGAAAAAGGATTTCTTTCACATGGGCTTTTGACAGGAGCCATCCATGATATTCTGGGTTACTGGTTGACAAAAAGACTTGCGAATGAGATGAGCTATTGATATAGCAGGCAATCCGTCATGAAATTGAAGAATCTAGGCCCTTATTCTCATTCAAGTCGAATTCATCTTACCTATAAGGAGTGTTGTAGGCAAAGCCAAACTGTGTGTTGAAACCAATTTAAAATCTGCTTTAGTTCTTGGGCAAGTGGTTGTTCAAAATCTTAGAGCTCCACTATACAAAGGGTGGCACAAATTATTTAGACTTGGATAAATGTTCAAAGAAGTTTCAAATCCTTTCCTTCACCATAGCAGACTTTTTAATATAGTCATGAAATGTTTGATCCCTTTATGACTTCCTTGACTTTTTCTAAGTGTAACGTAGTGGATAAGGTTCTCGGCTCTGAAGTCCTAATAACTGGAATTGAATTCTGCTCCACTCACTGTATTATCATGCACAAGTAACTTAACTTCCCTAAGACCTGAGTTTTCTCTTCTGTAAATAGGGTGTAACAACAGTATCCATCTCAACAGATCTGTGTGAGAATTAGCTATGATAACGGCAAGAAAGTACTAAGCAATGTGTCTGATACATATGAAGCACTCAACAAATGCTTATTGTTGTTGCTGGTTTTCATAAATTAGATCTCAGGGATATGAAATACTAATAACCACTTGCTTTATGAAGCTTCTTCTTGTTCATGATGATAAAACTTTATTGCCTGCATTAGAGGAATAGGGGAATAGATGTATTCTCTTCTGATACAAAAGCAGGGAATATATTCAATATGTCTTAAAAGCCCATCATCTAATTAAAAGGGCATTGTCATATAATTATATCATAATATATCATAATAATTTAAAGGGTCATTGCCATATAATTATATCAATATATGCAAGAACACATTTTGTAAAATTAGGCAGTCATTATCAATTTTTTAAAACTCATGTTAATATGTGAATATAAGGAAACCTTTGAAATGTTATTGTTTTGTAAAAACTAAAAGCAAGCATTCTGCTAATAACAAAATACTAAATACATTGTCTTTAAGATTCAAACAAACCACAGATGTTTCCTACTATTTCTGTTATTTAACAAAGTGTAGAGGTTTTGGTGAGAAATAAACAAACACATAAAAAAAATTTAAAAAGCTATAACATTTTATTACAGAAGGAAAGAAATGTTATTTTTATAAACAGTGTGATTGCGTATTTGGAAATTCCAAGAAACTATACTAAAAACCTATTAGAATTTATAAGGAAATTTAATAGGGCAATATATACATAAATGCACACACAATAGCTTTATCTTATACTGACGATAATTAGTTCAAACCTTAAAAAGAAAAGAAATGCATTCATATGGCAACCTAAATTATAATATCTAAGACTAAATTAAACAAACTAAATAAATGTAGATGAAGAAAATGACATTTTATTTAAAGATACAATATAAGACATGAATAAATAGGAATATATTTTTGATACAAAATGTTACCATTATATAAATGCTAGTTCTTCCCAAATGAATGATTAATACACTTCCAATCAGAATTAACTTCATATGGAAGAATAAATGTAAAAGAATTTCGAGAAAATTTGAAAAGTAGAATAAACCTTAACATTTACAATAAAGCCTGATTTAAAATCAATATAGTACTGTCTGGCATAGAAATAGACAAGTTAGATCAGTGTAACAGAATATAGAGGACAGAAATATTTCTTGCTATATTTGAGAAATAAACTTTAAAATGAAGTTGGCATTTCAACCAGCACATTATTCAATAAATGTTGAGACTATTCCCAGTACTTCTGGTAGAACATAAAGTTTTCCTTCCCTTATATCAAACTAGTTGGCAGTGGTTGATTCTAGTGATGGGATTGAAGGCAAAAGAGAGCAAAGTTATCACTTCTTATATAAATCAAAAATAGAAGGGTCAAGGATGGTTTTAAAGATTTTGTTGTTTTTTCTTTTGGTAGTTTCAAGTGTAATAAAGATGGAGGGCTCAAACACCCATCCTTTTGTGCAATTAGAGGTTGTGAGATGAGATGATCTCTTAAGGTATCATTCCTACTATAGAAGATTGTGTCCTCCCTCCTGTGTTCTTCACATTGGGAGTGGTACCCATATCCACCAGTCATCCAAGTCAGCAGATTCCCTGTCCTCAATTCCTCCATTATTGCTCACTACCCATATACCCCAAGCCTGTCATTTCTACTTCCCTAACAGACTTGGAATCCATCCTCTCCTCTCCAGTCCCACCATTCTATTTTATGTCAGGCTGTCATCCTTTGTCAACTGAAAATAGCCTCCCACCTGGTCTTCTGACACCAGTTTGCTCCTCTCTAGATTCCATCATGCTGCCAGAGTGATTTTTCATAACCAGATCTGATGATGTCATTTCTCTATTCAGATCATTCCTGTTGTGGTCCTGCCCATATCCTCTAGTCTGACATTCCATGACATCTTTGCATATGTATGCATCTCTCCAGATGCACTCCATCATATCTCATACTTTCACACTTAGTGTTTCTTTTGCCAGAGTGCCCTTCACAGGACTTTACATCTACTTGTCCTTCAAAACTCGCTGGATGTTTAACTTCTAGGAAGCTTTTCCTATCTGAGTTTCATTCAGATGTCTTTCCTCTAAGTCTGCTCTTGGGCATGCCATGAGCATCTATCCCACTCTTCTCAGCAGACTAGAAGCAAGACTATGCTTTATTTGATTTGAACTTCTCGCTGCTTGGCATGGTGCCTTAGGCTACATCGTAGATGTTCAATTAATATTGAATAGATGGGTCAATATGTAAGCATTCATAGCCAGGTATTAGTTATGTTTAACTCATACAATTTATATAGTTTGATTCTCTATTAATGTCCATTCTTACAGTCAAAAACAATTTCAGATGAATGAGAGCTAGAAACATGCTTTGCTTTATTTGGTATATTTTTATTTACATGTAGAAATGCATTACCTTTTCTTCAAGTAAGATGTTAAAATGAAAACTCAAGTTTTCTAGTGAGCTGCTTGGCATAAGATTTTAGAGATACTGAGCTTCTTGTTTTTAGGGTTTTTTGGAGTAAATTAGTCTATAGTTTTGAGAAAGTAGGGTTTTTTTTTTTTAAGATTATTTATTTATTTATTTATTTGACAGAGATAGCCAGCGAGAGAGGGAACACAAGCAGGGGGAGTGGGAGAGGAAGAAGCAGGCTCCTAGCAGAGGAGCCTGATGTGGGGCGCGATCCCAGAATGCTGGGATCACACCCTGAGCCGAAGGCAGACGCTTAACGACTGCGCCACCCAGGCGCCCCGAGAGTAGGGTTTTAATCCAGTTGGAGGAAAATGAGCCTGAAAAATTCATGGAAGTACATCCTTTGGCAAGGACTGAGACCCTACTCCCCATGCCCTGTTAAAGAATAAGATTTATTATCTGAATAATAATAATTATCTCCAAATCTGGAGATTATTCAGTATGAGGTAGCTGATAAAAGTCATCATGGTAGGAAGACATAAGATTCTAGTGAGATTCTATGTTTTTTGAAGTTGGTGTCCCTGAACTCTAAATTGAGAAAATAAATCTCCCAGATATTGATAGGCTCTGATCCCACAGCGGTCTTAGAAAGCCACATCAAGCGTGTCGCCTCTCACTATCAAGCTTTGGTTTTCCCACTCAAGAACTCAGGAGTTGTAAATAAAATTGACTTCATTGTGTTTTTTCCTGTATTCTATTTGACATGCCAACCTCCTCCCTAGACAGGTATCTTAACTTTCTGTTGGTATTTGTCAAATCAAGAACTCAACAGATGGAGGCCATTTTCCTCAACACTGGAAGGAAAAAGGACAGTTTGAGGGTGATGGAACTGTTTTGTCCCATGATGGGAGTGGTGGATACATGACTCCACTTGCATACCACTGAGTGAATTTGCTGCATATAAATTTTTAAAATAAAAAGTAAATAGTTAATACTGAAAAGATGGTAGGAGTAAAGCAAAAATAAATAAGTAAATGAACAAACAAAATAAAAAGAAGGTGTAGTTTATTGGTAAATAGAAGTGATTATTCACTACAATAAATAAACAAATAACATTCAAAGTTTATAGACATTAGTGGCTTGAGGAAGCTGATGTCTGTTGGTGAGAACAGACCCCACCAACAGAAATAACACATAAGTATGTATCCGAATGGTCTGGAAAGATAGAATATGGCTCTATCAATTGCCGTATGTAATTCCCTGTAAAGAAATATAGGCTATTAAGGACTAGAAAAAAACTCTAACAAAATGACCCATAAAATGCAGCACACTAAATCGAGAACAGATATGTGAGTATTTGTCAAAAGCACCCGCTGCCTGACGCCGCATGGTAGAGCCGTCCATAGCAGACGGTACACAACAGCAATCACTTTCATTAGCAGGAGCCAGCAGACACAAATCTCTCTGGCCACTAAGAGAAAACAACTTTAATAACTGTGTTTTCATCTTGTTTCATTTCTCTCTTATTTCCTTTTTTTCTTAAAATTCTTAACGTGAGAGAGCTATATAAAATTTTGGTAATTTTATAGTTAATGACAGTCATGTAATAACAGTTATATTGAACCTTATAGAAAGTGTAGATGTTGCTCACGTATTTTTGAGCACGTTGTGTCAGGAACTGTTCTAGGTACAGGAGTTAGAGAATTTATGGAAGGAGATGAGACAAAGAATAATGAAATAATCACATTAAATAGGAAGCCCAATTAATGGCAATAAATCCTAAGGGGAAAAAAAAGATAAGACAGGTGATTATTAGATTAGAGATTAGGGAAAGATTGCAATTTTAAATACGGTACCCAGGGAAGGCTGAAGTTGGAAATTAAATAACAGAGACCTGAAGGGGATAAGGGAAGAAGACATATCTGAGAGAGAGCTTCCCAGAAAGATGGTAGAGCAAACACAGATGCCCTGAGGCCAGAGCATGCTTGGCATGTTTGAGGAACAACAAAGTGTCCGGTGTGTAGAAGATGGCTGGGGTAAGGTGAGCAAAGGGGAAAGTGGTTGGAGATGAAGATAGAGAGCTAAGGCGGAAGGGAGTAGATCATACACGACCTTTTAGGCCATGGTAAGGAATTGGACCTTACAATGTACTATGGGAAGACTTGAAGGAGTTTGGAGTGGTATTATTTATTTGACATGATCTTATTTGCATTTTGTTTACATACATGCTCACACTATATCTCTATTCATGCACATTTATTTTCAATACCATCTATATGTTGATGACTTTCACATCTGTGTATCTGACCATGGCCTTTCACTACAACCCCAAACTTACATACCCATGTACGTCCCTGAGATAGCCACAGATATGACTAATAGGCATCTCAAATCTAACATGACCCAAGAACTTCCTTGTTTGTCTTCATCTCAGTAGCTCATCCACCCAAAACCACCCAAGCCAAAGATCTGTGAGTTGTCATTGAGTCTCTTTCCCACACCATTCACATCCAGTTTATACCTCTGTGGATTTCACCTCCCAAATGTCCCAAATATGCATACTACATTTCCACAATGGCCACCCAGACAAGTAAAAATACATATTTAGGATTTCCTAATTTTTAAAATTGTTTTAAAATGCACATAACATAAAAGTAACCATCTTAACTATTTTCAAGTGTACAGTTCAGTGTCTTTAAGTACATTCACACTGTTGTGTGACCATTATCAAAACCACTCTCTTCCAAAACTCTTTTTGTCTTGCAAAACTGGAACTCTACCCATTAAACAATAACTCCCTACTCCACCCTCCTCTCAACCCCTAGCAATCACCATTCTACTTTCTATCTCAGAACTTGACTACTCTGGGTATCTCATAGAAGCGGAATCATACAATTTTAGTCCTTTTGTGACCAGCTTATTTCACTTACCATAATGTCCTAAAGGCTCACCCATGTTATAGCATGTGTCAGAATTTCCTTCTTTTGAAAGCTGAAAAATATGCCATTGTATATATATATAGCCCAATTTGTTTATCCATTCATCTGTTGATGGATACCTGAGTCTCACCTACTTTTTGGCTATTGTGAATGACTATGCTGTGAATACAGGTGTACAAATACCTGTTTGAGTCCTTGCTTTCAATTCTTTGGTGAATATCCCAGAAGTGGAATTGTTGGATCTTATGGTAATTCTATTTTTTAAACTGCCATTCTGTCTTTCATAGCATTTGTACCATTTTACATTCCCACTGGGTAACTTTCTTTCTCTCTTCTTCATTTCTCTTCTTAGTCCAGGCACAACGACCTTTTTCGATTTCTCCAAATGCCGAGCTCATTCTTGCTATGCAGCCTTTGTAGTATTTATTCCCTCTTCCAGCCTGCTGTTTGCTTGACTGGCTCCTCCTGGTCATTCACCTTAGACTCTACCAGGAATACCTTACTATTCCATCAGCATAGCACTTAACAAGATCTCCCAATTTCCTTGTGTGTTTATTCTTATTTTATTAGTCTTACTTCCCAAACAACTATATCCCCAGTACCTAGAACTATGACTGGCACATAGGAGATGCACAATAATTTTTGAAACGTCATGGGGATTAATATGATAAATTTCCTAATGTGCTATCTGTGAACACTGTACTCATTAGTGAAAATTGCAATTGTCACTCAAAAAATAATAACTATTCTTTAGGAACAAATTAAACCAAGACTGAATCCATAATTTCATAGTGTAATCAAGAATGGCAGTTGACCTAGTTACTGTGATAATTCAGATTTCAGTAGAAATTTGGGGCTCATTAATTTGGATATTTCAGGCAAAATGTGTTCTTTGGTTTCATATTATTTCAATAGTTACCTTAATACTTCCGTATGCTTTATATACTCAGGCAAAAAGTTCTTTGGTTTCAAATTATTTCCATAATTACCTTAATACTTTCGTATGCTTTATATACTCAGGCAAAAAGTTCTTTGGTTTCAAATTATTTCCATAATTACCTTAATACTTTCGTATGCTTTGTATACTGAATTATTGTCCTAGAGATACTTGTAAAATCTTTCGTGTACTTCTGAGTAGTGAATTTCAGTTTCAGCCTTCAAACATGTCACATACTTTCATGGCAAATTTTCTAAATTGATGTTTTATAGTTCATTCCAGTAGTAACCATTTTCCTAATCCATAAGGTCATCTGTGTTAGAGAAAACTGACTCAGGTCGCATAAAAGGAAAATGTCATTTCTGTCTTTACATTAAGAAGTGAGGAGCTGGGTACAAACTGGCTATTCCGGGTTATGAACCATCTCCTAACACAGTTATCTTTATGACGACGCCATATATTATAAATGGCTTAAGTCTACTGCTGCCTTGATGGGCACCCTTTCTTATGGCCCTATGATCCTACAGGGGTGGTAAAGCCCATTAAGAATTTTGCTGGGGAGACAGCATATATTCTTATGTATTGACACCCTTATTTTTATCATGTTAAAATTGTTATAAGGTTTGGATCTAGGATTGAAACTACTTTTATGCAGTGAAAAAAAAAAAAGATAAGTATTATGTACCAAGAGTCCCTCTTCTTCAAGAGTGTTTGTGCACTCATTACCCTATTTGCTTTATAAAGCTCTAAGGGATCCAATTCTGTATTATACTGACCTAACTAACTTGTAGGGGAGCTACTGTATGGTTTGCAGAAAGATGGAGAAGTTATTGTTCAGAAAACATTTTAAATATTTTTTTCTTTTATTCTAAAAGATATTGAAAATTGTCATTAAAATCATTAGGTTTTCATATTGTTTTTAAGAAGTCATTGCATTTAGTTCATTTTCTAAATATAAGATCAGACAGATTTTCTTGTTGTTTTCGGTAATTATTGCAAAAGCTTCAAAAGTGTTCAACAGAATTCACTGTAGAGCCCATTACATTTCAAGGACACTGGAGAGCCTCTGTGGCAATAGAGTTGAAAAGTATTAATCCATTCCTTTTATCTCTTTTATTACTTCTCCTTAAGGTTTATAGTAGAAAATCCTTCACAAACATTGTGTTTCTGTTGTTAAGGTTTATATCCACATTTTGAGATAATTTTTTATGACACCTTTGCATATTATGTCACAGGCTTCTTTAGGGCAGACAAATAAAAGCTTGTCCCATTTTGTTCACAAATGGGCATCTTCAGAAAAAAAAAGCTACTTTAGAAAATGCTGCTGATACAGCATCTTTAGAATGTAGTGTCTTTTGAAAAACTGTTAGTATGGGACCTAATTTAAAAACTTTAATAAAAGACATGCTTCCATATATCACTTAAGCTAGAAGCATGTGTGTTGGAGGTGGCTAAAGTTGGTAAAAGATTTTATCACCTTTTGCTATTACATCAAGGAAAAAATATATTTTAATATTACCTTTAGTCATCAAACTCTTGCATAATCTGACATATGTTACCTTTAGAGATTATCAGTTAAGAAAGAAATAATGAACACAAGTAGTTTGAATAAGGTTCACATCACTTATATTTTTGAGTACCCATCAATCGCCAGGTACGGTGCCAAACACTTAATGGACTACTGAAGTTTAGATGGGCACATTCTTTCTTAAATTTCTTTCCAGAATACTTCTGTGATTTTCAAAAAAATAGGGTATATATGCTTGTATTAGTCCTATCAAAATATGTATCATAGTATATTATAACTACCTTTTTACTTGTCTTTCCCATGAAAGTGTAAACTCCAAAGGTGCATGTTTTATGCTGGCCATATTCACTCTGTCCTGCATCCTAATCATCGTGGGTACCCTGCCCCACTCCCCAAACATAGTAGGTGCTCTATAAATATTTATTAAGTGAATGATGATAATCATCGAGAAAATGCATCATTTCTTTAGGGATGGTATCAGAGGGAAGAAGGATGATTTAAAGCCAGAATTCCAATTTATTAATTTTCAACACATAATCTCCTTCAAAGAAAATTTATGTCCAGGTAGCACATACATTTACTCCCTAACAGCTAACATCAGTCGGTACTATTCATAATGAGAGCACTTTTATGCATTATCTCATTAAATCTTCTCAGCATCCTATGAGACCATTGCTATCTTTGGCCTCATTCTACACATGAGGAAAAGGAGACAGGATGAATAAGGTCTTAAGGTTTCTCTGAGATGGTGAGTATACAGTACAAATTGAAACTCTTACTTCCAGAGCTCAAGCTTTGAGGCAATCAGTATTTGGAATGCCAATTTAAGTAGAAGGTAATCTCAGAGAAGATAAATAACTTCATGAGAGTGCACAGCTAGTAAATGACAGAGCCTGGTTTGAAACCAAGTTTGCACACTCCAAAGGTTGTGTGGCTGCAATCCCAGCCACTGTCTCCTTTCCTTTAACAATGAATGTGCTTTTCAGAGATGCACTAAATTATGGGTCAAGGGCAATCCTATTCATGCTGAGCAAATCATGGCCCTAAACTGTCTCTCCTGACAATTTAAGAAAAGACTGCTCTACTTTTGTTTTTTAGTTAAATCAGAGTAAATAATCCTTGAGCAAGACCACTTTGACATTTCATTTCCCTTTCTATTATTCTTACATCCTCTCTGATTTTACTCAGTATTGATGATACCTAAGAAGATTTATGGGGGGGAGGGGCAGCCCAAGGAAAAAACTATTAGAATAAAGATGCATGATGCTACGTGTCTATGGAAGGAACTCAATGCCCTCTGTGTTTAAGAAACTATGTGAAAGTCAAGTCAAACATGGAAAATGTATCACGTGCTGACATAAGGAGGAATTGGGCAGTAAGTGATGAACCATTTGAGGGTCTATGGAATATGATATTAAGTCTTGCCTAAATGGGAAGTATTAGCGTGCTCTATGTTCTAGTATGAGACAGACGACTGATGCCTCTTCTTGAATTCTAGAGTCTCAAGTCCCTGACCAACCGAGCTCTCTTCACGTGAGGCCCCAGACCAACTGCATCATCATGAGTTGGACTCCGCCCTTGAACCCAAACATCGTGGTGCGAGGTTACATTATTGGTTATGGTGTTGGGAGCCCTTATGCCGAGACAGTGCGTGTGGATAGTAAACAACGGTATTATTCCATTGAGAGGTTAGGTGAGTAGCTGTGATTTTTATTCTATTAAGGGAAATAAATAATTTATTTGAAATTATTTTCTTTCTTAGAAACTTGTTCTTTGGAATTTTATTTTAATTTGTGACACATATTAATTCATAAAACAAGTCTCTCTCTTTTTCTATCTTCTGTCAATCTATACATACACACACACACACACACGCACACATGCACACACGCACACACACCCCATGTTTTTCCTCTCTGGATTTTCAATTGGGGAATTTTATCTAGAGATATTCACAGCGGTGGGTGCTCTGCTGTATACTTTTGCTTATAAGTCATAGAATACAAAAAGAGAATTGTATTATTTTTTTTCCCACTGGTTAATGGAAACTTCTAATCTTAATAATTCTTATAAAAAGAAAGTCAACACATTTTTTTTCATTTTTGTCTCACTAGGAAGATATTCTGTCAATTTTTCTTTCTTTTTCTTTTTTTTTATATTTTATTTATTTGACTGAAAGAGAGAGAGAGCAAAAGAGCACAAGCAGGGGAAGCAGCAGGCAGAGGGAGAAGCAGGCTCCCCACTGAGCAAGGAGCCCAATGCGGGACTCCATCCCAGGACCTTGGGATCACGACCTGAGCTGAAGGCAGATGCTTAACCAACTGAGCCACGCAGGCATCCCTGTCAATTTTTCTTTAACACTAAATTATCTAGTTACCTTGCCTTCTTTTCCCTTAACATTTATAAGTAAAACTTTGTGGCTATGCCATTATGACTATAAAACAAAAGGTGAATCAGGAATTTTCAATCAAGCCTGTAAACTTAGTTATCAAACCGCTGTCTGCATACATTGCAAGGTCTCTTATCATACTCAACCTCATTTTAATAAATACAATACTTGAATTATGACATTTCTGAATTCATTGAAAACTTGTTTATTCAGAGAGGGCTAACATAGTGTAAAAGTGTTCATATCCATTTTATATCTGATTTTCCATAGTATCATAAGGGATTATATCAGTAACAGAAATCAAAGAAATGTATGTCGTATATAGGGTGTCAAGAAATTAAATTATTCTCATAAAGCACAGAGCAGGTTGATTCTACCTGTTGATTTAACACCATATTATTTGCAATGAAGTACACTGACCTCACGGGGAATGCAACCTGATTGGTGGGGGTGGGGGTGCTACTTATTTGTAATGTCTTTCACAAACAGAACATTTGTGATGAGAAGCTTGATTTGAATTTGAATACCTTTGCTTGTAGTAGCAAGAAAAGATTTTCCCAGTGCAGGAGGAAAATTGCTCTGACCCATTCTCTCTATAATTGCCTCAAACACTAGTAAGAGAAGTGCCTACTGAAAATCTCCACAATTCTCATTAGCTTGGCATTTAGAAATAATATTCTCTCAGTCAGTCCCCGAGTTTGAATGTTAAGGCAATCCCAGAACATGTTTTATGGCCATCAAACCTGTGTCAGGGAACTGTCATTTATCCATTATTCAGTGGGTGTCATCTCTGACAGTCGATCTTGAAGCCATCCAGCAGAGGGGGTTCCCTGTGGCCACGCCCAGGCTCCCCAGCAGTGAGAACGTGGTGCAAATGCAGAATGAAGTCATGAAGCAAAACCGCATTGCTTCACAAAGTCCTTTAGGTAATGATGTTCCTTACTACAAGCAGACTTTCCAGGAGTCTCCAAGGCTCACAAAGTTGAGGCTTTTGGGAGATTAACACTGGCAAATTCTCTTCAAAAGCTTACGAAAACAAGAAGTTTCCCTTAATAAGCTAGGAAAACTGGTACAGTTAAATGGATATGAACCTAGCTCCATGATAGGTAATCATGTGTTTATTACACTTTAAAATGTATCCGGAAAGAGATTTACACACATATATTTGCATACACACATGTGCACACACATATGTGTATATGCACATGTATTTAAGTTCTACCAGCTGATACTCTTCTAACATACTTCCATGTCTTAACATAAAATATGAAATAAAATAGTGTTTTATTGTTATTGTTCAAGTATCTGTATAGTTACACAAAGAAACTGGTATTTTTTCAACATGTGTTTTGCTATTTACCCAAAGTGTATGTTAAACATATCTTAATATAGATGAAATAGGAACAGTTTTAGATATACATATAAAAATATATAAAATGCCTAGACAACTTTGTATTTCTAAAGCTTTAAAAATTATACTTTAAATACCTTTCAAAAAGATATTATGAAACTGGTATGCTTAATGTTTAATAGGATAAATAAAACAGTTGGTTGGGGGGCGCCTGGGTGGCTCAGTCGTTAAGCATCTGCCTTCAGCCCAGGGCGTGATCCCAAGGTCCTGGGATCTCCTCTCCCACTCCCCCTGCTTGTGTTCCTTCTCTCAATGGCTGTCTCTCTCTGTCAAATAAATAAATAAAATCTTAAAAAACAAAAAAAAAAAACAACAATTGGTGGTTTCTTTGCTAAGTTTGAATGTGGGTTTGAATGAATCCTTTATCTTTTTAAAAGTTAGAACTTAAGATATGTCTAACATAAACCAGCTAAATCGGGGAATATATATTTTAAGGACTGTATAACAGTTACACAATTAAAAATGAATTAAGGAAAGTTATCATCTGTTAAAGCGTAGCATCAGCTATAACTTCAAGTGTCATGGTTGTATTTTTGACTATAAAAAAGCTATCTGTTTTATAATTGACCAATAAACTTCCCCCTCTCTTTGATGACAGACCAGAACGTTCAAATAGCATTTTGTTTATCAGGCATAATAATTGAGTATTTAGATACCAGGCACTGTGACCTGCTTCAGGACTACAAAACAAAGCTTACCTAGTGCACACATAGTCATTAACCAACGCTTGTACTGTGAGATGTTTATCCTTAATCTTTCGACTCCATACTCCTTTTAGTTTCAGAGCCCTAAATGAATATGAATATATATATATATATGTGTGTGTATTTATTAAATTTAGTCCCTTTTTCTATGTGTGTGTGTATGAATGGGATTGTTCACGTGTATTCTCCCGCGTTGGTGCTAGAGTAGAAGAATACAGTTGGTTTTAAGCATTCATCTTGTACCCTAGCCCTGTTAAATCCACCTATTTGTGTTACTAGAGAATGCTCTAAGAGTTTGCATGTAAACAAGCGTATCATAGGTAAATAGGAAGAGTTTTACAGTTAACTTCTGACCTCCCGCCTTTTATTTCTTTCCTTTGCCTTCTTAAGATCTCTAGTAAAATGTTCACTACACATGGTGGAAGCACGCATTTTTGCCTTGTTCCTGATCGTAGGGGAGGCATGAAATAGGGGGTTAGATTCAGGTTCTTCATATGTGTCTCATCAGATTGAGGAAGTTTTCTACTTTTTCTAGCTTTCTGGGAACTTTTTACCATGAGTATTTGTTGAATTTTTCTGAAATAGTTTTTCTCCTTTTCGTCCTCTATGAGTATTTTTTAATTTGGTGAATTACATTGATTGATTTCTGAAGGGTAGCTGATCTTGACTTTCTCATTTAGAAACTACATGGTCACGATGTATTACCCTTTTCTTGTATTGTTGGATTTGATTTGTTAATATTTATTAAGGATTTTTTGTACCTATATTCGTGAGGTATATTTGCCTACTCTATTCATGAAGTTTACTTATCTACAGTTTCCTTTTCATGTAATGACTTTATCCAGTTTATTATTTTTTTTATTTAAGTTATACTGGTCTCATAAAATTAGTTGGACAGTTTGTTCTTCTGTCACTGGAAAAGTGTGTGTAAAATTTATATTATTTATTCCTAGAATAATTGATAGAATTCACTAACAAAACCATCTGGATCTGAGATTTCCTTTTTAGGAAGGCTTTTCATAATGAATTTAACTTCTTTAGCATATGTACATCTATTTATATTTTATATTTTTTTCTTATATTGATTTTACTAAGTTAAAATTGTCATGACCTTTTTCTACTTCATTTTGTCACGTTTGTTGGCATAGCATTGTTCATTCATGATGGTCTCTTATCTGTGGTGATAACTGCTATTTCATTTCTGATATTATCTATGTCCTCTCTCTTTTTTCTGATCAGCCTAGATAGGGGTTTACCAATTTTGTTGATCTTTGAAGCTTTAACAGTACTATTTATCTCTACTCTCTGTCTCTATTTTATTTCTTTCATATCTGCTTTTATCTTGACTGTTTTCCTTCTTGTACTTACTGTAGCCATACTTGCTCTCTATTTCTAATTTCTTAAGGAGGAACCTCATTCTGTAGGTTTTTAAAACTATTTCAGTTCTCTAAGCACTCCTTCCCTTGTATCTCACAGATTTTGATATGCCATCTATTCATTATCATTTAATTCAAAATATTTTATAATTGTCCTTAATTTCTTTTTTCCTGTGAGGTATTAGTTGTGTTGCTTACTTTTCAAATTTTTTTCTCCTAGACATCTTGTTATTGTTGATTTTTAATTTTATTTTATCATGAATGGAAAATATACTGACTTCAACATCTTTATCTTTTTTTAAGATTTTATTACTTATTTGACAGAGACAGACAGACAGACAGTGAGAGAGGGAACACAAGCAGGGGAGTGGGAGAGGGAGAAGCAGGCTTCTCACTGAGCAGGGAGTCCAGTGCAGGGCTTGATCCCAGGACCCTGAGATCATGACCTGAGCCAAAGGCAGATGCTTAAGGACTAAACCACCCAGGCACCCCTGACTTTCAACATCTTTAAACTTATCATGACCTGTTTTCATTTTGTTGAATTACTACATGAACTTAAAAATCATGTGTAGTCTGCAGTTATTAGATACAGAGTTCTGTAAATATTGATTAGATCAAGGTCTTTGATAGTATTTCTTAGGTCATATATGTTTTTATTAAATTTTTTAATCATTAGTTTGTGAATCACTCAGATTAAGTGTCCAAATCACCTCTTATAAACATCACCTATGTCTCCCTTTAATTCTGTCAGTTTGTTTGCTTCTGTTTATTTTGGGAGTCTATTATTAAGCTGATAAACATGTATAATTATTGTCTTAGTAAATCACCTCATTTAGCATTACAGAAGCCTCTCTCTATTTCTGGTAGTACTCATGGTCTTCAAGATGATTATATCTGTTATTTATATAGCTCATAAATATATACTTCTATCTTTCTTATACTTACAGTTTACATGACATATCTTTTTCCATGTTAGTTTCATCCTGTGTCTTTTTTTTTTAAAGATTGTTTATTAGAGAGAGAGAAATGTGGAGGGGAGAGGGAGAGAGAGAATCTCAAGCAGACTCCCTGCTGAGCACAAAAACCTACTGGGGCTCTACTAGGCCTAGATCTCAGGACCCTGAGATCACGATCTGAGCCAAAACCAAGAGCAGGATGCTTAACCAACTGTGCCGCCCAGGCACCCCAGACTATGTCTTTATATTTAAAGTTTTTCTGTGTCTTGTAGGGAGTTTATAGTTGAGTCTTGCTATTTTATGCTCTCTGAAGAATTCTGCCTTTTAATTGGAGTTTTTAGGCTGTTAGAATTTAGTGTAAAATGTAATGTTAATGTATAATATATAATATAATTTATATTATATTATAGATTAAATTTATAATATATAAATGGTTGAATTTAGGTCTATCATTTTATTTTTGTTTTCTGTTTCTCCCATCTCTTTTTCATTTACTCTTACAAACTCCTAAGCTCAGAGAACAAAAGTGATTATGTATAAATGTCTAGATGCAGTCATTGCTTTTCCAACTGATAGTCCTACAAGGATTTTTGTTCCTCCTCATCTAATCAACCCACTTAAAACTATCTCATATCTTAAGGAGAACTGGTTAAAATCTTTCACCACCACCCATTTGGATTAGCAAAGATTTACAGGGGACTAATGTTCATAAACTTTGGCTTTACCCTATAAAAGGAAGAATGTACGATTAAAAGAGTTTTAATGATCATCTGTTACTTCTTTTCAAGTGTTTTAACCCTAGTAGAAAAAGATATTTGTAGAGTTATTTTTGCAATTATCATTTGCTTTCATTCTTATCCTTTCACTGATGTACTTTAGAGAATATGGTTTTAATAGACTCCTATTTTCAAAAACATAGTTTAAGCATACTAAAAAGCAAATAACAATGGAATTTATTGTCATTCTGGTTATAGGTTCAGTTCCATATCTTTCTCTCTGCCACAGTGTTTAATCTTGGGGAAAATATTTGAACTCTGAATTGTAGTATTTCAGTGAAAATGGAGAATAAGAGTATCTTTTATTCCCAATTTTATGCTGTCAGAGAATTAACAGATACTGAAAAAAGTTAATAGAAGTGGAGAAGTTGGTGTTTCCAGAGATACAGATATCAAACTTTGGTTGTGATTGCTGAAAAAATATCAGTTTTGCCTTAATTAAAAATACTCATCTTTTTAAGGTAAATCTATTACATGTTTCTAAGTACTATCAAAAATCCTTTTTATTAACAGTGTTTGGAAATATTTTACTTTGGTCTGGAAAGAAAGAAAGAAAAGAAAAGAAAGAAAAAGAAAAGAAAGAGAAAGAAAGGGGGAAAGAGGAAAAGAGAAAGAGAGAGAGGGTGAGGAAGGAAGGAAGGAAGGAAGGAAGGAAGGAAGGAAGGAAGGAAGGAAGGAAAAAGAGAAAGAAAGGAAAAAGAAAGAAAGAAAGAAAGAAAGAAAGAAAGAAAGAAAGAGAGGAAGAGAGCAAGAAAGGAAGGAAGGAAGGAAGGAAGGAAGGAAGGAAGGAAGGAAGGAGAGGGAAGGAGGGTGAGAGGGGGTGGAAGAGGGAGGGAGGGGGGAAAGCAGGAAGGAAAGGGAGGGAGGGAGGGAGGGAGGGAGGAAGGAAGGAAGGAAGGAAGGAAGGAAGGAAGGAAGGAAGGAAGGAAGGAAGAAAATGGGTGTTCCCTTTGTGATTAATTTGTTCAGAATCCAATGGTATCAAACGTGGGTTTAAGTTCCATCTTTAACAATGGATTATCGGTCATCTGCACAGTAGCCTTTACATCCCACACTCTGGGACTCTTAAAGCCTCAGTTTTCTCATCTGTGAAGCAGGACTGTATGCTACCTTACAAACTTTCTATGAGATTCCATTTAGATAATAAAAGTAACGCCATTGGTAATTCTTTAAAAAGTTGGAAACATTATGCACATGTGAATAAGTCATTGTTCTATTATCATTTGGTATATCAGTGGTTTAGCAAATATAAAAAATTCAGTTCCATAAGATTTGAATTATGTGTTTTTATAAACTTTGAAGTTTATATTGTTCTGGTTTATCCTCTATACCTAAAAGTAGACTATATCAAATACGACTTACAAAATAGTTAAGGATTCCAGCGTTTTAAACTCCAATAATTCACCAACTGTGTAACATTATATAAAATGGATTTTTTTACTGAAATTAATAGGAATCACAAATCTAAACAACACAGTGACATTCAATTCACTGTGAAAGACAAAAATGTAAACTCCTGTTTTCAGCTATAATAGAATGCTGATTAAAAATCCTGAGTGGGGGGCGCCTGGGTGGCAGAGCGGTTAAGCGTCTGCCTTCGGCTCAGGGCGTGATCCCGGCGTTGTGGGATCAAGCCCCACATCAGGCTTCTCTGCTATGAGTCTGCTTCTTCCTCTCCCACTCCCCCTGCTTGTGTTCCCTCTCGCTGGCTGTCTCTCTCTCTGTCAAATAAATAAATAAAATCTTTAAAAAAAAAAAAAATCCTGAGTGGGAGAGTTAGATTCATTCCACATGAACACTGGTTGCTTGGAGAGGAGTGAGAGGGGAAGAGAAAAGGTCATTCCATGAGATCATTACTTAGAATATATCAGGAAGAATAGATTTTATCTTTTATGATTTTTTTTTGTTTCCTGAGGTTAGTGTCTTCTAAACCTATAGGCATTTTCTAGCAATCTTTAAGGGCAGACTTAGGGTGATTCATTAATAATACATATCATTCTATTTGTAACTCTTTTCTCACTTCTACTCCCCAAGGTCCAAAGCAGATGCTTTGTTTTATACCTGGTAAATTTTCTAAGGCTATTTAGAAGAATCTATTACAAAAGATGAATACTATTATTGAACTCAAACAGAAAAGATCTCATTAGAATAAATATATATATTCTCATGGAGTGTGTATTCATGGAGTAAATATGTATGTGTGTGAGTATATATATATTTTTTTCATTAAAAATCTCCAATCTCCCCTCTTTGTTCTCCTTTTTCTATAACTCTTCCACGTTTTACCTTGTGTTTTACAACCTGAGTTGTTATTTGTAAAATCAAATTGGTAAAATTAAGGACTGTGTGGGTCATTTATTCTACCAATATTAAATTCAAACATTCAATCAAGAACTTTTTCTTCATCAGAGGCACCTGGGTTGTGCAGGTGGTTGGTTGTCTGACTCTTGGTTTTGGCTCAGGTGGTGATCTCAGGGTCTTGAGATCAAGCCCAGTGTTGGGCTCTGAACTCAAAGTGGAGTCTGTCTGGGACTCTGTCTCCCTCTCTCTCTGCCCCTCCCCTCCCTGTTCTCTGTCTCTCTCAAATAAATAAATAAATCTTTTAAAAAAATTTTTTTCTCCATCTTCTGTATTTTTCTAGAAAATGTTTTATTTGGGTCAGAACAACCCAGATTTCCCCTTAATTTTCTATGTCATTTAGTGTTTAAAGACAGCTGCTTAGTACATTTCTTCCAAGTAATTTACAAATACCAAATTATTTCTTCACCCCCTCCATTATGTTAGTGTCAGCTATCATCCCAATTTTACAAATGAGGGAAAACAGCAAGAAAACTAAAATAAGAAAAATCAAAGCTAATTTTTTAATGAAAAATGTTAAATGTTACATTAACACACTCAGATAAATATTATCCTAAACAGCAAAGACCTGACTCTTTAGTATGGAGAGAGGAGGGTAGGACCCAATCCCAGCCTAATCAAGGCTTGCACTAGAACACATTACTGCAGGGAAGTTTTACTTCCTATAGGGAAAAAACAAGGTGTTCTGGTAAAATTAAATCCCTTTAATCCAACAACAAAATAATACAATCTAGGGACACATTCCTAAAATTTCTGATCAAAAAACAAGTCATACTTCAGGTATGAATCCAAGAGCTTACCCATGAATGTCTGTGAATTGTTATCCTGTGAGCTAGGGTGAGAGCTGATATGGAGAGAAAAGAGAGAAAACCAGATGTCTGGACATTTTGCTTTATTAAGCAGTTATACCTGTGGATTATTATTTATCCTCTTCTATCAGTTTCTGCCCCCATGTAGTTTGAAGCTCTGTTACTAGTTGCAAAATTCTTGATGATTATTTTGTCCTCTTGATGAATTAACATCTTCATTGTTTATGAACTATTTCTCTTTATCAGCAGTAATATTTTTTGGTCTGAAATCTACTTTGTGTCTGATATTCATATAACAACTCCAGTCTAATTTTTGTTTGTGTGTTAGCATGATATATATTTTCCATTATCAAACTATTTAGGTCTTTATATTTAAAGTGTTTTGGTTTTTTTTTTTTGTAGCCTGCATATAGTTGGGTCTTACTTTTTTATCTAATATGACCATCTCTGACTTTTAATTGAGGTGTTTGGGCCATTTATATTTAATGAGACTACCGATATGTTTGGGTTTATACTATCATCCTGCTGCTTGTATTTCATTTGTTGCTTGACTGACCCATCTGATCTTTGTGTCTTTTTTTCTTTCTGCCTTTTTTTTTGAAATTAATTATTTTTAATAATTTATCTTACATCCTTTCTGGGCTCATTAGCTATAACTCTTTTGCCTCCTTAGTGATTTCTTTAGAATTTATGGTATGTATCTTTATTACTATTTACCTTACAAAAATAATATGTCAGTTCACAAAACATTTTTTTCTTTAAACAATAAAATATACTTTAAAGTTTAAAAATAAGAAAAAAGTTGTATTTTATCTCTTAACTACACAGTTGCCATTTTAGTGTTGTTTATTCATTTCTGTTAATCCATATGTTCAACTGGTATTATTTTTCTTTCTTCCTGAATGACTTCCTTAGGGTTTCTTATAATGGAATTATGCTGGTGGTATTTTTTTTTAAAGCTTTGTACATCTGCAAAGATTTCATTTGTCTTTGTTTTTTAAATACATTTGCACTGGAGATGGAATTCTAAGTCAACAATTTTTTCCCTATATTTAATGATAACTCCTTCACCATCTCCTATGTTACCTTGTTTTTAACAAGACTACAGCAATCATTCTTATCTTTATATCTGTGTACACAATGTGTCTTTTTTTCTCTGGCTACTTTGAAGGGTTTTTTTCCTTGCCACTAATTTTACACAATTATATTATGTCTCTGTCTAGTTTTCTTTATATTTCTTCTGCTTGGTGCTTTATGACATTCTTGGATCTGTGAAATGATTGGGTTCATCAAATTTGGAAAAATTTTGGCTATTATTTCTTCAAATAGTTTTCTTTTTCCTACTCTCACTCCTCTCAATCAGAGACTTTACATGTATGTAATGGTGCTTTAGGTTATACCACAGCTCACTGATTTTTTTGTTTATTCTTTTACAGTCTTTCTTGTTTGTCTGTTTCATTTTGGATAGTTCCTATGACTATATCCTTAAAGCCACTATTTTCCCCCCTGATGTGGCTGATCTGATCTTAATACAATGCAGTGTATTTTTTCATGTTATACATGGTAGTGTTCATCTCTAGATGGGGTCTTTTCTATATATTCCACATTAACCTTCTCAGTCTCTCCTCTACCTTCTTAAACATATGGAATATAGTTAGAATAACTCTTTAAGTATTCTCATCTAAAGATTCTGTTATCTGTGTCATTTCTGAGTCTGTTTCTATTGATATTTTGCCTCATTATGGATTTTATTTACCTCCTTTTTGCACGTTTTGCTATTTTTGCATGCTTCTTACAAATTGTATGTATCTTATGGGATACTGGAGATTTTTGTGTTTTTAAAAATATTCTTGAGTTTTGTTCTAGGATGCAGTGACTTGGAAAAACTTAACCCCTTTTGAAGCTGGCTTTTAAGTTATTTCATGATACCAAAGCCCTGGTGCCATCTAATAGCATCAGTCTAATTTGCCCTGATTCTGAGGTAATACCTTCTGAGTACTGTACCCAAAATCCCATGAACTACATGTTTGTCCATCTGACTTCTGGAGACCCACTTTTTCCTGGCCCTCAGTGAGCACCAAAGATTTTTTTTTCTTTGCTTCTGTTGGATGGTTTTCTCCACCCCTGGGAAATTTTCTCATAAGCATGCACTGATAAGTACTCCAATGAAGACTCAAGAGAGACACTCAGTAGACCTCCAAAATGCCTCTTCCATGCATTTTTCTCTTCTCTTCCTTACAAACTCCAATTGCTTTGGTCATCTCATACTTCTAACCTCATGTCCTTAATTCAGGGAGACCACTGGACTCCTTTAGGTTTTCCCTTTCTCTTCTGCAGCTTGGAAACTTTCTTAAGGCAATAAGATGGGGAAATCAATGGACTCATTTTGTTTCTCTTTTCTCAGAGATCACTGACCTGCTCTGCTTGATGTCAAATATCTGAAAACTGTTGTTTCATATATTTTGTCTCTTTGTTTCTTTTGTTTTTGTTTTGTTTTGTGTTGGTCCGGGTAGGAAGGTAAATTTAGTCTTTATTAACCTATTTTGATCAGAAATGGAAGTCCTTTAATAAATAATTAAACATTATCATTTTATAATTTCAGTATGCCAAAACTTTCAGCTTTACATAAATGCCAAAAATGCCAGACTGCATCATATCTGTTTCCTGATTTCTGTCACAAATCTAATCAAGAATGAATCCTAACTGTCATACTGTATTTTTGGAGAATAAATTTAACTTGAGTGCTCTTAGAAATGGGACTCAAAGCCTGGGGAGAAATGAACCTTTATAACTCCCAGAGTGCGTTCTGAGTTCAGTGAATACAATGTAAATTATAATGTTAACCTCAGCATCACCCCCCCATCAAAAAAATCCATTCATGCATGGAATATAGAAGTTTTAGGTTTATGACATGCCAACATTTTAAATCAGAAAAATCAATGCACTGTAGCAGCTTTAGGAATAGTTGACATACATGAATAAAAAATGAGTAAGCACCCTGTAGAGAACATTTTATTATTTTGAATTGAAGTGCATTATAGGTGTTAGTTAACAAAATTCAGTTTTGTATTTTTTGAAGCAGAGTGTAGGAAGAATTGTGGAAAATGATTTTTGACCCAAAGTCTGAAATGCCTGATCACAAAAAACCCATTGAAATAAGTCATTTAATGGTAAAGAAAATAAAAAGGGGGTAGATTTACCCCCTTCTTTATCCCCAATTATCTTATTCAGAGCATTTATGTACAGTGAAGCAATAGTGAACATAACTCCAGCTGTGTTTCAGACTGGAGGATCAGAATAGATCATTGAAATATTGTATTCTGTATAAACTACATCAGAAGGAAATTAACTTACCTGGTGGTTGTTATTATTTTGTAATCTTGTTATTTACACAGGGAATTTCTCCTTATTTTCAAATTAATATTAGTAATTTTATAATACAATGTTATTCTGACAGTTTTAATGAATGAGTTCTAAGATGGAATTTCTATAGGAACATGTGAATGCCTGTCATTTATCTCAGATTTGATTGTATATGCCTCTTATTTTTGCTGTGTATTGCTGATAGCTATATTCTAAATTTGTGAATGGAACATGACTAATGAATCTAAAGAACAATATAGCTTCTTATTTTCTTGGCACTTCATAATCTCGTCGAAATTCATCTTGGTCGGTTTCAATGCTTTTATTTTATGTAGATGAATTCAATATAACATAATGCATATTATCTAAATTATAATTTCATTTTCAAATGTTGACCATTTAGTTCACATTAATCAAAACACTAAATGGATGAATTTTCCATAGTGCAGGCAGTTATTTAATTAGGAAAAAATACATCTCTCTTGTGGTAGATAGTATGTTAAAAGACCAAATAGTTGTATCATTTGTCACCAAAGTTATTGCATATAATTATTAATTGAGTGACTGTTAAGCATTAAGACACCATGTTGAGGATAGTGAAGGCTACTAAGAAGTGTAAGAAATATGCTAGGCTCCCAAAGTCTCATATGATAAGCAGAACAGAATTTCTTAAAAAGAACAAGTGAGGTCAAAGGTTTCTACAAGAATGGTAATTGCATTGGTATGTTGGAACCTTACTTAGATATGAGGTTGTTAGAAGAGTTTTGGTAGAAATACTGGCTTGAGAATTTTGATTTAAAGGATGGATAGGATTCATTCTCATGGGAAAAGATACAATGTGGTATGTACAAGGCTACAAAGTCAAAAGAAAGCAAATGAGGTGTAGATCTAGTGAATTAATTTTAGCTAGCTGGGCAGTTATGCTCTATACATTGGTCATTCTCTTTAAATGCTCTGTTCAATATCCAGAATTCTCAAGGTGGAGCACTTGACATGCTTGTGAAGACATTTGGAGTCTAACTTCTGCCACCCTTACTTACTTTGGAGCATTCTGACTCAATACGCAGTTGAGTAACACCTGACTTCGTGTCATCTTCACATTATATCCTGGCTTCTTCCCTGTATGCAAGTGGCTAGTGATGATATAAATCTTGTTATCTTTCTCAGGACTGTGTCTGGGTGCTTAATTGTTTTGAGGTAGGGGTAGGGGGAGACCAGGATGTGGGACAGATAGTTGAGATTTAGATAATTAAGATTTATATAGTTAAGAATTTAAAGAAATCCATATTTTAAAAGAGGCAAATCCTGTCATTAGATAATGCATCTACAAATGTTTGTTTTTCTGGTATTCTACATGTGTGGGTGTGGGTGCATGTGTTTTAATGATCAGTATTCCACCGGACAAACATGGAGGAGAAGACATATAGTAGTCATGAGACTAGTACAGATAAATTAACAAATTAAGGATAGTAATAGAATAGAATCTGTTAATTCTAGTAATATCTACCCTGAAACATATTAATCAGTTAATCAAGTAATCAGATAGATATCCAATATGTAAATTATTAACACTGTCATTTGGGAGGGGCCATTGGTTATACATAGCCTAAATTTTAGAACAACACTTTAATCGTACTTGGAAATATATGTTATCTTAAATTCTACTCACTCAGTTAGAATAGCTTGTTCCCTGAATAAGCATTATACTATTTCCTTAGAATAAGAAAAAAAATGTCCCTATAGTTCAGAAATAACAAATCTTTAAAGAAAACATAGCAAGTTGAGTTGTATTTCTCCTGCTCTATTGTATGCTAATTTATGTAAACAGTAAGTAAAGCAGAACTATGACAAGGCTTTCACCCCCTTAAACATCTTGTGTAAACCACTTCTTTCATTAGTAAGAATTAAATATTTGTGCTGCTAGCCTAGAGTATTTCTGAGAAGTCATAATGTTATGAACCAAGGGATCATTTTTTTTTCTAGAAGCATTTAAGTGAATGTCACCATAGCTTTCTTAACAATTAGCAGAAAAGTGACATTTTAGAAGTTATTGATTTCTTAGCTATGCTTCTATATAAGGTATAATGGTTTGAATAGGAACCCCACCAAAAATATGTCCACCTCCTAACCCCCAGAACCTATAAATAAGAAAAAGAACATTTTCAACCTTCTTCGGAAAAGGAGTTTTGCAGATGTAATTAAGTTAAGGATTTCTGGATAAGAGTCTCCTGGATTATTAGGAGGGCCCTGAGTTCAGGGACATGTCCTTATAAGAGACACACAGAGTAGAGGCACAAGGAAAAGAGAAGGTCATGTGAAGACAGAAGCAGAGATCGGGACAATGGCGCCAGGAGTAATGCTGGCCGGCACTAGAAGCTAGAAAAGGCAAGGAATGATTTTCCCTTGAGCCTCCAGAGCATGTGGCCCTACAGAAGGACGCCTCCTACAAATGTGTTCTGGACATCTAGTCCTCAGAACTGTGAGACAATAGATTTCTAAACTTAAGCCACCAAGTTTGTGTAAATTGTTACAGCGGCCCTAAGAAAGCTATTAAAAAGGTAACTCTATTTTCATTGCTTTTACTTAACCTCCTTCTATTTTTTTTTTTTTAATTTCTGAATCAGATCCTATCTACTTTCTAAAGCAGCATGACCAATATTAAAACAAATAATAATAATAATGAAAAGTTAAGAAAGAATTCAAAACAAAAGGCAATGTTATTGGCAAAATTAGAGTAGCAGGAAATGACGTGTGAAGATTCTTCGTGGTGGCATTAGATGCCTAAGATGGATGGTCTCACTTTGTAGTCAAGGGAATATTACCTCAGTTATCCAAAGGAATTGTGTTCTTCTGGCTAGTCAGCTGCGCCTCTAACGCTAATGTTTGGAAGCAAATTGTAAACTGAATATGGACCTTGCATTTGTCCCTGTCTACCTTTTCTGTGATCTGGCAAGGCCTTTGTTTTTCAGAAAGAGACAGAAAAGACACTCGGATGGAATACAATGATGACTGCACAGAGGGTTTTGTTTGGTTGGTTTTTGGTTTTGGTTTGTTATTTATTTATTTATTTATTTATTTTTGCTAGCTAAGAGCAGAGCAAAGAAATCAAATTAGTTCTAAATAAATAAATAAAAGCAGAGCCAGGAATTATACCCACCAGAATAAAAGTAAATGATTTATCTTTGTGGTAATCTAATTCACAAGTCTTACCCATCAATTAGTCACTTCTGCACAGAAATCAGAAAACAGTATAAAATTACTGGACAAAACCGTATTTATTTATGGAGAGGTTGTAGGAATGGGGCAGAAAGATGATGATTTTCTGCTTATGCTTGACCTTAATCCTATCACTGTCCTTTACTACGATGTTATCTCACAATTGTGAGTAATAATTCCATTCTTAATTGTTACTTTCTATTTTTCTCACATCTCTTCTATTAGTGCCACGCCATCTTTTATTCTTTGAGCTTGCTGTGAAATTTTAGAGACTATTATTTGGACCACAACTGTGGGATATGTGTTTTGATGTCCAAAAGCATGGACACATGTATTGTCAAATGGAATATATTTAAAGAATTTTTTATAACAAATAGTATGAGATTCCATCTCTTGACAATGCCAGGGTGAAAATGCCCATTTTCCCACTTGGTGCTTTCCTTGTCTGAATGGCAGTGTGAAGTGTTTTTAAGTTCCAAAATGCCAGTGCATTCGTCACAGTGATTTTTCTGTTGTTGGTCAAATTACTTAGCTATGTGTCCTGGATTCCTCCATCTGTCAAATGAGCATAACAAACACTCCAGGCCTTCACAGGAACAAGTGTGGGAGGAGAAGAGAGGTCCCGCCAGTGTGATAGAGGATGAGGTTATTTTTGAAACCAGTCTCGTGTGTCTTCAGGAACCAAATTTGGTTTAAGATTTTTTTTTTCTCTTTTCTGAATAGGCTATGCCTGTAAACCTTTGAAACCTTTTAATGTGAAGACTGTACTTTTATTTTCTGTGAACTATATTTGATTAATAGACCTTGAGGAGAAAATAAGGGGAAACAGATACTAATAATGTTCAATAAAACAAACATATTGTTTATGCTGCTATATATTAAACCCTTAAGAAACTCCCTTAATATGTGCCTTAGAAATACTAGAAGGCTTGCACAGCCCATAATAATGGCAAAGAATAGCATTTATTGAACACTTAGTATCTGCCATGATCTCTATATTCTATTGCCCTGCTTCACTGGATCTTCACAATAATCCCAGGAGAAGGGTGCACTGACTGACGCCACCTTACAGATGGCTTAACACGAATTAGATAAAGTTAAACTGAGGCAAAGAAGGCTTAAATGACTTACACCATGTCTCTTAGTACATAAGTGACAGAACTAGGACTGCAACCACTCGACTCACAGCGTTTCATAACCACTTGACCATATTACCTCAGGTGAAGTATCTTCCACAAGCTATCTTGTGAAAGTCAAGCACAGCTTTGAAAAACACCTAGCAAATGGAGCCAATCCAACTGAAGTTCTAGAATATATTGAATTGAATAATGACGGCTTGTACAGTAAATTATAAGTAGAACAATTTGTTTTCTCTAAAAACACGTTGCCTCTTAGGGAAGTATGGGCCTCCAGTGCTTTGCCTGGTTCCCTAAGAGTCAATGAACAGATAAGAATTGGTTATTATCAGAGAGATACATTCAAAGGTACAAAAATCATAATAAATAAATAGTTCAATATCATTAACATTATAACAGCAAAATAAAATTACTTGGCTAAGACAATTCAGCTAATTAGATAGCGTTATTGGAGCGTTAGTGTGTTTAGAGTTTAATGCTGTAAATCAGCAATTCTATCAACATCTATCAAATGCCAAAGAGAGAAGCAATATTGCCCGTCATGGCTGAATAGAAGGAACACTAAACTTGGAATCAAAGACTTAATTTAGAATCTGGACTTTTTCTTTTTATTAACTGGAAGAACATTGACAAATAATAGAGTTTTTCTAAGCCTCAGTCTCCACATGCCAACTAAAACAAATGCTGGTTTCTTGAGGTTATTTTCAGGTTAAAGAAGTAAAGTATATAAAACCACTTAACATATATTTTTATAAAGTCTCTCTCTTTTTCTTTCTCTTCTTTCATATTTAAAGAAAAATCATCCCCATTTTCTTGTGAGACCATAGCTACAGATTTGGGAAATGTTACCTTTATTCTGCCAAAACCCAGCACATGTTCATGGATTTTCTGATGGGAGGAACAAGTGGAGAATGGACAGAAGGAGAACACTCTATTAGGGCTTTTTAGAGAAAGGGAATCAACAGGAGATATATATTGTATATAAGGCATGCACCTTCACAGGGGCACACACACACACGAGCTAGAGAGCCAGGAAGGTTGGCAGGCTAGTGATAGAATCCAGTCCAAGTTCAAAGGCCTGAGAATTAGGGCAGCCAATGCTGTAAATCTAGTCTGATGGTAGAAAAAGATGAGCTGAAATGTCGAAGCTCAACTAGTGAGGCAGGAAGAAGAAGGAGAATGAATTCCTCTTTCCTCTACATTGTTCTATTCAAGCCCTCAATGGGATGGGTGATGCCCACACACATTGCAGAGAGTAATATGCTTTACTCAGTCCAACAACTCACGTGTTAGTATCGTTGGAAAACACACACACACACACACACACAATCCAGAAATGATGTTTAATCTGAGCACTTTGTGGCCAGTCAAGTTGACACAGAATATTAACCATCTCAAACACTAAGGGTTTTCCCGACTATATCTACCATATTATAAAATGCAAAGTAACTTGGAGAATTCAAAAATCCCAACTTTAATGAAACACATAAATAAAGTAAAAATAATTTGGGGGAAATATTTTTATATTTGTTCAAATTGTCTTTAACTTTCTCTTTTCACATATGTGCAAATAATGTCATGACATCTCTATTTTTCCAAATATCGCATTTACTAACTTCTTTTCCCACGCACATTGTTTCACAACTCTCAAATTTGTAAATGTTAGACATAGTCGTTGAATTCTTATGCAGCTCTCCTTATGAGTACACACACACACACACACACACACACACACACACGCACACATCCTCACCATGATGTTTCTCACACCATTGGAAATGTTGTCCTATGTTAAATATTCAGCACACTCTCTCTGAATTCTACCTTCAAGGATAAAGGAAAAGCAGCAAACTTTTCATTTCCTGAGTGAGCATTAATACTTAAAACCATGGATGGGAGCCCAGTTAGTCCATTACCAGATTTAATGGTTTTTGAAGGGATCAGTTCAGAAATCATTATAGTTGATGGGTAAAGGATGAGACCAGGAATACGTGAGTGTTCTAGTATTGAGCATTTGTTAAAACAGCCATTAATCAGGTGTTAACCTTACTATTTATAATCATAAGCAAAAATGCAGCACATTAGAAATGAGCCTACTTGTTAGAATTATTCATTCGAAAATCAGTCAACCACAGACTTCCCTGACATCAAAAAGGCTGAGAGAACACTGGGTGATTGCTTAGGAAATTTATGAGACCAACATGAGTATCTTTCACATTCCACAAAAGAAATACAACAAATCCTTTGCTGATAAAGCTGTAGTCATTATAGATTTTATATTTCAGTTTACAGAGGAAGAGCTTCTCTCAAGCAGATGGCTTGTTTTATCACAGGAACTTTTTTTTTACAGGAGAATTGCTTAGAAGAGAAACTTCAAATAGATTTGGGTTGAATTCTGACTCTACCAGATATAAGCTGTTTGACCTTGGCAAAGATATTTAATCTTTTTGAGGATCGGTTTTTTACCTTTAAATTTCTTCATTTAGCCATTAATTTTTCATTCAACAAATAGTTTTCAAGTGCTTACTACATACCAGAAACTTTGGTTTCTGGGTATAAGAATAGAGAAAAATGGCCCCTGGCTTCAAAGTGAATAAGGATGCTCATCTCTTACAGATGATGTGCATTAAAGGAGGGAACGTGTATAAATAATTACCACTGTTCTGAATCATCCTGGTAATTATCTCATTCCCTTTTGGAAAGAACTTTCCATGGATTGTCTCTTCTCATTTCATCCAAAGGCAACGACTTTAGTAGTAGACCCATCTACCTGATTTTAGCAAGATACTTTGTCACCTAGCCAAAGACGAGTTTCATGTGTGACCTTCTTTACAGTTGTGGATGGCTGCATGGGTAAGTTCTGGCCAATGCAGAAAGGTAAATTTGAAAGTTCCATGCTCAGGCTTTGTCCCATCACAGAGATGCATGAGCACACGTGAGCACTCAGACACCTTTCTTTTTCTTGCTAGCTGGGGGATGCCTGGGAATTAGCGATGGAAGTCACAGAGAGTGGCAAAGCCACAGGACCAGCACTGCTCTGCTCACTTCTAGACTGTTATTTCTGCTTTACTTAAGATGCTGTATTTTGGTCTTTCTTAATCATAACAGCTTGATCTGTACCCTAACACAATATATTTGTGACAAATACAGTTTATACTGTATTCATCATCTTGAATCCTAGAAAGGACATCAATGATGAATGTTAACATTCATCACTGAAAAAACTTTTTTTGAAAAATATTTCTTGATTCATCTTTGAAACTACTACTGTGCTATTGAATATCGCTCTCTAATTATACTTCCCTACTTTATTATTTTATCTTTGAGCCAAATTATCTTGTAATAATTACAGTGCAGGAAAAATTGCTTACACTCACAAAGGAAAAAAATCTTAGTCTTTGTTGATAGCTCTCCTATTTCAAGTAATGCCCAATAAAGTAAAATTCATGAACAACAAAATAATTAGAGCATTCTCTTGAAATCTGAACCCTTTATTACATTTTTATAATATTTTAAAATTTGATCTTTGCCTTTTCCGCAATGCATTAAAACTTCTAAATGTAATGGGCTGAAATAAATATAACATAAAAATGAGAATATTCCTTTCAGCAGTGTAACGTGGATAGGTTCACACAGTGAACGTATTATGATGTTTAGCCAACAGAATAAAATTTATAGAAACAAGTGAGTGCTTCCCTATCTGAGTTGATTCCTTAAGATTTTAAACATTTTCTCATTGATATTGCTATTGACAGTGTCTTTTAGAAATCTCTGTTGGAAAAGGCTTTCAGAATGTAGAGCACATCCTTTTGAATTTCTTCCTTGACAGAAATTTGTTATTAGTAGATTTGATTTAACATACCAACTAACAATGATTCAAGGTGAAATCTTATAAATAAGATGAACACAAATTATAAACCAATATTTCAGATGAATAAAAAAAAGTCTAAAGATGGTGAGATTATCCTTGGACTTGCAGCTTGTTTTAAGTTTTGTTTCACCTGTAAATGATATATTCAAATAGCCAGTAGCCAACACCAGCGACATCTCTTCCTTTATAAATCAGGGTTAGGTCATCTGGTCTGAAATATAATCCCAGCCCAGGATTTTCAAAGGAGATGGGGCTGATGAGTGTCAGAAGGAGAAAAAGTGACCAGTCCTGGAAGCATGATTGTGTTTCTTTTTGTAACCTACAGATTCAGATGAGCATCTATCCTCATTGTTTTTGCATAGGCATGGAAGTGGTGAAGTAATGCTTTTGCTCGCAGCTACACCAGAGTGATGGTTCTTGCAGGCCTTTAAGAGAGGGAATAGGCATCAAAGAGAAAGTTAGGACCCTAAAAAAAAGTGAACAAAGTTTTAATTAAATATATAATTAACAGTTATAAGAGGTGGCATTTGATATAGGTCATAATAATAAAACAAATACCATTGATTGAATGTTGACCCATTGACTAGTAATTTTAAAATACAGTATCAATAATATGTATCTCAAATAAAGAGACTACAGTTCACACTAACAGATTAAAAAAATAACAACAACAAAGACGGAGCTTAGAAAATTGGTCAAGAGTATGTATGTATCTTCTAGATAGTCAAACTCATTTTAAACTCAGGTGTGCTTGGGGACACCTGGGTGGCACAGTCATTAAGCGTCTGCCTTCGGCTCAGGGTGTGATCCCAGCATTCTGGGATCGAGCCCCACATCAGGCTCCTCTGCTAGGAGCCTGCTTCTTCCTCTCCCACTCCCCCTGCTTGTGTTCCCTCTCTCACTGGCTGTCTCTTTCAAATAAATAAATAAAATCTTTTAAAAAAAAATAAAAAAATAAAAATAAACTCAGGTGTGCTTAATCCTGGGGCCATGCCTTACCACTCTGAATTCTCACTGAGTTTTCACATTTTTAGGGTAAAATCTGTCCTGAGAGGAAGAACTCTGTCCTTTTGACCCTTCACTCTAAGAGCTCAGTGGTTCTCTGTGAAAGTCAGGGGCCCTGTGAATTCAGTAAGGTCATACTTAGCAGAGTTCTAGGTCGGTAGCCCCTTTAGAGTTTACATGTCTAAATGTTCTCCCCTAGCTAGTTACCCTCTTCTTGGGTCTCTCTCATTAAGCAAGATGCCAAAGACAGGCCAAGCTTACCCACATGCTTGTCTCCCTGCAACTGGATAGGTTGCTATTCACTATTTCCCTTTGCCTACAGTCTTTCAGCAGAATTTTCCATTCATTCAGCTGTATTACAGTCAAGGTCCATTTAAAGCAACAATATACAAACCTGTCAATTATGATCCAAATCTATATCAGTAATATTATAAATCAATATATTTTGCTGGAACCAAAGAGCCTGTTTCAGTAGTTTCCTGATATAGACAGCATTTTTTACTTTTCCCATACATGTCCTGAATATTACCATTAATGCTGACATTTAGTTGACTCATGGCTCATCTCATTTTTAGTCTATTTGATTTTGTCTAATTTTTTTTTTCTCTCCCTCTCCTACCCACTCATCCCAAGACAATCCAAGTGGGTAATTAAAATGCTAGTTGATTTTCTTGGGAACGTAGGTCAGAAGCTATATTTGTTTTTGATCAAATGGTCTAAAGCTTTTTCTTGTGCCATTTATCATTGGTAGCTATTATTTTTACCAGGTCTTTATTCTTACCTAATTATTCTGACTTTATTCCTTCATGTTTTATTAAAGCATGAGGTTAAAAATGAGTTCAATTTTACAGTTACCTTAGAATTATCATTAATTTAATGTTCCTTTCCATTATTAACATCGTTATTTTCCATCTGGTCATATTTTCTTGAGTTGAGTATATAATTAAACGAGCAACAAGTCCCAGTTTTAGAGCACAGAACTGACAACTACAAGTACTTGAAAGTTTTCATCAGTTGTGTCAATCTTAGTACCATGGGCATAGAAATTAATTAAGATGTATTTAAGATATTGAATCGTATACAAGGCAAATGCTTTCTGTTTACCTTCAAGTGTGATATATGCATGCAGCCTATTAAATTAAGGTTCCAACCAGGCTATAAAATCATAGCATGTATAGGTAGTGTTATTTCATATTCTAAGAGAAAAATAGCAGCAGAGACCCTCACAGTGAATCTGCTCCATCTGCTCTTTACATTGTCCACAAGCCTCTAGTAACCATGGCAACGCCAAGGGAGAGAAAGGTAAACGGAGCTTCTATATAGGTATATTGTCCAACATGGAAGGCAATAGGCACGCATGGCTCTTTAAACTTAAATTAATCAAAATTAAATAAATTTAAAAAATCAGTTCCTCAGTCACATTTTAAGTGCTCAAAGGCCAAAACTGACTAGTAACTACCATACTGGATAGCATAGGTAGGGAACATCTGCATCATCAAAGAAAGTGCCATGGAACAGTGCTGTTTTATAGTACTTCATGTGTTGTCTTAAATGGGGCTTAGTCTGAAGGCAATGAGGAAAGCAGCAGCAACAGTACATGGAGAAATGATAACAATGGTTGTAACTAAATGCACCCATAAATGCATGTAAGCTGCACGTCACTGGAGTGTTTGAGTATCATCTATTTGGCATACCGGGTAACTAAAGGTCAGCGTTCAGATAACAAAAGGTATTGTCCAGATGAAGGCAGGAACTTGAGTGAATATAGAACCTGACGGATTGAACAGGCTACTTTGATACACATACATGTACATACACACACACAGTTTTAGACACATGCATGGTGAAGTCCCCAAATTACTTCTGTTCGTGTCTTTATTTCTACTTTTCCATTTCAAAGAGAGTGCAAACTATTTGGGGCCTCTTGACCATGATGTCTTATTCAGTCTTTATCCCGCAATGACCCAAGGATAGTAGGACAGTCCTGGCTTTGAATTCAAGCACTGCTTCTTAATGAGTCCTGTGACCATCACTAAGTCTGAACTTTCTCATCTCTTGAGTGGGGACAAATCACTGTACCCACCTCTTAGGGTTCCTGTGAAGATAAGCATGTGAAGAAAAGCCTGGCAGGGTTGGTATCCAGGGCACCAAGTGCCCATAAACTAGGACTCGGAGCATTATGGTAGCATCTACTGTCTTTCCCCAGGACCTATGTATTCATATGCTTATCATTCTTTCTCTGCATATCTTCTCTTTTCCATTCTTTTCTACTTTCTTGTTCCCTTTGGCCCCCCCCTAGAATTCAAAGGAATGAGTCAGGAGAGTAAGCCCAGGAAGTAAAGAAAAAGGAGAAAGGAGGTAGGAAGAGGGGAAGGAATGACAAGCATCTGTAAAAGGGAAAGGTATTCTTCCTCTTTCAGTTCCTAACCAAAAGACTTTAATGTATTTTCTTTTTCTCTTTATGTTAGGGAGTCAGTTTGACTTTTTAAATCAAATTAATGATTTGTTTCCTGGAATTAACTAAATGAACAGTGTTGGTGTTTTTTTATTAAGTCCTTAGGTGGTCCTATTAACAGTAACATCTTGTCTTTTATCTAATCCATTTTGTTTTTCTTCAAAACATATGAACACAAGAGGAAAACTTGTATCTGTTTGGTTATGTTGTCTCTGGAAATTTCCTAATGTAAAGCTTCGTTGAGAAATTATTTCATTAAGTCCTCCATTTGTGAGCTGTTGGTAGTGCTTCATAATCTAAGCATTTACTCTGTCATTTTTCCCGACTCTGAGTGCTCTCTGCCAAAGCACACCTCACTAACTGCATTAACTGAAGCCGGCGAAGAGTTTATTCTGCTAGAGTTTATTCCTCTCTAGTTGGTGACCAAAGGCTGCCCTGCAGAATGGTCAGAGAAAACCCTAGACCTTCTTGTCCGGGCACTATGGAGGAACAAACCTGAGCACATAGAAGGCACTCAGCTCTTCCTGTGTCTTCTCTGGCTTAAATGATTACAACGAGACCTCAGTGTCTCCGTTTCTAAAATGGAAATGATTACCCCTGCCCTATCTACTGTGATATTTTTTAGTTACTTGATTAGAAAATTATTTTTAAAATCAAAGCTCCCTACACATGAAAGAGCTTGCTTCTCCTCAATGTGATGGAAGATACTGTGTGAATTTGGTAGCACTCGCCAGGTAGAGCCAATAATTCTAAGGAGATAATCTCTAGTCTGAGCCTAGAAACACCAAGACAACTAGTTAGTTCAGTGGGGGGGAAAGTAGAAAAGCAATTATTTGGGAGATTATTTGGAAGATTATTTGGAAGATTATTATGTATTGCCTTCCCAAGGCTTAAAGTAAGAGTCCTTCCCAGCACAGATTATGTATATACAATTCTTACACCAGGACCAAAGCCCAGAATAGCCAGTCTGTTTTATCTGTGATGCCACCTCCTCTTTATACCAAATAAGACAGAAACTGAATTTTTTCTCATCCTTCTTGACTTTCTAGTCCCAGCAACAAGCTCATCTCACTACCAGACTCAAAATCTAGGAGTCATTCTTGAGTTTTCCCTTTCCCCACCTTCCTTCCAAACACATCTACAAATTTTATTATTCAGACCCATCTTTTGCTCTTCGTTTGTACTAGAATACTCCAGTCCAGGACCTTGAGATTTTCACCCTGACAATTACAGTAGCTTCTGAGATATACCCACTTGCAGTCTCGTTTTCATCTTTCCTCGACTGCATAGTTCTGTGGATTTAATATCCCTAAAGGCCCAATTCAAAATGTGTAAAAAATGTTCTTCAACTCACCACCTCTTATTCAGTAAAAAGAAAGTAGTACGGAGGATAAGAACTTTGAAATTAAAAATTCTCTATGTACTTATAAAAGGAGGATAATCATTCATCGATTCAACAAATATTTATTGAGTACTTTCCGTATGTCAGACACTGGATTAAGGTATGGATTACATAAAGTAAAGGGTGTGAGTTAGTTAAGAAAGGGCCTAGTTAGACATCCAATAAAGGTTAGTGTTAGGAGGAGGAGAAACTGTTAACTGTCTTCAAGTTTTGGTCCTAGCTTGTGCAATGCTACAACCACTGTGAGTTTGTACTTGTTCATTCCACTCTCTATTCTTTTTTTTTTCATAATAATATTTTTATTATATTATGTTAGTCACCATACAGTACATCCCCGGTTTCTGATGTAAAGTTCGATGATTCATTAGTTGCGTATAACACCCAGTGCACCATGCAATATGTGCCCTCCTCACTACCCATCACCAGCCTATCCCATTCCCCCCACCGCCCTCCCCTCTGAAGCCCTCAGTTTGTTTCTCAGTCCACTCTTTATTCTTAACCTTTCTTCACCAAAGGATTCAGCAAAATTTTCATCTTCCCTTCAAAGCCTCCCTCTGATTGTAGAACACTTTACTCTGATTTATTTTAACTTCCAACACAGCTTCTTCATTAAGAGATTCAACAAATGGCCAGTATCAAAAAGACAAGGGATAACAAATGCCAGCATGGATGTGGAGAAAAGGGAACCCTTCTGGACAGTTGATGGGACTGTAAGTTGGTGCAGCCACAATAGAAAACACTATGGTGGATCCTCAAAACATTAAAAATAGAATTACCATATGATCTAACAATCCCACTTCTGGAATATATCCAAAAGCAATGCAAACACTAACTCAAAAAGATCTGCACTCCCATGTTCATAATGGTATTATTTACTATAGTATCATAGCCAAGACATGGAAATAATCTAAGTACCCATCGATGGATGAATGGATAAAGAAGCTGTTACATATTTTGTGTGCGTGTGTGTGTATACAAGCATATTATTCAGCCCTAAAAAATGAGGAATTTTACCATCTGCAACAACATGGATGGACCTTGAGGCATTATGCTAAGTGAAATAAGTCTGACAAAGACAAACTATATGATCTCGTTTATATGTGGAACCTTAAAAAAAAAAAACTCATAAAATAGAGTTCAGACTTGTGGTCACCAGATGAAGAGTGGAGGAGGAATTGGAGGAAGCTGGTCAAAAGGTATAAATGTCCAGTTGCAGGATAAATACGTACTGGGGCTCTTACATACCACGTGATGACTAGAGCTAATGCTGCTATAGGGTATACAGGAAAGTTGTTAAGAGAATAAATCCTAAGAGTTCTCATCACAAGGAGATTTTCTTTTTTCTTTTCTTTTTTTATTGTATTTATATGAGAAGATGGGTGTTACCTCAACCTATTTTGGTAATCATTTCACAATATATATAGATCAATTAATCATGCCGCATGCCTTCAACTTATACGATAATCTGTGTCAATTATTTCTCAATAACACTGGGGGAAAAAAGAAAAAAGATTCATCAAGGCCGGTAAGGGGTTTTTTCCCCCCTTAATCTTTAGATACTCTAGAAAACTTAAAACCATGTCTCAGACACAGAAGATGCTCAATAATGATTGATAAATGAATAAACGAATGGATGAGGAATAGTTGAATGTGAATTTGCAAGTGAGAAGGGGAAACGTTGTACAATCTCATTGGACTAGTTTTTCATGAACCTACAGGTTTCAGAAGGTACCGTTCAGGATCAAGAAATCTCAATTCTGCATTCAGATTGATAAGGGGTTTGCTGTTTAAACTTCATTAAGTAATATAGCCTTGCTGTGTCTCATACATTCATCAATTCGACAAACACTTGTTAAGCATCTTCTATCTGCCAAGCACTAAAACATTTCTTTAAAAGTTTATTTTTACCTGACTTCTCTCCTGGTGAGTGATAGACTTTGGTAGGTTAAAAAAGAAATACAATCATACTTCAGATACTCACACAGACTAGCTGAGTATCTGGTACCTGTAGAGACTGGTTAATGAACAAGTCGTGTTATAATCTGACTAGTCTTTGGACAGCGCTCCTAGCAAAGGAAAAACAAAAAGAAACAAAACAAAACCTTCATAAGAGTGCTGGTTAGATTAGCTATTAATTAAATTTGCAAAGAAGTATATGTAATGAAATAGAATTGACGATTGAATGTATTATATACATTGCATCTTTCTCGAATATGAATTACTCATCCTTTTAGGAGATCAATGCAATCAGATCTATTTGCTATATACCCATTACACTTAATTAAATGGTTCAGGTCCAGTGGGGTCAGAGGTGTCCAATAACGTTTACCATCCGACAACCATCCAGTGGCCTGGACTCTGTGCACACGGTAGCCCTGGTTTCCTGCAACGAGCAGGCTTCTGCATTAGGAAAAACAGCTACCACTCTAATGTTCTCTAATTGACTTGTTGGCAGTGCTAATGGGGAGGGCAAAAGATGCAGGGACATGGAGAATGGGCCCTGACAAGCCCTTGGCATGAAGGGGGGCCACTGAGTGAAGTACATAATCTGTAATGAGTAAAGGACTATAGGCTGTCAATGTGGCACATGCCAGTAGCATTTAATTCACACCAAATATTAATTAAAAATAATGATGTTCTTCTCGTTGGCTTTTGTTACCAAGTACAGCATCTTGGTCTAGTCCCCGAGGAGCTTTCCACAGGTCTTTTGATTCATTCCCTCTGCCCTAGAGAGCCATTCATCTCACTACCTTCAAGAAAGCCTCAACAAAAGCTCTTAGAATAATGGGTCTCTCACCTACCAACTCTCTGGGGAAAGAGAATCTAGAATTCTATTACCCATCACTTGTCTTTACAACCCCTATAATCGGTAAATATGCATTCATTCCTCTTTTTTCCTGGTCACAAAGAAGATACTGGCCAGGAGCCATGTGTTTTAGAAGCTCAAAGAGTTATTAAGTATTTTTTTCAGCCTCCTTTATCCCAATCCAATGTATTCTGTAAGAAAAGTTGGCCAAATAGTGATGAAAAGCTGATCAATAATTTGAAATCTGTGGAATCACTCACAATATCCATAATTAAAAATAATTCCCATGGACATCCACCAAAATCCAAGTTATTTCAGTGCGATTCGATCACAGTAAATTCAAATGAAAAAATACTGCCGTACTTTATTTTCCAGAGGCAACTGATACATTTTCAAGCCATGTATCTGCATCATTTCAGTAAATCCAAAAACTAAATTTACTGTCATAATTGTCATTAAGTGTATTCCTGAACAATAGGGTCTGACCATAATTAATGATTAATTCATTTGGAATTCATTATGATATTAAATGTGTTTAACTCATTTGATTCTTCTATAGAGGGAGCAATTCCAGGCAAGTCTTTTTGTGGTTTACTGGTTTTAAAGTTTAAAAGCTCTGAGCATGTGCAGGAAAATAGCTCCACATTGCCCTCTAGTGGTGTGCCAATAAATGACACTCTCCTTTTGTAGGGGGAGAAACCCCTCATTCTCAGTTCCTCCCAGCATCTTTCCCCCTCAACACACAATAAAGATGCCAATATCACAACATGAAAGGGGATCAAAGCATTATAGCCCACTGTCCACTGTTATCCAATAACTGAGTAATATTTTTGTTATTGTTGTTTAGGCTGATTCAGTTCTGAATCAAGCTTTGTGGGGGCATGAAATATTCCTGTTACTTCTTAGGAGATCCAGGAGCATTTGGATCTTTACAGAGGCCAGAGGAAGCTCAGAAGATGTTAATGAGCAGGTAGACTATGAAGAACATAAAGGAAAGGTGATTTTTTTTCATAGAAAGAAGGAGGAAAGGGTAGACAAAAAAGATTGTAGAGTTGACCTAGGTCTTTCATTTCCTTGGTAATTCTATGTTACTTTAGAAAAGTCAATGAACTTACCTGAGCCTTAAATGACTAACTGAAAACAGGAGAAGACCAGACCGAATCATCTGCAAGACCGCTCGCTCTGATGGTATTCTTATACCAGTTACAATTCCATAGCAAATCTATTTCCCTTTCCCAAGGCTAAGCCATTACCAGGTTTTATTTAAATTAAAGCTAGGTCTCCCCTCAGGTGTGCACAGCACAGGTGGGATCTGTGGAATTTAGCAATTTGTGTAATTCATTAATCCAACAGCTAAGGAATTATAAAACTCCAGATTCTTAGCCAACGTATCCCATACCATGGCTAGAGATCAAGTGGAAGAAGCTATCATTACTCAGACCATCAGAGACTTATAAGCAAGCGTCGGCACTGAAATGACATTTAGCTCACATTTCCTATGGGGGAGAGATTAAGAAATGATGAATACTGCTCAGGAGCCAGAGAGCAGCTAGATGAGGTGCACATGTTGTTACAATTCAGATTGAAATAAAAATTCAAACTAGTAAAGTGAAAATGAACCTGTTAAGATACATTTTTTTTGAAATTTTATTTATTTATTTATTAGAGAGTGTGTGCACGCAGACCAGCAGGGGAGCAGCTGAGGGAGAGGGAGAAGCAGGCTCCCCGCTGAGCAGAGAGCCCAATTTGGGGCTCATCCCAGGGCCCTGAGATCATGACCTGAGCTGAAGGCAGACGCTTAACAGACTGAGCCACCCAGCCCCCACCCCCATTTTTTCCCTCTTAAATGAGAAATAATATGCACTCCAAAAACAGAAAGCCAATAGTGCACAAATGTTGCAGAGGCTTTCAGAGCATGTTTTCTAAGCAGGTATAAGCTGGGCAGCTGGGAGGAGGGGAAAGAGTGGTGAAGGCATGAATTCAATGTCTCATAGACCATACTATAGTGAGCTTCAGCTCTTAACTCTGAGCAGGTAGTGAAGAGCCTCTGATCAAATCAGACAGTCTTCACTCTGAATTCCAAGTGGAGAAGTCAGCATGAAACAATCATATTTAAACACCTTGTATAAATGAGACCTGCTTTATTATTTTATTGCACCCTCCTTACTTCCTTAGTACAGTTCCTAATTTGTTGCTGTTGACCTTATGGTTGACATGTTGACTAAGGAAGCCCAGACTTTGTCATTTATTTTTCCATGAATATGTGTAGATTTGCATGCATCTGTGTATGTAGGAATCTGAGGTGACAGATTTGTGGCTTACCTTCCATATGCTGATAGACTAGAAGACTGCCTTCCATATGCTAATAACATCTTGGAGTGGTGGCTCCTTTCCTTAGGTGAATTACTTAGAGGAATTACTGTCTAGCACCCTCTCATACCCTGTGACTAAATCTCTCCCCCCCCTCTCTTTCTACCTCTCTTCCTTTCTCCTCTTCTCTCTCCTTCGGATTTAAAAAGTAAAACCAAACCAAACCAAACCAAAATCAAAACCCAACCCCCAAGCGTACGACTTCTGGAATTGCTGACCTCTCTCTCACTCCCTTGATAAACAAATACATAGATAAATGCAAATATGTGCTATATGTGTATGTGAAACCAAATGCAATTTGACCCACAGAAAGGCAATTTTATGGAGCTTGACCATAATGCAAATGTTTACATTGTACTTGTATAGATAAATCATGTTTGAAATCAGGCTTTGTCTCCACTCCAGTAAGTATAAAGGATGTTTCCTAGTAGAGAAGGATTTTTGCTGACCCATCTAACTGTATTTTTGACATACACCTTTTTCCTGAGATTCTTTTCTACTTCCTATCATCCTTCTATTTCTAAAGACTACCCATACTTTCAAACCCTAGTACCAAGTCCATATCTGCCAAGAAGTCTTAGATGACCCTACCCCTCACTTATTTTCCAGGCTTCTAAACTCACATAACATTCACAAGTTGTATCACACACTGTACTGCTTAATTTTATGTGGTCTTTCATTGTTCATTGTTTTCTCTGCCCAGAATTATGTACGATTGTAAGCTGACAATAGAGGTCCATCTTTTACATATGCTCCAAGTGCATTTAGCACTTGCTGACTAATTACTTTCTTATTAGTAAACTAGGTTAACAGCAAAAATTAATAAATAAATATCCCCTCTTGTAGGGGAAGCAATTCACTTAATAGAAGCCCTTTGACTACATTAAACATAATTTTATTTTATTCCTCTTGCTATATTGTGGCTCTCATGTCGTTGTGGTTTGGCATGTCAATATCTCGAATGCTAATATTTGGGTCACATAAAATCTCATGAAGAAAAAGCCATCTAATCAATTTTCAAAGAATACTCCCTGTCAGAAATAAATCCACTCATTTTAAAAACTTTTTTTAATTGTAAAATAAAAGACAGATACAGAAAACTACAAGCAACAAATATATAGCTTAATGAATTATTGTAAGTTGGACTTGAACTGTTTCTTTGCTCTATTTCCTGCAAAATGGCATTTGGATCTAGAGGTTTAATCAGACTAAGTAGGTTCAGTCCCTTGGGAAGACTCTAGAAGGAGTGTGTTCTTTCTTTAGAAGATACCTAAAGCCTAGGTTTCTCTATTTGTCTTAGCAATCATGAATGCTTAATGCCCAGATCCATTTGTTCATTGGGGTGCAAAATAGTAATATTTGAATTCCATCATTGAGTTTTTACTTATTAGTTGGAATAATATTATAAGTGTATGCTTCCCCTCACATGCTGTGTGGTTACGCAGTTGTAGAGTTTATTTAAGAAAAACATAATAAATATTTGATTCATGGGGCGCCTGGGTGGCACAGTCATTGAGCGTCTGCCTTCGGCTCAGGGCGTGATCCTGGCGTTATGGGATCGAGCCCCACATCAGGCTCCTCCACTATGAGCCTGCTTCTTCCTCTCCCACTCCCCCTGCTTGTGTTCCCTCTCTCACTGGCTGTCTCTATCTCTGTCAAATAAATAAAATAAAATCTTTAAAAAAGAAAGAAAGAAAAAGAAAGAAGGAAAGAAAGAAAGAAAGAAAGAAAGAAAGAAAGAAAGAAAGAAAGAAAGAAAGAAAAGAAATATTTAATTCTTTACCTGGTTTTCAAGATAATAATTTCATTCTCTGTCAACCTCAGAAGTGACCAACTTTTTTTATTTTTTAAAAATATCTTTATGAACTCATACATCCATGTCTATTTGTTGGGTTTCAATTCATTGCAACTCTTACCTTTACTGAAGCTCAGATTGTCTTCATCTTTGGTCAGTGGAGCCTCTTTGATTTGATTCCTGAATCCATTTGACATGAGCCTTTTAGTCTTTGGTTGTTTCCTTTCTATCTGGTTACATCAAGATGTTTCAGGCTCAACTGATATGTGTCCTACCTCAGGCCAAGAATCACCCAGTTTTACAAGAACCCCTTGTTTTTTGCAGTGCAAAAAAAAAAAAAATTTTTTTTTTTCAAAATCCCAATCTGGGCATTAGGGGTACTTGTTATTGACAATGTCTCTAGACTTCTTCAGTGGATAGAACTAGGGCAGACATAAAATGCCTTTTGAGTTTAAACTGATTTTCCGATGAAATTTTAGGAACTAAGACTTTACATATCTCTTTTGTTTTACATCACTATGTCCTTTCATCCACACTAATCTTCTGGTTCTCAAGGACACAGGAGATGATAGAATTATAATATCTCAAGATTATTCATTTGCTTTATCCCATATTACATTAGTCTCAGAATAACAATAATAGTAGCATCACCATCAATCATAATTATTGAAACATTGACTTGTGCATACACTACCTCTGTTTTCCCTTATTTTTGACTTATGATTATAGGACAGCTACAATATCAGAACATGTAGACATTACAAAATAAAATTTCCCCTTTTAACTCTCACTTACTCTTAGCTCCTACCGTTCGTTGTTCACCAGTTTACTATTGGGGTATCTTCCCTGGTCATTTAGGAGCTCATTTCTCAGTAGTTCAGTAGTTCTCAGGATCACAGGAGCAATACTCTGTCATTGCTTATATGTCGACCACAGCTTGGGTGTGCCATTTATATTTAACTTTTGTTAACTATAAAATCCTTGAATCACATTTTCTTACCTTGGATATCTCAAATACATTACTTTAGTTCCTTCCGGCATAAAGTGTGGCTGTCCAAAAATATGATTTTTAACTCAGCAAAAATTTCTTGCATTGCACTTTTTATTATTTGTCCTGTTCCCTTTCTTTGGTTTTCCTCCTCAAGGAGAACTATTGCTCATTGGTTAGACCTTTCTTCTCTTCTATTCATCACTCTCTCCCAAATTCTCTTTTACTCTCTCTGAATTTCTTTTTGTTTTTCCTTGTGCTTGTTTGTTCGTCTAGTTACTCTTTATTTTTAAAATTATTTTTATTATTATTATTATTATAATTATTTATTTAGTCTTTCTTGAGTGATACCACCTCCTTTCTGAGGGTTTTTTTTTTTTTCTAATTCTGATTTATGTTACTCTTGTATATCTGGCGTTTAATTTTCTTAATGTTGTTTAGCTCATTTTGAAATAATAAATTTCAAAAGTTTGATCTACTTTTCTTGTGTATTTTCGATCTCTTTTGGGGGATGTGCTTGTCTATGGGAATGGTATTCTCCTCAGTTTATTTTGTAAAGTATTTAGCCTCAACTGATTTTTGTTGCTTGCTTTCTTTCACATGACCTGTTTCCCTATGTTCCCAGATGCTCAAATAGCTTTTCTAAATACACAGAGCTCCCTCTCCTGTTTTCATTAGACCAGAGCTGAGGGCTCAGCAAACTATAGCCTGCGGGTCACATCTGGCCCAGGTCCTATTTTTGTTTGAACCCCACTGAACTAAGAACAATTTTTACATTTTTGAAGAGATGCAAACAAACAAATGCAGGTGAATACATGACAGAGATAATATGGGCTGCAGAGCTTCATATTTACTATCTGGGTGTTTTACAAGAAAAGTTGGCCAACTCTGATATGCACTAAAAGCTATATGATAACACGCTTCCCAAGTTTTCATGACTTTCTTCTCTTCTACTTTTCTCTGGACTTTCTCTTCCCTTCATTTCTGTTGCTTTTGTCTGTTCAAATTTTAACTCTGTTCCCAGCAGTTTGTCCCCTGTGTATGTCCTGTCCCGGAGAGGAGATTTTGCAGGCTAGTTTTGAGTTTTATGTTTACTATCCTCAGATTGGCCTGCTGCATTTTCTAGGATTAGCTGATGATTATTTTAGAATTAACCTGTTTTGAAGCTTCTCTCTGATTTCTCCTATGCAGATGCTGATAACACACAAGTCCTAAGGTAGTTGGCGGTTTGTCCACATGCTATTGTATTTCGGGGTTTGAGAGTATAGCTCATCACCTACTTTTGTTGTAATTGTCCAAACGCTTGTGGTTGTGTATCTAGTCATTCAGTCTCTTTTTATGTGGATATTTAGGAAGATTAAAAATTGTATTGTCAGCACTGCCACTTTCTTCCCAGAATCAAACTCACTCATTTTTAAACAACAACTTACTTAATAGATCATATTGAATTTTATTGCAGGAAAATGTTTACCCTGGATATTTCAGTACACTAAATAAATCAACATGTTTATTTTCTTTCTGTTTTTCTCCAGAGTCAAGTTCCCATTACGTAATCTCCCTAAAAGCTTTTAACAATGCAGGAGAAGGAGTTCCACTTTATGAAAGTGCCACCACCAGATCTATAACAGGTAAGCTGAAATAGTTCATCCTCCTATGATAAGGTAGCCAGTGTCTGAGTTGTGGTGGGAAAAAGCAAAAACAAAAACAAAAAACCTAAACAAAATAAAACAAAATACAAAGGACAAAAACAAATAAACAAAACATATGTCGTCATGTTCTGAGCCTTGAGTGTGTATGTGTGCATGCATATCTGTGTATACGTGTGTATACACATACACACACATAGTTCATTATTTTCTTGGTGTACAAAATTAAGTGAGAGGAAGTGAGTCTATTAATTAGTATGTGGACTTAGAGAATATAGATGTCTCCTTCTCTGTCTTCTCTCAGTAGCTCATATTTCGGTGGCCCGATACCACTCTTCATTCTCCTGAGCATCTTGTCTCATCTTGCAAATCAGTGCAATTGAGGCAGGAAAGTTTCTGCACAAAAGCCACCAAATACCCAAATGGCCACTTGCTTCTCTACAGAGGATCCTTCAAACTAGTATGACAAGGAAGGGCTGACCTCCTGGGACTGATTGGGACTAGGCTGCGTCAGACAGGTCGCCTTTTCCTGAGCCAGGCCTATAGGTCATCCCAACAGTGCCCAGAGCCTTATGACATTGAAAGGACTGGCTGCTTCCAGGGTTTCACACCTCTAGGAATTCTTATGTGAGTTGGACCATAAAGGCAGCACACAAGAGAAAAAGAGCCCAAGGAACTCAGAAAGGAATGGGTAAGAGAGTGAGATTCAGGACATTTACAGAGACAATTTGTGAGCAAGGCTGGGCTTACTCAAAAAAAGAATAGCTACCACCCCTGGGGGTGTTTTCAAAGTCACTGGAAAGTCACACAACCATCCCCAATAGCCTTATGTCTGAAATCTGAAAGTAAAACCCAAGAGATCCATCTTCTTAATGAATTCTTTGATCCTGGCTCCTTTCTAAACCCACAAGCCTCAGACCTCATTTAACTCATCAGTTAGTTTCACCTTAATGAGAATAAAGGATCTGAGAGCAAGATTTCACAGCGAACTCTAAAGAATATGGAAAACTACTGGGTGCCTGAGTAGGAAGTCCTGACAAGGAGGAATAAATCAACATAGAATAAATAGTGGGATCTGTGACTTCTGCTACATCCTAAATTTATGTAAACTTTGTACAGTTTTTTTCCAAACCCACGAACTCCATTCATGGACTATGTTGAGAATACACAGTTGTAAAGTGAATTCACAGTTGTTAACATGATGGTTTCCGAATATACCATCACTTAATTGATTTCAACCAGATTTTCTTGTAAGGCAAAGTTGTTGTTCCAGAGTTTGCTCGAATCTTTGGCTGCTGTTTTCAAGTCTATGATCTGCCTAAAATGGTACGCAAAATGTTGGGTATGTGTCAATGTATTCATTTATCTGTGGAGACACTATGGCTCTCTCATTGTGTTATCAGAAGTGCTCATGTCTCCCCAAACAGGCAAATAAGAAGTATCACCCAAGAGAATGTCTACTATCAAACATCTAAATAAGATGAGGCATATGGAGGTCCAGAATAGGAAACCATAAGATAACATGAGGGAGGGTGTCTAGAATTTTCACTTCCCCTTATTTTCTTGTTCCGCCAGCAGCAGGGTTCTTTGAGAGATAGCAGGCCACTTTAGCTGTACTTATCCTTTCCACAATTTGTATTTAGTAAGCCATCTCTTTCCTGTCTATGATAAAAGATGTTGAGCACCTGCTCACCAATGTGTCCTTGGGCTTGTGATCAGGCCACACAAATTATACTATGGCTAGTCTTTCCAAACACTACTTTTGTACCAAAACTAAGCCCACAAAAAGGGGACACTCAGGTTACCAAAAAAAAAAAAAAAATCAATTTTGAGCAGAAAGCTGTAGTAGAAGTAGAGTTTACATAAACCAAAGATAAGCTGTTCACAAAGCACCATTTGGGACATTAACTTCTGCCTTCAATTTATTGTCATTCTTTAATCCTTGGCATATGACATTCCCAGAGTAGTTTCTAAAACACCAGTGATCCATAAGACTATTTTTTCTCTGATAGGACTCTAATCCTAATGGATCTGGGGGAACGAATGGATACCAAAAGTTGGAAATTGTGTGAGGCATTTTCTTATTGAAGTAAAGTCAGTAGGGGATTGAAGAGGAATGAATAAAACCAGTCCTTTCTAAAGGGAAAGCATATACTTTTCCTGAATGTGGCAGACTTATTGTGTTTCCACCACATCATGGAGAACAAAGGGCAAATAAACGGAATCAAAGGTTAAGGTTCTGGGAGAAATTCTATCAATAAATGTGTCATAGTGCCACAGAGAAGACATTCTCTGTCTCTGAGTTCTGCAAGTATTCCCATGAGAAGACTTGGAAGAGGCCAGCATAAAGTAAATAAAAAATCAGAGGCAATAAATGCATCAGGCTGGAGTAAGTACCAGGCCGTGATGATTTCCACCAACACCTGCTCTTACGTGGAGCCTCATCCCTGGGGCCTCATCTCATCCTGAACATATTAGTATTAGAGCTGAGGAAAGTTTCCCCAGGTCAAATGGGCATGTTAAGAGTTTTATTTTTGCAGTAGAGCTTTTTAGTTCTTATTGTTGCAAGAACAAGACATTTTGAGCCTGTAGAAGGGAAGAAGGCAGGGGAATAAGGTGTGTTGTTTGAATTTGTTTATTCTCAACTGTTTTATCAATGTCTGAATGAAGTATAATCCAGCCATGTAAAATTATGTCATTGTTTTGAACTTTAGTGTGTGAACTGAAAATTCATGAACTCTTACCAAAATATTTATTAGGAATTGAATAGGCTTCTCTTCTTAGCAAAAGGTTTGAGGCTATGTTTTGTCTTTTTAATTTTTAATTCATTTAGTTTTTACTCTTGAATATAACCACTGCAAATCAACAGCATAGAAGGCACCTGAAAACTGGAAAAAAGTTATTTAGCAAGAAAAAAAAATTTTTTAACAAAAAAATGCTTTTAATTTAACTACTCAGTTTCTGTGCTGAGAGAAAGATAATTAGCAGTGTATGTAGTATATATGTATTTAGAGCAGGGCTCGCTACCTGCTGGAACAGTCTGCTTTGTTGGAAAAGCTCTAGGTCTGTACTCTCCAAGATGATGGATTGGCTTATATGGCCATGGGATACTTAAAATTGGCCGGTGCCACAGAGGAAGTGATTTTTAAATTGTATTTAATTTTAATAATTTAAATTTAAATTGTCCGTGTAATTAGTGGCTCTTGTACTAGGCAGTACAGATCAAAAGGAGGTGGCAAGTAGAATGACAAGCCATTCCTGAAAACAGATTCCCTAAAAAAGTCAAGAAACACTTGGCCAGGGACAGAAATTCTTTAATTATGTTAAGTCCATAGATAAATACCAACAAACATTACTTGAAATTTGAGGGACGCATTCTGGAACGGAGACTCCAAGAAACTCCACAAGTCATGAAAAACAGACTATTGTAAAACCCAGAAACATCCAGATGGAGGGTTAGCATTCCTTGAAGTAGAATCACGGCTTTTCAAAACCTTATATATGGCACCTGTGACTATTATTAAATTCATATCGGTTTAAAAACCAGGTTAAGCAAAGAAACAACAAATGTGGTACAACACATTCTGTAGACTGGGCAAAAAAGAGGTTTGTGAATCAGAATAGTCTTCCTGTGTGTATAACATTCTTCTTGGAAAGTCCGCTAAGAATAGAAACAAGGGAGGCAGCACCTGCTTCAGTTTGCCCAAAACACCTGTCACCGATGCACCAACCTGATGACTGATCGGGATCCTCCTGGAGGCTCTTCAGCTCCCCCTTCATCATTTCATAAATCCATTTGGGTTTAAAGGAGCCCTTAATAAAAAGACACGTCAAAGGAAATGTGGAAAGCCTGGGCTCTGTCATTAAATTTTAAACACACATTTTTCTTTCTCTCTCTTTCTCTTTTTTTTTTCTTTCCTTTTGTTCTGTTTTTGTTTTCAGGTTTTATATTTTGCTCCAAAGACCACAGCCCAGTAAACTACTAAATAATTCATTGGAAAACAGAGCGATGAGTAGGGGATAGGTATTTGAGATACAGTGGACAAAGTGAAGTAATCATCAAAACCAGCCAGCAGCTGCTGTGCTTGGAACTAGGCTATTTAAAAATATAAACTCTGTACATACCCCGCCTCAGACACTCTACATCTTAGCAGGTCAGCTCCCCAAATGTCATCATATGCCCAGCCTGAGGGCTTTTTTTTTTTTTTTTTTTTTTTGGTTAGTGAGAATACATATGACATGATTTAAAGGTAAAATTTCAAAAACTGAAAAGTCTTAGGTATAAAATAAAAGCCTCAAAATTGGACTCTTACTATGGCCACAAGATAAACTCCTCTGATTCTGATATCCACAGCATAAAAATGATATACATATAAAATTTTTCTAGAGAATTTTCGAAAACCACACACGTCATCAGGCAGGTTCTGATTATGTTAATCAGGATCAAACCCTGTGTGTGCCTCACGCAGTTCATTCCGTCTCCCCAGTCCATAACGTAGTCTTCCCATGGAACTTGACATTTTGGAACAAGTAATATAGAATAGAGGTATGTTTTAAGAGCCTTAGTTAATTACTCTGTGGGAAAGTGGGTAAAACAGATACTTCCATACTTTCTTTAAGGATTTCAGTCCAAGACAACCTGCCACACCAAGTGCTAGGAGAAACCTACTTATCAACCATATCACTGGACCACACGGACCATGGACTTGGTCAGTCTGGCTTTACACAATCATAGCCATAGACGGATTGCTGTAGACCACAGAGCCCTTTGGGCTTTATTATTTGTTTCTTGCCTAAACAATATTTATGCAGATATAAGCTAAGCAATAACGTAAGCATTAGAGAAACCAAGTCAAGTTAGAAAAGGAGAAAAATGAAAAAACATAAAAAACAGATATTGGATAGCTATTTATTTCCTTAACAGGAGGAAATAAACCAGACACTCCTTTTGATCTTGTTAGTTTAAGTTATCTGTATAGTTATAAAACTGAGAAGCTCTAGACTAGACCTTTTAAGAAGCAATGTGCAACACTCCAAGAAGAAATGGACTTTTAAAATATATAGCTAGAAGTGACCACCAAAAGTGGAGTTGATAAAAACACTACAGGGAAACGAGTGAATTACAGAAAATAGTTATTTTTGTGATATAGCAATACTGTTTCTAATGAGTTTTCCGATTGAATTAATTGTATTTTTTTCTGTTCTTCTCATGTTCCCTTTCATCATTATTGCCATGCATTTAACTCATTGTGATGTGTTACCACTGATATTTATTTTTTTAACTCTTTTATTTATGTCTTTATTTGTTTGTTTCATTTGGCGGGTTTTTAAACCCAGATCCCACTGACCCAGTTGATTATTATCCTTTGCTTGATGATTTCCCCACCTCGGTCCCAGATGTCTCCACCCCCATGCTCCCACCAGTAGGTGTACAGGCTGTGGCTCTTACCCACGATGCCGTGAGGGTCAGCTGGGCAGACAACTCTGTCCCTAAGAACCAAAAAACATCTGAAGTGCGACTTTACACTGTCCGGTGGAGGACCAGCTTTTCTGCGAATGCGAAATACAAGGTGAAGTTCTAATTGATAGTGTAAAATTTAAAATGAATTGTCATTTGCTTAATACATTGTTTTAAATGCTTCCTGGACTGTCGTGAGTCATTTCGCTGCAGTGGCACTAAATGGAAAACAAAGCATTTTAATAACTCAATATCTAGAATTAGAATGGGAATGATTGTGTCTTAGGAAGCAGTTCTAAGGCAAGGTAGAACAACATCAAGAAATGTAAAATGTTCTTCGAGTTCCACTAGATGCTGTGTTTGTATGAATGATTTGATTCTGTACAAGGGAATGCCATTTCCTTGGAAAATAGCAGGGCTCCACATTCATTTTCGGGATAGATTTTTCTTTTCATTTGGAATCTAGATGGACACCAAAGGCAACCCTGTTAATGTTACAGAGACCCATTTTATAGTGCATGTGCCCAGGACCACAGCTGGAAGATTTTGTTACAAAGTCCTTAGAAAGCACTCTGAGCCATTAGCATCTACTTCCGCAGTTAGCCTTGAAACACACTCATGTGGTAAAGAAAACCATAGTGCACACTTCCCTTTAACTAATATGAATTAGACCAACCCCTTTCACTGAGTCATCCTACAACCTTACTAAGAGCTCAGTAGAGACAGGTATTGGAGGCCTTGTCTTTACTACTTTTAAATCCCTGTCAGCCAGCCTTAGCAACGCCAGCAAATAGTCATATACGGGGACAAACTTGTTACCTGCTAAGCCTGCCACAATGTTAGTATATGCAAACAACCCACAAAATGTGGTCTAACATGAGAAAATCAGCAAGTGACTATCAGGTACCTACTAGGTACCTAGAACTGTACTAGATTATAGAGCACTTACACACAGTTTCATTGTTGCTAATTAACATATTATTTATAACTTTGGAATGAGTAAGACACTCAGTTCCATTGATACACTTCAAAGAATCCATAAGTTATTCAAGTGAGATAATATATGAAAACACATTGAAAACAAAGCTTCACAAGATGATGATTCGGGGTGAAGAAGATAGTTTTAAAAATAAAATCATACTTGTTACCCAGTAACCAAGGAACCAATAGTTCAATCCTGGCCCTCCAGCTTCAGATGACCCTTATCTGAGAAGAGAAGGTCCCTTCTCTTTACCACTCCCCTGGGGTAGCTCTCAGAGAGAATTTGAATCTCCTGATATTTTATCCAGTGTTTTTTCCACTAAACTGCCATCTTGCTTCATCTAGCATGTAGCCAGTGGTGATTTCAGGATGACAATTTCCTTTGCGGTGTCTGACTCTAAAGACCCTGGAGATAAAGCCAAATCCCACCAATAATATTGTAAATCTGCCTCTTTCTTCCTGTAGGCATGCTGGATCTGCTTCTAGTCTCTTTCAACTTTTAAGTGGTATAAAATTCACATCTCATCATAAATCTGTTTTTAGTTGAAACCATTTTAAAAGGCTTTCTTTGGGACTGTCACCCTGCTAGATCAGGTATTTGGGAAAACTCTGCAGGCAAGTCAAATGGTATCATTGCTATAACATATGTTTTAAGTACCCTATCCATCTCCTTGCAGTATTAGATTTAAGACTCAGCAGAACGATGAATAAAGATAACATTATCAGATAAGACAACCAATGAAACATAAGTCTCTCTTTATATACAGATTGCCCAATTCTAAGTTTACTTTTAAAAGACTACTTTAAAAATTTTATGCTCATAATTGCTGTACTTTGGTGATACATTCATTTCACAGAATGGCCATGGGTACTTTGCCAGTATGTGAAATGTTCTGAAGGACAATGATTGTTCTCTGCAGAATGGCTTAAGTTCCAGAATTTCTTGAGGCAAATTATTTCAGTTGAATAGTTAATACAGCAAACATGGAATTATTGAGTCTCACGAAGAATGTCTGTAAAGTAAGACTCAGCCCCAAAACTAGTCCTTATAAGCGGTGGCTGACTTCTCTCACGGACTGAAGTTTGGGAATAGAAAAGAGATTTTGAATGTTTCTCTTCCCATCATCTTCCCCGACCTAAGGCTTTCAGTTAGTAACATTCTGTCCCCCATTGTACACACCCACACTCCACATCCTCACCCTGAGAAGAAGAGTGTTAGAGGAAGGGTGGGGTAAGTTGGATAGCAAGGATAAATGCAGACCACATCAAGCCCACTAGACAGTAATACAATAAGCTTACCTTTTACAAATAATGGTAATAGAATGCTTTGGTTTTACATTGTGAACTTCTCAAACTACCTTCATAGCTATTACTTCATCTCACTCCCCAATACCGCTTTATAAGGTAGGCAGAACATATACAAGATGGGGGGGGGGGATAAATACATGGAGTCTAATGACCTCAGTGCAAGACTTGGCTTTGCTGTGTCCTGCCATGCCATTGAACTTGCTCGATCTCATTTTTCTCATCTGTATGATTGAAATACTCACATCTACTGTAAAAAGAGTAAGATTTTCCATAGTTGAGCATGTGTGTAGATCCCTTTATGAAGACATCAGTAGGTTGTATAACTTGAAAATTTTCCCATGAAACTACAGCTGGAGCGCAGGTGACCTAATGGCATTATACAAGGCTATCGCCACCAGGAGTACCCTTCTACTTCATTTAATCCCAAATCAAGCCATATTCCAGACATTTATATTTTGATTGTCTAAAACTCTGTTTTGATTTTCCTTATCAGAAGGAGGAATTTTCTGTAATTTACTTTCTATTGAAATGGTTAATCACATGATGTTTTATATAAATTTCTATGTGAAATACATTCACTGAGTGTTGACTAATGCTTACCAGATACATCATGGCTATTACAGAAGATACAAAGTTGTGCAAGACTCAGTCATGCCCTCAAGATACTTAGAATTCAATAGGGAACTTAACATATGCCTAAATTTATGTATCACATTAGACAATGAATGAAATACTGTAGCTTACATTTATTTAATAAGTTCCCTGGACCAGATACTATGTTTTACTTTACAGACACTTTAAATAATGCTAGGAGGTCAGTGCTATGGTTATCACCATTTTATGGTTGAGGAAGTTGAGGCTCAGAGAGGCAGTACCTGTTGTATTCTGTACTCACAAAAATAACTGGCCATGATTTTCCAAAGTGCTTCCAGGCTAGTGATTTATTCTGAGCGATAACCTTCCATGAAGTTCCTGAGAAAACCCAGTGAATTCATGGTATTTACAGAATTCACGTGTGTTATTCTGAAACACAAACAAGGACAGGATTGCTTACTGGCCTCCCAAACGCCAGTGATGTTTATGCTCAAAGAAACTAGTTTTATAAAAGTATGATCTTTTCCTCCTAGCTGAAATATTTCCCGTTGTCCCATTTCTCCCCTTATTTCCATTTCTAAGACTTAGAGGTGTTCATGATAGTGAGGGAAGACAGGGTTGGAAGTTATATTTCAGCCTGTCAGAGCCTACGTGCCCATGTTGTGTTTTATTTGATGAAATTCTATCTTCCTGAGTCTACACAGTACTTTTACATTTACTTAGGGCCCACGTTTTTACAGCAATTTTAAAGAAGAGCTTCTGATAGATGTTTATGAGGTTATCACTTTAATAGGATGGATGGGCACATCATCAAAATGTTATTAGTACAGTTAAATAGTTATTTGGTTTTGTAATAAAATATAGGATTTTCATACCTATAATCTAAGGATTCATAGTAGAATAAAAAAGATATACTACACTACAGTAGTATAGGAAGAGATAGGTGGGGAAAAAGAGCTTTCCTTGATTTTCTAAACAGAGATATATAACAAATGTAATAAATATAAAAGTGAAGATAAATATTAAATTTTGGAAAAGGATCAATATCTAGATACCAAGCATAAATTGATACTTAGAAGAGGTATAAATAGGCAAAATTTGTCTGATCATATGGAAAATATTCATTAACCTGGAAGATTAACCTGTTTTTTTCTTCATTACCATTTTGATCTCTTGAGTAAGCAATGAAAATAGGTACTTTATTTTCTACTAAAATGTCTTTAACCTGCTATTCAAAAGACAAAGAATGAATTCAAAAGACAAATAATACTAACACAATTATAATCTTTTAATACTTATCCAACTTGTTGTTCCCTTCCTAATCAATTGCTCCAGTGACCACACTTAAATGTGTGTTTAATGTGAACTTTGCATAAAAAGAAAACCACACAATACAACATTGCTTTTGTTTATTTTCTTTATAGTAGCCAAACAGATTCTGGAATCACTAAAATGTGTGCTATAAATAACAATAAATAAATAAATACATAAATAAATTAATAAATAAACAGCAGATCTCAAAAAAATTAATTTTATTACTAGTGGAAAATAATCATGATGATCTATTTAAAATATATAAATTAAAATTTCTGGAAAAAAAAGATTTTGATTATTACAAACAAAGTTAAAGTCAGTGCAGATTAGCTTAAAAATGGAATTGACAGAAGCAAGCAGAATTGGTGCTGACACAGTGGTTATTGCCCTACTTGGGAAAATTGATCAGCTACCACTCTGAACAACACTGCATCTGATTTGATCCATCATGTTTTGGATGTACAACCAGCCAGTGTAAACTGGTTGACAGAAAGAAAGTAGAACCATGCTGTGTCCTAGGTTTATGCTATTTGGAAACAGACTCCTTGTTTGTTATTTGGTCGTCTCTTTACATGCTTTGACTTACCCGGTTGATAGACTTCATCTTTTTCTCTTTGCTTATTCCCCACTGGTACAGTCAGAAGACACAACATCTCTGAGTTACACAGCAACAGGCCTCAAACCCAACACAATGTATGAGTTCTCGGTCATGGTAACAAAAAACAGAAGGTCAAGCACATGGAGCATGACTGCCCATGCCACGACATATGAAGCAGGTATGTGAAGAGACCCTTGCTTCCAAATTTCTACTTTTGATGGTGTTTCCCAGATTTTGTGGGAGTTGGAACATATGTGCACCATGATGGCTAAGTTACGCCTTATCCTGCAGAAAATCTTTTATACTCTGTAGTTCAAAGCACTTTTATACCTAGTATTATCCTCCCCACTCTAGAAAAGAAGAAAATGAGTCCCCAGTGGTTTGAATAATCTGGTTTTAATCTGGGCATTAACTCCGGAGATCTGAATATAAATCTTTTTTTCAATACCTTCAAGTAAAGGCAGAAGTCCATGCACTGAACTCTGTCTAAAACATTTGGGTCTTTGATCAGCAAGCAGTCATAGTGGGCATTTACTTTTTTGGAAAGAAATTGGGTACAATGCATTAGAACCATAATCACATTGATGTTTACCATAAATAACCCCAGCTGGGTATGGAAAGAAGTTTCTGGGTGGTTATGATCACTGCTTAGAAATAAGACAACGCAATGGAAAAACCTTCATGCAATTTGAAATAGTTCAAATCACAGGAAAATGTAATTCACTGTAAATTTTACCAGTCACATTTACTATGGATCATAAATGCTGAATTCATAACCTTAACAGACATGCAGTGCACTTGGCTTTTACAGTTCGCAGAAATTCAACATCTGAAGAATACGGGGTCTAACCTGCTGTTTGATTGGTTTCATGGTAGTCTACTTAGGGGTAAACTACACCACACACTTCCAAATTTAAAAAAATACATACCAATAAAACTCTCTGGTAAGTTGAATTTCTTTTTCCATTAGAATTTGTCCCATGGCATTGCAGTTCATTTATTCCAAGCTACTACCTTAACTCGGGGAGTTCACTGTTAATATTTTTTACATTTTTGTAGATACTTCTTTCTGTAACAAGTTTTCTAGTTTGTCTGATTTAATTTCAGCATTCTTCTTTTTTTATCTTCTTCTATTTTACATGTTTACATATATTAACTCTTTCTCCTAGAATTCTGCCCTAGATGCCAATATTCGCAGCTTCTTAGGAAGAATAATGCGGAATGGGTTATATCCTATGGGGAGATTAAGGGCCCTGCTCTTCCTTTTTACTTAAAAGGAGATGAAAGGAGTTAAACACAAACCAGTAAGACGTTTAGGTCTTGTCTGAGTGAAAGAGAAGGAACAGTAATTTCCTCTTAAAGCAAGCAAATTCATTCATTTTTCCCTTTCATAAACATAAAGTGCACCCTAACATCTGGCTTGATAAATATATCCTATTCATTTCTCATCAACTGCCTAGCCTTGTAGGGACACCAACAGTGAGATCCATTGCTGACAAAAAGATATTAACTGCTAGAGAGGGGTTAGTAGGAAGGTGATTGTCAAAACAGATAATGATCTGGACAAAAGTGTAAATAGCATGTGGGTGAGATCCCTGGGTGATGATGAGAAGCAAGAAGTAATTCACAAGTGTCTGCAGACTTTATAGCTGTGAGAAGGAAATGAAGTGAATGAAATAATTCTAGGTCTGCTTCTACTTCTGCAGTAACATAAAGACTGTGTGGGATTGCACAGTTATGCGCTTGTGCTGAAATTGCTTGTGATAAAGGTAAGAGTGGTTAGCAAATCCTTGAAATAAAAGATTTCATTCTGTCCAGGTGATAAATCCTTCATTTTATTCCAGTTAAGTAAAATAGAAAAAATTGGAAAGACACATGAAGTAATACAGAAAAAAAGCCAAAAGTCCTGAAGTAACATAGGAAATACAACCACAGAGTTTTGGCCAAGTTGGAATCTGAACAAACAGATCCTGGGATAAATTTTGTCTGGAAAAATAAAGGGAAGTTTCACAAAAGAAATAATAATTGAGCAATGGCCTGGGTGGATCATCAGGTACCCATTCTGGGGACTTCAGAGGAAAGGAGCAGCATGTACAAAAGTACACAAGCAAGTATTAGAACGATGTCTTCCATAGACATTTATGAATGGTTCAGAGTGAGTGGAGCACAGAATTCATTGGACAACAAGAGGAGATGAACCTGTAAAAGAAAATGCAGTAAATTCCAGGGCCTTTCATTTATTATTTGTTATTTATTTACATTTATAAGACTTTATTTATTTATTTGAGAGAGAGAGAGAGAGAACAGGCGAGAGAGCGAGCAAGAGAGAGCAGGAGCAGTGGGGGAGGGGCAGAGGGAGAGGGAGAAGCAGACTTTCTGCTGAGCAGGGAGCCTGACTCAGGGCTGGACCCCAGAACCCTGAGATCATGACCTGAGCCAAAACCAAGAGTCAGATGCTTAATTGACTGCACCACTCAGGTGCCCCTCTTATTACTTGTTTATTTACATTTACTCCATAGAAAATCGGTAGTCAATAAAGAATTTCTGAAAGGTCACCTCCAGGCAGAACCCGTGAGATTGGAGAGGAACAGACCAGAACCATTCTGCTTGACTCAGTAGGAATCCCTGAGGTCATGGGGGCCACATTCCTGTGCAAATAGTGTTCCGCTTATATGATATTTGAACTACTGATTCCAATACCAGAACCCCTATTCACCAACACTCACAGGGCTTGAGGAAAAAGAACTTGCACATCGCCTAAAATAGATTAGTGGTTAGACTGGTTTTTTTTGAAAAATAACCACCTCTTCGGTGTATTGTTTTGCTAGGTGAAGTTGAAGTCATTTCATCTTTTTTGAATACCGTAACAGATTCAGTGAAGCAATCTAATCATCACCATTTAACTATTTTCTAAATAAGCATCAATTTGAACTTTAACCTAGTTAAGAAAAAACAGATTGTTCTGACTAGTTAGAAAGACAGATCTTTTAATTACTTCCATAATCGAACAATTCCTTATTACGCTTGGTATAATATTCTAAGTCAATTTGTGACCATATTAGCTTCCTATCTATGGCTTAGGAAATTTCTTGAATGAACTCTTTATGAGAATAACCCTTCCCAAGGTAGTTGCCTCTTTGGTATTTTGCTACAACAAATCTTTTCCTGCAGGAATGTCCTTGTTCTCTCGTTAAAACCATACACATATGCAGTTTCTTTACTCAGGATTCAACTACACTATACTTACGTACACTCCTCCTTCTGCTTCCTTTCTTTTTTTTTCCCCCTTACTTTAAACATATTCAGTACCTTGTTAAGATATTATGATTAGCTACAGCTTTGGTTAACCTGGAATGCTAGTGGCTTTGAGAATCAGGGCATTGGAAATAAAATGTTATGATCCATGGAAATATTTGGTGTCTCCTCCATTTAAAACTATATTCAGGAAGAGAAATGGAAATAGGGTTGCTGAGATTCTGTATGATAGGGCTAACAGAAAAGCCAAAGAGAATGGGAAGAGAGAAGAGTTCAGAATTAGGACCAAGTTGTATCTATCTCGTAATATAGAAGCATTCTTATGCAGAGATCTGGAAATTCCTCCAGAACCCAACCATAGAACTTAGTTAGACAGGTTCTGAAATGTCCCATGTCAAATTAAAGGTAACGAAAAGAGACTGTTAATAAATAACTTGGCGTATTATGCCTTGCCTAGAAGGAAAACTCACTGCATTTCAAAGCATAGTGAGAAAGCAGACCTAAAGAAGCCTAGAAGGTACTGGACTGGCTTGGCCAGTTTACTGCCACCTTCAAAATATATTTAAAATTTTGTTGAGCACAACGTAGGAGGAAAAATAATTTTCTCTTTCCTTTTCTAGGTCCTTGGCTGAGACCCCGCTGTAATAAAAGATAGATTAACAGCAGAAAAACAAACAGGAGTTTAATAACATGTATACCTCCTGGATACATGGAGGATACCCAGGAACACTGAGTAACTCCCTGAAATGTAACTCCAGCTGAAAACAAAGAATTCATTGGGGTTTGGGAGCCAGTTATAGGAGGTTTTCAGGCAAATCACAATAAACAACTGTGTTGTTATTATGCAGATTTAAGTTCTTGCCTTCTCCTTAATTAGAGTTTCTAGAGATTTTATCATTCTCCTCTTCCTGGTACAAAGAGGGAGACACTCATAAGTACAAATTTCTCTTATAAAAGGGTAACATCTAAGTTTTCAGAGCTTTTCCTGTGTCTACTGTTTCTTAAAAATAATCAGCCTAAAATAATTGTTATGCCAAAGAGGCATATTCTGGGGTGACAAACTCTGGTCTCTTTCAACAACATTTGGAAAAAGTAGCTCTAAGACCCTCATGGTCTCATGCTTTCTCATTCCATGTCAGGCTGATACTAAGACCTTCACAGGTTCCTTACCTCCTCTATTTTCAAATACTCCTTTGCCTTCTTGCTAAAAAATATCTAGTATGTTTACCTAAGCAAGATATTTTAACCTGCATTTAAATTCATTCTTTTTTCTTCTTCTTCCTGCTTTTAAAAAAATATAGAATTAGGTGACATTTTTGTTTTAAAATCCTACAATTGTAACAGGACTGTGTCTCTTGGAGACATGTAGCCATCAATCTCACTAAGTATGTGTACATTTCTTTGTTCTTATAATGATTCTTACATGTTTAGTGTGGCGCTCCCTTGGAAATATCCATTATACTTTTCTCCTCTGTATTCATGCATATTCTGTTCTCCTCTCTATATTTACACCTTTGGAAGTCATTTAACTTCCATGGAAGAACATTCATTTCTATATATTTGTTTGGTTGCTTGTTTAATTAAAATACTTGAAATAAATCGTAAATGGTAAGATCAGCGTGATACACTGCGTGATGGATTCTGAGTGTCAACATCGTGATTAGAAGTCCCATAAATGTCTGCCTTCTTTCACATCCAATGACAAGGCCTTGTCTCTGTTTCATCTCACAGCCCCGACCTCTGCTCCCAAGGATTTGACAGTCATTACTCGAGAAGGGAAGCCTCGCGCTGTCACCGTGAGTTGGCAGCCTCCCTTGGAAGCCAATGGGAAAATTACTGGTAAGCATCTCTGCTTTACTTCCAGCATTGCTCTGCTTGGCTCGCGATTGCTTACCCCACGTGCATGGCTCATGCCTTCTGTGTATTAGTTTTCTGTCCCAGCATCTCAGTGGACTTCCCAACCCTCTCTGATTGTCTCTTCTTGCCCCCCACTAACTATGAAATTCCTACTAATGGTGCCTACAAATACATGCACATACACATTTCATTTGAGTTGCTTCCCGAAGGATGTACATTTCAATTAGTTTAGACCTTTTGTTTTTTATCTTGCGGAGCATTAGGACAACCTTCTAATGGAATGTCTCTGAGCATAAATGATTAAAAAGAAGCCGGTTGTTTGGCAATTATAAAATACAAAAGACACCTAATGACCATGTATTTTTGAATGGCACATACAAAGAAGGTTTGTCTGGGGGTTTTTAGTTTCTCACTTAGCTTTTAGCTTCTTACTTAAATCATAAGGTTCGTAAAATACTTAATATTGACTGACAGAAATTGAACTTAATGAATATTTCACAGTGACAGATTTTATTTTGCCAAATATTGCTGATAACATCAATGCCTAATTAAAGCATCCATTAGAAGCCTGTAATGTTAATTTAGTATGAAAAATATAATGGAGTTCTATCAGGGATTTTGCATTAAATGATCACTGTAGGCTTTTAATAGATGTCTCCATAGCATGTAATTATTATGAAAAATATTGTATAACTAAAAATGTGCACATTATAGTCTAATTAACTTGAACCATTGGGTTACGCACATGTAAGAGTCACTCCTTTTTCTTCTTTTTTTTGCATACAAGAAGTAGATAGCACTATTATAAATTAACAAAGTAATTCAGTCCTTCTGTGATAACAGAGATAAGCACAGAAATTATAGTTCGGATGGCACACTTACTTTGTGTGAGTTACTTTCTGAATTTTCCAAAATGAAAAGATAATGTGAAAATTCCAAATGTGATTTAAATTTAAGCTGAAGACTTGTTTTCTCTAGGAAATTGTTCTAAGTGCAATAGCAAACAGAAATTTCATTTGAGCTGACAAATATGGAAAAAGAAGAGGGATATTAAGTCTCCCCAAAATTGTATATGCTTAGTTGTCACTCTGCCAGGCTTTTTAAAACTGAGGCTGGCTCATTCCAATTTTCTTTTTCTTTTTCCCCCCAATGTTATGATTTATTTTCATTGGCTCTATTTCAGTACTTTTGTAGACTTTGATTTGTTTACATGATGACTTTTTTATTATGTTATAAACAGTAATTTGTAAGCATATGGTAAATCAATAGATAATAAGTTTAAGAAGAAAAAAAATAGAATAGAAGTTGTCTAAATAAATGCGAGTTCTGATGGAAAAAAATATATTTTTTGGTAAAGGATCAAATAAGCCATATAGTACCCAAATTCTCCTCTCTTATTTAAATAAATCTCATCTAATAGTCAATGTAAACAATAGAATGTGTTTTCACCTCTGGAAGAAGCTTAGTTTTGCTTTTTGAAGAAAAAAAAAAAGGAAGTCTCCCCCATATTAAGAAATGCAAATGAATCTGAGCAATAAAATGCCATGTGCCCAAATCTCAGTGCATGTATAAGAAACCTCCTCCACGTATTTTATTTAGAGTTGTATGTTCAGTATCCCTTCTCTCACAATGATAAAGTAGAAGTATGGGAGACAATACTTTTTACCTTTAAGGGCCTGGCTCATTTATTAAAACCAAATTGTTACTGTCAAGTTGAGATATTTTGACTCAAGTAAACAAGAGCAAACGCTAAGAACTCTTTTTTTTTAAATAATATTTTTTATTATATTATGTTAATCACCATACAGTACATCCATAGTTTTTGATGTAAAGTTCCATGATTCATTACTTGTTTTTAACACCCAGTGCACCATGCAATACATGCCCTGCTTAATACCCATCACCGGCCTCTCCCATTCCCCCACCCCCCTCCCCTCTGAAGCCCTCAGTTTGTTTCCCAAAGTCCATAGTCTCTCATGGTTCATCCCCCTTCTCTTCCCCCCCCCTTTCTTTTTCCCTTTCTTCTCCTACTGATCTTCCTACTTCTTATGTTCCATAAATGAGTGAAACCATATGATAATTGTTTTTCTCTGCGTGACTTATTTCACCTAGCATTATCTCCTCCAGTCCCGTCCATGTTGCAGCAAATGTTGAGAAATCGTTCTTTTTGATGGCTGAGTAATATTCCATTGTATATATGGACCACATCTTCTTAATCCAGTCATCTGTTGAAGGGCATCTTGGTTCCTTCCATGATTTAACTATTGTGGACAATGCTGCTATGAACATTGGGGTGCATATGGTCCTTCTCTTCACTACGTCTGTATCTTTGGGGTAAATACCCAGTAGTGCAATTGCTGGATCATAGAGTAGCTCAATTTTTAACTTTAATGCTAAGAACTCTTAAGACAACTTCTCTTGCATATATATTTTGATTCTTCCAAATTACTTCCAGAAAACACGATGATAAAATATTCAAAATACCATATAGCAGAGGGCCCAGATTTACAACACTCAGTTTCTCATTAAAGTGCAAAGGAGACGGGAGCTCCTTTCCAGTGTGTCAGAGCATGTGTGTGCCTATGTGGAAGAAACATATTTATATTTACATATATTTATATTTTTATTAAATATATTTATATATTTATATTTCTTTGTTTAACCACGTCCCTGCATGTACATAGCTACAAAGCAGGGTGGTTAAGAACCCAAGCTTCTGAGGGAGATGGGTAAGTTAACTTTCCTAAGTTCACTTTCTCATCTATAAAATAAGGATAGTCATAGAACCTCTTTTGTAGAAGGTAATAATGAAGTGCTGAGAAAAGTCTCTGATGTCCAGTGAGAACTAAAACAAATGAACTATTATTATTCCCATTTGAAATCCATTCTAAGGTGAGGCTTATTAATGTACTCTGCATAGAAACCGGATCATCAACTTGTAAATATATATACTTCAAAAAGATGAAACAAAAAAAAGAGGACAAAGAAGGAGATCTAGATAATGCCAGGGCTTACATCCCTTGATTATAAACTGGCAGTTTAGGAATTTGGACTGACATTTTCAGGAGAGAATGGCTCGGAATGAATTAAGCATTCCTTATATGCTTGGCATCCTGCTAAGCACTTTAGTATTATGAAGTGATCCTATCTTCCTGTTATTCCATGTTGAAACAAAAAGATGAGGGGTTTCTAGGGTTAATAACTTCCCCGAAGTCAAATAACCAAGAAGTAACAGAGCTGGGATTTAAAACCCACGTTCAGACTCTTCACTATTACACTATGTTTTGCTCCAGCTTATTAGTATTCAACTAGTCCGAATCAGTGATTCTTAACTGATTTATGATTTAATTTATCTGAGGAAGGATTGAGCATGCTATATTTTAAAAGCTCCCCAAGTGATTTTAATGTGCAGCTAGGGTTTTGAAACATTGATCTAGATAAATGCAACATCCAACATTATTTATGATCAGAGACCAACATAGTTCGAAGAGTTAGGTCTTCAGAGATTGTTTCCTTATCAGTACTATCCAATGGATAAGATTATGTTATCTTTTTTGTGTGTGTCATGTGATACTCTAATCCAATTCCCCTTTCCTGAAATTCTCTTCTTTCTTGACTTTTTAAAGATCACCTACCCACTTTTCTTCCCAATTTCAGCCTACAACTTCTCGGTCTTGTTAGCGGACATTTCTTCCACCTGTTTCTTAAGTGGATCTTTTTAGTCCCTTTGTTACTTTCTCTGACAAAGTGTGTATAGTATAGCCAGGGCTTCAGTGAACACGAACTTATGTCTCTGAAATCTGTGTCTCCATCCAAGGAATTCTAAATGCATATATTCTGCCTCATATTGTACATTTCCATTCGCCTGTCTTATTGGTACCTCTTTCTATTCCCCAATCCTTCTTTCTCTCCCTTCTTCCTCTTCTTTTCTTTTCTTTTTATTTTTTTGTTTGTTTATGGGGCTTTTTTGTTGTTTTTTTGGTTTTGGTTTTGGGTTTTTTTTTGCCTATCCCCCACTATAACCAGCCAAATAATGTACTATTATATTCTATAATAGGTTGTAAGACCATCTGGGATTGTGGACCCAGCTGGGCACTCACTGCAATCATATGGTCTAAATATTCTTACTCCCATCATATAAAAATTTTTCATGTTTACCCAGTTGCAAAAGTCAGAAATTTAGCCATCTAGACTTATTTCTCTATGTCCTCTTCTCATATAATCAGGAGAGAAAAATCTAAATGGTCATAACACAGGGCTGAAAATTCTATGAAAACAGGTTTCAGATTTTGTCAATGCTTTCTCTTTAGTGTCAATATTCTTGACACTTAGTAGGTAATTAATAAATATTGGTTAAGTAGAATAATCATTGAATTGTTATTAAATCTATTGTTTGACTTGAAATCAAAGTTTCAGGTCTTCCAAATATACTTCCTTAAACTTTACTAATATTAAGAAAGAAAGAAGGGAAAAAGGAAGAAAGGAAAGAAAGAAAAAATGTAGAATTTACTAAGTAGTCAGTATATAGAAGATAATATAATAGGTATACCCACATATATTAATTTCTTAAAATACATTATCTCACAGCAACTTATTTTCAGATGAGAAAATGGAGGCATACTTAGATTAAGCAAGTTGCTCAAGGTTGCAAAGCCAAGAACTGACAGACCTATGAGTTGAGGTCAGGTCTTCCCAAATGCATAGCCTGTTATTTTTTAATATTTTTTTTTTACCACGAAGAAGGAAGAAATGGGTCCTTCATTATGTATTTATTGATAGACATGATTATCAGAATCAATTTTTGAAAGATGAGGAGCTCTCCCTGGGCTGAGCTCCTTGTTGGTAGGCATCATCCCAGTCTTCCTGGTACTTAGCCCCTGAACCATGGAAGAGAATCAGTGATCTGTGGGAAGAAGTATGGAAAAAAACAGAGGACAGAGGTGGAATTGACACTTTCTGACACTTTCCTTTTATAATTACAACTACCTCTTTGTAGAAGTAGTCAAAATGACATACGTATGATGTTACATTTTATATGTATTTAGACAAATGTAATTCTAATGTGGGAGTGCCCACTTGAGTGGTCTTACCACCTATGACAGGAGATAGTTCTCATTATTTGGCTAGTTATGGTGAGTAAGAGACATAAATGAAGTAGAAAAAAGTAAGAGGAAAGCATGAAGAAAGAAACTTGGACATGGGGAAATGGACACATAGATACAGAAAGGTCCCGAGAAACCAATGAATTTGTTCCAACCTATGTGGTTATGGAAATCTCTACAGTAAGACTTCAATAATGGATTTAATATTCTCTAAACACACCAAACTCATATATCCAGATGAAATTGTATGCTTTCTCTAAGGCCGATTTTTAAAGTTTTGAATATGTGCTAGTATATTTTGATTCTGCATCTCAGTTCTCAAATTTACACACACACACACACACATAAGATTGGCTTCCCCATAAATACCAGGAAATCACTTCAAATACAGTTTGGAATTGTCAGTACCTGATGCTTGCATCTTCAATTGTACTTACTTGATGCCAGAACTGTCATTTTTAAATGCTTAATTGAATACTTCTTACAAAGAAAAAAACCCCAAAACCCAAGGAGGGCAAATATTTTATTCCAATTTGACAAATCAAGAAAATCAGGAATAAATGTAGCTGACCTGGGATGAGAACAATTCTCCCAACTTTCAATGTCATTGGGCACTTACAACAGCCCATGATAACTCTACAATTGCATTAAATGTCATGAATGCAAAGCATCTGTGCTTACTGGCTAGAGGATTTCATTCAATAAGTGAGTTTCAATACCTATTATGTGAAGACAATTTTATTGGTTTCTCTGAAGAATAAAAGGTAATATAAGATATGGCTCTTGAACTGAAGGAATGTTTTTATCCTTTTGAAGAGATAAAACACACACATAATAAAAGTTTAAAAAGAAAAAAGTATTACCGGTACCAGGGTCTTCTATTCAGTAGATGTGATTCTTTGGGGACAAGAATGGAGTCTACTCTGACTCAAAACATATTAGAAGATTTTTATTGATATTGATCATGGGGGCTGTTATAAATGAGTCAGAAACAACTCCTTTGCCCAGTGATATTTCACAATCCCGTTTGAATTATAGTATTTAAATTTTAATATTAACCAGAGAGTCCTACAACCTTTGTTAAGTTTTACAGAATTCTTTACCTTGGTCTTTTATCCTTTACTGAGCTCTCTGCATCCTAAGACATTCATAGCTGCAGCAGCATCTCAGCAAATGCCCAAAATATACAGATTCCACGTCTCGACTAAAGCAGTGATTCCTGACCTTGCTTGAACACAGAAATCACCTGAGGTGCAGATTGCCAAGGTCACCATTAGCCTATTATGGTATCTACTGCTGTGTAACAGTATCACCACGAATTTAGCAGCTTAAAACACCACACATTTGTTATCTCAGTGTTTCTATCAGTCAGGAATCCTTGCACAGGATTTACAGGCATCAGAATCCTCGTATTTTTAAAGATGGCGGATATTTTTATTTTGAAGGGTCTATTCCATTCTCAGATTCTGCACATTGAGGCAATGATTTGTCTAATCTTTGCAGTATCAAAAGAAATCATTACTTGCTTAACGGAATACTGTAGTTTATAGATTGTGAATGTATAATTATCATTGCCAATTATATTTGAGAAATATGAGTGTTTAAAAGTAGAAGTATAGCATACGGTCAGGACACTAAACACAGTCGCATTTGTGTGTTTCTGCAGCTTACATCTTGTTTTATACCTTGGACAAGAACATACCAATTGACGACTGGGTGATGGAAACAATCAGTGGTGATCGGCTTACTCACCAAATCATGGATCTCAACCTTGACACAATGTACTACTTTCGAATCCAAGCAAGAAATGCAAAAGGAGTGGGGCCTCTCTCTGATCCGATCCTCTTCAGGACTCTGAAAGGTTTGAATCATTTCCTAGTATAGCAGTGCCTTTCCTTTCCTGTGGGATTGTTGTAAAATACTTATGGAGTCTGCATTAGGAACTGTCTTTGCCTTCTCTGTTGGCAACGTGACTACAATGGACATTCAAAATAAATTAAAATGTACCTTTTCATGCTGAAAGCCAGCATGTTAGAGAAAGATCTATTGTGTTATCACATTTTCTGCCTTCAACACAAGGCAGGTATATTTAACTTAACTTTTTTTCCCCCCATTTACAATCCTTTTGGAATTTTGTATTGATTTCACGTATATTGGTTCTATTCAAAATATAATGAAACTTTTTAGTCATTTTATGTAAGGAAATAAAAATTAAAAAGCATTGAATTATATGAACGTCCTACTGCTGCCAACTTTAAATGTTTTCTTTGAGGAACTATTGTCCTTATATATAAAAAGAAAATTTGATATGGCAAGACAGAAAATCTCAAACAAAATGAATGTGTTTATTTTAAGGACCTAGGATAGCAACAAGGGAAATAAAGAGTCCTACAGTACTATTACTAGAAGAAAACGCCCCATGCTTGCAAGAGTAAAAATAGCTGCTCAATTCAAACATAGTTATTGTTCATACAGAAAAAATGCTAAGACCCTAGAACAGCGACTACCTCAAAATAATCTTCATGTTAGTCCTTACTATTTTAGAACAGTGTTATTTTTCTGGAGGACAAATGGCCTCTGTTATTTAGCAATTGAAAAAAATTGAATGCTTCATAGCTGGTATTTAAAGATGTATATTTAGGCATGACGCGTGTTGTTCTGAAGGATACTTGGCTCTTATATCTGTGACCACATTGTGTCGATCTATATATCTGGCTGAGAAGTTGATCATACATGATGGCAAACAACTGAGGATGATTGACATTTTCACCCAGGTGCTTGACATATTAAGAGAAGAGTCTTAGAATAATTGTATAGTCATTCTATTTCCCTAGGAAAGGTACCCTAATAAATAGTGGACTTCTGAATTCTGGTGAGGTAGCTAGCCATTCAAAGCTGGACTTGGTAACAGCTAATCTGAAAGTTCGCCAAGAACACACAAACAAGCATTCAGCCTAAGCTTTCGTGACGGTTCTTAGCGACAGAGTAGAAGATGGGGAGGGAGAAAGGAGGAAATGAGCTAATCTTCTCTCTGGGTTTTTAGGACTTCATGTCTAAATCAGGTTTCACTCTAAATGAGCAATCGAAAGGAAACTGGTTATTCATTTTGTGGGAGCATGAAATGTAACTAGATACTGTTTCACAAATGCTCCATCTTTATCTATAGACAAGTGCCAAATTAATTTCATGCTCGCATGGTGTGCCAACTAGAGATCTCAGGGAGGGTTTAGGATGACTTAAGGCATCCAAATGTATTAAGCAGCAGAGTGATGAGTTATCACAGGCTTTACAGGCCCACAGTGATAACCATCCTAGAGATTATTTAATGAACTCCATATCTCATTTGGTACTGTTTACCATAAGTGCCCTGAACTCATCTATGAAATGATGTTCAGAACTGAGAACAAATTAAGGAATTTGTTATGTTGTAATAGTTCACAAGAATTATTTCTAATATCCTGATTTGAATGTTTAATATTGTCTATCCTCAGTATGTCATGCTCAATTAATAGTCAATTAGATTTTAAAACAAATCTTGCTCATATGGCAAACCAAGTTTCAGATGTCTTGGTTGCATTCTAAATTATTTACAGATACTGATCTTGCCCATGTTTATCAATAATTGACATTGTACATGCATGCATCCTGCGTGTTACAATGACAAATACTCTAAGGCAAATAAATTACTCTTAAGGGACTCGAAGCCGCAGTGAACCAAATCTACACGTCATGCTACTGGTCTCTGATTTAAGATTTCCAGTTTCCAAAGCTGTTCAAAACATAAGGCCTCTGTTCATCAGAATGTAACTTTGTTTGACAGCAAGAAAGGCTCACATGTTATCCTGAAGCTGAGAAAACTCTCAGTAGTCTACTGGGTAACAGGCAAGTGTTTCATTGCAAATCATGCCCCAGGCAGGTGTCTACAAGCTTCATTCTTTCATATGCAGTCTTTGCAAAGACAGGAGCGCTTACTACTAGAGACTAGAGTTTTGTCTTTGGTTTTAGCCACCAGCAAGAGAGGTATAGGAAACTCAATCCGTAATCACTGGTTAATGAAAAGGACATTTATAATTAAAAAGGGATTAAATTACAATACCCTTGTGTACATGCATGTATGTGGTACATCTGATTGTTTCTTTAGAATGTTAATTAAAAGAATCTTGAATTTGATTCTCTGACCACACAGGACTCTGCAAATACACACCTCTCTTCCCCCAAATATTCCCCTTTGGATACCCACATACAGTGAAATCCTTGGAAGATGTACAAGAGGCATGTCAATCTCTGCCTCTCACATGGGTCGTTCTCTCGGGTAAACTGAGCTTCTCCATGTTGGCCTGTCAAATAATAGGAAGAAAGGATGCTTCTGCTGAAACAGACCAAAGTGGAATTCTATAGTGGGACAGAGTCACCTCCTACACACAAAAAAGCAGAGTCTTCAGCAATGAAAGAGTACTAGAGTATAGTCTGCTCTCTGGGCATCTTTAATCATCATTCTGAAATGTGCATCTTTCCCATCCAAGGATATAGACCTGAAAGTTCCATACCAGAACACAGGAAAGTTTTAGTCTTCACATTATTTTTGACAAAATACATGATTTTCTTGACAAATGGCAGGAGCAAATAAAAAGTCAAGACACAAATTATGATACTTTTAAGCAAGTATTTGTCTTTAATAAAAAGTAACCTTTAGGATATATGTTATCCCCGTTGGAAAATACTCTTTAGTTGATAACTTTTCTTGAGACATTCAGAATTTCTCAAGTCATATCCAGTCCAGATTACTAACAGTAAAACAAATCCAGAAGGTAAGAATGAGGATGACATTGTTGCCCATAATGTATATTCATTTGTCACTTAATAAAAATTTTCTTAGTCTATAGATAATGTGTGTGTATAATTAAAGATGAAGGGAGAAATGAAGAATGAAAATGGGATGAGATTGATTTTCTTCTCTCTCTCTTTCTTTTTTGATGTCATTCCAAACATATCTCCCCTAAATATGAGATGCTAAGTAGGATAGTTTCTCAAGTGTTTCCTGTTCTGGCTGCCAAACATTTACCCGTCCTGGATTTCATGGTCGCATGTGATCCCTACACATCCTCCTCATTCTTACCAGACACCTGGTTTGGCACTTACTGACATAGTATCTTTTCTCAAAATCTACATTAGGATCTCAGTGAAAACCCTATCCCTATCTATAAACTACAGATAATGCAATTGCCTATCAAAAGCACCTGTCATCAATAGTCCCCCAATATTGTAATAAAATGTACCTTGAGAAGCCATTAGTCTTTAATGGGAAACAGGAGAGGAAATCAAGTTTAAAATTGCACTGTGACTTACACTAGGAAAGATTAGGTTGGACAGCTTAGTGAATTAAAAAAAAAATAGTATTAAAAAAATCTTGAGGAGCTACAATGACATTTATAAAAGTTATTTAAAACTGGTAGAATCTTAATATAATAAGCACTCTTGTATGTATACTGTTTTCCGAAGAGTCATTCAGAGTTCAAAGTCTACTACTCATTAAGATAACCTTTCTTGGTCTATCCTTTTTCATAGAATATGTTTACATATTATTTTAAAAGGAAAGAAATTGTAAGTGATAGAAATTTGTAACTAAGTTTAGAATTTGTCCTTCTATGAGGTGACATTCATAAACCCTGTTCATCTGAAAGGGGTTTTTATGAACAGTATCATTTGTTGAGTATTCCCGTTCTGCATATTCTTTTGGGCAATGCTATGTCCCATCAATTAGTAAAGGAAGGACTACCACGTCTAAGACCTTCGCTTTATCTTTCAAACAGTAATAATGGATTTGCTGTGAGACTGCAACCCAGAACGAGAGGACCAGGGTGCTTAGGTTCTAGGTTGCTGCCCATGGGAACACTATCATATTTTTCTCTGTGTGAGTTTAACTGAGACATGTAAAGAAGCCAACAGCAAGTGTAGTAGCCTAAATGTCAAGTTTTAGTGCAGATGAGTTCAATAAACCCAGAAGACTTGAAGCTAGAAGAAACTCAAGTGTAGGGGAAATAATTCTAATTGATGGAGATTGACAAAGATCTACATTGGTCAAAATATCCTACCACAATTTCTGTAAAAGCAAGGATATTGTAGCTTTACCTTCTATACAGTTATATTTGGTCAATAGAAAAGAAGCCACTTAAAAAATTTAAAGATATTTTTTAAATTAAAAAATGTCATTTTCAAGAACATTATTCACAATGCACCTGAAGTTGTGAACAGGTAAGAATTCTCTTCATAAGGTCTAAAAATTTATTAAACTATTTAGATTAAAACACATTTATGGTATTCTGTTATTTTACCCTATGTGAGAATTGATTTCGTTCTCTGGTTGGAAAAAAAAAAATTGAGGACAGGAAAATAGCCTCTTTACCTTATTTAAAATATATGGGTGATAATTACTTGGTGATCACATGAGTTTTTATGTATTATATTTTTAATTAAACTTACATGATGATCATTTTGAGTTGATGTGTAGAGGAATGAAACAAATAACGTATTTTTAAGAACATGTATCGCAAAAACCATTTTCAATTTTTCTCCTCTGACTACTGTTTAATAGAAATAATCACATCAACCTTGGTTCCTTATCAATTTTATTTCAACAGGGCTTTGGCCTTGATATGGAAACTTGCTAACAAAACTGTCGATTCGAAGTGTCAGTTTTCTTGCTAGGAAGTGTCAATGTCTAATAATATTTCTTTCTCCCCCACAGTAGAACACCCTGACAAAATGGCTAATGACCAAGGTATGGTGGCTCAATCTGTCATCCTTTCTCTCCTTGAATCAATTCTGTTAGAAATGTCAGTCATTATTTTGTATTCCTTTTTTCACCTGGGCCATACACCTGATGAAGCAGACACTGGTGTGATAATTAATCTTGTTAATGAAGTTCTGTTTGGCTGAAGCTGCAGGTCTGTTGGGGAAGATGTAAATTTTCTTGAGAGGAAATTGTTTTGTCTCTATTCTGAAGGACCAATTAAAATGTCAAGCTTCTTTGTATGAAATAAATTTTTAGTCTCTGTCTGCACTTCTGAATAATTCACATTAAGTATAATTAAGCTCAGCGTAATTTTCAAGCTGCTCTTACACCCTTTCATGAGCTGTGGATTAAAGTTCTGTAGCTCTACAGAGAAAAACCATAAATCAAGTGTGCTTTTTCTCTACAGTGAGCTTCTTTTAATAAATAAAAACAAAGTTAGGACAACTTTTTTAGGGCATTGCTGTTGTTCCTGTTGAAGTCAGAAAGCTTTCACTCCGTGGATCCGATGCTGGTTCGACTGAGAGTATTTTATTCTCCTTCCATTCTTTTGCTAAAAGCTGATTCGTGTAGAGAAATAGGCATGGCTTTACACAAAGGAAAATGGAGATAAATAAGAGTTATCCATCAATTCACAGGTAGATAAGAATTTGCTATTACCATGATTTGCAGACTGATAAATTATTTTTACACTAAAGGTAATTGGTAGCATTCTAGAGGAGAAAAAGAATAGCTTATGAGCTGTATTTTTTCAGCCTGTTATAGTCTTTAAAGAAGGGAGAGTTGGAAAGTATTTTGCAACTTGTTGTAGTCGGTTGATGTCCGGATTTTGTCCATATTTGTTGGCTCAGAGTCTACAATTTGTATCGTTGTCTCCTGCATTGGACAATCTCTTGTCAGCAGAACCTGCTTGCAGGCATCATGTCTTAGAAGCCACCATCTTGTAAGATGGAGGAACACATTCTTTTCAATAAGAATACTTTTTAACTTCTAAATATTAAGCATCTGGATATTATGGCTCACTAACAAAGATTGTCTACATGAGTGGTATTTTATTTAATGATTCTGTGTTCAGATTTGTCCCTGGGTCCTTACATCACACCTCCGCTTTAGAGAACGTGGCTGGGACTTCACACATGGAAGTAATAAAAGTGAACAATACACAGAAATACCTACCCAGAGTTCACATTTGCATGAATCACCTAAACTTACTTCCTGCTTACTTCTCCTTAAAATATTTTTGTAAGATCAATATCTACTAAATGGTAATATTTGTAAACTATAAATGATGAATACTGATCAGTTAGCCTGTATTTACTTAGGTAAATTAAATATTAGTGCTGGCCAGATCCAAAGCTGGAAAAATTAACTAGCAGAAGTAGTTTTATTATTTCATTTATAAAATAATTGAAACAACTTTGCATAGCCTTCTTAACTTAAATGAGTTTAGAACTTCCGCAGGCAGATAATTCCTAATTTTTGAAATTATATTTAGAGAAATATATAGAGAAAGAGAGAGAAAACATACCAAAAAAAAATTTTAAGTCAGTGAGCCAGATGAAATGTTACATTATTAGCTACTTGGGCAACGAGGTTCATGCCCAAGGTTCTGAATAAATGGATTTTTCTGCTATTTTTTAGTTAACTGTTTTTGTTTAATATTATTTTAAGCTACCAAAAGTATGTTTTGTAAATTGGCCCTTTTATAAAAGGAAAAAAAAGAGTGAATTATTCCCCAGTCTCTCTGATCACACACTCTCCATGGATTTTTCTCAGATTTTCATATCAATAGTGAAATCAGATCTGTTATCAGGGAAAAAAGTAATTCTCAAGAATTATTGCCAGTGGCTAAGTCTATTAATATTATTGGGGCAGTTGTTCTTTTTCTTAAAACCACTTAAAAGATTCTGTTGCATATTATACCACTTGGTGCCTTATTCAATCACAGCTGGTATACAGTTGTTCAAACTGATAGGTTCTGAATTTTACATCAAACTCAAATCACTTGTACAATTGAGAGGAACTGACAACAGATAATCTCGTGGTTATAAATAAGATCTTTAAATTCTTACAAAGAAAGCATATAAAATTTACTGGCCATCAAAAGCTCTTTGTAAACAAAATCAGTCTTCTGCGTTGATGACCGTGTAGAAGAAAAATAACCCAGATTGAAGATCCTTCTAAGACTGATGAAAATAAGAGGAAAAAAGCCATTCTGAATGTTCCCACTCTTAGCACAGAGCAAATCATTTGAATATGTTTTACGGTGCCCACTGTTAGACCTCTTTACCCCTCCCCATGATGAAGTGATCCCACTGTTACATCTATGACAGGAGCTGAATTTCTGTTGAGAGAAAATTCAACACCTTGGGTCAGAGTGAACCTTGCAAAGATGAATCCTAAATAGAAAAACAGGGGGTCGAATTTAATTTACATGCAAGAGAGGAGGGAAAGTTTTGATCATTTTCATGAAGTATCTTTGTAGACTTTTGTCACAATTACTTTTTCTTCGAATCTGATACACGTCCTGAAGTACATAAATGGAAAAACAAGAAGTCAGTTATATTTGAATCAGCTGTGATTTGAGGAAAATATTTTCTCCCGAGTAATAGCAGTAGTAGTTTGAAAATGATAGACAATTTGCATTGAACTCTTTTTTTTCCCCTTGTGTAGTTATAAATTGATCATAGATAGCATTTTCTTCTCTCTCTAATCTCAGCCTCCTCTGGAATTCCGTTTTTTGCAGCCCCTTATCTCTTGTTACACATCCTGATTTTTTTCTCTAGTCTCTTCCAGGCACAAGTGACTAATAAGTTTGAAGGTAATCATGAGATTTTAGAGATAAACCACAGAGTTTAATTTTTAGGAAGGTCAGGTAGGATAGAGAAATTGTATGGGCTATGTGAAGTGAGTGCAGAGGACATAGAAATGCTGTGCTTTTCCCCCTCTTTTTTATTTTTCATATATTGGTAAAAACCCTGTCAATTTGTGTGTGTGTGTGTGTGTGTGTGTGTGTGTGTGTGTGTACGGGTGTAATGGTAAAATGAACTCTTGTGAAGCCCTGCCACTGTCTCTGTTCACAGAATTCTCATTTAATCCTCACTGTGAGATAGAGTTATTGTTCTCATCCTAGCAATGAAGAAGCCGAAGCTCAGAGAGTTTCAGTCACTTGTCTGTAGACACACAGCTAGTAAGTAGCAAGGCCATGATTCAAACCCTGTTCTTAACCACAGAGTATGTTCGTCCCGTATATGTGTATGGGTCCATACACAACCACACACTCATGTTTAACAGGTATTTGTAAGGTTGCTATATCTGAGTTTGTGTGTGGTTATCTTCCCAGTATCTGCTCTCCTTTCCCCATCTCTGTGAATAATCCAAAGAACAAAGAATCAAACAGCTTTCACTCTGGGGTCATCTTGTTAGTGGGAAGTCACAGCACTAAGTATGTGATCCTGACAGTCAGGTATCTTGGGAAACACAGGGATGGTGCTAATTCCACTGCCTTAGTCAGCTCAGGCTGCTTATACAAAATGCCACAGACTGGGTGGATTAAACAACAGAAATCTACTTCTTACAGTTCTAGAGGCCGGAAGTCCCAGATCAAGGTCCAGCCGAGCTGGTTGCTGATGAGAGCGTGCTTCCTGGCTTGCAGACAGGTGTCTTCTTGCTGTGTCCTCATATGGCACAGGGAGAGCCCTCAGATCAGGGCCCTACCCTTGTGACCTCATTTAGCCTTAATTACTTTCAGAGGGCCTCGCACTGGGTGTTAGGAATTCAGCATATGATTCTGGGGGGCTGAGGGGGAGCACAACGCAGTTCACAGCATCCACCTTCAAAAAGAAAGCTGTTCTACCGCTCTCACTGATTGTCTCCCCGGTGTTTCAGATGAGGAGGCAGAAGGCAGTGCTTTGCCTAAGGTCACACAAATAGAGCTGTGGGCAGAGTGGGTGCCACCATGTCTTTCTCTGACTCCCGGAGTGTGGTCTGTCCACTGTAGACTGCTCTCTGTGTGAAACAATGTGGCTCTTTGATTTTCTGTAATGAGATTAAACCTTTTAGAGTTTCTCACAGAAGCATTTATTAAAGCCTCTGTTTGGGGTTGCAATGGAGGATAGCTCTAACAATAAAATATGACCAGTCCTCAGAAGTGATTATCAGATCAAACTTTTAATCTTAAAGGATTGTTTTTACATCCTTATATTCTGTTTAACCCCCAAATGTTGTTCTCCACTATGAGGTGTCCGTGTGTAAAACGTGCCCATCTTAGCATGAGCAAAGACGTCTACAAGGTCATGTGTATTTCCGTATCTGCCCACTGAGGCACGCACAGTAAGTGCTAGGGCCACGTCACAGGACCTGAAAGAGGGCAGGAAACTTTATTAAATGATCTGTGTCATCGCTGAGATGAATCAGGAAGAAAATGCTTGCTTCAGGCACTCTCAAGTGTCTCTCTGTCTCCATAGCCTGCAGAGGGGTGATCTAAAATCCCAGGGCTACAAAGGAGGTGGAAATTCATAGGCCAGTTTATAGCTGTAGATGCGTGTGGCCTACTGAGCACTGCCCTCCCACCAGGAGGAAGAATTACTCACTTCTGAATCATGGTGACAGCAGATAATGGCCTGGCTTTCCCATCAGCACTCAGTGGGTACTCCAAGAGTGGTGGAATGGGCTTGGAGACCTCAAATTCTAGTGCCATCTTGCCACTGGGACCTCTTGTGTGACTTTGGGCATGTGACTGACCTCTCTCAGCATCCTCACCAGTCAAATGATGACTTTAACCCAAAATATCTTTTGTTTTCTTTCAAGATTTCAGATGATCAAACTTGAGGGTTGGGGGTTAAGATAAAAAAGCCAGGCATAGCATCTTCACATAGCGTAGTGCTTCACATTTTTAGCATTCCCAGGATGCATCAATCATTCTTCTATGCACTGTTCGTGTGCTATCACATCTTCATAACATCTTTCCAGATATAGAAAATGAGACACAGAGATGCTCAAACTTGCCCAAACACTCACAGTACGTAAAAGATTAGCCCGAGATACAGACCCCGGTTAAATAATTTGAGAGCCTCTGCCCTTAACCGCTGTATAATTTCTGGAAATGCAGTGAGTTAATTGGTTCCTACTTTGTTATCAAGAAACTAAAACCTAAATGGCATCACCATACATTCACCTAGTTTAAAGTTCTTTGTCTTTCCTCAGTAGGGTATTCAGGCAAAGTACTTAACACTACACCTGCCATTTTACACCTCAACGGGTTTTATCTCATGAATAAACAGAACGTTAATTGTTTCCAATTTCAAGGAAATAGGGTTTTCAAGGCAGTCTAGTCAAGCTTGGAATTTAGTTAATGTAATCCAGACTTCGCAGGGTTTGGATTACACCAGCCAGGGTGCTATTTGAAAAATTGAAGCCTTTAGCACCTTTTGATGGGAGCTGTTTAATTGAAAATTAAAACCTCTTTTTACCCTATTATTGCTCATAGTTTCAACTACTTTATTATTCAATTGCTGCTACACCCCCTTGAAAGAGAGCTATTCTCACCTCTGCTTTTCTCAGGTCCAAAATTTTGCAATTCTAGAAATTATGATTGCGGTGTAAAAGTAGGGGTGAAAAACGAGTAGTGTGCTTTCGATAAAGTGTTGAGGTGCTTCTCGTGTTCCCAGCAAGCAGTCAAGTAGCTGCATAAATCAACCTCTCAGGAGCTTTTATGTTTCAATACGTAACTTTGAAAGAAAACACATACTCAGTACTCGTAAGAATTGATGTGATTCATGGCATAATTGTAACTTTCTTAGACCCGAAAGATAGACAGTTTTGTTAACAAGCCCTCAAAAAGATTTCTTAAACAAGTTCTTTTTGTAAGAACCTCTCTGTTGCTGAATGTCCTTCTTTGCTGTAGACATTAGCCAAATACCAGGTTCCCGGCTTGATTTTTCTTCTCACTACTATTAGACCTGGACTCTGCCTCCTCGATTTTCTCTCCAAATAGATGGCTCACCAGTCCTTATGGAATAAAGTCAGTTCTTTGACAATAAGACCCCAACTGCCCTTTTTAGGCTCAAGACTAGTTCATCCCTCCACATACATCACAGTCTATTAGCAAAAATGTATAAATCACTTGGGAAAGGTGTGTTTTCCCAACTCCATGCTCTAACTGGTACCATCCTCTCAGCTTTAACCATACTTTCTGTCTTTCTCTGAGTCAGGTCCTCATCTTCTAAGGCTCCTTTTACCATTCTGCTTTTTTCCAAGAAACCTTTCTTGCCCTTCCAGTCTTTTGTTCTTCTGTATGTCCATAACACCCAACTTATTCCTTGCTCTGTTCTTCGTTTCTTATAGTTTGCTATTTATATTCCCAACCTCTGGGCCAGGTTGTAAATTCCTTGATGGCAGAGGACTGGTCTGAGTCACACTGTCATCCCACCTCCCAGTCTCTAATTGAGAATCTGTCATATTGTAGTTCCTTGGTAAGCGTTTGTTGAACTGAATTAGAACACACGTCTTTGAGGAAACAGTCACAGAGTAATCTGGAAAGAAAGATTACTATCTGACCAAAAGTATAGTTTGGACCTAAAAGCAATAATGCTCAGGGCTATGGATACTGTGTATGTTACTGATCTTGGGGAAGATGAAAAACAATGTGAAAATATGTTTCCAATAAGGCAAAAATATCTTGAATATTCATCTATTAAGTTAAAGCTAAACAGGAAAACAAGTTCTCTTTAATTCAGAAAATGGTGGTCACATTTGTAGATGATTCTGACCTCCTGTGCATTTTTCTTGATCTCTACCCTTCCTGTCATTTCTTATTAGCAGAAAATTTATTTTTCTTGCATTTCTCTGGCTGCTTGTAATTCTGAGTACAGAAAGGAGAAAAATCAAAACTAATGGGTGTTGATAAGGTTTTAAAATTTCAAACATGAAGTATGAAAAGAATTGGACTCACTCTGACAGCGTGCTGGTAACTATGTACCTAGCATTGTGCTGGATGGGACGAAGCATGAGAAAGAAGTACAGTTCTGTGGGTCTGTTTTCAAGAAGCATGCAATGTAGTTGGGAGGAGTATGAAAATACTCTCAGCCCAACATTAAAAATACAAAATGTGTAATTAAGTGGTACCATCTCATATATATCGTTATTATAGGGTTTGAGATGGGCAATCACTATCGATAATAGCAGAAAAGACTCCTTAAACCCAAGACTGGACTTTCAATATATGAATAGAACTGGATTCAACACAAATGACTGTGGAGGGAAAGATTATTTGAGCCTTTATTTAGAGAAATCCTAGAATTGGAAAATCAAAATGCCAAGAAGCTGCTCAAAGAGTGAGGATGCAAGATGCATTCAGGGGACAGTTAGGGTACCACTGTGCAGAATAAGGCACAGTGGTAGAGAGAGGGAGAGAGAGAGAGAGAAATTGGTGAGGCTTTTGCTTTTTCCCTCTGCTCGAACACAGCGGTTCTCTGGCTTTCCTACTTGTCAACACATCAGGTATCTACGATCCACACTAGCCACTGAAGATCAGCGTGCTTACCTGGATCCAGAACCCTGCAAACTGCATCCACTCTTGGCTGCTCACACCTTGCTTCCTGGAGGAGGGGGGTGTGAGAGTGTGGGGCAGAAGAGGAAAGGAAGATGTGGAATAGGAATAGGAAGAGGGCCTAAGTATCCCTGATCTTTGAAGAGTTTTCCTAGCCTTATTCGCCCACTTCTGCTGTGCCCTTCTGAACTGTCGCCTTTACTTGTCCCAGTGCTCAGCATGCTTACAAACTGAACTAGTTCCTTTTTCTTCCAAAACCTGTGGTGTCCTGTGTGTCCTATTGAAAATGAAGCTACCATTTCAAGTCACAAACCACAATCAACTTTGAGAGATGCTCTAATTTTTGTCCAACTCATGTCCCGGTCCTTCTTTTATTTGTTAATTCACCCACTAATAGTAAAATCATCATCATCAGAGTCAGTCCTATTCAGCTGCTTAAAATGAGTATACTTTTTAGTCTTTCTGAGCCACAGTTTACTCACCCATAAAATGGAACGAAAAATGTCTGCCTCGTGGATTCATAATTAATATTATTCTCATGCTACTTATTACAGCAGTCTCTTATAATTTGTTCTTCACATTCAGCCATAGTACTTTTTCTAAAACACATACTTAATTGAGTCGCTTTTCTGCATAAAATATCTGTAATGGACCTCTGTCTTCTGAGGATAAGTTCTAGATTCTTTGGTGGAGCATATAGGGAGTTTAATTATTTCATACCTGCCTGTCTTTCTAAGCTTACCCACCTCACTCTTTTCTACCTGATCTACTCATCTTTTAATTCTCAATTCAGATGTCACCCCTAAAAAGTCTTTCATCATTTTACTAGGCATAAATGGTCAATCATCCCGTTTTTCCATTGTGGCACCCTACTTACAATATTTTTAAAACTTTTGGCCATACAATATAGTTATTATTACTCAACACTTTTCCCTCACTAATTAATGAGCCTTTGCAATAGTCATTTTATATCCCCAATACTTAGAACAATGGGTCCATTCAATACATTTGTTGGCTAGATGGATGGAGCATGAGCTGATACATGAATGAAAAAATTGTGCTCCAACAGTGTCATTATTTATATATACTAGCAGCACAACCAGTGTGACCCTGACATTCTAGTGTTTTCCTACTGTAGTTGCAACTTCCTGACACACAGTCACTTGGAGAAGAAAGAGCTTTCATGCTGTTTTGTTACTTCTCCTTGCACTGTTTGGTAACTTCACTCAGACACAAGCATATTTCACACTGCCTTTGGGATAAGCTTGTGGACCATCCAGGTAGGGGAGATTTTCATGATCATTCAGTGGCTTTTGAGAACAGTTGTTCTTTTATAATCCATGAAAGATTCTTTCTCATCCTCCATGTTTTAGTCTGGTGAATGATCTAGCTCTTGGGAAGATCAAGTCATCCAAGAGAGTGCCCAAGTTTAGAGAAATAGGAGGGTTTTTAGATTTTGATAAAGACAAGGCTGCATCTAAAAGTGATGTCTTAGACCCATATACTGGCCATTATTCCAGATATAGTATAGGCAAGAATGCATACAAGGAGAGAGGACAAAACTCCACAATCACCATATCATTGTTATTGTATATGTATTTTTTTTTTCATCTCATTGGCTGACGTCTATCATCATGTTCAGGAATCCAGATACCAGTTAGTCTGGCATAGTGCTGCTTTACTCTGATGCTTGCAAAGGAAGAAGAAGGCAATGTTTGCAAGCTTTTTTCCTACCTTAGAACATTTCTCAGGTAGCTCTTCTTCACCTGTCAATTGCCACACTGCAAAAAACTTCAGGAAGTCAGGACCCAAAATCAAACTGAGATGTCAACCAAGAGCCAGGAATCAGGGGGTTCATTTATTGAAATCGTTTATGTCTACGATGACTATAATTTCCATTTTGCCCAGCAGTGTCCTGATTAATACCTAGATCTAGGCAAAATTGACAATAGGACCCTCTTTCATTCTTAAAGTGGCCTGATATATCGTAACTATATGGTCACCCAACTCATGACGTTTGTAGGTAGAAAAATAATCTTAGATTTTAGATTGATTTCTCAGGATTTTAAAAATGAATTTGCTTTTCATTGTAGTCTCTTCTGTCCATATTTTATTGTGTAAAGTCAGAAGTTGGAACTTCAAAAAAAAAAGTGCTTCTCATGGTCAAGGAAAAGATGGACAATCACATATCTTACATTGTGTCTAATTCAGAGTAGGTCACCAAATACATTCCCATTCTCTTGCCACAGGTGCCAAATATAAGATGTTTTGAAAAAGGAAGGCAAAAAGGATTTGTTGAGCACTGAGTCTCAATATGTGGCAGACACGTTAGCTTCTCTTACATATGAAGTAGTAGCATTCTAGTTTCTTTCAATCAATGAGCTTTCTTTCATGTTTACTTGAAAACAATGTGTTGAGGAAAGCTCATTAATTCTTTTCCATTAATATATGTTTGAAATATCCTAGGCATGAGTTATGATTTCCCTCCCGGGCTTTTAGATATCCTGATGCCTTTGTTCAAAGTCAGCAGTTTTATCAACTGCATGATGAATTGATCTCTTAGACACTTTTCCAGCCTCTGAAAAATCATCTGCTTCAAAATAGATCTCCATATGATCTGTGTATTAGACTGTAAAACTGTATTCAGGTGTTATTAATAGATATCCTTTATCCAGTAGTACACAGGACACAAAATCAATTCAATTTCCATCATTATCACCAGAATTATTTTCAGAGAACTAATTCTAAGATCAAGAAGATACCTCAGTGCTCTGCACCCTTGGGAGAATGTCTAGCGAACATTTGTTAGATGACCAATCTGTTCATTCGATTTAGATTATGGACCATATGTTTTTCTCAGGATTGATTGTGTCGGTACCCTTCTGGAGGATCCTCTCCTAGCCCCACTCAGGGAAGGTAGATTAAGGAATATTTCAGAACTACCACCGCCAGTTTTCTCCATGTCCTCCGCACATTGATTTTCCATTAAGTCCTCCCTGAATTTGTAAACATCTACTCAGAAAAACCAGACTGTAGAAATCCCAATTGAATTCATCTTTGCTAGGTGCTGATAAATTTTTTTTATCATGGGAAATATTCTCCATCTGCCCATGATTGTTAAAAGTAGGGACTTAATGTAAACAATAATGTTTCATTTTACACAAACATACACACAGACACACAACACAATAAAAATATAAATCAATATTTTAAGGGATATGTAGGAACAAGAACATAGAAAATAACTTATATAAGAGTTATGACTTAAACTCTTGTTCACATTAATAATATATCATTGAGCATTGTAACTCACATTAGTCATCAAGCCCTGAGAACACTGTATACATGTCACTTTGGTAAACACCAAGGAGTGTCACAATAAGCATATTTCCTACAGGAAGTCGTATTACCTCTGCCCACTTTTCCCCTGAATCCAGAGAGCAAATGGCAGGGAAATCATGGAGATTTTTTAACTTGTGCCCAAGGAAGTGTATGTCTCTTGCCAAAATAAAAAACAAACAAACAAAAAAAGATGAAAAGAAGTCTTCTACTGAGATCTATCCTTTATCCTTAAAGAAAATATAAAAGTTTACTCTTTAAATGACTTTATACTTTATAATACTATAAAAATGCAGATCAAGAGGAGGGACATGAAATTTCTGGTGTGGACTCACCTAATACGTACCTATATAAAATAAATTTAGAAATATATAAATAATTTTAATAACTCTTAATAATTTTAATAGTTATACACTTCCTCTTTTCAAAGTTAACCATTTGTTTTATTGTTCTTTCAGAACGTACCATTTCCTGGTTTCAAAACCTAAGGAAAAGTAGAAAACATCTGTTTTAATTATCAAAAATTTCTTGAAGAAGTGATTTTTGGTAGAAATTATCTGGATAAAATACCTAGTTGGTTATATGATATATGAATTCATTACTCTTTAGCATCTTGATTCCTTTCCTCACCCTCCTTTCCATTACTAAGAAAATATGGGTACAGAATAACACAAGAATTCTTCAGATTCTTCAGAATATAATATTTTATTCTTAAAGTACATTCTGATTACTGTCACATAAAGTCATGATACTAATTCTATAAAAAAGAAAAAAAAAGAAAATCTGCCCGTTTCCAATTTTTTGAACCATATTGAGCTTTATTTGAATACAAAAAAGTCAGTATACATTAAAATATTACATTATTTCTAGAAATGTTATATATAAATTTCATATACCTATTGGGAATTTTTAATTTTGAAAAATGTTAGAGATTTAATGCAGTATGCAAAAAAAACCAGGAGTTTTAACCTAATATAGCTGTAGAACACATAAGACTGAAAATAATACATTATTTTCATTTGCATGTAGTTCTTTCAACAAGACTAGACAAATAAAAAAAAAATTTGTAATTAAACCTAATAGTGATTTTTATAGTAAAAGAAGGGTTAAGTTGTTCTTAAATCTTTGAAGTCAGCACAAATTAAAAACCATCTGCAGCTGGTGTTTAGATCCTATATAGGATTGGGATACAGTGAACCAACTCGATCTGTCATGGCAGGATCCTCCCTTAATACATGTTTTTATATTATCACTTCCCTGAGGATCTAAGACTGTGCCTTGCATTTAGCAGGCCCTTAATAAATTCTGAATGAATTATTGCCAGTTTTATGCTCCACTAATAAAACAAAGACCTCTGGGATCAGACAGTACTTTATACTTTTGCGTCAACTGACTTTCTATCTTGCAGAATCGCGTTCATCTTCTGTTTCCCTAGATCAATGCTTATGAAACTAACCAAGTTAACTAAACACACTCAGTATTTGATCCACATCAAAAAGCCCTTAAAAATGCTTTGAAGTACACTGACACTCAGTGTCCTCTTTGGTCTTCAGTGTCCCCTCATTTGACAACTTTGTGGTTCTTGACTTGGAGCAATGGGAGGGTCTTTTTTTGGTTTGTTTTAGCTTATTATTTTCCCCACAAAGGAAGCCTTTCTGGAAGTTAAAACACATATTTTAGAGAATAGAAACATACTAGCACACAGTTAAAATTTTATTCTCACGTCTTTAGATGAAGAGATCCCCGGTCTCACCAATACCCCAGAAATGAGTTTTGTGTTTCCTTACTGAAGTGGTTCAAGGACTCTAAATTACCATAAATCCAATCTTGCTTGCTGATGATATCAAGTTTCTTTAAAGTACTTTTGTTGGGTTGTGTTAAGAGTTACTTAATTTTCTTTTGTGGTATCAATCTAATTATAACCAACAAAAAGTTAAGCAGTGTCAATACACTAGATTGCGTGGGTAGAATGCTCACGTTTTAGGCTGCCCTCTGTTATGTAGAAAGCATTTCTAGAATACCTTTATCTGACATAGAGCTCTAACCATATGATACTTGATTTTCTCCTACCTATTGAAATTCACAGTGTAATCAATAGCCTCGCTAAATCCAGGGGGTGCTCTACCCATAGAGCTTTATGTCTGAGTAATATATGGATGTGTTTGTGGGCTTGTTTTTGCGTCTTCCCACAAACTAGCTGGGAGACGGAGAAACTTCATTAAAAAGACATTTGTCAGGATGCTAGAGGAAAAGGAAAATCCTCCATAGACTATTTACCTAATTTCCAGCCAATACAGGATTACTCCCACCAGGAATCATTTATTGCTTTACTGGCCTAAGTGATGGGACTGTTAGCATCTCTTTTGGCTGACTGCCTTGCAATCGAGTTGCTTTCAGATGGGAGAAAAGCTATCTTAATATTCATACAGAACTTCCGTCTCACTTCATTTCTTCTAACATTGATCTTACACTGTCCCGTGGGCAAAGCATATCCTCTGTTCGTTGAAACCCCAAATGTGTCAGAGTCACACAAACAAGGTATTTGGGAAAAGGCTTGTCCACATTTTAGTCAGCCCACCAAAATATTCACATTTCCTGCTTATTTCATTTGCTTCTTTCCTGCCTTTCCCCAGGGGAGCCTTCATCCTAATTCCTGCCTTATATAGACTCACAGTCACTGGCCAGCAGATTTTAAATTTACCCATTTATGCTGAAAACAGAAGATGATGTGATTGGATTAATGTATGCATTGCTTGTTGGAAGCTTGACATCCTAACTTCAGCTCTGGCTTGATAGGAAAAGAATTTCTAAAATTCCGAATGTATGGTCTGTTAACAAGATTGAAGTTGTTCCCTCATAACTGTTTTGCAAATAAAACGATGAGATCTTGGGAAAGCATTAGCAAGAGGAGTGTTCTGGGAGGCCAAAGAGTATCACAAGAGCAGGACTTGAAAGTCTTAAAGAAGAAGAAAACTAGGGGCGCCTGGGCGGTGCAGTTGATTAAGCATCTGACTCTTGGTTTTGGCTCAGGTCTTGATCTCAGGGTCCTGGGTCTGACTCTTGGTTTCGGCTCAGGTCATGATTTCAGGGTCCTCAGATCAAGCCCCGCCTCAGACTCCATGCTCATTGCGGAGTCTGCTTGAGATTTGCTCTCTCCCTCTGCTCCTCCCACTTATACTCTGTCTCAAATAAATGAAAATCTTAAAAAAAAAAAAAGAAGAAGAAGAAGAAGAAGAAGAAAAATAAAACTATGCCTGTGAGCAGACGACCTATGTTATTGTGGCTGACTGGTCAGTCGCCTTCCTCTACATTGTCCGCTGATTGTAACTGCTCTCAGAAATAACTCTCTGAAGTGAATAAACGGATTATTAGCTGTATTCTTGTATGTGTTTGCATATAAATTCAACTCCCAAATGTGTTCCTATAAATTGTCAACCTAATAGATATTCTAGAATTCAAAATCTAATAAAATAATTACAGGTCTACAAGTGTGCCAATAGAAAAAGGTATTACCTGCGGTGAAATACCATTAATTAAATTTGGATGATGGTACAATTCTGGTTATTTCCTGGCTCAATCCTCTTAAATACTGCTTTCACAACTGTTGCACACCTACTGGAAAGCAGTGTTTGCAATAATGTGATATGAAAGAAGCCTTCTTCCTTCCCTGCTGTGTTTGTAAGAAATATTCAGAACAGGTGTATGTGAGGTTCCCTATCTAATACCTCATTCCCAGGCACCTATTTGGCACAGATCACAAGGACTGCTCAAAACCCATTTATAAGACAAAATGTGCTGCTGTCCCCTTGTAGAGTAATACTGCTAATTTGCCACAAAGTCATGTCAGATGGATGGACCTCTTGCAGCATGGAAGTCGGGGGCTCTGCCTCTCTAGGAGCCATGACCAGCACCCTTTCTGTTCTGAGATGTTCAGGAAAGCAACATTGAGACTCCTACCCCTACTTCTGGGGACACTTTTTGCAAGAAGATTGGAAGAAAAAAAAAAGAGGAGCGGGGATGACTTTTCAGAGAGGAATTGAATTTAGCTTAAATTTTAACTTTAAAAGAGTCTCTATTCGTGACAGATTTTCTTACACATAGAAAATAACATTTTCTCAGAAAGTATACTGGAATTAATATTCTCAGCCTTTCTCTGAGGTGGCCAAAACACCTTGTTCAATTGTTTGTGTGTTTTAAAATATTTATTATTTCTGTCTGTTCTCTTTCATTGTGCTTTCATGCTCTCTATCCACTAACATTCTTATGTTTTTCCCACGAACAGGTCGTCATGGAGATGGAGGTTATTGGCCAGTTGATACTAATTTGATTGATAGAAGCACTCTCAATGGTAAGTCTATCAATTAGGGTCTACTGGATTCGTTATGTTAATTAAATGGTTAATTCCAGAGTGTCTGAGGCAATTTTTTTTTTTATTTACTGAAAGTGTTAAGAACCCCAGACCTAGGGTTTTAGTGGGGATAATAGAAATATGAAGTTATTAGCAAACCTGTAGCATATTCTACCAGCAGACAATGCCAATGACAGTCAACAAGAGCACAAAAAGAGTCAGAAAAATTTAGAAAAATCACTTTTAATAAACGATGCAGGGTTTTAACAATATAATATCTAGATTTTTAAGTGTTATATGTATTTAAAATGTTTCCAAAAATTTAATATTATTAGAGAGAGGTGATATCTAAGGTAGTTTGAACTAAACCCCCTCAGTTTCCTAAAATTAAAGTCCCTGGGACCTTTTGCATGGAGAGTTTACTCTTCAAAATCCTCTAGCACCTTATTGCTAATTTTTCTTCCCACTCTCAAGGTTAAACATTTATTTCTGCTCATTCTAAAGGCTCATTCACATGCTTCGGGGTTAACCAGACAGAGGTAATATATGAACTGCACAGAAGAAGCAGATTGGTGTTGGAACTGGCTTTTAGGATCTTGTCCTCAGTTTTGCTGAAGTGGAAACTGTGGGAGAATGGAATAACACTAGCCAAACTCCCAAGAGACTGATGTATATATGCTAAGTTCCTTTTATAGTTTTTTAAAAAATTGTTCCAGTTGCAGTTGTTTGGTTTGGTTTACTATAAATACATTTAATATATTCAAAATACAAATATGAATGCTTGTGTACCCATCAGCGAGGTTAAGATATAAAATATTCAATACACAATGGAAATCTCTTATATGTCTCTGACTTATCACACGCTCACCACCATTTCCTCCATTCCTCATTGATGTAACCATTCTCCCAAATGTGGTGTTTACTATATAGATATATATCCTTAAAAGTTGTATTATTATACATGTTTATCACTTTATAGAAATGGCATCATACTGTATCTTGTTGCAACTTGCATTCATCTTTAATTTTGTTTTTAAGATTTATCCATGTATTTACAAATACCTCTCCTTCATTTATCTTTACTGCTGTATAGTATTTTATTTTATGAAAATAACACAATATGTGTATATAACTGTTTTGGCAGGTTTCCATGAGAAATTTGGTTACTAATTAGATAAATATTCATTTAGGTGACCTCCTATTAAAAAATCCATATGGGAAGACAAAGTTGCAATCTAAAAATTCCTTGCTGAGTGAGAAATTGGAATAAGGGGGTGAATTACATGATTATTTCCTATTATAGGCTATGATAACCTAATGCATCTATTTTCTCAAAGAGGACATATGCGTCTGTGGAGTAGACCAGATGCTCCAGTTAAAGACTCAGTGTCCCCTCTCTGGCCAGTGGTGGACTCAGGAACATATTTTTACCTCTCCACTCTTCTTTTGTAATTGCCAGGCATACCCTCCTCTACTAATAATATATTTACTTAACCAGACAAGTATAATTTCTTACATTTAAACTTCCTCAATATATTCCAATCAGACCTAAGGTTATATCCAGAATGTTCTTTTCAGATTGCTACAATCCTCACCACTTCCTATTGTCATGTGTACAGATCCTCTTCCCTCATTAAGTAACATTATCTCCCATAGGTATTTGAGGTTTAGACACCTGCTATAGCTAGTACCTGGCTCTGGTAGTTTCTAGGCTCTCATACACTCAAGGGACACTTTAGGGAGCTCACAGCATCCAGATGAGAGGAGGGATGTGTTGGGACTGAAAACAGACCAAGGGTGTGCTCTTTAAATAGGTTTAGATAATGGTGGTTCCCTTCCCAAAACTGTGCAGGTTTTATCAACTCATTCTTTTGCTTCAAATTTTATCTTAACTCTCAACAATATGCCAAACACATTTCATGCATTCAAGCAGTCAGTTAAGAAATGCTACTAAGCCCTCACTGCGTGCAGGGAGCTTGCTATAAGCTATGCCCACAGATTGAAAACTAGACCCCCACAGGAGCAACAAACGAAGAGGGAGAATTACCCAGGTGGGCAAGGCAGAGAAATACACTCCAGGAAGATGAAACAGAGTGGGACAAATCCCGGGGATGTGAGGGGGAGGGTAAAAGAAGGTCATTGTTGAAGCTGGGTGGGGAAACAACATTACAGCGTCTTTTGCCCTGAGTTAGAGAGCTTCTAGGTTTAGAGTCCATGCCAGGAATGAACGTCATCTCCTTTAGAATCATCCTGCAGGGCTGATTTTCAGATGCTGTTCTACAGAGAGTTTCAAATTGGAATTCGTCCACAGCTAAGGGCATGACTATCTATATTGGCACAAGACGGTGTTTTTTGAAGAGAGAGAGTGCCAGGAAATTAAGAGAGTCAGAATGGATAATTGAGAAGGAACAATTGTCCCTTCACCATTCCTACCCTCTACTAAGCGGTGGTTATGCATGTTAAAGGTGGAGCAGGCATAAGCCACAGACATAGAACAAAGTATTCTCTTAAACTGCGCATCCTACAGAGCTCTCATTTTGGATAGAATTACCAAATTTAGCAACTCAGAATAGAGGAGGCCCAGTAGAATGTGAATCATTTTGAATTGCCTCTAAAGATGAGATAAAGGAAAATATTGCAAAGAATTTCTATGTACATACGCATCTCAGGCTACATATGTATAGGCAACTGGAAATACTTGAAATTTAACTGAGCCTCCTGTTTGTTTAATTACTAAATCTAGCAGTCCTAATTTGGGAGCAAGTTTAAAAGTTTGGTATTAAGTATCTGAACTTGTCCTTCAAAACAAAGAAAAGAAACCCCATACCAAATTGGACACTAACAGGTAAGTCAACCAGAACTTTACACAGGACTCCGACCTCAGATGGGGAGAATGACAGTGACAGTAACTGAGGGAAATGTAGGTCATTGTATTTTTTTTTACCGTTGAAGATTCCTCATGAGAAAGATAATTGTAGTTTGATTGAGTAAAGTAGAGGAATGGCAGCCAGTGACTTTGAACTGGTTTAGATAGATTATTGTCATCACTCCTTTTCACTTTTCTGCATCACTTAATGACGTTTTAGGAATAATGTTAAATGAATGAGATGAACAAAGCACTTGAATCATTTCTAGAATCCTTACTGGAATAACGAATTATTACAGGCTACTTGACTAATTAAGGTGAATTGGTAACTTCCGAGAGACATGGACAGTGGAGAGCAAACTCAATCTGTTTCCCATTCTATTTTGCTAACCAATAAATGATGGTAAATATGTAATTTAACTTTAGCTTGGTTTATTACAAGCCAATCAGCTAAGGCATCTTGAAAAACCCTACCTTCCTAACTAAAGTTCTGCTAATGTCTTAAGCCTTAAGAAGGGGGTATAATTTCCAAATCGATGTATAAATAAAGCCTTGACTGATACAACTCCAACCACTCCTGATCTACGCTGCATCAACAAAAGCATTTTAAAATCTGGGTTTTTGAACCTTATAACCATGGAAAATTTCATACATCTCTTAGAGTGACAGAATTATAAAGTCTTCCTATCTCTACCTCCTACACTTCCTGAATTCATCCTTCAAAGAATTACAGTAGAATAATGGCTTATTGTCAGTATGCTCAAGCTGGTTGCAAATAAATTTAGAACTCACTAATCACTTACTCTCTCTTACAGGATGCCACTCTTTTAAAAATACACTCTTGGAATTCAAATAAAGAAAAACAAAGCTATAGTTCATGTTTACTCTTGTAGTTGGAAGCCCTTAATTAAATTGAGGAAACTGAAGAGGCATACTAAATTATTTTCTGATGGCAGGTAGAATCAAAGCTAATATGTACTGATATGCTAGTATTTTACTTTCATGGTGCATTCAATTTTATGGTCCACATTCTTAAAGCAGGAAAATCTTCAACTTTTGAAAATGTGATTTTAGAGCTTATGTTTGTATGAATAAGAACAACAGTGACAATTACTTCCATCCTGCTTTTCTCATTGTGGAAGATAAATCACCAATTTCTTTTTGTCGGTGGTTCTTCCTACCATTTGTGAAATTAGTAATTTTGGCTAAGAGATCTACGATCCCTCCAAAGACGTTGCCATATTGATCTCAACCTTTAAAAACCAATTAAGTTTGAAAGGTATTGATGCTTTGGTGAAATATTATTGAAAAGTGAATATCATTAATTTTTTAAATATTCAAAGTCATATTGGGTGTTCTGTAAAACATGACTTACACTTTGTGTTTAGGAGAAAAGACCATGATTTGCCCCCTACTTTTGAAAAATTTTGTTTTATTATTTTCAGAATTCAATAACATTTTATTCAATAACACTTTAATCCAAATAAAGTCTGCATTAAAACTCTTCCATATTTGCATGAAATGATCATTCTAAGGTTGGTGAGCCATTATAAAATATTGAACAGACACCTTAATGTCAGGAGAAAAGTCCAGAAATAAAACTTTATGTTGTTTCCCTGATAGAAAGTAATTGGAGTGGTCCCGGGTCTCAAGTTCTAGTCTACAAGAGGCTCTGCCTACCTACCATCCAACCATTATCTATGGCAAATTATTTTAAAGATTCCGGATTAATCACAAACCCCAGGTTCTAGAAGACTTTGCCAGGAATTAGTACTGTATGAATCAAGTCACTTAAAGCCTTGGGATCTCAGTTTTTCATCTGAACATAGAAAGTATTAAGCTGTATCAGGGTTTCTCAACCTCAGAACTACTGCCATTTGAGGCTGGATAATTCTTTGTTGTGGGTCCTGTCCTATGCAATGTAGAATCCCTGGCCTTTACACACTAGATGCCAGGAGTATTTCCCTTCTACACTGTTGTAACAACCAAAAATATCTCTATACTTTGCCAGATTTCCCCTTGGGGAGCAAAATCTCCCCAGTTAAAAACCACTGATCTAGATCACCATCCCCCAAAGGTTGTTCCAAGGTAAATGGGCCCATGAGAAGCTCTGAGGGGAAAAAAGGAAGTGTCCTTTTGTCAAATAAGTATTGGGAACCTTGTTGGGCCACTCGTGTCTCTTTTGTCAGATCCTCCCCTTCTACTTGAATACTAGAAGTATTAGTCTTGAAAAAGCATCTCTGCTGACTCACTCCTCTTGACTCGGTGACCTCACTCACTCCCATCTATGTGCCAACTCCCAAATTTATATTTCTAACACAGACCTTCTGGCTGCCTCTTTATAATTTATCATAAGATCTCAACCCTAACGTAGTCAAGACTGAACTCCTGTTCTTCCCTCGCTCATCTTTCATCTTCTCCCTCACCTCAGACATAGAGCTACGGCTTAAGTCTGAACCTGACACTTCCTTTCTTTTCCTCCCCCACGTGCAGTCTGCTTTGCTCATTTACTTTCAGACTGTGTGTCTGTCTACTTTGCTTGACTGCCATCGCCACCAACTCCGTTGAAGGTATCACTGTCTCTCACCTGGAGAACGTTAACATCCTCTTGGCCGGTCTCTCCACTTCCACCATCAACTCCCTTCTTCCAGAAAGCCCTTAAATACTCCGTGATTGTTCTGAGGATAACTGAGTGTGATCTACAAGGCTCTTGAAGGAACTGGGTCTTGTTTCTCTGAGGATAACTGAGTGTGATCTACAAGGCTCTTGAAGGAACTGGGTCTTGTTTCTCTGAGGATAACTGAGTGTGATCTACAAGGCTCTTGAAGGAACTGGGTCTTGTTTCTCTGAGGATAACTGAGTGTGATCTACAAGGCTCTGGAAGGAACTGGGTCTTGTTGCTCTGAGGATAACTGAGAGTGATCTACAAGGCTCTGGAAGGAACTGGGTCTTGTTGCTCTGAGGATAACTGAGAGTGATCTACAAGGCTCTGGAAGGAACTGGGTCTTGTTGCTCTGAGGATAACTGAGAGTGATCTACAAGGCTCTGGAAGGAACTGGGTCTTGTTGCTCTGAGGATAACTGAGAGTGATCTACAAGGCTCTGGAAGGAACTGGGTCTTGTTGCTCTGAGGATAACTGAGAGTGATCTACAAGGCTCTGGAAGGAACTGGGTCTTGTTGCTCTGAGGATAACTGAGAGTGATCTACAAGGCTCTGGAAGGAACTGGGTCTTGTTGCTCTGAGGATAACTGAGAGTGATCTACAAGGCTCTGGAAGGAACTGGGTCTTGTTGCTCTGAGGATAACTGAGAGTGATCTACAAGGCTCTGGAAGGAACTGGGTCTTGTTGCTCTGAGGATAACTGAGAGTGATCTACAAGGCTCTGGAAGGAACTGGGTCTTGTTGCTCTGAGGATAACTGAGAGTGATCTACAAGGCTCTGGAAGGAACTGGGTCTTGTTGCTCTGAGGATAACTGAGAGTGATCTACAAGGCTCTGGAAGGAACTGGGTCTTGTTGCTCTGAGGATAACTGAGAGTGATCTACAAGGCTCTGGAAGGAACTGGGTCTTGTTGCTCTGAGGATAACTGAGAGTGATCTACAAGGCTCTGGAAGGAACTGGGTCTTGTTGCTCTGAGGATAACTGAGAGTGATCTACAAGGCTCTGGAAGGAACTGGGTCTTGTTGCTCTGAGGATAACTGAGAGTGATCTACAAGGCTCTGGAAGGAACTGGGTCTTGTTGCTCTGAGGATAACTGAGAGTGATCTACAAGGCTCTGGAAGGAACTGGGTCTTGTTGCTCTGAGGATAACTGAGAGTGATCTACAAGGCTCTGGAAGGAACTGGGTCTTGTTGCTCTGAGGATAACTGAGAGTGATCTACAAGGCTCTGGAAGGAACTGGGTCTTGTTGCTCTGAGGATAACTGAGAGTGATCTACAAGGCTCTGGAAGGAACTGGGTCTTGTTGCTCTGAGGATAACTGAGAGTGATCTACAAGGCTCTGGAAGGAACTGGGTCTTGTTGCTCTGAGGATAACTGAGAGTGATCTACAAGGCTCTGGAAGGAACTGGGTCTTGTTGCTCTGAGGATAACTGAGAGTGATCTACAAGGCTCTGGAAGGAACTGGGTCTTGTTGCTCTGAGGATAACTGAGAGTGATCTACAAGGCTCTGGAAGGAACTGGGTCTTGTTGCTCTGAGGATAACTGAGAGTGATCTACAAGGCTCTGGAAGGAACTGGGTCTTGTTGCTCTGAGGATAACTGAGAGTGATCTACAAGGCTCTGGAAGGAACTGGGTCTTGTTGCTCTGAGGATAACTGAGAGTGATCTACAAGGCTCTGGAAGGAACTGGGTCTTGTTGCTCTGAGGATAACTGAGAGTGATCTACAAGGCTCTGGAAGGAACTGGGTCTTGTTGCTCTGAGGATAACTGAGAGTGATCTACAAGGCTCTGGAAGGAACTGGGTCTTGTTGCTCTGAGGATAACTGAGAGTGATCTACAAGGCTCTGGAAGGAACTGGGTCTTGTTGCTCTGAGGATAACTGAGAGTGATCTACAAGGCTCTGGAAGGAACTGGGTCTTGTTGCTCTGAGGATAACTGAGAGTGATCTACAAGGCTCTGGAAGGAACTGGGTCTTGTTGCTCTGAGGATAACTGAGAGTGATCTACAAGGCTCTGGAAGGAACTGGGTCTTGTTGCTCTGAGGATAACTGAGAGTGATCTACAAGGCTCTGGAAGGAACTGGGTCTTGTTGCTCTGAGGATAACTGAGAGTGATCTACAAGGCTCTGGAAGGAACTGGGTCTTGTTGCTCTGAGGATAACTGAGAGTGATCTACAAGGCTCTGGAAGGAACTGGGTCTTGTTGCTCTGAGGATAACTGAGAGTGATCTACAAGGCTCTGGAAGGAACTGGGTCTTGTTGCTCTGAGGATAACTGAGAGTGATCTACAAGGCTCTGGAAGGAACTGGGTCTTGTTGCTCTGAGGATAACTGAGAGTGATCTACAAGGCTCTGGAAGGAACTGGGTCTTGTTGCTCTGAGGATAACTGAGAGTGATCTACAAGGCTCTGGAAGGAACTGGGTCTTGTTGCTCTGAGGATAACTGAGAGTGATCTACAAGGCTCTGGAAGGAACTGGGTCTTGTTGCTCTGAGGATAACTGAGAGTGATCTACAAGGCTCTGGAAGGAACTGGGTCTTGTTGCTCTGAGGATAACTGAGAGTGATCTACAAGGCTCTGGAAGGAACTGGGTCTTGTTGCTCTGAGGATAACTGAGAGTGATCTACAAGGCTCTGGAAGGAACTGGGTCTTGTTGCTCTGAGGATAACTGAGAGTGATCTACAAGGCTCTGGAAGGAACTGGGTCTTGTTGCTCTGAGGATAACTGAGAGTGATCTACAAGGCTCTGGAAGGAACTGGGTCTTGTTGCTCTGAGGATAACTGAGAGTGATCTACAAGGCTCTGGAAGGAACTGGGTCTTGTTGCTCTGAGGATAACTGAGAGTGATCTACAAGGCTCTGGAAGGAACTGGGTCTTGTTGCTCTGAGGATAACTGAGAGTGATCTACAAGGCTCTGGAAGGAACTGGGTCTTGTTGCTCTGAGGATAACTGAGAGTGATCTACAAGGCTCTGGAAGGAACTGGGTCTTGTTGCTCTGAGGATAACTGAGAGTGATCTACAAGGCTCTGGAAGGAACTGGGTCTTGTTGCTCTGAGGATAACTGAGAGTGATCTACAAGGCTCTGGAAGGAACTGGGTCTTGTTGCTCTGAGGATAACTGAGAGTGATCTACAAGGCTCTGGAAGGAACTGGGTCTTGTTGCTCTGAGGATAACTGAGAGTGATCTACAAGGCTCTGGAAGGAACTGGGTCTTGTTGCTCTGAGGATAACTGAGAGTGATCTACAAGGCTCTGGAAGGAACTGGGTCTTGTTGCTCTGAGGATAACTGAGAGTGATCTACAAGGCTCTGGAAGGAACTGGGTCTTGTTGCTCTGAGGATAACTGAGAGTGATCTACAAGGCTCTGGAAGGAACTGGGTCTTGTTGCTCTGAGGATAACTGAGAGTGATCTACAAGGCTCTGGAAGGAACTGGGTCTTGTTGCTCTGAGGATAACTGAGAGTGATCTACAAGGCTCTGGAAGGAACTGGGTCTTGTTGCTCTGAGGATAACTGAGAGTGATCTACAAGGCTCTGGAAGGAACTGGGTCTTGTTGCTCTGAGGATAACTGAGAGTGATCTACAAGGCTCTGGAAGGAACTGGGTCTTGTTGCTCTGAGGATAACTGAGAGTGATCTACAAGGCTCTGGAAGGAACTGGGTCTTGTTGCTCTGAGGATAACTGAGAGTGATCTACAAGGCTCTGGAAGGAACTGGGTCTTGTTGCTCTGAGGATAACTGAGAGTGATCTACAAGGCTCTGGAAGGAACTGGGTCTTGTTGCTCTGAGGATAACTGAGAGTGATCTACAAGGCTCTGGAAGGAACTGGGTCTTGTTGCTCTGAGGATAACTGAGAGTGATCTACAAGGCTCTGGAAGGAACTGGGTCTTGTTGCTCTGAGGATAACTGAGAGTGATCTACAAGGCTCTGGAAGGAACTGGGTCTTGTTGCTCTGAGGATAACTGAGAGTGATCTACAAGGCTCTGGAAGGAACTGGGTCTTGTTGCTCTGAGGATAACTGAGAGTGATCTACAAGGCTCTGGAAGGAACTGGGTCTTGTTTCTCTGAGGATAACTGAGTGTGATCTACAAGGCTCTTGAAGGAACTGGGTCTTGTTTCTCTGAGGATAACTGAGTGTGATCTACAAGGCTCTTGAAGGAACTGGGTCTTGTTTCTCTGAGGATAACTGAGTGTGATCTACAAGGCTCTTGAAGGAACTGGGTCTTGTTTCTCTTTCCAGCCTCATTTTGTGCCAGTTCCCTTTTGCTCCCAGTGTTCCAGACACATAACCTGCTCTCAGTTCCCCTGTAAAGAACCAGGAGCTAACTCCAAGGATACTCCATGATTCTGCCTAAATGTTACTTCTGAGGTCTTTCATTATGACCTTCCTCCTCCTCCAATGTGATGTTATGTTTTCATATTACATCTTTCCTTTGAACCCTACTGTTTTTTAAAATAACAATTGTAGTTGTAATTTCATATGTATTTACTTCATGATTTGTTTAATATGTCTTTTCCAGTAAATTGTAGTCTCCATGATGTCAACAATCATGCCTCTTTTTTGAGAGGCGTGTGGGGGGTGGGAGCAATCACAATATTCTAATTTGATACTTACCTAGTTGTATCCCTTGGATGAGACAAACCTAGGATCCTCCTACTCTGCTGCCATCCCATAATATTCTAATTTGGAAACTGTTATCAAACCACAGAATATACAAGAAGACAATGATGTGCAAATTATTATGAAACAATGTAAGTGTGGCCCTATAAATACTTTCTAATGGTTCCATAGCCTGGCTATTGCTCCCTCTCTGCTCTTCCAGAAAAACAGCTCAGAAGTGGAGCTTTCACAACTCCCTTCTAACAGTTATGGGTTGATCCCAGGTGAGAAGTAACCTGACATTCTACTCAGGTCACAATGATCCAGACAAGGTACATGTTTTAGGTTTGGAAGAGATAGGCCATTTAATATATATTGATTTTTTCCCTTCTCTGGTTTAACCAGTTGGGCAGACTTATGGCTACATCACAACTGTATGTGCCTCTTATAGTTTCCTTTCTGCCTGCTTGAATCCTTTCATGAATTCTCTCCCCCTACCCTCCCCCCAGCTTAACTGAGGTATAATAGACGTATAACATTGCGTGAGTTTAAGGTATGCAATGGGTTAATTTGATACACTATATATCTCAAAACAATCACCACCATAGAATTAGCTGACACCCCCCTCACATCACATAATTACTATTTATTTTTTGTAATAAGAAAATTCAATATCTACACTCTGAGCAACTTTCAAGTATATAGTACAGTATTAACTATAATCACCATGATGTATATTGTAACCCCAGAATTTATTCTTCTGGTAACTGGAAATTTATAACCTTTGGCCAGTATCTCCTCATTTCCCCCAACACCCACTCTTGATAGCCACCATTTTTCTGTCTGTTTCTATGAGTTCACCTTTTTCAGATTCCAGATACAAGTGATATTATAGAGTATTTGTCTTTCTCTGTCTGATTCATTTCATTAGCATAGGGCCCTCAAAGTCCATCCATGTTTTGATCACAGCATCACATCCCCAGCACCTACCTGGATCTTCAATACATTTTTCTGGAATAATTCAATATATTCTTTACCATCCCTGCCCTATCTCTCCTGGCAATTCACGGCTCACATTAGCATGTTCAAAATTCTGAGATTTGAGAAAAGAAATATGTTTTCCAACTTAATTGACCAAGGAACTTCCTCCCCACCCCATAATGCTGATTAATATTTCATTTAAGGGAGCATTGGGCTAGATTATCTGTGAAATTTCTTCCAGCTGATTGACTATATAGCACCTTATTTCAGCAGGAAATGCTTTGAAATATTCAATGCCATAGGAATTTCTGTTCAAATTCAAAGACCTGTAAAATTATTGAGACATATGTTGAGCTCAAAGTGTTCTAATAACAAAACTGTTATCAGGGAAGACTGCAATTGTAGGAAAGAAGTCCAGTCCCTGAGCAATCATTGGATTTGTTCTCTCCCAAGTACTATAAAAATTAAAGACATTATTATTTCACAAAACCAATTTTCCAATCATTCCTAAGACTTTAGGCCCATCAGATTATGAAATATATATTTGTTTTTATTGAATTTAGTAGAGAAAGGATGAAACCTTTTATGGTAATCGAACATCATGAAAATAAAAAGTGGATGGAATGCCCATGTGACTTTGAAAAATTTGATTCTCTCTTTACCAATTTTAACGATACACATGTAGGTCTTTGATTATTGAGATAATGGATACCCATGCTATTACGGTAACACCAAGAAAAGATGCATAAGACAGTGTATTTTTCTTTCATTTGGAAAGATCACAAGAATGAATTACATTAAATGACATCATAATGTCTGTTGAGTGCCAGCTCTGTGCCAGGGCCTGTGGCCAGTGTGTTACATCCATTATCTCATGAAATAATCACAGTGTGCTGGAGGATATTTACAAATCTCTGAACTACATCATGCAGCTTCCCCTCGGAAGCCTACAAGGTGGTAAGTGTCATCTGGCCTCTTCTGGAGTCAGGCTGTCTGTCATTCAGAACTCTTAACTGTAGAGGTCTAGGTTTGTGAGCTCTAATTTTTTTTTTTTTCCTAATTTGGAGGAGTCTTTTGATGGGTCCAGATACATGGTTGATGGCCATTACTTGCAGATTCTGCATTTGTAAATTTACCTACCGCTAAAATTTATTTTTAACCACCAAAATCAGTACCCGTGGAGCTTTTTTGGTCCTTTGTGGACATGTGCAGAGCAGCCAAAACTTTAAATAGCTCAATGCTCACAAACTCGGCCAAAATGGGACAAGGGGACCCTTTGCCTTATTGTTTCGGCTCTTGCAGTGTAAACAAGTGTCCTTTCGACAGTGTATTTAGTGCCAATTTTTCACATTTTTGTGGGTTTTCTGGTGGCAGATTCGGTGTTTAAAGTGGCCCTTAAATGTATGCAGAAGTGCTGCTTAGCATCCCTGCGTGCGAACGGCTGTGTGCCACACCTTGTGGAGAGAATGTGTGTGTTAATTAAGCTTCACTCAAGCATGAGTTGTAATGTTGTTGACTGTGAGTTCAATGTTAATGAATGCACATTATATATTCAATAAAGTGTCTTTAAACAGAACCACACATAAAACAAGGCTATGTATTGACTGATAAAAATGTGGTAACCAGAGGCTCCCAGGAACCTAACACTGAATTGCCTCTAGAAGCAATACTTAAGATTCCTTAATTCAGTGTTTACAGCAACTTTATAGAACAAATTAGTACAAATAATGAGGGTCAACTACATCAAAAGATTCCATTCCACTTGACTTTCTGAACTGCCCATTTGATGGCAAATATTCTGATTATTCAGCCTTTGAACTGAGATTGGGAAATTAATGAAAGACCTTGAATACCAAGTTTTAAACTGATGGGAACTTTTATGAGGAAGTCATAAAGGCCTGGAATCAAAGATTTATAATGGGAGTCCTCATGATCCCTAACTCTCCAAGGCAAATGGCACCAATATAATCTCACTAATGCTCAATGGAGTCCAGAGTCATTACTTTCTGACTTGAAATGTGATGTTCTTCTGGGTGGAAAGGAAAAAAAAATGAGTAGAAATTTTAAAAATTCTAGTTTACAAGGTTTTAAAAATATTCATAAGGTGTATTGCTCTGTAGGAATCTAAGTTGGTCAGAAATGGTGAACTGTTAAATTTAAGTCATGCTAATAAAAATCTATGCTATCTACAACTGTCTTCATTGTAAGTTCTCACATAAAAGGTTAATTTATTCCAATCAATTAATTTATTAAGCACAGAAAGGGCATATTGAGATACTACTGTAAAATGACTTTTTAAACCGTAAGTAAAACCATGCTACAGAAAGTTCTGACCTTTCATTACTTGCCTCATTCCTTTGTAGTAAATGTAAAAATCACTTCAAGGAAATCTTATTTCTTTCACTTAGAAGCCGAATCTTTTAACAGAAAGTGCTATTTAAACACTTTGGATGGGTTCCTCCCCTGAGATTCAAGTTATATCAGAAGTGCTTAATATTTTTCCAATAATAATGACTCAGCAATAACTTAAATTTAGGTGACCATTGTTTCAAAAAAGCAATGATTCTTATTACTGTCAAAAGATAGTGTTTTGGTTTTGAAGCAAGAACTGAGTTCTCTAGTCATTTGTGAGAAGTTAATTTATTTTTCACATTGGGTATTATTTCTAACAATTTTGTAGTTTGGAAGTCTACACCGGAAGTATCCCAAATGGATTATTAATTTAGGCAATATTTTATTTGATGTTTCAGTAGTATAACGATATAAGCACTTACTCCCTGTCAGGTGCTAAGATGATTATTTTGTATGTATTTTCTCTATTTCTGACCATAGCTGTATATAATAAGTATTATTATTTCCATTTTATAGGCAAAGGCACTGAGGGTCCAACCTAAATATTTCACTCAGGAGGTATAGAAAGTTAATATAGCTTGTTAAAGAAACACATTCAAACTTAGGTCTAGGAAAACATCCGAACTCATTGCTTTCTGCTACTTTTTAAATTAACTGATAAATAAAATAAGATAATGTTTTCTTTTTAAAACACTATGACTTTTAATGAATCACATAATGTATAGAACATAGTATTTCTAATTGATCACTGAGAGTTTAAAGAAAGCTATTTAAAGGGTCATTAGCCATTCTCCCTTACATAAGCAAACTATAAAAAATGTCTTATTAGTCTGTTATTTTCACCTAAATATGTCTACCCTAAGGTACGGTTACAACACAGGAGAGCATGTATATCGGGACCTTATGACACTTTCAAACCCAGTGATTGCCTTTTAAGTGGGATTCATACACTGTAAATAGGTTAAAATTAAATGTGTTTTGTAGGTATCTTCTTTTTTAAAAAAAAGGAAATAAATTGTGAGTGATTGGCATCAAATAGTTTGTCTTTCACACCATCTAATAAAAAAACATATTCTCATAAAACACACCCTCCTGTGATTCTCATCACCCTGGAACATTCACAGTACAAAGTAGCCTTCTTCCTCTTTTCCCCACTTTCTACTCAATATGGTAGGTTAATTCTTTTCTAAAAACAGACTTAGCTATAATTCAGATACCATAAGTTCACCCTCTGAAAGTGCACCAAGTCAGTGGTCTTTAGTATATCCACAGGCTGTGCCACCAGCACCACTATCTAGTTCCAGAACATTTTCACCATCCGCAAGGGAAAACCTATACCCATTCGCAGTCCTTCCCCATTCACTCCTCCCATCCACTGGCAAACACTAATCTACTTCCTGTCTCTATAGATTTTCCTATTCTGGATATTTCACATAAGTGGCATCATACAATATAGCCCTTTTGTGTCTGGCTTCTTTCCCTTAGAATACCGTCTTTAAGGTACATGCATACTGCAGCGTGTCTCACGTATCAGTTGCTTATTATGGCTGGGTAATATTCCCTCGTATGGAACTACCACATTTTTGTTCATCCGTTCTTCAGTCAATGGATATTTGGGCTGTTTCCACTTTGGGCTGTTCTGAACCATGCTGCTGTGAATGTTTCTGTACAAGATTTTGTGTGGACATAGATTTCATTTATCTTAGGTAGATAAACTTCGATCTTTCCTCTCATTTTTCATTGCTTTTTTCCCCAGCTTCAGGAATGCCCAGAACAATAGGAACTTCCACATCCTTAACAGCTTGATAAAGACCAAGCTGTCATATCTCCCTCAATCTGATCTGCATTTGCCTGTCTTTTCCCAGAGCCACCCATTGGCCAGATGCACCCCCCACACGGCAGCGTCACTCCTCAGAAGAACAGCAACCTGCTTGTGGTCCTTGTGACCACCGTTGGCGTCATCACAGTGCTGGTGGCAGTGATCGTGGCTGTGATTTGCACCCGGCGCTCTTCAGCCCAGCAGAGAAAGTAGGTAACAGCTGGTTCCTAAGAGGAGAGAGGTCGCTGTTTGACCTATCGCCTTCTCGAGTTATATTTTTGACAAGTCTCTTCCTGTGTTCTTTCATAATTCACCGCATTTCCTTTATCCTCCGACGTGAGCAAAACCTTGCTTTTTGTTGATTCCAGGCCCGTAACTTGAGTGAGTGAGGGCCAGACTTGCAGACTTAATAATAGAATCCACCTGGACACCCACTTGGAATTTCTGCTTGATTTTACTCCTCTGGGCCAGATTCTTCCTTTCAGGTGAGGGCAGGTGTTCCTTTAGCAACATTTAGAGAATGGACTTCATCAGGTTCCAATTCATGGCCCTCTGAACAATTATGTATAAAATGTTGGAGATGTGTGTTCCACTAAAAGTATTTCCCCTTTCTGGCAAGGAGGATTGTAGGCATTGGATCAATGCTTGTGGCATGAATGCCTGCCAAACTCCATCTAGTTACAATACTGTGGAGTGTTTAGTTCGGAGATAGTAGTTGGGATAGAAGAGAGATTCTAGAAATTTAGAACAGTTCCGATTTCCTGGTTGTGGTTGATTCTCAGAAATTAAACTTTTTGAGGGGTTTAAAAATATTCTAATATTATGCAGTTCTAGGTTATAGCACATACAGAGGATGATACTTCAAAGTCAAAGTTTAGAATGGAAAGATGGTTTTAATTCAGCTTATCCCCTTCCAGCAACATCCATAACCAGCATATTAACCTTGTGTCAGCCAGTTGTGGGAATCAGCAATAATCTCCTGGTTATTCTCTGCCTCTCTGCCTCTCTAGCACTTTTCAAATCTTGCCTGATGTGTCCCTTTCAGCTATACTTTCTCACTGAATTGGCTATAATAAGCTCTTCCCTTGAATTTTTGTCTCCCTTTGGCCTCAGGCATGGTGCCGGCTCTGAAAGCCTGAGGCATGGGCCCATCGGTGGCTGGTTTGACAACTATATGCTACACACAGTGTCAGAGAAAGATTCTCTAACAAATAATTGTTCCTCTTCCCTTGCTAATATCTTAGTTTCTGTCTCTTTAAAAAAAAAAAATCCTATGACCCTTTTGCTGATCTGTATTATATTTTCCAGCCTTTTGAAGTGAGGTGTTTAGAAATAGGGTCCAGGAAGATGTACAAACTGAAGAAAGTGACTTAGGGGTGTCGAAGCAGTCTTTGTATTAAATTGATTAGATGGCAGGGCACATTTGATATCTGGCTGTGTTTATGAGACGGGGGTGTCTGTCTTCCAGCTGGTGCCGGCTAGCGTGCTAATGCTTTGTGCTTACGCAAGAAACCAGGCCCACCGAGCTTAACTGATTCTCATGTGTTCACATTCTGGGAAATCATAATTACCCACAGAACTTCCACATGCTCGACCCTCAGTGAGGCTCTGGAACAAACAGAACTGTAACTGAGTAAGGCCTCGAACAGTCTCTCGGTGGAGCTATCCCAGGAAAGGGGCTGGGCAGACAGAGCAGTCGAACACCAGTGCTCTCTAAAGCAGAGCGACAAAGATTCACAGACACGGAAGTGGGGAAGGCATCAAAGCTAAACCGGGCCTCTTTCATGAGGGCTTTAAAAACGTGGATGCATTCGCTAAACTAGGTTTAATTCACTAAACCATCTGTATGTGGCAGGGTGTTTTGTTTGTTCCGTTTTCATCCCTGTGAGAAGAATGTGGGAGGGTTATATTGACCTGGTGAGCCGGATTCCTGGGCACGTTGCTTCCTCACAGAGAAAATGCCAGTCTTCTCAAAGTGCAAAAGTGGGATTTGATGCTATGTTGAGAAACTCTTAAATTGTCTTAAATCCCACTCTAAGTCCTATGTTAAGAGCTTGAAGGTTTTATTTAGAGAGAGTAGAGGCCGAGCCCAGGGTATGACTTGTTTTTAAAATTAGGAAATGGATGAAGGAATAAATCACTCGATGTTTGACTGGAAACAAAGACAGTGGATTTATAGCTTCTGTGCTCCTGCTACTTCAGTTTTCCTCAGCCTTCACCCAAAGTCTCTTCATATTTACTTGGCATATTTTCACAATTTGCTTCATATATCTTTCTCCTGTAACAGACCCATTGGCATTCATCGCGGTCTCTTTGTAATGTTCACAGAGGAAAAAAAGAAAAATTTTTCTCCTTCAAGATAATCCTGAGATTTAATTGAGCTTTTCTTGATTTCACTGAGGATCCTTCCTCCTGATACCACCACCACGGAGTCTTTTAGAGCAAATTAAGTGATGTAGAGGAAAGCAAAATCAATTCCAATCTGAGACAGAAATAATGTCCCTTACAGAACTCTCAGAAAAAATGAGAGTTTAATGTAATTAATAAAGTGAAATAAGAAACACTTTCATGGGCTTCCTCAATAACTCTTTTTTATCTGTTGGAGCTGGAGAATGTAACTTTCTGTGTTTGCTTGGGGCTCTTGAATTACGTCCAACGGATTTGAAACATATTTTTGTGTACTATTGGTAACACTTTATTCAACTTAGTGTCCACACATTTATATATCCATTTAATAATGATATAGTTATCTGATTGATTCACATTCCAGTTGGTACGATTTTGTTTTTATAATATAAAATAACTAACAGAAGTTAGAACCCAAGTTCTAGTTCTAATTCCCCACTTCCTGAATTAAATTAGTGGTGTTTAAGCCTAAAGGAAGACGTAATTCCTGAATGTCAGTTTCGTCAAATGAGAAACAAGGCTAAATACTTTGTATCATTCTCTCTATCTTAAAACATTGAAATTCCCCATGGAATACTATCAAATTACAGAACTGTATGGTAGCTCTTAGCTTCAAATTAATATGGAATAAAAATAATTTTGCCTTTCTTTTTAATTATTAAATTTTTTTACTACTTTGAAGATAATCCCCTTACACATTTTGAATTAGTGGAATTATAGTAGAATATCATAATATAGAAAAAATATGTTTATGAAAGCTTAAGCTAAAGGGGTTCTGTGCCTCTTAATAAATTAATAACATTTTCCTAGCCAAAATATAAAACATGTGTCACAATAAGTTAGAATGTATCTCTAGATACTAAAAACAAAATATTTGACATTGAGAATATCCTGAAAATCCAGGATATACAGTTATCACATTTCTAAGGCAGTTACCTGGGTAGATAATCAACAACTTGTCTGAATACATTAAATTTAAATACATAAATAAAATTCAAGGTTCACCTGATAGAGTCGCTGGTTGACTAAGCCTCCTATTTGATTTTAAAAGTATATAGCAGGTTTTAAATATTAGTCCACATTCAAATCTTGACAAAAAATCATTATCTCCAGTATTGACAATCAAATGTTTAAACTCCTAAATGAAATCTGTAGTTTAGGTTACTTTCACTGATTTTTCAAATTTTTAACATTTTCATTGTTTTTCAGTGTTCCACGGAGCCTACCCCTTAGGTCTTCGATATAACTTAATTCTGCCACAGAAAATTCAGGTTTATTTGAGTATCTAGGACACTTGTTCTTGAGATCGCAATACAAGTTTTTTTGGTGTGTTTTTTGGGTGTGTGTGGTTGTTGTTATTGTTGTTGTTGTTTGTATGTTTTTGCTTTTAATAGCAGTTAGTAGAATAAAAATAATCAATATCGAGAATTAGGAAGCTGAAAACCTTTGGGAAAGATTTGGATGGAAGAAGTAGGGTGGGTACTTCTGCATCCCAATATACTTTTCCCCGTGAACCTGAATCATTCTTCACACTCAGTTCAGGCCTTCTTCCTTTCTGAAATCTTCTGTAAATCCCCAGTGGGGCAGAGTGTCCTTGCCTCAACCTCCTAGTAGATCTTGGCACATGTGTATCTGACCAGGAGAAGTAGTACAGAGCTATTTGCCTCCTGTGAACAACTTGAGCAGAGGGTACCTAAGCACAGAGGGGAATTTAATAATTTCTTACAATGTGGCAAAAGAATCTGTGAGATGATAGTAGTATTTTAGAATTTCAAAGGGCACAGTCTTGAATAAAATGGATCCTAACCCACTGTTGGTTTTTACCCCTTCACGTCCCAATTAAAAGTGAAAAGGAAACAGACTTCTCTTATAGTAATAAGTCATGTGCAAAGTAAGAAACAGGCCAATAAAGAATCAGAACCTTGCAAAAAAAAAAAAAATCCTTCCAAGTTGATAATGAAAAATTCTTACTATTTAAGTCAGGAAATTACTATGTGCAAATTAGTATGTGATCTGCATGATACAAAGTAACAAATCTGAGTAACGTTAACTCTTGAGCTAAAGATCTTTCTGCAATTCCCCACTGACTTCCTGATATTATTAAAAATGTTTCTGTTGGAAGCAAGTCCTCCTATGTCTTGGTCCCTCTACTTTTTCAGCTTTACCAACTGCCAGTTGCAGTGGTTGCTCCTTACTCCAACAGTGCAGAAATCCACAGTAGTCATGCCATTGTCCATTCATTTATTAAGCTTCCAATGTCTCACCTATCTTTGCATTTCTAGTGCTTAGCAAATTTCTTGACACATGCTCAGTATTCTGTAAATGTTCACTGAGTAAATACATGAATAAATGTTGTAAAACAATGGATGTTGTTGGACAAGTGAAAGAAACAGAATTTACTCCAGTATCATGAGGAAACCAGTTTACATCTCAGAGCATCTGGCCAGCTCAGTAAGACAGACAGTAATCAATGCAAGATGAGTGGTAAAGAAAGAGACAAGGAAAGTGACTTAGATATGCTAAGATTACACAGACTTAACATGGTCAAGAAGGCTTCCTAAAGAAGAGAGGCTTGAAGAAAATCTTTAAGTAAGTAGTTTGTAAGTAAATAGGATTGTGAAGGCATTCTGGGCAAAAGTATGATGCGATAGATGAGAGAGAGAGGGCAAGAGAGAAGGGGAAAGAGAGAGAGGGAGAGAGAGAACAAAAACCACCAGCACTTGATTATGCTGTGAACAGAGAGCCTTTATTCAAGAATTCATGGGGTGGGAAGAGACCCTCCCATCCTACAGCCATTTTTTGGAAGCTGAAAGATTACCAGTACCTGTGAAAAAAGATGCATGTAGGGAGGGATAAACATGTGACATAGTCTATATCTTATACAAAAACTACGTTTAAAATAAAAACAAAACCACATTCACTAAGACAGTGTTTCTCAAACTTTAGGTGCATCTGATTTCCCTTGAGGGCTGTTAAAGCACAGATTGCTGGGCCTTGCCCTCTCACAAACGCCCAACACCTGCAAGTTTCTGATCTGGGGTGGACTGAGACCGTGCACTTCCAACAGGTTCCCGGTGCTGCTGATACTGGGACCCTACTTCGGGATCTGTTGCGTTAGGTTCATCTGCACACAAATGTTGAAGATTCTCTTGGTGAGACAGACAAGCTAGGGGGCCACTATGGGCAGCAGTCATTATGTCAGAGAACCAGCAGATGGACAGAAGGCTGGGATGACAATGTTCCTGCAGGTTTTAAGACAAATTTCAGGCAATTTAGTTATGAGCAGATGTCCGTTTTATTACAAACCTGCTGCATGGGCGGCTGGGCTACCACTAGCAGGGAAAGGAGGCCTCTCCAAGGTCAAAGACTTCTCTCTTGAGAAGACACATTATAGAGAAAACAAAAGTAGTTAGTAGATGGTGTTTCACAGAATATATACAAAAAGGAAATAAAGTCTGTTTAGAGTCTTTAGATTCTTGACTGATAGCTGAGTGGATGAGTAGCTTCTCAGAAAAGGTCTTGATCTGATTAAAATCCATCAGAAAAACGTGTACTCATTTTATCGGGAATGATAATTTTTTTCCCCCAGGTGAGGTGATAAATCACAACATACAAAAAGGTTCTACCTCAGTCAGGTTTGGAATTTTTTTTTAATAAAATACATCTGGGGAAGCTTGGTACTGAGGTTATGGGGGCTGGTGAATGAATGAATGAATGAATGAATGAATGAATCATGTGTGTCAACGAGAGGAAAACAGAATTCATAACTTATTTTTAGTTTCAGAGATTATTTGACACATTTTCCCCCACAGGCTATTTAAATATTGAGTTATTATGAAAAGGTTGACTGTCTTATCCTGGATGTGGGAACTGGCACTTCTCTGTATACAGTCTTGTAGGCACTGGGATTAAAAAGTTATTTAGCATTTTGATTTGTTAGAAAGATAACAGGGTGAAATCTCCAAGTTTGAAAATGACATTAAATTGTTCTAAGAAGTTACCAGGGGAAGATTACACAGAGAGCTGTGTGTGACTTGCAGATTGTTTCCTGTGGGCAGGTGAAGTAGAAGGAAATGAATTCAGGGAACGGATGGTTAGCAGAGAGTTATTATCTTAGACACAAGAAAATGATCTAAGGGTTATTACAGACCATTGTCTAGAGTCAGTGTGGGACCGCTGCCAGGAAATCAGCAAAATTAGAACGGAAAATACTGTGCTATTTCTCTGCTAAACTACTCGATAAATATTAAGTCTGGCATTCTTTGTCTCCAGTCCTTATCAGCATGCTTCAAAAAAGACCAAAAAATGTAAAACAAAACAACAACAAAAAAAGCGAGTCACACCACTAAACGTTCATTAATTGCCTCATAGGCATAAAGGTCCTTTTCGGCATAGGAAAATAAAGCCCCTCGCAGTGGCCTTGTACAGGTTACAGAGTTTTCGCCCAAGTGGTTCGTTGGAACCATTTAGCAACCATGAAAACAGTTGATCCTCATAATCCATTCATTGCAAGTGAGGAAGTAAGAGGGAGTTACTTCTCTGGGGTTCTATCAGAGGTTAGATTTTAACTATCTGAATTCTGTCTTAGAAAAGACATTATTACCTTAAAAAAAAATAGAAGCTACAAATGGAGATTTTTAAAAACGGAGAACTATAAAGCAGAGGTTGAAAACTTTTTGAAAAGGGACAAATAGTAAATATTTGAGGCTTCGTGAGACATGTGGGACACATGGTCTTTGTTACAGCTACTCAATACACTGCAGTGTGAAAATAAATGAGCTCAGTAGGATTCCAATAAAATTTTATTTACAAAATCAGGCCGTGGGTGGATTTGGTCTATAGGCCATAGCTTACTGACCCCTACTGTAGAGAACAGTGGGCAGGAATATCATGCTACTTTACTTAGCAGGCAGGGAACATTTGAAACTCACTAGCCCCCGAAGAGTCTACCACTGAAAAATGAATTTGTGGTTGCAAAATTCTTACTGAGGAAAATAAGAGATATTCGAAGCCTCATTCTAATCTGTATTCTTCTCTCTTCAAAGGATGGGTCTTAGACTGTGTTCGCATCCAGATACTTAGTGACTCCAAGGCATAGGTGTTTATTCTCCTTAGAATGTCCCCATACTGCCTTTCGTCTGCAAATAGCATATTAAATTATACAGCTGAGCTATAGACTTTCTTTTAAACCCCAATCTTGGCTGGCACAAATTCTGGCCTTTTTATTTCTATTTGCCCTTTCAAAGCAACTCCTTCATTTATCTCCTAAACAGATGTTTCAGTCAAGTGCCTTATGACTTGCTCCAAAGATTGGCATATGGCTCCCTCTAACCCATTGTCACCTTGTGTGAGAATTTGTAGCTGGTGAAGTTAGAGTCAGGCACTCTCTGGCAGGCAGCCGAGGCCTTGGGGATTCAGCACCGCTGCTCCTATAATGTGGTGAAGCTCCGGGAGAGAGGAGGAAAGGCAGCCAAGACATGCCCACCAATTCTTGGATTTCATAGGTTTCCTCCTGGGAGCACTCTTGTATCCTTTCCTGCTTCTCACTTGAATTTACTGAGAAAAGAGAGGAAAGACCATTGAATAGAGGCACTCACATTCGCCTTCTAATTTTTTCGTTCCATAGGAAACGGGCCACCCACAGTGTTAGCAAGAGGAAGGGCAGCCAGAAGGACCTCAGGCCCCCTGATCTTTGGATACATCACGAAGAAATGGAGATGAAAAATATCGAGAAGCCATCGGGTACTGACCCTACAGGAAGGGACTCTCCCATCCAAAGTTGCCAAGACCTCACACCAGTCAGCCACAGCCAGTCAGAAACCCAACTGGGGAGCAAAAGCACGTCTCATTCAGGTAACTCTGTCCTCTTGGGCATCAAGACAAGCCCCCCATTCTGAACCACACGGGAGTTTTCCACTCCCTCTTTGATGGAGGCACCCTTCCCTTCAATCTGCAGGTCCTTTACCAATAGTTTAAATAATCTGATGTAAATTTGGTTGATTAAGTAGTTTCTTTCCCATCATCCTATTACCTGCTTTTTATAATTGCAACGCTTCTTAAAACTTCTAAGAGGTAACAGGTGGTACACTTGGGAAATACTGAAATGTAAAAGCCAAATGAATTTATTGCTTTTTGTTAAATCTTGAACGAAAGCTTTGTCAAAGAAAATTTGAAGCTGTTCTATTTTTTTTTTAATTCCTTATGTCTATGGACAATTCTAAGTTGATTTTAAATTTTCTCTCAATTTCTTGCATTAAAAAAATCACATTAGGGACATATGACATATGAACACATAGACTCTTCTGTTACTTCAGCCTCGATTACTGTGAAGATCAACTTTTATCCCCGTGCAATCACATTATATGGTCACTAGCCTGGTTTGGTGGAGTCTGTGTGCAGGCTGTGTTATCTACAAAGTGATCGGAAGAAGAAAGCCTACTCTTTGGTGCAGAACAATCCATGTGCAGGAATAACTAAGAAATCTAGAAAGTGGTTGTAAGATACTTCATTTTCTGTTGATCCTCATATTGTAAAAATGCTTATGGGAAGCAGAATAACCAACCAAACACGCACACACACACACACAAAACCTCTTGGTCTACTTATGATGTGTTTGTAGAATGAGTAGCTGTTATTTTTAAACTGAATTAAAATATGTTAGTTATTTGGTTGTGTAACTGGTTTACTAGATTTTTTCAGCTTAAACAAGAAATTCACTTACCGGTTTTCAATCATGAGTTGTTGAGTGTTCTTTTTCTAGCTCTTAAATAATATCTCAAGGAGTTTNNNCAGTTTCCCTACATTTTCCATCATTTTCAGTTGTTAAACTACATTCTAGTTCATTAAAAACTGCAATCGGAAATTTAAATTTAAGTTTCTCCCTCCCTTATGGCCAGCTAGACTTTTGGCTCTGAGGACTGGGGTTATAATTTGTTGTTTAAAGCCTCCAGTACCTTGGAAGGAAATGGAGCGGTGGGGGTGGGAAAGGAGGGGGCACAGTCTGTTTCGGAAACCCCTTTGCTTATTCCTCCTACCTGTCTATATAGGAGGACAGGGAGGGGAAATGAAGAGCAGAGAGGCAGGGAGGGAGGAGAGAAAGGATAGTTTGAAGTTTGGCGATGCTTTTTATGCACATGGGCTTTCTTCATGTGACATTCAAATTCTTGGTCTTTTGTGAAACATAAGCATGAGTTCTTTTGAGACCCTGTGGGATTCTTCCACTGGCCAATTACATGATGTGAGATATCAAGTCAGGGCTTAACCCGTTCCTACCAGGAACAGCTCTGTCAACCTCACTGTCCTCTGGTGGGTCAGCTGCACTTGAGTGAATTCCAGGGAGATGACTCAAGCTTGAACAACTTTCCAAGTGCTCACTTGACCCAGAAGAAGTACCTACATCTTTGCCAGGCCAAATGATGAGAGAGCTTGTACTCCAGTCTTTCAGTCTTGCTCTCCTTAATAACCTCTTCCCCTGTTTAAATAGACACAGGGTAGATCAGCAAGCCTGCTGCCTGAGCAGACTAATACCTGAAGAAAAAATGAAAGGCAGATCTTTTTGCAGGAAACTCCACACTTTACAGTTGCTTATTCTGACCTTTTTGATTCCTAGAGGGCATCAGGAGGACAGCATAGTTCTGCCTCCCACTGGAGGGGATAGAATTGCCTCTCAGCCCTCAGAAGGTTTTACCAATTATTTCCAGGATTTTTCCTTCTTTACATTTCCCTTTATCTTTTATACACTGAAGTGACATTTTGGGGCAGCTAGACTACTTTTGATCATTTAATAAGTCCTGGGAGAAGCTTAACTCCAAACAATGGCTGATTTCTTTAGAATGAGAGGATACTTGTGCCTATCTGTTTTTATTTGAGGACCTACTTGCCAACTCTATAGCAAAAGGAAAGTAGCACTCAAAATCCTGCTGGTTATATTTTACATTACATCAAGCGTTCTCTACACTCTCCTGGTTAAAAGAACAAAACTCCATGTCAATGACTAGGATACTTGTAAGTGCTCTGGTCTACTAGGAAACTTTAAAAATATTTTTACATTTGAGGCAGACTTTCTCCTTTTGTTGATGATTTTAGGTCAGTCTTAGGAGGCTTATTCCCCTCTTTTCTCTTTTGTTTAGTTTTCTCAAATATTCAACTTCCCACAAAGACTTTGTGGCAGCAACTTGAGTCATAGCTTGGCTGGAAAATATTACTTATTTCTGTACTTTCAGGAGATTCAAAGTTTGTTGTGTTCTCTCTCTTTAGTTGTGCTGTAGGGGTATAATTTGCATAGTTTTATTGTCTTACGTGGTCTGTGTAGTTTTTTGGAGGATGTGTGGACAGATTCAGATCTAGGCAGTTATCATTATCTTGGCTGTGTAGAAATTTCCCCCAGCATTATTTTAAATTTTGAATTTTATTAACTACTATTTTAACCAAGAAAAGAACTCACGTATGTAATTTTAAAAGAAGGAAAATAATACAAAAAATTGTGAAGAATAATACCGAAAGGAAGAAACAGTATGTTTGCCTTTTTACCATCCCAGATTCCTTATCCCTTTCGTGAAAGAAAGACAATATTAAGAATTTTGTGGTGTAACCTTTCTATACAAATATACATGCATACACATTAATGCAGATATATAAACACACCATATATACATGTATATTATATACAGATATATAACACATATATACATATATTATATACAGATATATATGAATACACACACACACAGAGAAATGTGTATATACACAGTATGCTTTTATGTGTATATTACACAAATGGGCATATATGATACTGTTCAGAACTTCAGTTTTATTGTTCTCAACATATATTTTTGTTCACATTTTAAATATACACATATCATTCTTTCTAATTATTTTTGATGACTCTTTAGTGTGGTATTTTATGGAATCATAATAAATTTATATAAATATAGGTAGCCTTACTTTTGAAAAATAGAGTTCATTTCCTGTGTTTTTATAATAAGATATAATGCCTTTGGGCCTTAAGTACTAGTTGCATAAATTGTGGTAAATTCATACAATAGGATATTTATGGAACTGTTAAAAATGATAAAACTGGGGCACCTGGCTGGCTGGCCCAGTCAATAGAGCATGTGACTCTTGATCTTGGAGTCTTGATCTTGGGGTTCAAGCCCCACATTGGGCATCCAGTATACTTAAAAAAATAAAATAAAATAAATAAAATAAAATGGGTGGTGCTCGTGAATATAGAAGTATGAGGGGTTTTAAATAAATAAATATTATAAAACTGACTTGACAGAAAAGATGTTCATAGTATTTTCTTAAGAAGGTAACAAAATAGTATGGATGGGGGGCGCCTGGATGGCACAGCGGTTAAGCGTCTGCCTTCGGCTCAGGGCGTGATCCTGGCGTTATGGGATCGAGCCCCACATCAGGCTCCTCCGCTATGAGCCTGCTTCTTCCTCTCCCGCTCCCCCTGCTTGTGTTCCCTCTCTTGCTGGCTGTCTCTGTCTCTGTCAAATAAATAAATAAAATCTTTAAAAAAAAAAATAGTATGGATGGGAAAATGTCACTTAAGTACAAAATATGTATATTAATATATACCTTCTCATTTTCACATATAAACACATAGGCAAACCTTATAAAGAACAATATAAATAATGGATCTTTCTGAATAACGGGGTTATGGTAAATTTTTTTAATGTTTGTGCAATGAGACTCTATGGATTGGGTAGCCAAAAAAGTAGATATAATTATTTAAAACCTCAATAAAATGAAAAAGGCATCAACATGGCTCGCTAGAAATTATGTAAAGATTGTTTCATTGAAGAAGGTGTGTCTCTCAGAATATTGTTTTTCTTGTAGGTCAAGACACTGAAGAAGCAGGGAGCTCCATGTCCACTCTGGAAAGGTCACTGGCTGCACGTCGAGCCACTCGGGCCAAGCTTATGATTCCTATGGATGCCCAGTCCAACAATCCTGGTGGGTAAATATTGGTACCACAAGGAATAAATGTAGTGTTTTCTGTTTTCATCTTTTCTGTCTCAAAGTATCAAAAATATTTAGAATTTTCTCTGAATTTTCTGGGCAATTGGACAAAATGAAGAATGACTAAAACCATATCGTTTATAATTTGAAGTCAAATTTTTACTTATTGTATTTGTTGTGTGCAATCCAGTGGTCTCTCTGTTGCAAAACAGATGGCTACATAGTTAAGAAGTTGTTAAAAATATGAATCGAAAAGCTGAAACTTCCGTCACTATTATTGGTTTTATTCTAATGATCACATCTTCATAGTTGTTTGTGTGTGCCTTTTTAATAGGTCCAATTTCTAGATTTAAATACTCTAGCACCCTTGAAGCAAGTGTTAACAGATATCCACTTACTACCCTCTTCTTGTTGGAAGTTTTCTGTCATATTCCCATATTAACTGAAGATATTAGCACACCTGGGGATCACTTCCTTTCCAATTACCTCTATGATTAATCTTGGTAATTATAATATCCATGCAGGTAATTCATCCAATGCCCTAGACTGTTAGTTCCTTTATGGTACCTGCAATGATATTGGCTCCTTCCCACCTCAATTCATCAATTCTGTGTCACCCCTAAAGCAATCATTGTAACCCCTACAAGCCTCAGTTTCTATCAGCCCTTTTTCTATACTCTCTTACTTTTCTGCTCACTTATTTTATTCCCTCTTTGCCAGCAATTCTTCAATCCCACCTCCAATCAGTTAACTCTGCCACCTTCCCACCATCCCTCAACTGCCTCATGTCCTCATTTACCTCCAAACTCAACTGAGAATTCATAGTCATTTATTATCCTCAGTCCCTTGCAAACACCCTCATCTCCCCTGGTCTTCTTTCCCCATCATACTCACCCGAAAAAAAAAAAAAAAAAACTCATCCCTGATTAAATCAGCTCTACTACCAGCTCTCACCATGTATCCTAACAGCTGATTTTATCTGGAGAAAAACACATGACTTGCTTGCCAGGCATTAATGACCGCAAATCCAAGGCCAGCAGTTATGTTTTTGGAAATGCCATTCATTTCTCTAGTCATTCGTTGTTTCGTGTCTTATATCTATTCTTACTTCTCAGACTCCCCACACCTCTCTTCTTTCCCTATGCTCAGCTAATAATCTGGCTTATGATATTACCAAGAAGAGAGAATCACTGAGAAATGGTATCCTTATCCTTCCATCAAATCTGGTTGATGTGTTTATGCTCCTTTCTGAAGCCAGCTCTTTCCTCTGTTGTCATCCTTTCCCATCCACTTGGGGACCCTTGTAGTTATCCCTTCCCTTTCCTGTATCATTCATTTTCTCTCTTTATGGATAACTCCAATAGGCATACAAGCATTCTGTCACAACTCTTCTTTCAAAACACCCTTATTGGATACCACTTTCCCCTCCAACTGAAGCTCATCCCTCTCCCTTCCTGAAAAACGCCTTTAAAATGTGTCTATACCCACTTTTTCCTCTTCGTAATCTCCCTTATTAGTTTTAATGAGATTTTCACAGTTTCTCTCCACTGAAAACACAGTTGCAAGGTGATCAATAATCTCCACACTGTCAAAATAAATCATCAATTTTCAGATGCTCAGCAAAATTTGACATAACTTCTTTTTTTCTTTCTTTTTTACTTATTCCTCCTCTTACTCCAATGTCAGAGTCAAAGCGTGCCCCGGGGCTGTCTTCAGCCTTTTCTCTTCTGCCTACCTAGCTCTTTTGATGATGTCATCTGGTTCTGATGGCCTAATGCCATTTAAATGTTGATAAATCCCAAATTTTATCTCTAATTTACTCTCTTATCCGAATCCATATCACCTTTCATATCAACAACTGACTCAGTTTCTCCATATAGCTGTGTAATAGGCAAGACCGCTATGTTCAGGATGGAAATCCTGCTTTATATATTTCCCTTTCTGCCTCCAAACTTGACCCTCCTACTGTTTTCCCTATTTCAATAAATGGTATCACAGTTCCTCCATTTACTCTTGTTCAGAGCTCTAGTTTCATGTTCTTTTATCCAAATTTCATCACATCCCAAATTCAGTCTTTCATCAATCCTGTAGTTCTTGCTCATAATACCTGTCCCCAAGCTGATCTCTCCTTCCCATCTCTACTGCTCGTCCTCAACTATGCCACCACCAACTATTTCAGATTATAGGCTATAGCTCTACACTCATAACTCGTCACTTTGCTTTAGCTCTTTCTCCTATACTAAGTTATCTACAGAGCAGCCTTTCAATGTTTGAATTAAATCATGTCACTCCTCTTGACTTCCCATCATATGTAGAATGAAATTCATGATTTCACCATGTCCTACGAGACCCCATGTGATAAAGCCTCTGGACACATCCCTCACTTCATCTGCTGCAACTATAATCTATTTCAGCCTCATAGCCTTCGTCTCTGTTCTTTGGATAATAACACACATCCAAACTCAAGGACTTTTCACTTGCTGTTCTCTTTTCCTGGAATTTCTTTTCATAGGTATTTACATGGCTTTTTCTTAATTCCATTCAAGTCTGTTTTCAATGGCCACCACCACAGGTCTTCCCTGACCATTGTCTAACACAGCATTTGGGGTCACTCTCTGCTCTATTTATTCTGCTTTATTTTTCTTTATTAATGTGGATGACCATCCTGCTTGCATTTTTGTGTTTGTTTATTTCTTTTGTGTTCCCCATATTGTCATCTCTAGGAGGGTAGAGACTTTGCCTCTTTGATCACCTTATATCCTCAATGCTCAGAACAGAGCCTGGTGCAATTGGCAGGCTCCAGTGGAGACCGCTTAGGTGAATGAATTAACGGCTGCTTCTTTCTACTTTACTATATGTCATGTTTCCTCCATGCTCTAATAGCTCTCAGTCTTACTCTAATAAGTACAAAAATTTTTATGGAATTTATAATGAATTCCAACTGTTCAACTCATGGGTTAGATATAACTATTATGCCTATTTCACTAATAAGGGAACTGAGGCTTGGAGAGTTTAAGTACCTAGCTTTTAGTCATACAGCAACTAAGTGGCAGAACCAGAATTTGGACTCAGAAAGTCTGGCTTCAGAGTTCTGAGCTCCTACTAATCACTAAGCTCCCTGCTGCACTACTCTGTGAAGCCATTGTCCTTCCTTCATTCCTTTTACTACATAGAGAGGCACTGTACCCTGAGCTGCCTCTCTTTGCCCCTCCAACTACTTTCCTCTTGTAATGAAGTTTTATCTGTGCCAATCTTCTATAGCTTTCTTCTTAAAAATAATTGTGGTTCATGTGTCAACTATACTCAAATTAAAAAAAAAAATCCTCTGTGGGCCTTTATGTTCCATGTATAACTTCCTTATCCAATAAGTTCCTATATCTTGTTGATTTGATTTTTCTTCCACAATATCTTTTCAATTCCTGGCTACCTTCCTATTCCCCAGAGTCAGTGTTAATTCTCTTTTTTATAACCTCACACCTGAACTGTCAAAACAGCTTCATAATGAGTCTTAGCCCCTTCTAGCATCTTCTAGACTCCCACGTATCCTGCTTGTCAGATGTCTTATTAAAACAACTTAAATATGACATTCATTCTATAAATTTCTCCAAAGGCTCCCCATTGTCTGCCAAGAAAAAACAACTACAAACCACTGAGCATCTCACATCTGAGACTACATTTCTAGTTTCCTGTTGCTATGCCTAGGTGGATGTATAGAAGGATGGATGGATGGATAGATAGATAGATAGATAGATAGATAGATAGATAGATATAGAAATATATATCTGAGACTCCTGCCAGGCTAGACTAATTCCAGTCCATAAATATAATTGCCCCTTCTTTGTTTTTTCCGTCTGAACATTGCTCTCCTTTTGGAATGACTCAGTGGCTATCTCTACCTAACAAAGTTGTATGCATCACTTTGAAAGTGATGCTCTCATACATTCTTTCTCTTCTGAATGTTGTACCCAGAAATGATGGCTTCCTTTCTCATGTTTGAATAACATTTCTTTCTACTGCATTTGTGGCATTAATTACACATACTGCTGCCTCATATGCTTAGGTATTCAAGGCCAAATATTTCTTCTTCTAACAGGTTGTGAATTACTTCATGATAGGGAGGGAATGTATCTAATTCATCTTCACATTCATACATTGTATAGCTCAGTACTAACACAGAATTGGTGCTTGCTAAATATCTGTCAAACAACTGAATGAATAAGTAGGTGCATTATAAGAATGCCTTGTATTTGCGAAACACCAGTTTAGGAACCTCTTTTTAAAATCAATTATAGTTAGAATATCTTCTAAGATTTTATGATATATTAAGGGCAGTTAAAATTATTTTCATTAAATAGGAAAGGAACTAATGAGCTTAGAAAGAAGGAAAAATGAAATGAAATCTAATAAATATTGAGAATTTCTGAATATTATTCACTTGCTAAATACCTTGCTAATTACTACTTCTTTAAATCTTCATAATATTATCATGTGGTGAGATTATCCTGATTTTACAGACAGCCAACAAAGACTCAAACAGCTTACTGACTCACTCCAGGAGACACCTGGGCAACCTCTGAACTTCTATGGTATACTGCTCTTTCAAGGATAAAGATGCCTTGCATGCCTCGGATTATTTATATCCTTTTTTTTTTTTAAGTTTTTTTGACAGTAGCATCTCCAATTTACAAACATGCAAGCGAAGATTCTGAGAGTATGAACCCGAAACGTGGGCCTGATCTGGCCACCACGTTGTGCTGTCTTATGCTGTCACCTGGAGCTCAAGGTTGCTCTATTTTGTTGCCTAAAACAGAAACCCTTCCTTATCCCTAGTGTCTTACTCTACATGAATGGGCCCCACAATGACCAGCAATTAATTTTGCTGTTATTTTAAAAATTATCATATATGATGGGTACATTATTTTAACCAGTTAAATAGTTTTACAAAATGTATAAGGATTTTGTGACCCAGCGATCCTATTCTTACACCTATTTCGCTCTTGAAATACATGATATGTTCACCAAAAGACACATACAAGAATGTGCGTGGCAGTCCTTCTCCTCCTATCACATCTTTATTACATTGTAACATATTCACACAGTGGAATGCCATGCAGCAATGAACATGAACAAATTAAAATGCCACAAACAATAGTTGGTAAGACAGAAACCTAACACAGCTGTGTGATTCAATTTATGTTAAATTTAAAAACGGGCAAAATAATCTATGGGGTTAGAATTCTGAAGAGGAGTTACTCTTGCTGGGAGGTGATTAGTGACCAGAAGAGAACATGGGAAACTTCTGATAATGTTCTGTTTCATGACCCGGATGATGGTTACAAGGCATTTCACTTTGGAAAATCACTGAGCACTACTTTGGATAATACATGTTTCCAGTACGTATATTGTACTTAAATAAAACTTCAGTAAGAAAGGAAGAGTTGATAGAAAATGTATCTTTTGAAATAACTTTGTCACATTACATTCTTTGTCATCTCCAAGTTCTGTGTTGGTAAAACTATCTAACGAAAGGAAATGACTTCAACATATAATCAAAGTTGCTTTTAAAATAAATTCTTCAGCTTTCTGATAAATAAAGTAAGTTCTTTGCAGCTGACATGACTGATAGGCCTTACATAGCTCTGCTGAACAAATTGTAGATCTCTATCTTGGCAGAGCAATGATTTCCTGCAGGATAGTAGATACATTTTCTGATGGCCCCACTTGCAGTTACTTAGATTCATCAAGTCTTATCTGTCGAGTCTTCTATAAACCACATCATAGCGGCATGCTGATTTCTAGTCACGTGTAGGAAGATGTTCACCATTCCACTTAAGAATCATTAGTTGTAAGACTGTTTTTCCTCTCTTCCTTGACATTTCTCATCATGCTCTATAAAATGTAAATTAGCAGATCAAATATAGACTCTCTGAAGTGCTTTTTCGTTTTTCAAATCCATGGGGAAATGTATTTAATTTCATTGGAGTGCAAAATCTGTGTATTTGTCTAAGATTTGTCAACTTATTGGTTGAAAACATTATGTGGCATATGTGGCTCCTTACCCCTGAACACATTTCACAGCTAAGTAAGCTAATGCTTGTGAGGAACATACCAGTCAGAGCACAGGCAAGAGAACCCAGGGATTTTGATTTTCTGATCTGCTTTGTTGTAAAATGGTGGCAAAGGCTGACTATTTTTACAGTGGCCAAAGAATTATACTACAAATGAAATTACTTATAAGAAAGCAGAAGCATCAAGTATAACTTTTCTGAATTTGTAAAGGGTATATAAGGGTCAGATGCTGGGTTTCCAGGAATCAGACTCTGAGACAGAATTTCAAATACAGGCAATTTATTAGCAAGTGCTTTCTGGAAGAACACCTGTGAGGGTAAGGGATGCAGGATTGGGAGGAGGGAGAAATGAAACTGGTGGTGCAGTTTAATGGGGGCTTCAGCTGACCCCACAATTTGTTCTGGTGATGAACTGTCCTTCAGAGTTGTCCCAAAGGAGGCTTCTAGACTGTGTCTCGAAACTTTGGCCTTTGGTGCAGGCTACCCCCCCCCCACAAGAAGTGGGGTGTAATCTTGGGAGAGCAACTTCTTTGACTAAGAACCATTCCTGGAAAGATGTAGATTTACTTAGATTTCTAGTATTTTATTACTTGATGGAACATAAGTATTTGTTTGACCTTAGATTCCCTTTCCATTTCAACCTGTGTTTTCTTCTAGAAAATGCTGGAGGAGAGGAAGGGAATCAGAACTAGGAGAGGCATAGATTGAAGCAGATGACGTTTAAGATCACATGAGTTATAAAATTCTGATAATTTAATGTATGAGAGTTCGTTAAGCAGAATTCTCTTGAATTTCATTTTTTGTTTGTTTCCCTGTACATCTTTTAGGGGAAAAAATATAATATCTGCTTTTAAAGGAAAAAAAAATAGTCTCAAAAAGTGGCCTGAAGCCTCTAGTAAAAAGACTGAGGCAAAGGAAGGGATACAGTTTTGTTTTTGTGATAGCTTAGGAACTGCTTATGACTCCTGGTTTGGGGCTTTCTAGAACATTTACTGTGAAAGCCAACTCTTTTTTCCCCCATTCCCACCATGTGCTTTAGGCACTTGATTGCGGAACTCAAATAATGGTTTGGAGAAGCTATTGAGAAGTGAAAGCTGCATGAGAAAAAGCAGATTTTAAAAACTAGAGTTCTGTTGGCTCGGGGCACTGTACTACCAGAAGGCCATCTTGTACACAGATATGAGGATAATTCTAACCTCTGAGACGTTTGATTCTAAGTCAGAATCCTTGTGTGAACCTTGCATTCATGGTATAAGAAGCCAGTACCCTAAGACTGGTCCCCAGCTTAGCAGGTTCTAGAACTGGGCACTCACTCCATTGCCTTGCAGCCTCTGCGAATGCCCACATCTGACCAAGAGTGCTTTTCTTAGGAGTAATGAGTGCAAACAACTGTTCTGGTACCACCGTAAACACCAACGCATACAAATGTTCAGCTATTCAGAACTGTGGGTGCAGTGGCAAGAAAGAGAAGGTTAAGAGCTCATTTAAGTTTGCATTAGAAATGATGTCATTGTCTAATATGTTTGTGACTCCAAATAATAATTTGATCATTACATTATTAAGATCAGTTTTTGTTCTTTGAGTCTTGAGTGGCATACTTCATTCCTCCTCTTACTGTGAGTTTCTGCAGAAGGCAGTATTTATGAACCTCTCTAGCTCCCACAGTGCTGTGTAAATGGCTTTGTATAATGAGAGTTGAAAACCCAGAGGTTGTGTCTCGGTAGTTCCATGAACAAATGACTTGTTAAATAAAATTAATTGATTGGTAATTCTACTGGACGATCAAAATCAGCAGGTCAGTAGGATTGTGCAGACAAGGTTAAGATATGGCTTTTTAAGCCCAAAAAAGGTACCGCTGGTGTGTACGCAATTGTGTTTTTAGGGAGGACTTTGCAAGGCAAAAGAAAAGGGCTTATCAGAGATATAGAAATAATCAAAAATGGTTCTGATGAAGAATTGTAAAGGTAAAGAATTTTGGATGATGGAGTACAAAAGGAACACAAACATAGCTTTTGGAAAGGTTTCCTAGAGCAATATGAAAAATAAGAGTCACTTGCTTTTTAAGCAAGTGTGTCACCTAATTCTTTTCTCATTCCTAATGTCTTAGAGATTTCTACAACAAAGTACACCATCTTTTATTCCAAGACCTTTCTCATCTGAGTATGTCTTTTGGGCAGTCCGGGGTAACTTGTAAAAGACGAAGGCAGATATTCTCACCGTGTCTTGAGAAAGTCACTGGTCTGCAGAAAAGGGACCAGGGTGGTGCCTCAAGCTCATCTCAAAGGATTCCTTTGGACCCAGATCAGAGGCTCCCTTTCCTGCGGTCTCCTGTTCTGTCAGATACTCATGGTGTCAACATGTACACTCGGATATCGACTCAGATTTCCAGACTTCATAGCTGTATCTCGTTTGAGAAAATCTCAGTTGAGAAGGGTCAGACAGGAGTGAGCAAGGCTGTCAGAAGCTGTAAGCGTTTTCAAGTCCACCACTCACAGTGTCCTCCATCTGATGTCAGTACATCGTCAGTCACACTGTAGTGGGCAGTGGTCTGGTCACCTCCACATCAAACCTCATCTTTGGGCTGGCGAGGTCTAAATAAAGGAAGCCTTCCTTTAGCTCATAAAGGACAGAACATATTCTGAGCCTACATTTTGTTTTACAATCGTAATTCCAGTTATTTTCCCCTGCCAGGGGAATCTCAAAAATCTTAGCATCATATTTCCCTTGGGTTCAAATTTGAGTTAAAACCTACCATTTAGGGGCACCTGGGTGGCTCAGTTGGTTAAGTGTCTGCCTTCTGCTCAGGTCATGATCCCAGCAGGGTCCCGAGTCGGGCTCCCTGCCCAGGGGGGAGTCTCCTTCTCCCTCTCCCTCTGCTCCTCCCCTGCTCGTGCTTGTTCTCTCTCTCGAATAAATAAATAAATAAAATCTTAAAAAAAAGAAACCTACCATTTAATTACCCAGTTACCTCTATCTTAATGTATTGAACTTTTTTCTTGAATGTAAGACAGGACATTTTTGGTTTTTTATAGAACTATTTATGTTTTTGGCAATGACAACAATTTTCAGCATCTTGGTAAAATATTCAGTTCATCTTTTAAGTGGTCATATTTTAAATTGTGGATTTTTTAAAAGATTTATTTATTTGGTGGTGGGGGGGCGGATAGAGAAGAAAAGAATCCCAAGCAGACTCCATGCTGAGCCCTGACACTGGGCTCAATCTCCCAACCCTGAGATCATGACCTGAACCAAAACCAAGAGCTTAATCGACAGTGCCACCCAGGTGCCCCTAATTTGGGGGTTATTTTTACAGATTTATTGAGGTATAATTAATATACACAAAACTGTACATATTTAATGTATACAATTTGATAAGTTCGGACATATGCATAGACACATGAAACCATCACCATGATTAAGGTAATACACCTGTAAGAGGAGTATTTTAAACAGCATTTCCTATTACGTGACATTTGGTTCAATCTTAGGATCTGTTGGATCCCTGAGATTGATAACAATAACCAGCATTGTTGAAGGGCTGACTCCTGACCCTCCAGGCTTTTGTACTTAATCTGTGGATAATCTCTTCAATCCACACCATAACATTGGTACTATTATCTCCACTTTACAATGAGAAAACTAAGAAACAGTGACCTTAAATAACTTGCTCGGGTTAATGCATAGTTCTCTATTACGGCATAACACATTACCTCCGAAACGTAGCAACATAAAACAATCACTCATTTTCTCAACGGCTTCTGTTGTGTCCACACATTTGCCAGCATGTCCTCAAGACATGACTCCTGGCTCCCTCCAGGATGAGTGATCTAAAAGAGTGAGAGAGAGGGACACCTGGGCGGCTCAGTCGGTTAAGCGTCTGCCTTTGGCTCAGGTCATGATCCCACGGTCCTGGGATGGAGCCCCGCATCAGGCTCCCTGCTCAGTGGGGAACCTGCTTCTCCCTCTGCTCCTCCCCCTGCTTGTGCTCTCTCTCTCTCCAACAAATAAATAAATAAGATCTTTTAATAAAAATAAAGAGTGACAAAGAGAGGACAATCTTTTTCTTTGAATGTCTTTATTTCACATCAGAAAACCAATTTTAATGAATGCTTTCATATAAAAATGCCATTGTTCAGAGAACAAAGGTTTTTTTTTGTTTTTTTTTAACTTTTTAATTTAAATTAAATTTAATTAACATAGACTGTATTACTAGTTTCAGAGGTAGAATTTAGTGTCATCAGTTGCTTATAATACCCAGTACTCATTACTTGAAGTGCCCTCCTTAATGTCCATCACCCAGTTACTCCATCTCTCCACCCACCTCCCCTCCAGCAACCCTCAGTTTGTTTCCTATAGTTAAGAGTCTCTTGTGGTTTGCCTCCCTCTCTGTTTTCATCTTCTCTTACTTTTCCTTCCTTTCCCCTATGTTTATCTGTTTTGTTTCTTAAATTCTACATAGGAGTAAAACCATATGGTATCTGTCTTTCTCTGACTGACTTATTTCACTTAGCATAATACCCTCCAGTTCTATCCATGTCATTGCAAATGGCAAGATTTCATTCTTTTTGTTGGCAGAGTAATATTCCATTATATATATACACCACATCTTCTCTATCCATTCATGTGTCGATGGACATCTGGGCTCTTTCCATAGTTTGGCTATTGTGGACATTGCTGTTATAACCATTGGGGTACAGGTGCCCCTTCAGATCACTATGTTTGTATCCTTTAGGTAAATACCTAGTAGTGAAATTGCTGGCTTGTAGGGTAGTTCTATTTTTAACTTTTTGAGGAACCTCCATACTGTTTTCCAGAGGGGCTGTACCAGTTTGCATTCCCACTGACAGTGCAAGATGGTTCCCCTTTCTCCATATCCTCGCCAACATTTGTTTCTTGAGTTGTTAATTTTAACCATTCTGACTGCTGTGAGGTGATATCTCATTGTGTTATCTCATTGTGGTTTTGACATGTATTTCCCTGATGCCAAGTGATATTGAGCATTTTTTCATGTGTCTGTTGGCCATTTGTTGGTCTTTGTTAACCTGATTTTGGAAGTGGAATTTCTTCTGTATTTGTGCTGCATTCCAATGGTCACCAGACCAACCCTGGTGAAATGTGGCAGGGAACTCCACAAGGATGTGAACACCATGCAGTGGGACTCAATCGGAGGCATCTCAGATACTGGCTGTAACATGTACTCACTACCAAGAGCCAGAACTAGATCATGAACCCAGGCAGTCTGACCCCAGTGCTTGGGCTCTTTACCACAATGTTGAGAATAACTACAGAACACACATTTGTGAACATTCATATATTTCCTAAGGGGAGTATGAGAATATTGGTGGAGTTCATGGATATTCCATGGCAAGCACTTGTCAAAGAACACCTGAAAATGTGAAGGAGAGGAAAATATTTATCAAGGCCAATAGACACTAAATTTCCAAAGAGTCCAGATGATATATAGGTCATTGCAGAAATGACGTGGTAAGGAGAAGCAGAATGAGAAACCGTTTCACTTAAATTCTCTCACTTCAAAATATTATCTTTACTTCTATTTTTCTACCTCTCTTCTTCAACACATCTCTCGACTCTGTCAAGTGCCATATTGAGAAATACCTACAGAGCGATTTATTTCTTGAAATTGTAGCTTAAAAAAAATCTCTACTTTAGATTTCCTATCGGTTGCATTTCATGCCAACATTTTTAAGAATGTTGTAAAAGCTTTCAAATAACAATATGCTCTGTTCAAAGAGCTAAGTAATTTGGTGAGGGAATTTCTACTTGAAAAATCTTTGTGCATCAGTGTGAGATATAAATTCAATTGTCAGCAAGCTGTGTCAGAGCAGATTTCTTGTCATATTGGGCCACAGAGCAGAGATTTATTGAAAATTCTTGATCATATCGGTTTCTGAGTTGTTTTACATAAACATAGCAGTGCAGTGAATGCTTTGAACTGTAGTGTGAGGGAGAGAGATAGAGAGAATGTGCGTGTGTGTGTGTGTGTGTGTGTGTGTGTGTGTGTGTGTGTATTTCTGGCTCTCAACCCTGACATGTAGGAGAAAAATACCAAACGGCATTTCAATACACAGAGTTGTATCCAACTTACTTTAGAATGATTATTTCTGCAACAGCTATCTTCTAAGTAGGTGTAGACTTCCGTGCCCTTTTAGAAATGAATCATGAATCAAAATACTTCAAAACCAAAGCTTTGGAAGACAGACTATTCTATTTCATGCCACGGAATAGAACAATGGGAATTGTTGAGATGCAGAAACATACAATAGATATATTATTTTTTAAAGAACTTTTATTATTTGTGAGCCATTTGTACCCAGGTCAGTAGTGAAAATGCAAAACTTAGAAAGGAAAATTCCTTTCTTCAGTAATGAAAGACTTGGAGCTGGAATATAAATTTAGTCTCTTGGGTTCTCTTAGTTCTCTGATTTTATATTCCGTGGCTGACCAAATTATTTTATGTTTCTCCATTCAAGTTTATTCAGCTCCAACCAGGAGATATTTATGAAATTCTTTTTCTAAATGTATTATAAAATATTGGTTAAGTTCGCATAATAATATTGATAAGGAAATGTGTGCAATTTGTGGAGTGGGTGCCTTCTATAGCTAAGGGAAACTATCATTGTCACATTTATTCATGGGTAAAAATTGTCAACACAGAGACAGCTTTACAATCTGGCAATCAACATTAATGACTATGCAGTGATCCCATATGATCAGTAAGATGGGTGAAATCATTAAACTGACTGCCTGGAGACTGGGTTTATATTTCCCAAATATAGACATTATATTATTGTATGGCTCTTATTTACAAATGTATTCAAGTCCATTATTATTACTATTATTACTATAGTAACTGTACACCCCAGGAAACTAAAAAACACATCAAACCACTTAAATAGTCTCCAGTGGGTTAAAATGACAGATTTCTAAATATTACTTCTAGAAAATCCTTCTTATTAACTCACTTGAAAAATATGAAGTATCTCTAGGACTGCACTGTGAGAGATGCAAAGACTACAAAATTATAACCTCTTTCTTTAAGGAACTTATAATCATTTTAGCTGCTATCTGGCTTGAATCTCTGATTCTTTTTTTAATTTTCCCTGTCACCTTTTTTCTTTTCCTTTTTCTGAAGTCTGTTCATGTGTTTATCTACAATTTACTCTTTATAAAATATCTTTATAAGACATTGTGCTATATACCACTTATTCTCAAATTTTCATTCAATTCTTCCCAAAAATAATTTAGAAAACTTTGTGGCACCTGAAACATTTTGAATTTAACATTTAAAACAGTTTGTTATAAATATCTGTGAAGGATATCATTTCTTTGGTATACCACTCTCTTAAATAAATCGAAATGCATAGATACACCATAGCAATTTGATATCCACCATCATCTATTTACAAAATACATGAGGAACCTTCTCTTTAACAGAGAAAAACTTAACATATGTTTCTCCTTGAACTAGTACCTACAATTCACTCTCCCAACAGAATAATATACAAATGTCACCTGTCTTTATGCCTTTTCTTGATCATCTATCTTATTTCTTTGCAATATAATATTTTCGTAAACTGAAATTATTTGTTTATTGTTATAAACTTATTTTGAGCATAAGTTTAGGTTTAACCGCTGGGGTTTTTTCTTCGGGGTTGAGTTAACATTACAATTAGTATTTCTGTGCAATTGTGTATAAAGTAAGATTTTATTAGAATTCTATCACTTAATGACATAAATGAGGCTTTTCTGTACAGTTATTGCATACATCTGTGGGTAAATGTTACTTTTTGCATAAATTCTATTCCAGTGTTTTATTTATCTAAACACTGAGAAACTTTGTTTGCGTATATATGTGTGGGTGAATGTTACAACAATGAGATTTTTATAGCAGTCACTCATGATTTGAACTTCCAAATTACGTGCCCAGATCACACTGTGAACTCTCACCTGAAGTTATTTTTTATAATATTTCAACTAACTAGATATTGTCCTCCAATTATGCTGGAAGTAAAAATTTTAGAAACTGCCTTTCAAAAGTATTTGTTACTCATTCAAGTTATTTGCTTTCTCATTTTTAAGAGATATACCCATGAAAAACTTTACCAAGATTTACAGGGTAATTATAAAATACATCTGCAAATTTTTTCCACTAAGGAGTATTTCATATAATACGGTGTGTTATGACAGGATTGGAAGCATTGAAATATCATTTACGATATACTGTTATCAATGTAATTTTTTGAAAAATGTTTTTGTTCTATTTAAATCTATGTAGTTTGTATTCATTACACGGAAAACACCATCGTTTAACTTACTTAAATGAGTTAGTCCTTATTGTGAAACCAATAGTTTTTTTAAATTTTTCAATTCAAATAAACATGTTAATATACATTTCAAGGAATATTATAAATACACTGAAAAATAAATTCCAGATTGCAATTTCAAAAGCTATTTTACTAGAAGCAGCCCTTTTGATTTAAAGTGTTGGATATTCAATGTAATGGATCTGCATTTTAAGTTAGAAAAAAAAATTTCAAATCCACATGTGTTTCTAACTAATTTAAAATAATGTTAGAAGGGGGAATGAACCATGAGAGACTATGGACTCTGGGAAACAAACTGAGGGCTTTAGAGGGAAGGTGGGTGGGGGATCGGGATAGGCTGGCGATGGGTAGTAAGGAGGGCACGTATTGCATGGTGCACTGGGTGTTATACGCAAGTAATGAATCATGGAACTTCACATCGAAAACTTGGAATGTACTGTATGGTGATTAACATAACATAATAAAAAATTTTATTAAAAAGTAAAATAAAATAAAATAAAAAATGTAATATAATCTGTATCCATGATCATGAAGTTACTTACGTAAGAGGAATATGATAAAAAGAAAGGTTTTCCTTTGGTAAGTGTGCATGCTTATGCATGTTAAACTCCAGTGATTGGTATTAGAGTGTAATTAAAAATAATGCATATAATAGAACTAACTGTATTGATGTAATAGACAGAAATAAACTGCTGAAGATCATTCTAGTAGCTAGTTTAAATTGTATTTTTGTTAATAAGAGGGAATACTAAACATTTTGTAAGTTGAAGATCAACTACAATTAGAATAAATATTTTATAATGTGACATGATTTAATAGATATTGAATAATGGAATTGAATAATGCTCAATACACCTAGGAAATATTATGTAAGACATTGATCTGTGGGTTTACGCCAGTACTACTAAAAAATGGTTGGTATTCCCTGACATTTAGTTATATTTAAATTAATGTGTCACTAAACTGTACTGTTTTGCTGTGCGAAGGCATTTTCTTTCCATTTAAATAAAAATCCTAAGTATGATTTTTGAGACCATACCTTGCTTTTCTGTCTCCAGGCTATCTCTCAAGAGCATTACATTCCTGCACAGAATGAACAGAAAATTTCTATTTCCGTAGCTCACTTTACACAATGTATTCAGTTTCTAAACAACCCCAAAATTTCTAACGCCACAGTTCTTGCTTGGGAGAAAGAAAAAGGCAAAAACAAAACAAAACAAAACACAACAAAACAAAAACCAGAGAGCCTTAGCATGGCTTGATGCTGGCTTGATTCATTGTTTCTTTCTTTGAAACTGTGGGAAGTTTGAAATCTCAGGGTAATGCTCTGTAGTAAGGTGCTGGAGGAGGGAGCTTTTTTAGAGTAAGAAAGAGACTTTGTGGAAAGAGGCAAGTAAAGGAACCTACAGGATACTATGAAGAGTATGCATGGGTTTGAAGATGTGAAAATTTAGCCCTTTCCTTTTTTGTTTGTTAGGTGGCTACCTAAGATAAATAATAATAATAGCAACATCTTTGTTTTTGCAGCTGTCGTGAGTGCCATCCCTGTGCCAACCCTGGAAAGTGCCCAGTACCCAGGAATCCTGCCATCTCCCACGTGCGGATACCCCCACCCGCAGTTTACCCTCCGGCCTGTGCCATTCCCCACACTGTCTGTGGACCGAGGTTTCGGAGCAGGAAAAAGTCAGTGTAATGCATTTCCCTTTCTTTTTACTAAGAACAAATGAATAATAACCAAGGAGGTTGTGTTAAATGTATAGCATTTAGATGCTCTCATCCCTTGGAAAAACTGGTTTATGTCTGCCCTGGCTCACAATCAGAGGACTGATTCTCTGAGTCTTTCCAAAGCACATTCTGCAGACAATATGGGAAGCTGTGGGGAAACAAAGGTTAACTGGTTCAGTAAAGCAATGATGTGATGGGTGCTTGAAATGAATATGTTCTGTCAACGAGGAAATGAATAATCAAGTGACTGTTCTCCAACATATTCTTGTGTAAGTGTCCATTGGTTATATTTAAAGGTGTCTCATTGATTCCTGGTGAGCCAGTAGTTAAATGAATGCTTTAGTTTCTTTAGTTAAACCAATTAAGCAATATCTTTTGATTTTTAAGTAATAATTGTTGGAGAAAAAGATTTCCAAAGGAGGATTTCATTTGTTTTTGTTCATTTATTTATTTTTCCGATTTTAATGAGATATAGTTGACATACAACATTGTGTAAATTTAAGATTTACAGTGTGTTGATTTGATACACTATGTATTACAAAATGATTACCACCATAAAATTAGTCAATACCCCCCTCATGTCACATAATTGCCATTTCTTTTTTTTTTTTTTTGTGGTGAGAATGTTTTAAATCTACCTTCTTAGCAACTTTCAAGTAGATAATACTGTATTATTAGCTATAATCACTATGCTGTACATTAGATGCCCAGAACTTAATCATCTCATACTGGAAGTTTGTACTCTTAAACCAACATCTCTTTTTTCCCTCTACCTCAGACCCTGGTAACCACAATCCTGGTCTCTATTTTTATGAGTTTGTCTTTTTTAGATTCTACATATAAGGGATATCCTATAGTATCTGTCTTTCTGTTCCTGACTTATTTCACTTAGCATAATGCCCTCAAGGTCCATCCATATTGCTGCCAACAGCAAGGTGTCCTTCTTTCTCATAGCTGAATAATACTCCATTGTATATATATCACATCTTCTTTAACCGTCTATCCATTGATGGATCCTTAGCTTGTTTCCATATCTTGGCTATTGTGAATAATGCTACAGTGAGCATGAGACTGTGTATATGTCTTTAAGATCCTGTTTTCACTTCCTTTGGGTATACACCCAGAAGTGAGATTGCTGGATTATATAGTAGTTCTATTTTTAACTTTTTTAGGAATCTTCATACTGTTTTCCATAGTAGCTGCACCAATTGCCATTTTTGGCAACAGTGCACAAGGGTTCTCTTTTGTCCACATTCTTGCAAACATTTCTCTCTTGTCTTTTTGATGATAGCCATTCCAACAGATATGAAGAGATATCCCATTGTAATTTTGATTTGCATTTCCCTGGTAATTAGTAAGGTCAAATACCTTTTCCACATATTTGCTGACTGTCTATATGTATTCTTTGGAAAAATGTATATTCAGTTCTTCTGCACATTTTTAATCGAATTTTTTTTTTGCTAATGTATGACTGTGTTACATATTTTGGATATTAACCCCTTATCAGATATGTGGTTGGCAAATATTTCCTCCCATTCTGTAAACTGCTTTTCATTTTGTTAATAGTTTTCTTTTAGCTGTACAGAAGCTTTTTAATTTGATATAATCCCATTTGTTTATTTTTGCTTTTGTTGCCTTTGGTTTTTGGTGTCAAATCCAGAAAGTCATTGCCAAAACCAATGTCAAGCCCCCTATGTTTTCTTCTAGGAGTTTTACAGTTTCAGGTCTTAAGTTCAAGTCTTTAATCCATTTGAGTTCATTTTTGTTTGCAACATAAGGAATCCAGTTTCATTCTTTTGCAAGAGTTAATTCAATCTTCTCAATGCCATTTATTAAAGAGACCGTTACCCCCACCTCCTGTATATTTTGGGCTCTTTGGCATAAACTAATTGACCATGTATACATGGGTTTATTTCCAGGCTCTCCATTCTGTTCTATTGGTCTGTGTGCCTGTTTCTATGCCATACCATACTGTTTGACCATTACAGCTTTGTAATATAGTTTGAAATCTGGAAATGTGATGCCTCCAGCTTGCTCTTCTTTCTCAATATTGGTTTAGCTATTTAGGGTCTTTTCTGGGTTCATACCAATTTTGGGATTGTTTGTTCTATTTCCGTGAAAAATGCCATTGGAATTTTGATAGGAATTGCATTGACTCTGTAGATCACTTTGGGTAGTATGGACATTTTAACAGTATTAATTCTTTCAAACCATGAGCATGGACCATCTTTCCTTTTATTTATGTCTTATTCCATTTCTTTCATTGACCTCTTATAGTTTTTAGTGTAAAGATCTTTTACCTCCTTGGTTAAATTTATTCCCAAGCGTTTTATTCTTTTTGACACAATCGTAAATGAGATTGTTTTCTTAATTTCTCTTTCTGATAGTTCATTGGTAGCATATATAAGTGTAACTGATTTTTGTGTATCAATTGTATATCCTGAAAGTAATATCTCATTTGTTTTAAGGAGAGTAGGTATAGAGAGAGACTCTCAATCTGTTATATACACCCTGGTGGTTTCTCCTATGCCATTTGACTTTTTTTTTCTTCAAGCACAGCATTTTAAAATCGATTTTATGGCTTTCTTCTCTTAGTTAGGAACAGGTGACTCAGCAGCTCATGTAAGATAGGATGTTTTGTAATAGATAAGATGATAACAGCAATAAAATATATTTGTGAGATAAGCTATATTTTTTCCAACCCAACAGGGACAGCTCTAAGAAATCATAAATCGTCTAGATGTAGCAAGGTTAGAATTAAAAGGCACCAAAAATCTGCCAAGAGAGAATTAGATTTATTTTCCCTTTTCTCACTACACATCATGTCTACAGAATAGAGTTGTGTGCAGAAACTCAAGGAAAAATAGTTCCCCAAACCATATTGGAGAGAATTAAATGAGAAAGATATGGGAAGTCCAAAAACCAGAAATTTTCAAATCTCAGGACAACTAGGAAGGTGATTCCAGTCAAAGAATTCAGAACCTACGGTCCCTTCTTCAGCTTCTGAAATGAACTTTCCCCAACAGAAAAGAAAGGATTATAGTTTTTGCTTAGTTTTTGCCTCATCGGATCACTGTCTACTATTTTCTGATTTCATTTATATTCTCTGACTTTAAAAGTATGAGAGAATGTGTACAATGACCTTTCTCTCTTCACTACACAAGACCAAGTCCAGCCAAAGTTCACTATGTTTTTTTAAGGAAATTAACTATTTTATTTTATTCATGATGTATTCCTGTCATTTCTTTTTCTCTTTAAAGGCATGGTCTCCTTCTGAGAACTCAGCATCCCATTTACTCTTCTCTTTTCCTCTTGATTTGGGGCAACATTCAAACCTGTCTCATTGAATCATAGGCATAATCATTCCAAAAGTTAAGTTTCAATGAAAAAGAAAATAATAAGTGAGCTAGCATAATTTTCTTTTCCTTTCCCCGTTGGCTGAAATCAGTTATTGGAGAAGCTCGGTACCATGGGATGGAGAAGAATATGAACTAGAGAATTCACATGGGGAAGGGCAGGAAGGGTGAGTTGTGAACCAATAATACAGTTTATCAGATTACCATTCACCATCAGGACTTTGTGTGAGTCACGGTTCTCATCTCAGATTCTTCTACCGTGGATGTATTTATTTCTTAGGCTGCCATCATAAGGTACCATAAAATGATGGTGGTTTAAAATGACAGGGATTTATTCTCTCATAGTTCTGGAGACAAGAACTCCAAAATCAAGGTGTTGTCAGGGTTATGTTCCCCGCAAAGTCTCTAGAGTGGATCCATCTTTACCTCCTCCAGCTTCTGGGTATCCCTTGGCTGTGGCAGCATAACTTCCGATATCTGCCTCCTTCCCATGGCCGTCCTCCCTCTGCCTGAAGAGGTCTTATAGACCCAGACCTCTAAGGACATATTTGGGGGCCAGAGAGCAAACTTTTATGAAGAGAATTGTGTCTCCCAAAAAGATACGTTGAGGTTCTAACCTCTAATACCTGTGAATGCGACCTTATTTAGAAATAGCATCTTTTCCTCTGTTACCAAGTTAAGGTGAGTTCATGCTGAGTGGGTCCTAATCCAATCTGCCTTGTATCCCTAGAAGAGAGGAGACTCAGACACACAGGGAGAAGATGGCCATGTGACAACAGAGGCAGAGATTGGAGTGATGCATGCACAAGCCAAAGAACCATAAATGAACTAGGATAAAATGTGTTTTTATTTGTGGTTAAATAATTTGTTTATATCTGTGGTCAGAGTCTCATGGACCACTCTGGTACAGGACTTTGATAGAAGAGCAAGCCATGTATATGTGGGGACAGAGGGTACACCGGAAATCTCTGTACCTTCCACTCAGTTTTTCAGTGAACCTAAAACTGCTCTATTAGAAATAAATAAATGAATGAATGAATAAGTAAAGAAATAAATGAATGAAAGAAAAATGTAGCCTCTTTAGTAATGCTAAAAATTTTGTTGACTTATTTAAAGGTAAGGATTATTAAATAAGGGTAGTTATATAACTATAATAGATAATGTAAACATAAAATATATAATGCAACTATTATATAAAGTTATATAAATAAGGGATTCCTACAGAGTGCTTAGCTTAATTTTTGAACTTGATCTAAAATCAAAAGGCACGGACATACTACTCCTGGCCAAAACGTCACAGCTTTTTTAAAATATATATTCAGTCATACATCAGGCAATTTTTGAGCAAAAGGAATGTGCAGTGCAAAAGAAATAGGCACAAATATGTGTTTCCACGTGATGGCTTAGAAAAGGAAAAGAAATAAGCACCCTCTTTTCTAGGAAACCAAATATTCTCTAAATCACTGTCAGAAACAGTTAACTTCCAGCCATTCAGTATCGGTTTCTAAATGCCTTGGAGACCACTAAACATCCCTGTTCTTTCCCAAGCAGAAAACATTTCATGACTCTGGCTGGAGATGTCTTATTAGTCACCTTGAGAAACAACGAAAGTCACACATAGGAAAAGAAAAATCTGTGCCAAGTGTGGAGACTCTCCTTCCTCCAAAGTTATCTGAAAGACCTTTGAGTTGTGCAAGAAATGAATCGCTAAAACTCTGCTCCCGAAGAGCTGCTCCTTCCTGAAAGTCACAAATAAAGCTGGATTTCTCTCCTACCATAAGAAAAAGAAAGATCTAGGATATTGTACCTTTGCATCACGCACATTCGGTGATCCACTGAGAAAGATTTATATAGTTCTGATGGACAAATACCTCCCCTTCCTAATAATAAACTGTAGTTCGGGTCTTAGCCTCAATAGGCAAACTGTCCCTGGGGAACAAGAAACAGTGCCATCTTTTGAAAACTTCAACCAATGGATAGTCTTGAGGCCCCATTTCTACAAGTCACTAAAAACTTGGTACCCCCATTTTCTTATCCTTGAAACAGGTAGATACCAGAGGTTCGATGATTTTTACCATTCCTTTCGGTTTGGGTATTGTCTTAGTTAGTGAGAAGGCTGGTCAACCTCACCCATGTTATTTTTCTGTGCCAGCTCTCCCCCAACTTGGAACTCAAATAATAAATCAAATAAATACATAAAACAGATAATGACTTGACCTAGATAGAATCACGGGCACAGTGGAGTTACTGAATTTCTCTCTAGGGTCTGTGCAGAAGTTCACGCTGTCAGGAGCGGGGGCTACTTGGGAATATTGCACACTTGTTTGTTCTGAGATTAAGGAGTGAATTGGGTTCCTTAAGTGTTCATGTCTCAAAGTCTTTGCACAGAGTTACTGGCATGTTATATTTCTTTCAAATACTACAATTTGAGATAGAAGAAAAACCTCATTTCCGTTTTTGCAATATTTTTGCCAGTTATTCTGTACCAATTATGTATGTGTTGACATTAATTATTATAAAGTGCCTTGAAATTGGACTCTGCTGTGTAATTGTACGCTATTTGTACAATGGATTCCCACTATTTCATCATTTGAAAACGAGTGCCTTGCCAGCACTTGCTTGATTCTCCCTTTACTTTCTGAATTGCAGGAAGGCTGTGCTTCATGGGCAAAGGGAGGTTTTCTTTGCTTTCCAAGCTCTGAAATACCATGTCACTGAGCCAGTTCGCTTCACATAGGTGTCCTCATCTGACATGAGGGCTTTGCTCTGGTGGAGCCATGGCTATTGCATCTAAAAGCTTTTGACTGCCTCAAATGTCAACCAGTTCTGAAAAGCATTTCTTGTGCTCCACAGAAAATATAAGAATTATGAATTGACTATGGAAAATATGTAGCTTGTCCATTGTATTAGATATTAAGCAAACTTGCCATTTTTGAACAAAACAGAACTAGTCCTTTATGGATTAGCGACGTTCAGTCTCCGCATTCACACCTAGCACGTTAGATTAGGCACGTCTCTTCCATCATGTGTGGTACTAAGGATTGATTTTGCCAAAGAGCTGGTCCATCTGTGTGGAGCTACCATTACTTCGCTCAGGTATGTTCCCAGTGGGAACCATTGTGACCACCTGAAGACCCGGGCATGGAGGACTGGACATGAGGAGAATTTGTGTTTATAGAGATGCCAGTGAGCAGTGCCATTAAAGAGAATAGGAATGGGAGTGACCCCCAAACATTGTGTGATGTCATCAAAATTCCTGTGAAGCCTGAGGTTCTTGAGAAACTAAATTTTAGAAAACTAAAAGAGTGCATGTCAATTTTATTAAGCCTAATGTCACAGTAATATCTTAACATAAATCTTTTTCATTTCAAAAATATGGAAGAAATAGAGAAGGAAAATATGAAGGAAGGAATAAAGAAGCACATCACACAATATATCATTATTTCTTTAATGGCTAAAGCAGTTTTTAAAATATGATATGGTGGGGCGCCTGGGTGGCACAGTGGTTAAGCGTCTGCCTTCGGCTCAGGGCGTGATCCCGGCGTTATGGGATCGAGCCCCACATCAGGCTCCTCTGCTATGAGCCTGCTTCTTCCTCTCCCACTCCTCCTGCTTGTGTTCCCTCTCTCACTGGTTGTCTCTATCTCTGTCGAATAAATAAATAAAATCTTTAAAAAAAAATAAAAAATAAAATACAATATGGATTTATTACAATCCACCTTCAATAGAATTACTGAAGGCAGATTCCTATGGAAAACTGTGAAATTTCTTTACCTTGGAAGATATTTTTAATACGGTGGTATGGATCTGTAATAAAAACTGGCCCATTGGTAATGAAGAGGGACCAAGATATAGGTTCCTACAGCCTCTTCTCTCTGATCTAGAGCTAAGAGATACTGTGTTTTTATTTGGATATTGACAATTGGTCATTTTCTCTTTTAGATTAAATATGAGTCCAGAGTAAAACCAGGATAATTTTCTTTTCTTATAAAACTGTACTGTCAACCATCTCATTATGCAGTCTTTAAAGTTTTTGTTTGTTTATGTGTTTGTTTGTAATCTCTGCGCCCAACATGGGGCTCAGACTCAATGATCCTGAGATCAAGAGTTGCATGTTCCTCGACTGACCCAGCCAGGCCCCACCCTCTCCTTTATATTCTTACAAGCAGTTTGGCTCCTTATAAACACCTACCTGAAGCCCCCATCCCTTTTCCCTTATCTGAGAACCTAGATCACCAAGGATGTGCCTTAACGTTTCCCTTGCAGCCCCACCTTTTAATGCTGATATTTTCATGCATGTGCCCCTTCCCTCCATGATAGGACTTCCTAGCTTAGAGACAAGGCACTTCTGGAAACTCCTCTTGCCAGGGTTCTATCCAGTTTGCTGTCTTGATTATATTTTCTTTGTTTGAAGAAATCTTTTATCAAGTGTTTGCCTGTTGACTAGCTCTGGTGGCTAGGTGGCTATATCCTGTCCTCAGCCAACCCTATGTCTCCCCTGCCTCTATCTTTGAATGGGGTAAGCCCAGAGGCTTCTTAGTGACCCAGAGGATCTCTAACCCTTTCTGAATATAGAAAAATGAGACTTAATATCAAATACCCTCTGAAGGCACATTTCACTTCTGCATATCTTTAATATAATGTTTTGATCTCTGGTATCTTTAATCTCTACTCCCCTCGGCATTATCAAATTTTCTTTCTAGCTCCTCTGCCCTTTGCTGACCTCACTGAGCCTCCCAGAGAGTTGTCTCAAAATTATCTCACAAACTAATTATCTCAAAATATTTCCTGGTTAAAAATTCTCTTTCAAAAGTGAGATAGTATCTTCTTCCACTGCATTTTTTCCACTTACCCAATAGAACAAAAATAAATCATCAGAAATATCTTATTTCATCAACACTTATACCTCCAATGCAGCTCTTTGCATTTGCAGTTTCACCTGGACCTGTTGATTTTGAATACGAATGATAAAGTCAAGTCACAGTGTTCTTATCATAAGAAACTGGCTTGCCAATATTTTAGTCCCACTCAACTGTGTTCTCTGGAAAAAAAGTGTGTTTCTGTAGACAGAGCTGTCCAAATGCCCAAAGGCAGTCACAAACCACTATGGGAAACCTCTTCAACTACAGTAATCTGCCTGAAAATCACAAGGTTTGCAACCAAAGAGGAAAAATGACAATTCTGTATTCAGGCAACTTGTTCCAGCAAAGTCATCTCTCATCTAACTTTTGAGCTGGATGTGCTTCTTTTTAGTTATGGAAGACAATGATAGTGGCTATTATTTGTATCATTTTATTAGCAATGCCTTGAACACCTGGTAACTCTGATTTGTTTGACAGTTGACATGGCATGTTTAAATCGCAGAAAAAAATGGCATATTGGCTAGTAGATAATAATGCAGCTGTAGCTGGGTTTAGGATATTGAATTTCACTGGCATTGCTACTTATGAAAGGAGAAATAACTCTTTTTTTCTTGCTTCATCACTTATGATTACAGGGCCCTGCCAGTTCAAGCAATAGAGTCAATGCTGTATATATTTTACTATTCTTCCTGCAAGAGAGATCCCTGTCTTGCTGGATCTGTTTCCACTGTTTAAAGGGGACGTGCTATTATTTCCCAGAAATATATGAAGGAAGAGAAGGAGAATGTTCATAACTTGAAGAGGAGATTGGCCTGATTCTGACATATTTCTCTAAACGCATCCAGAGGCCCTGCCGCTGATTTAGGGAAAGCAAGCTTTGTCCTGGAATAATGAATGGCTTTTCTTGTCTCCATTGCAGCGGTGGTGAGTGAAGGACCAGCCCCCCAACAGCCGCCCATGTTGCCCCCAGCACAGCCTGAGCATCCCAGCAATGAGGAGGCACCAAGCAGAACCATCCCCACGGCCTGTGTTCGACCAACTCACCCACTCCGCAGCTTTGCTAACCCCTTGCTACCTCCACCAATGAGTGCAATAGAACCGAAAGTCCCTTACACACCACTCTTGTCTCAGCCAGGTAAATGCCCATTTGTTCACATTTAAAATAGTTGTTATCCTCCGTGCCTCTCCTTAAGTGCGTGAGGGTTCCTGAGGAAGAGGGATGCAATCTATCTGTTCATTGGTGGCATGCCCAGCGTGCTCCTGTCTGGTACTGATGTTTGTAAGTATCTGCCTTGGCAAGCAGCTGGCTGCTTTACGTGCCTTTCATGCCTTTGGAAAGTCATTCATTGATCCTGAACACTGCTGGAAAAGTTCCTGGTTCGTTAGTCTGCCACATGGACCCTAGAATTTAAGGCTAGGCACTAAGCCTAGAGGTAAAGGTACAAAAGCCTGAAAAAAACACTTTTTAGAGATATGCGCGTAATCCTGTAATTCTGCGTTGAGCCTTTCAATGGTCATCTTCCAGAGGTAATTCTTACTTAGGAGTTCCAGGGCAAGGAAGGAGTGTCAAGACTGAGGTAGAGACCAACTTCCTAATTTTAGAAATGACAAAAACTTAGGAAGTAACATCATATGGTAACTGTGATATTGTGATTTATGAGAAATATATATTTGATCATTCAGATGACCAAAATATAGTTCTCATTTATGTTAGGTCTTCCTCCACAGTTTCTGGGTACTCTGGAGCTCACAGCTGCCAAACCCTTAGGATTTCCTTAGTGATAAGGGAATAAAGGTATCTTTAGTTATGTTAATGAATGTGACTTTTGGTGGGTTTTGTTTGTTTGTTTGCTTATGAATATGACTTTTGGACAACCCCCTCAACGATGGGGGATGGTTGCCAGAAAGACCAACCACATGATTAGAAAGTTGGAACTTTCGGGGCGCCTGGGTGGCGCAGTCGTTAAGCATCTGCCTTCAGCTCAGGGCGTGATCCCAGCGTTCTGGGATCGAGCCCGCATCAGGCTCCCCCACTGGGAGCCTGCTTCTTCCTCTCCCACTCCCCCTGCTTGTGTTCCCTCTCTCGCAGGCTGTCTCTCTCTCTGCCAAATGAATAAATAAAATCTTAAAAAAAAAAAAAAAGTTGGAACTTTCAGTCCCACTCTCAGCCTCCTGGGAGGGGAGAGGGGCTGGAGGTGGAATCTACCCATGCCCAATGACTTAGTCAAGTATGACTATGTAATGAAGTTCTATAAAAATCTAAGAGGACAGGGTTTGGAGGGCTTCCAGGTTGGTTTACATGCAGAGATTCGGGAAGAATGATGTGACTAGAGAGGGGATGGAAACTCCATGCCCTTTCTCCAGACCTCGCTCTATGTATCTCTTCATCTGGCTGTTGATTCATATCCTTTATCATAGCCTTTAATAAACTGGCAAACATGTTTCCCTGAGTTCTGTGAGCCACTCTAGCAAATTAATTGAACCTGAGGGGAAGGTCCTTGGAACTGCCAGTCTGTAGCCAGTAGGTCAAAAGCACAGCTAGCAGCCTGGAGCTTGCGAGTAGCACCTGTAGTCGGGGGTGGGAGGCAGGTTTGTATGGCTGAATCCTTACCCTGTGGAATCTGATACTATTTCCAGGTAGAATGTCAGAATTGAGTTGAATTCTTAGACACCCTGCTGGTGTCTGAGAATTGGTTGGTATTGGTGGGGGAACCCCCTACCTCCAACATTGGAATTCGGAACACTAACCTTAAAGAATGCCTTTCTAAGATCAGTTGGCAGTGATGAGAAGCAGGGTCCCCTATTCCCAATGCAGTGTTCATTTTATCACCTCAGTTGGTATCCAGTGGTGTTAATCCAGAGTTTGTCTTTGTTTCTGTTAGGGATTAGGGGGGAGAAGGGAGGGCAGAGAGGGAGAGAAGAAGAGGAAGGAGAAGGAGGAGAAAGAGAAGAAGAAAGAGGAAGAGCAACAGATAGGTTAAAAGATAGGCCAATAGATAGATAAGTAGAGACATAAAGAACTATGTAGTCCTTAAAATTATTTGAACTATTAGAATAATTCTTAACAGCCCCAATACATCAAACATAGGATAGCAAAGTTCAGTGGTCCCAAGTAAATAGGGGTGGATAGACACAGCTGGATTGGCCAATCTGCCATTCGGCAAGTAAGTGTAAGTTTCTGTTACTCAGATCCATACCCACAGCAACTGTAGTCACTGCATTAGTTTATAAGGTTTACGATGATTGCAAAAACTAGAAAAGATACAATTGCAGTTATGAACATTATCTTAATATTAAGAACATTTCTTGTTCCTGGTACCATATTGAGTGATTTGTGTTTGTGCCCTCTGGTATTCTGCCTTTCCTCTGGTGTGTGGTCTGGATACTCAGCTATCAGCTGACACCGGGAGGTGAGGTGGAGCACAGGACTGATATGGGATTCCATCCATTGGGGTGTACGAAGGAGGTCTTCTCTGACACATCGGCTCAATGGATGCCATGACTTTGTTTCACAGGAAATAGCTCTTCTAACCCGAAAGAAGCCCACACTGAGATTTAAAGCAGATCCATACTGCCCAAACCCCTCTCCCCATCCCTCACATCCATATACTCCACACACATTATGGACAGAGTCTGCTACTCTGCAGTGCCCTGAAACTATGAAGTCTTTGCTCATTGAGACAAGGGTAGTGGAAGCAAGAGAATTCACTTAATGAAATTCCTGTGTCAGGAGCTCCCTGCCTGCTGATTTCTGGTTGCACTGTTTCCCACTGCAGTAGCAACCAAGAGAATAGACCTTGGGAGTGACTCGTATTCAACCCTTTATTGAGCATGTGTTCTATGCCTGGCATGCTTCTGAAGGCTTGTAACATCACATTTGATGCTCAGAGCAACTTTGTGAGGTAGCTACTGTCTTAACCCCCGTTCATGGCTACGGAAACTGTGACGCAGGTAATTGAAGTCACATAGTTAAGTCTGCACTGCTACTGAGATGAATCTGTTCCCACTCTTTCTGACCACAGAAAGCACACGTTCTGAAATGTTAGGGACTCATTTGCACCTGTTAGTTTGTGTCTAACTTATTCAATGACAAAAACAAAAAACATTTTTAAAACATTACATCAAATCATTCCAAAACTGATAAAAAGAAAAATGAGAAACATCTGAAATAATTTTGAGTTGAGGGATACTATTTCCTCACAAGCCTTCCTCACTCACATTTTAATGAGGAAAGGTAAGAGGTTTAACTATTTAATGCAGAAAAAGCCCAATTATATAATATCAAAAAACTAGTGTGCCAAAACCCTTTATACTGTTAACTACTCTCTCTAGTTGGAAGTAAAGATTAACTATGTTATCACAGTGAAAAAAAAAAAAGGTGAAAATAAAATTCTGAAGTTGCTTTTAAACAAAATTTTACTGTGGCAGAAATATTTGCCTTGGAACACGACGTTTGGAAATCAACCCGTGCTCCAGAGAACTATGGTAACAAAGAACCCTAATTTTAGAAAGAACATCTGACAATAGACAGAACAAAGCACTGGCATTGTTATTTACTACTTATTGTTTTCTTCCAGTTACAATAATAGGAAAGCGACCTTAAACAAAGTCTGACACAATGTAACATAAATAAGCGTATTATGTCTTTAAAAGATGGGAAATGGAGTCCTTTCTGCTGTCTCTACACCTGTTCTCTCAAAAAATAAGCATATCTGAAGAACCATTCTCTGATCTGACGCCATGCAAGCAAAATCTCATTTTCTTTTATTTCCATTGTACACTTAAGAGCCCTATACTTTTGATTAACTCTCTATCTCGTTTTAACTATCATTCTTGTTTTTATTTAAACTATTTCTTAAAAACCATCTCTTCTTTTATATTTTCCAACATCTTTGGGTTTTGGGTGATTATTATTTTTCATGGTTCTCCTTTAAATGCCATCCTCCCCCACTCACCTTGAGGCATATCCTGCCATCACTTTGGAATTATTAAATGCCTTTCCTTTTCATGTTTCTCCTTCATTGTCTCCCTGTGATTCCTGTTCATTTCATAATGTCTTACCTCATGATTTTCAAATAAGTTCTCCCTGCATTGCTTCTGACACATGGTAAATAGTATGCTTTTAAGAAAGGGCTGATGTTTACTTATTCTAATAGAAAAAGAAAATTAGCAGACTGACAAATGTATTAGCTGTGACATTAACTACATGCTTCTTAGCCTAAAAGATGAAATACTTAGAGCTTTCAACAAATTTTAATTCTAAGAAAATCATTACTTTAGTCAAACTGATTGATGAAGCCAAGTCATTCTCTTGTCGGCTTAAAAAAAATACCTCAAATAATTTTACTTCGGATTTCACAATAAAGGACTGAGTAATTTCTAATGAATTTATCTTTACTTACTGCAAGAAATTACTTTAGAATATGGTAATGCGAGGCATTGCTGTGATTTTTAAAGATCACACCAAATGAGAAGCTCCTTCTGCTTTGAAACCGTTTAAATAAGGATCAGTGAAGAAGCTCTTTCCCTACTCATATTCCTGCGTGTGGTTTTTTTAAGGGCGGCATTGTTGATCTGTGCCTCAGTTGGACTTCCAGTAAGGCGTGCGGAGCTGTGTTTGCAGGGTATGAGGTATAAGGCAGTGCATACTACGCAGTAACTGTCTCCACGGAACTGGGGAGACTTTGGCGGTACTTTTATAGTAAGTGGTAATTAGAAAGTCAGCCGTTGTCATAACAACTGAAATTCTGCCTACCTGAAAACACAGATTCATTCTTTCATTATTTTTCTTTCTTTCCACCTGCCCAGTTAAAATTTAGCTTGCTAGACTAGAATGCTTTATGGCGTTTCTTACAATTTCTTCATCCCCTCATGATAAAGTGGTCCATTTCTTAATGCTTCTCTGTGAATAACTGTGCGGTCTTTACGCATTTCAGGGAGGCTACAATCACTGCACTTTGCAAATCACAGATGTGGACATGTAAGTGATTTGGCTTCGTCCCCTTTCAGGTTAAATAGAAAATGTTTGATGGAGTGTTGCGTTTATGGCATTATAGATCTGACATAAATTCTACAAAGGGCCAAGATAGGGTGTGTTTTTTTTCTTCACTAGTGAAAATTCGTTTTAGCTGTGAAATGATCAGCTGCACTTTAAATGAACCTGGATTAGGAAACCATTTGTCTTCTGAGGCTGTAATTCTAAAGAGAAAGAAAATGTGACCTCTTAACTAGTGACTTTTATACTAAATAGTGACTGTTTCACAACGTGAGTCCCCTGGAGTTCTTGTATCTTTGTAAAGGGGCCCACGTGCTGTATTGTCCATTTACACATTGCATTTCCACAGGTTTTCATTTATAAAAGCAAAAACCTAGAACATTCTGATCTTTCCAATCTTTGAGGGATCAATATGTCAGTGGACATGACGAGACCAAAACTCACTTCATTGTACTACGAAATTGAGTTTGATTTTCCCTCTGCAAATTGTGGCATGTACTTTAATTTGTCTGGGGACTGAGGACAAGGAGTGGGTGGAGGTGGCTGACAGTGGACAGGAAAGGCATCTGATTTATATTTTATGGCTGGTTGGGAAATCATGTGTTCCTGCTATAACCTGATCTTTTTGACAGGCCTCATTTCAGTAAATATGCTATCACACAAAACTGCCAATAAATTACTATAACACGTTAATACAATTGCTTCCCTGAGCCACTTGTAGGCCACCGTTGGGGGTGTTCATCAATGATACCACTGGAGTGTTCCGTTCTGCTGAAATCAGTCACAGGCAGAGGTCATGGGAGATCAGACATCCTTACACAGGTGAAACAAGAGGGTCACTTTTCAGGCCAGTCAGGTCAAACAAATCATTGGCACAGCCAAGAGGGAGAAATGCGTTGATTTGACGTTATTGGGGCCAATACCCCTAATGAATTCCGATGGGGAAAATGAGACTATCTTCTGTTACATTTCATCTCATATATAAGATCATCTGTGTTTTCGTTTGTTTCTGCGGGTAGTTCCTTGAAGTTGTCCTGTCCTCATCCCTAACAGATTTTTTTGATAGATGAAATCTAATTTCATTTGGTCTAGTCATCCTTAATTATCCCTGAGGAAAAGTAAGTCAAAATTACCTTATATATCACCAGTGTTTTTGACTCTGGAGCCTACGTGGTGTTTTAATAAAGTACTATTTCCTCTCGTATGGGGATTCCAGTATTTAAATAGGAAAGAGCTCTTCTAATTGCCTCAAAGGGAGGGAAATGATTGCTAGAGGAAACATTACGAGTAAGTCACGTGACTGATGTGTCATTTATAAATAACAAAACCAAAGCCTAAAAGACTAAACAGCTTGCCCAAGGTCAACACTTGAGCTAATGGCCAAGTGTAAGAATTCAGAGAAATAGAACATTGAAGAGAAACAAAGGATTTTATTTAACTTTTTTGTGGTGTGACTAGGTATTCTCAGATTAACCTTTTTCCCCGCTGTAAGAGGGCTTCTAGGATGTTCCTAGTTATTAAATATCCTTTGGAAAGAATTGTTTCATAGAAGGTAGTTTGAGTTATCTAGCTTAGCATTCGAGTAAATGTTTTATTCCTTCATGTAGGCTAGATGGAGGAAAGAAGTTCTAGCAAGAGTAGTGAGTAGCGAGGGACTGAGGACTAGCTCCTGTCCCCTTAAACTCACTTGTCCAATCTGTCAATGTCCCTCTGCAGGATGGTAGGGAGCCAGGAAGCTGACATCTGTTGCTTTCAGTACCACACACCACAGGTAGCCAGGGCTTTGGAGCCCAATAATAAAAATAAAGAAGAATAGAAGGAAGTGTAAAATGAAAATAAAAGTTAAGGCGCATGAGAATATTATTCAGATTGTGGGTTAGAGAATGTCAGGGACAATGAGCATGAAAAACAAACAGCTGGTATTTCTTTAGAATTGCAAAAATCTGTTGGGAAGAGGGAGGACAGATGAGTCAAAATCTGAGTCCTTTCAACCAAACTTCCGCTCGATTAAAAAAAATAGAAAATATTGCACCAGAAACGGTTATGTCAATATATGAAATTGAGGTTAATTATCAACTTAATACAGTTAAACTCTGGGGTTAAAGTACTGAGTTGCCACCTACATAATCATAAGAGAAAATGAAAAATATCTGTTTTCAGAACTTTGTTACTAAGTAGACTACATAATTTGAAACACGATTTAAGAACGTCCTTGGATTTTACTGGGGAGTGGGTGGCCGCATGAGTGCCAGAGAATGACAAGGAAAAGGGTGAGCAATAGGTTGTTTTCAAAGCAGCAAACATTCCTTTCACATTTCCTAAGAATGTCATAGGTCACATGCTTAGCTTCTGCTATATAAATTTTGTTTTTTATGAAATATCTTGAGGATCGAAGTGTCTTTTTTTTTAAATAAGCTTGTGTAAAATTAATAAGGTTAAGGCTTTAGATTTTGCCACCTTTTACAGTTTATAAAGGACATTTCCAAGTGAATTCATGCCTAGCAGAGAAGTAACCATAATCACCATTATTGATGCAGAGGGAGACATTCAGAGAGGTTGAATAACTTGCAACTTCTCTAGGATCACGTGTCATTATCCTTGGGACCTTTATATAAGCCACAGTGGGCACTCAATAAATATTTGTGGAGCTGATCAGAATAGAATAATAAAGGTAAGAGCCAGAAATTGAATTCAGGGCTTCAATTTCAATTCGAATGATGACGACAGGTGGAGCAAAGCAACTTGAGAGTTGGCAAAAGGATTTGATAAGCCGAAAAAAATTTTCAAAGTCACAACCATTTGATCCTAATATATTATGTTCTGAACTATGAATAACATCTTATTCCAAAGCTGAATTAAATTGCATTGAATGGAAAAAATGATAATGAAGCCATCACCCCTGGAAAGTCTATTCACTAATTTAACATCCATACTACAATGGAGAATGGCATCCGCTTTGTTCATAAGAAGAGGGAGCGCAGCTTAGTGGAAATAGAGTCCTGAGTCTTCCCATTAAGCCAATTTTGGAATTAAATTTGCTCCCCCAAATCCTACTTATTTTCATCTGTGAAATTTGGTAGTCTTTCATCTTTAAAGAGGAATGAAACATACAAAATTCTAGGAGTCTTAATTTAAATCTTAATTACTGAAGAAACGAGGGTGGATATTCTCTCTGTATTTTTTTCTTTGCTTTGTGAAAAAGTTACGAGTAAGAGAAGAGGTCTCACTCAAGTGGATTCTGAACTGCATAGTGTGCGTTGTCAGTATTCTAAGTAGATGATAGAGTTCCTTATAGTTCATCAATTAGTACCAGGTTTCAGTTGCTTTGGGAGCAAGGGGAAATTTTGAAACAAATAAAAAGTGTTCACATAAACCTCTGTGTTAATGGACTATTGAAAATGTGTTGTGAAAAATCTAACACAATGAAAACAAAATATCTCTGTGATATTAAAATAAAGTAAGAAAACCATTGTTAAAACCATTTAGAGCTCTGAGACTCCTTCTGAATGTTTATGTTATCTTACTGGCAGGGACTTAATGGAGAATCCAAGTGCCCTGTTAAGCATCCTGCGTATTTCATAGCTAGGGTTGATTTTCTTATTGCCAGAGTCTTTTTATTTACCAGAATGTCACAACTCTCAGGAAAGAATGCCTTTATCTTTTGTGGTAAAGGGATTCTAGCAAGCTGCTGCTGTTTCTTCTCCTTCCTCACCTTCTCTTCTCTCACCTTCTTCTCTTCCTTTTCCTCCTTTCCTCCTTGTTCTTCTTCTCCTCCTCCTCCCCCTCCTCCTCCTTCTTTTCCTCCTCCTGCTTCTTCCGTTACTCCTCCTACTCTTTCTTCTCTCTCTCATTCTCCTTCTTCTTTTTTTGGTGAAAAACAATGATAAGTAAGCCCTATTGGTTTCAAACTGAGAGACATATTATGACATAGTTGCAGGTAGAGGCTTATAGGAATTGGGAATAATGATATTCATAACAACACTCTTTTCACATCTACTCCAAAGAGCCCTCCTTAAACATCTTTCTTTCACATATCCCATCCTTTTACCCGGTTGTTTATTATCTTTGTACTTCTGTGGTCAGCTGAGCCATAATTTTTAATAGAAACAGTGTATTTCCAACTAGGGTTGGCCTAGTCTGCCTTTCAAGGTTGAGTTTGCTAATTTAAATATGAGTTTCAGTCAGTGTTGCATGTAAAATTATAGATATTTGTTTGTTCTCTTTTCAGCTACTCTCAGTTAGTTCATAGACATAGGCTGCTTTGTGCCCATGCTCTGCAGTCATGCCTACCCCAGTGCAGGACTAAGGCAGGACGGTGGTGCCGTGTGATAAGGAGTATGCGCCAATCTTCCCGGGCTCTTCTCTGGCAGGAGTCAAGTAGGACTAAAAGAGCATTTACAGGAAGAAAATAAGAAAACTCCAGGACCCAGCTTCCTTGCTTATTGGGTGGGCTAGTGTCAAATAAGTCATTTCACCTCTTTATGCTTCCATGTCTCACAACTATAAATGGTGAAAATAAAATCTAGTCTGGAAAGGGTTTGTTCATGTAAACATGAATTATGCTAGTTAAAAATATTAGGACTGCATCCAAGAGCTTCTGACTTGATATAAGCTGGAAAGCACATTGCCTTATAAATTGGGCCTGATGAAGTCTGCAGCACTTATATTCAGGAGCTGTAGGATCATGTGGAAGGGGGCTTAAAAGTAAATTTTAATGGTTTAGGGGCTGGTGAAACAAGATCTAACTCGAGAATGTTGTATTTCACCACCAGTGTATGCACCAGGGAGAGACCAGCCCTCGCACAGGGACGGAATGGCGAACAGACGAGAGCAGAGTGTCTGCTCAGGGCTGTCTGAATGTTGTTTCCTGAGTCTAGAGAGAACCATGGCCTCCTCCAGTGGGACAGGTCTTGTTTTCAAATTGTAAATATGTCCCACGGCCAAGAAGCTCCCATCAGCCCCTTTAAATGACCAAACTGCATTAAATAGCATCCCCCCTCCAGTTTCTTAATCCATTTCCACCAATTGGTATGAAAGCCCATTCCTCAAACCCAGGAAGGATTTATGTCCAAAAGCTGTATAGATCTGGTGGTCACTTGCCCGACTTTCTCTCTCAGAAACCCTGCATTTCCTGATTTGCTTCTCAGGACCAACCGGCTTAACGTGACTAAAGCCTATGGAATTTCCCAGACCCCAGCTCTAATATCTGACTTAGCTATTCCCTGCATTAACTCTCTGCAAAGGGAATAGCAGGGCAAGGAAGAATACGAAGTGAGGAGCAAGAATTGAACTATCAAAAGTGGGAAAAAAGTTATTTCTCATTGACTATATGTAAAACGTTACTGTCACTTTTGTCTTCTCATTTATGAATAATATATTTTATTTTATTAGGAATATTACATATAGTATGATTCATTTCCAAATGTGATTTGACATGTAAGTCTTTAATTCTAAACTCTCCATGAACATGACTATCCAAAGATGTACTTCTTAAATTTTATACCACTGGGAATCACCTGCAGATCTTATTAAAATGCAGGTTCTGATTCAGGGGCTCTGAAGGAGAGCCTGAGAGTCCGCATTTCTAAGAGGCTTCCAGAAGATGCTAACGCTGCCACTTTGTAGGTCACAGTTTGAGTAGCGAGGTTCTAGAACATACCACGTGCCCTTCACCTGCAGTTCATGGAAGAACTCAAGGGTTTTGTAACTCACTTGAAATTGCATTCACGTGTGTGTGTGTGTGTGTGTGTGTGTGTGAGCGAGCACATGCACATTTTTCCCAGTGAGTGCATTTACAGCTTTTGTTAGAGTCTCAAACTGTTCATAATCTATAACAAGTTAAGGACCACTTAACCTGCCACTTTGTCATCATCTTGCATTTAGTCTCAGTTGTGCAATGTAAACAACAAAGTGTTTTGGTTTTTTTTTTTTTGCTTCATTTGTTTTTGTTTTTTTAGACCAATCCAAAAGCCTTTAGTGAAGTAACTTCCTAGACTCTAAGGCCAAGAGCTGAACACATTGGCCCTGCTCAAATGAAATTCTGCAAAATTAAGTCATTCATTTTCTTGTGCAAACACCTGGGGCCTTCGGGTATATTTGTCAATGGCTGATGAAGGAATTAAGTTAATATTTTAATGCCTTAAAAGAGATCCCACTTCTGAAACTGTCTCTTTTGGTTGTTTTTTAAATGAAGACTAATAGATAAGATTCATAACCGTCTGTGATAAATTTTCTCCAGAAAAAGGAGGTTCTGTGGGAAACTGAGATTTGTTGTCATTTAAGGAGGTCATCATAACCTGTCCGTGGCATCCCATGTTCTGGTGTGCGATGGAAAGTGCTTCAGCAGACACTGAATGATTACACACACATTTCCTCAACCGTGACTCATTGTACAGTGAAAATGTCAGATTCAGCCAGCGCCATACCAGGATGACGAGCATATGAAATATATAAAAAATATTTTTAAAAATATTTGCTGATGGTCCATAAGTGAACCTATACACAGTTGTAATATAAATCACAGAGAATGGCTGGTAATAAAAGAAATGCTTATTTGAATAGTGAAGACGTTAGGTTGTACTATATGATATCCTGAAAAATACCATCATAAATCATTTATTGGGCAATAAATCATTCTAAGGAGTAAATATATGTTTGAGGAGGCTTTGTTATAGTAAAGAGCTGGTGGAAGAGAGGGGAGTTTTTAAAGAAAAAGAACCTGCTTGTCTAACAAATGTTTGAGCAATGAAAGTCTTCCTCCCTCCCTCTGTGCCCGCTCTTTCCCCTTCGCTCCATCTCCCCACTGACCTCTTTCTTTTTCTCTCTTTTGCATTAAAAGTTTGTTTAGTTGTTCTACACCGCCCCCCATATCACAGCTTCTTAGTGTAAATGGTAACAGGTCCTAAACAAACACCTGCCGGTACCTGAGTATTTGAATTTGAGAAATTACAGATCAGAGAGAGGAACAATAATAAAATATTGGAAAGTACCATGAGAAAAATGCTTAAGGACTTTTTTCCTAGATTTCTTGATGTTTTTAATGTTTGAGAAATTCTGCACATATTTACCTTTCTCCTTGAACTCTTGGGTTGGATGGATGGTGCAGGGTCCTGTTCCTGAAACCTGTGACAGTCGGGGTCCACGTCTGCCGCTCCGGCTCCGTCCCTCTGTCCTCCTCCAGCTCCAATGCACTCACTGTCTTCTAGCTGCCGCACAGTCAGTCCCTTCTTAGTTAGTTCCTGCATGTATTCTTAGATTTTATCTCTTTATTTGTTCTACATGTATTATGATTCTAATGAAATGTTTTACACTTACATGACTTATCATCCCAAACCAAGATTTAATATTGTAATAGACACCAATTTTCAATATTCTTTAATATGACAATCAGGCCTAATATGTGCTGGGTCCCAGTAGATACTCAAGAAAAAAATGAACTGATTCTAACTATGGTGGTCTGTTTGCAAACTTCATTATTGACAATTGTCATTAGCAAGCGCTTAACTGTGAATTTGCTATCTTATATAATGTTCACAGAAATACAAAGAGGAAAGCAGTGATTCATGAGGAACCTTGGGATCAGAGAAGATAAAATAATTAATTCAGTGTTACATTTTATCAAATTGTCAGGGCCGAGATTTGAACCTAGGACTTTCTGAAACCAAAGCCTGCTTTTCTGAAGAACTATGTAATAATACATATACATAAAGGGCCAATGTTTATGTAATTAGTAATGTCACAAGTAATAAACACTCCACTTACATTTTAGCATCTCCCTTAACATGTAAATATATATGATATATATATATTTATATTTATATTATATATATATATATAGAGAGAGAGAGATTATTTTTTCCAGAGATAGTCTAACACTACTCCATGACATAAAACTCCAGATACATTCACAGGAGGAAATGGGAAAAAAATGGACTTTGTTTATTTCTGTTTTCTCCATGTATTATTTACATTTGCATTAGCTTTTATTTTGTCATTTTTTTCATTTTCCTTTCCAAATATGTATTGATTACATATTTTTCATACTTGAATTGGCCCAACACATCTAACCAGAGAAAGTTTTATTTCTCGTTAGAAGACTAAAATAAATATCTATAGAAATGTCAAAAACCCAGAGATACTATGGGCTTATTTCTTAACCCATTAAAAGATATCCAATAGCCTATTTTTCAGAACTAGCTTCCAATCATCTTATAGATATGAAATATTCAGAAACTTCATGCTGCAGAACATGTCAAATATTGAAAAGTTATGGAACATTGCATAACAACATATTTTCCTTATAAATAATTTCCCATATATGGACTCAAAGAGATATTTCTGGCCCAGCATGACAAGGATTAGTCAGAATTTTTCATTGACATTTTGTTCCACTGCAAATAAAGAATAAAATCTCAATTAACTAGTGTCTTTGGGGAATAGACTGTTCTCAGGGAATTGTATTTCTGGATAGCTCGGGGTAAAATACAAATCATTTTATAATAAAAAAAGTTTTCAGTTGGCAATCCTTGATAGCTATAAACTAAGGACTATGAAGAATGCCATTCGGCACAAGTCTCATCTGTAATCCCACACCATCTCTGCAAAGTAGACCATGTCATTTTATATGCAATGGACCCAGAGTATAGGAGAATTGAATAACATCTGCAAGGTCACAGTTACGAAAGTGCAGGGACAGGATGTACGGCCAGTTCTTCATGATGGCAAACATCTTTCCTTGATTGCTGGAGAATCACAAAAGTGTACCAGGAAGGACCAGAGTGAGGAAAATGCCAGGGATGGGAAAGTACATGTTTTCAGAGTCTGCAGGTAATGCTCTTTTGCTAGAGAGAATGATTCCCAGAGTAATCACAAGATAATAAGCTGGGGAAAGGCAGGTTAGTGATTTAGGAGAATCAAATCTCAAACTGAGATGAAGACGGAAAGTGTGTAATGTAGATTGATGGAAGTGAGAACTGATGGCAGAGACAGCTGCAGGACTTACCTTCCGAAAGAAGAAACAGGCAATTGAGTGAATAATTGGCTATGAAGAATGGGAGAGAAAGTGAGGTCCAAGGTGACTCAGTTGTTTGAATCCTGCGTCTTGAGGAACATAGTTATAAACAAACAGAAAGAGGGAAGTGAGCTGAGAAGGTATTCCGTGAGAGGAAAGGACAGTCGGAGAGAGTAGAGTTTGTTGAACCCGAAGAGGGAGGGGACATCTCAGTGGAACTAGACAGAGGATGTGGGGAAATGGAACGAATTCAACAGAGAGTCACAAATGAGTGGATTAGAGAATCATTTTCAAAGAGGTGAAAGCTTTAGCACATGGTAGATAGATGACAACTCCCAGAGAACGAATTTGAAGGAAAAGAAGTAAATTTGAAAAATTAAATTTAAGGTAATCTACCTTTTATGAGGGAGTAAAGAAAGAGGTACTAGAGATAGGAGAACAATGATAGCATAATTTTTCAGAAGCCAAGAAGGGAGAGCATTTCAAGGAAAAGGCAGTTGGTTTTTTTTTTGTTTTGTTTTGTTTTGTTTTTAATGATTCTTTATTATATTGTGTTAGTCACCATACAGTACCTCCCCGGATTCCGATGTAAAGTTCGATGCTTCATTAGTTGTGTATAACACCCAGTGCACCATGCAATACGTGCCCTCCTTACTACCCATCACCGGTCTATCCCAATCCCCCACCCCCCTCCCCTCTGAGGCCCTCAGTTTGTTTCTCAGAGTCCATAGTCTCTCATGTTTCATTCCCCCTTCTGATTACCCCCCTTCTTTATCCCTTTCTTCCCCTAGTTCTACTCCTAGTTCTTATGTTCCATAGATGAGAGAAATCATATGATAATTCTCTTTCTCTGCTTGACTTATTTCACTAAGCATTATCTCCTCCAGTGCCATCCATGTTGCAGCAAATGTTGAGAATTCGTTCTTTCTGATAGCTGAGTAATATTCCATTGTATATATGGACCACAGCTTCTTTATCCATTCATCTGTAGAAGGGCATCTCGGCTCCTTCCACGCTTTAGCTATTGTGGAAAATGCTGCTATGAACATTGGGGTGCATATAGCCCTTCTCTTCACTACATCTGTATCTTTGGGGTAAACACCCAGTAGTGCAATGGCTGGATCATATGGTAGCTCAATTTTTAACTTTTTAAGGGACCTCCACACTGTTTTCCAGAGTGGCTGTACTAACTTGCATTCCCACCAACAATGTAGGAGGGATCCCCTTTCTTAACATTCTCTCCAACAATTGTTGTTTCTTGCCTTGTGAATTTTTGCCATTCTAACTGGCATAAGGTCGTATCTCAGTGTGGTTTTGATTTGAATTTCCCTGATGGCTGATGATTTTGAACATTTTTTCATGTGTCTGTTAGCCATTTGTATGTCTTCATTGGAAAAGTGTCTGTTCATAGCTTCTGCCCATTTTTTGATTTGTTTATTTGTTTCTTGTGTATTGAGTTTGAGAAGTTCTTTGTAGATCTTGGATACCAGTCCTTTATCTGTAGTGTCCTTTGCAAATATATTCTCCCATTCCGTGGGCTGCCTCTTAGTTTTTTTTTGATTGTTTCCTTGGCTGTGCAGAAGCTTTTTACCTTGATGAAGTCCCATAAGTTCATTTTATCTTTTGTTTCTCTTGCCTTTGGAGATGTGTCATGAAAAAGGTTGCTTTGGCCGATGTCGTAGAGGTTGCTGCCTATGTTCTCCTCTAGAATTTTGATGGATTCCTGTCTCACATTGAGGTCTTTCATCCATTTGGAGTTTATTTTTGTGGATGGTGTGAGAGAGTGGTCAAGTTTCATTCTTTTGCATGTAGCTGTCCAATTTTCCCAGCACCATTTATTGAAGAGACTGTCTTTTTCCCACCGGATGTTTTTTCCTGCTTTATCAAAGATTAGTTGCCCAAAGAGCCGAGGGTCCATTTCTGAGTTCTCTATTCTGTTCCATTGGTCTATGTGTCTGTTTTTGTGCCAGTACCAGGATGTCTTTGTGATCACAGCTTTGTAGTACAGCCTGAAATCCGGTATTGTGATGCCCCCAGCGTTGTTTTTCCTTTTCAACAGTTCCTTGGAAATTCGGGGCCTTTTCTGGTTCCATACAAATTTAAGGACTCTCTGTTCCAGTTCTTTGGAAAATGTCCTCGGTATTTTGATCGGGATAGCATTGAAAGTGTAGATTGCTCTGGGTAGCATGGACATTTTAACTATGTTAATTCTACCGATCCATGGAAAAGGCAGTTTTAAACACAATAGTTCCTTGATTCAAAGTTGCCATCATTTTTTCCTTCCAATATTTTATAATAAGAATATTAAATGCTCAGAAAAATTGTACAGTGAACTTCCCTATACCCATCACCTACATTCTATAATTAACATGTTTATAATTATAGTTTTGCCTCATATTTATTCATTTATCCATCCACCTTAATTTTTGATGCATTTCAAAGGAAATTGCAGACATCAGTTCACTTTACCCCTAAATACCTCAGCAGGTATATAAAGATGCTTTTGCCTTTGGAGTATTTCATTGATTTAGTTGTATAATTTTAAGGGAAAAAAATAAAAACTATAATAATTGTACAGAATCAATTGTAAGAAGCATTCTGGTTTCAGGAATATTGCTGTGAATCTTAGAACTGAGAAAACTTAATACTAATAAATCCTGTAGAGAGATTTATAAGGCAGACACCAATTAGGCTGAAAAATTATGATAGTATTTATGACCTTTATATGTGGCATTTCTATAGATTGGTGAGGTCAAAAGCCAGGTGTCTGAGAGAGCCATGGTGAATAAATAAATAGGTAATGTGCAAGTGTAGACAGCCCTTAAAAGTATGGCAGCAAAATACAGAAAAGAAGTTGGCTTCTCAATGGAGAAAATGGAAATGCTTATTTAAATTACTTTCCTCAATGGCACACATGTTCTTTGGGGTGGAAGTGGTGATGGTGTTTAACTTACAGTTGAAAATATTTTTAGATTTTATGATCATTGACTTAATGTGATCACCTCATTGACTAAGTAAGTTACTCTGAGTTTTTAAAATGTTCTTGTGCCATGAATACTATTCATGTTGTGCTTTGGTCAGTCTGAAAGGTAAACTTGTAGAAGTTAGAAGAGATTGGGTTAATATCTAGTGCACTAACCCCATAATGTAATCTGGAAGTTATATTTCTGGCCACAGTGTCTTAATATCCGTGTGTGTGTGTGTGTGAGAAAGAGACAGAGGGAGAGAGACAAAGACAGAGAGAGACAAAGAGATTTGATGACTTCTATTAAAAAACAAAACCAGATTTTAAAAACCAGGTATCTCAGGATATTAAGAAATCTGGGTCTGAATAATCATGATTATACTATAAAGACAGAATCCTCTGTGGCTAATTGTCTTTATAAAAGGAAATATTTCCAATATGGACAAAATAAATTCATTTTTGGAAAGTAAAAATCATTATATTTATACATCCTGTGAAATAGCCCTGAACGCGATCTGTCGCACGCTAGCGTGGAGGAATTTGGGGATGGTGATATTCTACGTGGGGTACGTAAGTATAAAAGTTGGATGAGACTAGTGTTGGATTTCTGCATTGTTTCTGCATTTTCTGAGGTTTTCATGAAACGATATGGAAAAGCTATGCAGTGTCACTTGTCTTTATGAATTCAGAATATAGTTCCTTTGAAGTTTGATCACTAGAATATCAGCAAAACTGAGGTAATACAAGAAGGGTTTTTAAGCCTAGTTTCGGTAAAAAATAGAATTGACAATTTTCCTCCTATGAGCACAAAACAGCTCAATGGATGAATTGATGTAAATAAAGAGCTCAAAGCTGTTGCTTCTTGTTGCAAATAGAGTAGTAAGAGTTAGAAAAAAAATAAAGAATCGTTTGGGAGGAGGACACAAATGTCCCTTTAATAACAAACTATCTAAAAGTGATCTGGAATATCTATGAAATTAACTGAGAGGCCTCTTGACTTTGACATTATATGCAAAGAACATAGGAAGTCGCTGACCTATTAACTTGTGCTGTGGGTGCCGGCCAATAAACAACACGGGTGTTTACTTTTGATTTTGTAGTTTTTGTTTTGTTAATACGTGATGTGGGAACCTCCAAAAAGCATCCAAAGAAAGGGGAGACCTAGAAGTCTTTTGGTGAATTCCTTTCTCAAGATCATTGATGATTTTCCTGAAAACTTTCTTATTCCAGAAGGTCTCTAAATCGAGCAGCAGCAGAAAGAAGCAGAATTATGAGTGCAGAGTCTCGGCAGCCTCCTCTGCATATTGTTGTCTTGTTTCCAGGAACAAATGCTACAAAGGATGATGTCAGCTCTACTCTGTATCAATTAGGCACTGACGTAGGTCCTAAGGACAAAAAGACACATTAGACAATGTTTTTGTCCTTGAGGGCTTCTTGTCCATCCTCTTCTTAGTCATTATTTCCCAACACAAACATTGTAGAATGACTCTTTATCAAACTTAGCTCCCTATAATTCCTTCCGTAAGGCTCTCCCTTACCCATTATAAATGGAAAATAAACGCCTCCTCTGTATACAGGATTTTTATGGATTCAAAGCCATCTGGGACAATATTGACTTCATGTCTTCAACCCAGTTGGTCACCTCATCAACACATCCTCAGTGTTTCCCTTATTTTTGAAGAGAGATGGGAAGTTTAGGAAAAGAACACAAAGCTTCCATCCCCAGAAGTGACATTGAGGTATGTTCCTCACCTTTAAAATAGAATACACATAGTAGACTAAATGCTTTAAGATTCATACTAAAGCTTAAGTACTTCAAATGCGATCACTCAGGAGGAATGCCTGAGGCTGTTGTATCTAGGTACACACAGCTACTTGCTTTTTGTCCAATATATTGTCAACATGAAAAGGTAGAGAGTATTTCACATTTCCCATGTACATGTTTCTTATTTCTGCCAGAGCTCAAAAGCTGCTTGTGTGTAAGAAGTGTGTATAACTCTATACTTCCATTTCCCCCCAGACATCCAGAGCCTGTACAGAGTTGTTATTTAATAGTAAATATGTGTTAGAGTGATAGTATGGTTCACACAGAAACTAGACCGAGACAGGCCATTTCATTTGTCAGAACGGGTCAGAGACCAAGTGGAGATGTGAACCCAAGCCTCTTCAAAACTACCCATTTTATCTGTATTCTTAAGGGTGACGAAGTGGAAAATGAGGTAGGAAATAGGAAAGAGTGGGCAAGGATGGGAAAATTAATATTGAAATCAAAATCATGCTGCCCACTGGCCTCTGATTTGACCCGCGGGACTCCGTTCACTCCAGGCTTGCTGCAGCCGTATTCCAGCATTTTCACCAAGAATCACTTTACTTGGGAGAACCGTCTGCAGAGAGATGCGAGCAGGAGTTTGCACCTGGCAGTCATACATTATGTACCTAATGAGCAAATGAAATGTTTAATAACTGTACTGTGAAAATAAAGCTTAAAACAGTAAATTCCTGCCGAGGCCGCGTAGCTACACCTGACGCGCACGGCGGGGCCATCGCAGATCTTCGGCTTCATTCGTAGTTTATCCCCTCGGTGGGTCCTGCTGAGGAGAGTAACGTTAAAACCAAAGCAGTGCTCACTTAATTAGTTGTGTATCGGCATAGACCCATTTATTTAGCATATCAGCATCATGTGTTCTACCTAGGGGTCTCCTGAAACACTTCTTCAACGCGCACCCTGGGCAGGGGAAAATCTATGGTGGTTTCAGATGGCGCATTTGTAAATTTAAATTCTTCAATTAATCATGGATAATGTAAACTTGCTGTAATGCAACACTGCCTATTTTTAGTTGAACTGTCTATTGTTAGTTTGAAATAAGAAAGCGAAACAACCACAATTGTTATGCTTTTCATTAATAACTTTAAGACAAAATGATAGGGCATTTTTTTTTCTAGAAAATACCAGTGTAACTCATAAGTTACTGTAATTGGATTTTAAGGATTTACTTGCTAGAGATTTCTTTGGATTCATTTTTTTTTTTTACCATGGATTAACTAGTGCTTCCTGTGTCTTAGGGAGAGCAAAGAAATCCAAATGTAAAGTTCAGTATGGGTAGAGTAGCTGTATTCTCCTTCCTTGTATAATGTTACAGTTAATAGCTTAAAGATTAAATTGTTTGACCTTTCCAGCTATAAAGAAATCGAAACCCAAAGAAGGTAGGCTGTTGAGCCAAGGTTACAAAACTATATGACTGGGTCTCCTAAGTTCCAGGTTAGGACTCTTCCTCAATATTTAGATATCTATTTGAATGCACACTCTGTGCTTGGAATTTATTATGTAGACCTTACATATTTTACTCATGGGGGAAAAAAGTAAATAATACAGGAAATCAGAAACCGTTTGTCATGAAGACCAGCCTGGTCTTCAGGATTGGGAAACCCCTCATCTCTCAAAGGCCTGTCTGCAGAGAGACAGTTTTTCAGACCTCCCCCCCCCCAGTGCCAACACTCTTATCACTTGCTGCCACTCTCAGCTTTGCTCACATCCTCTCTGAAAGTGACACGGGTGTTCGTGTTCACATCTGAAAGTCGTTCTTCATATTTGATCACAGAGGATCTTGACTGCCAGGTTAAGATTATAGTAAATTAATGGCTGAGAGCCATGAAAAGAATTCTTTTAACTTTTGTCTTTCGTTTGCTTTTGCTTTGATATATTGCTCTGATAAAACCTGTAGAAGTTTCATTGAAATTTTTTTTGTGTTTAGACCAATTATCAACAGAAGTTCAGTTCTCCAAAGCAAAGAAATAAATACAAAGACTTCTCTGTTGGTTACTCCTTAGGTCTACAAATAATAGGGAAAACTCTCAAAAACTCTATCGTTGCTCAACATTGAAGAACAGAAGTTTAATACCCTGATGTAAATGTTTTTATCTAGTTCTTACTGTTTCCATTAGTTCTTTGGGAAGGTAAGATTGTGGTTCTCTTTCAGTGTGTCAAAACACCACTGGGCACAACAAAGGCTACCGTGCCTTAAGGCGGCCATGAAGAGGAATGAGTACACAGAGAATGGGGGGACCAGGGCTGTAAGAACAAAGTTGGCTTTTAAACTGGTTTTTGAGAGCAGTATAGAAAAGGCCAAATAGCAGCAATGTGTCAGTGACACCCCCCCACCCCATTACTGAAATCTAGGAAGGTTCAATATGAAGGAAAGGACTCAAAATAAATGGTGCCCCAACAATCACAATTCCTCAGTAGGTGAGAGGCAGCAAGACGGTTCCCAGCGTCCTCTTCAGATTGGACTGAGCTCCTAGCTGTCACTTGCTAATATGAATGCTAAACGATTACACTGCTTTCTCACCTGAGCACAGCTCATGCCATGAGACTGGTGACTTTATATAAAGATGTTTGCTTGGTTTGAATGGCGTAGAAAATAGATTCAGAATTTAACCATTGGGGCAAGCCACTGGCAAGGTCTCCAGCACAAGGCGAAGGATTAAAGGCACGTCTCATGGGCCTGTGGAAGGATAGGGATGCAGACTAGAAAATCCAGACGGGAGCCACTAACACATGGTGAACTACAAGTACATAAGGAGAGAAGCTCAGCTTGGGGAGCTTGTAGGGACCCAAGGTTCACCAGGGTCCAGGCTTGAAACATGGGTGGTTCAGAGTAGAAAATGCTGAATCTACCCAAACACAAACAGCATAGGAGCAGAGTTAATGTCCACCCAAAAGCATGGCCATCAGCCTATGAATACAGCATGTTTTCATAGAAGTCTTTGTTTTACATCTGCTCCCCTTTACTAAAGGGCAGTTTTGAGACCAAATTTATCTTTTTGGCTATTGGTAAATCTCTGCTGGGAAATGTCCTTCATTGTCTTTTCTTAATTCCCCATCCAGGGAAAGGAAAGAAAAATATTTAAGGCCATAAAGTACATCAGACAAATCCTGCTAATAATGAACTCTAAAAACTGTTCAAATTCCTCGCCTATACTGGAATTTTATTGAAATTAATTTGACCTCGATCCTTTGGTCTCCAGGGACCTTGGTGTTCTCTTCAGCAAAATAAAGGGATGGTCACTAGATGAACCCAAGAGCCCTAGAGGGTACAGCATTCTGAATTTCTTTGAATCTGTGAATATTACTTGAGAAAAGGCAGTCACTTGAGGTTTAAACACTCTGTGTGGTCTTTGAAGCCGAGACAATGTCTTTAGTTCCTTTTGTAAAATGCAGTGTCTTGTATATTGTTCAGCACTCAGGAGGTTCTGAATGTATAACTGCTGCCTGGACACCGGAGAAAATCAATTATAATGATCTTCTTTCTAATAGGGCTGAGTTATGGTACTCTCTAGGCGTACTCGCATCATATTGTAATGCTGTAAGTATTTTAGATGCAGTATAATACACTGTGGATCTGCCCAAGTGGTTAGGATCCAGGACAGAAAATACACCATTAAAATATACTTTTATAGTGAGAACTATAACTTTTCCACATGCAAAACTACAAAAAAGGTAGTCAAATAAATATTGGGGAATTTTGCAAAACGGTCTAATAAATTGTAAAATAATCTTTATTTTTGTATGTTTCCTGGTATAAAACAGGCCCCGCTTGTTTGAATTTCCTACATAATAAGCTCTGCCTTTGTCCTTGACTTCTTGTGCCATTCTCTGTAGATTCTATGTTAAAGTGAATTGATTGGCAATATGCATTAGATATATACTGCATGTGCTTAAGAGTCAAATTATAAATTTTTCACACATAGTTTAGTTTATTAAAAATTTTACAGCTGGGGAAGCCTGGGTGGCACAGTCGGTTGAGTGTCCAACTCTTAGTTTCATCTCCAGTCAGGGTCATGAGATCGAGCCCCTGTTGGGTTCAGTGCAGAGTCTGCTTGAGATTCTCTCTCCCTCTTCCTCTGCCCCTCCCTCTCATACTCCTCTCTCTCTCTCTCTCAAATAAATAAATAAATCTTTAAATATATATATATATAAAATAAAAATTTTAAAGCTAAAAAAATTTAAAATAAATAAAACAAATTTCATAAACAAGAATACCTAAGTCAAAATTGTAGCAAAAAGATATGTACAGAAATCTGTTAGTTTTTTAAAATGCACCTACTCTATTAAATATAGGGAAGGAAGAGGTGGCTCATGGAATGTTCTAAGAGAAGCAGCTTTCTATGGCAATAAAGTTAAACTCAGGTTTAAGCAGAACATGGTGAACATTCTAGAAGGGAAGATAAGCATAATTCAGGAAATGTAATTCAAACTAGGGGTTCAATAGATAGATTCTCAAGGTTCACCAGTCCTCTATGAAAATTCCTCATTAAACTTTGTGCTTTCACTTAAATAATTATCTACAATATTAATGTGAATTATACATATTGGAGCACCTGGAGAGCCATTTGATAGCATCACTTTGCCGGGGGTTTTCGTTCCTGCCTTTGTATTTTGATTTAGAACTAAGTTAGCTCCAGGAACATTGCATTTATAGTCAGAAGCTAAAGAGAAAATGATAGAAGTAGACTTAATATACAAAGAGTTTGTTCACATCCAATGGAGACCAGCTGGCATTACTTTCTCCAGAAGAAAGAAGGTTATCCTCTTATTCAACCAGAGGAAATTGGTAGTCCTAAACTGAGCGTATAAGACAAACCCAAAATGACTTGTGCCATAGCAGTCAGTACCACATTTATATGGCTGTTTTGTTTTAGCCAAACCAACTCATTCATCATATTAAATTAATGATGTTAATTCACATTGTGCTATTTTTTATAGGACTTTGCTATTTAATTTTTAATGTGTTTTGGTTTTATAGCATAGTATAAGAATTACAAGTTTATAAAAGCTATGCCATGTATTATGCTTGTATATATTTAAATAACATTGTAATAAAAGTAGTTTAAATCAATGTTAGAGTTTATTAGAATGTTGTTTTCCCCTTTATGTTAAAACCCAATTCAACCATGAGAAAGTACAGAACAATATAATAAATAGTCTCTACCCTGAGGTTACGTATAGTCTTTGAACTAGATTCACGTTTTTTACATTGCTTCTTCAAAAAGCTAATTTAAACTGGACGGGCTAGATCAACATATTAATGATAAACACTTAATTTGCTCAGTGGCCTTGAACAGATCTTGGTACAAAACTGCCTGCCCTTTCCTAAATGTGTGAACTCGGGTAAGTTACTTTGTTTCTTCTCTCCACTTTAACATCCTCATATGTGAACTGAAAATTCACATATTATTTTGACAATTTAATATTATTAAATAGTTTGCCCTCTTTGAACAAGTTATAGGGATCAGCCACTTTAATTATATAATCTTATTTAAACCTCACAAATTATCATTCCCGTGTTAGAGAAGAAGAGACAGGCAAGAGAAGTTAAGTCAGTTGACCAAGGGATTACATGGCTAGTACATAGCTGAGCTTTCCAGGATCTGAATGTAGACTGGACTGCTAAATCCCAAATTCTTCCCCACTATGTTTTTTGGCCTAAAATGACTTAAAGTACTTACCAGAGGTCTGGAGCTTAGTAGATACTCAGTAAATATTATTTCCTCTCTTAAAAAAAATGATTCACATTCCTCCTGTTTCTATATTTCTTTTCATCTGAGCTACCAAAAACTTAAGATCACCCTCTAGTGATAAATCACTCCAACTGCAAACTTTTGATCCCTGAAGTTTAAGAGTGAAAGAATATAAGCATGAAGGAATTCATGCTAGGCCATATATATATGAAAGTAGGAGAAAAGGTGCTATGTTACGATTTATCATCATTTTGTCTAGCATATACCCAATTGCTGGCCTCTTAGACTGTTCGCATTATTTTTTCCCAATAAGCAGATGCCCACAATTTCTTTGGAAAATAACCTTTGACTTTTATTAGCTAGAATTATATTTACCAATGTATGATCAAAATGGAAGTTTTCCCGAAATGCATATTAATAGGCCATGAGGATCATTAGAACACAAATGTCATGGTTAATGATACAAAAGAGCTCAGACAAACTTCTTTCCGTGGTTTGACTCAATACCCATGGTTAATCCAGAGCTAAGAATGCAACAAAGTCCTGAGGTATGCGAGGTATGCTAGCTGATTCAATAAGCCTTCATAAAACCTTTATTTTAGACTATAAGGACAAATTATATTACTGCTATAAGCTAAGCAGGATTTATAAGGCAAATTTCAGACCCAAAAAGGAAAGGTAGCCATTGTTTATAACGGACAGAAATGTCATCTAGTAGAAACTCAGCGATTCCCACAAATGATTTTATTTTATTGAGAGAAGCTATACTGATCAGGACAGAATAATATCTTTTTTTTTTTTCCCCAAAAGAGAATTAGTAATGAGATTCTATGAGTTTAGTCAGTAGGACTTTCTTTTACTGTAACATCTAATAGTCATTTATAGATCAAGAGCGACCATCAATCACTTTTAATTGCACAGATGTTCCTTGGTACTGTTAAACAATCCAGGCTTTATTTAGGCAAGCTGGGACAGGCACCAGATGAGTTCCACTGACACTTTGTAGGGTGCGATGAACGGTCCGGAGCTCCCGGGCAACCTTTCACAGTGTGATTTGGAATCCACTTGAAATTACGTATGACTGGTGGGGCTTCGTCTAGAGAGGCCTAATCAGAATCTGTCTTCCATTCAATAGAAATAAAACGAGACCATTCATTGGGTCGTAATTCATCTCTATACTACAGAATGAACAATAACCTAAAATCAATGCCAACCCACTGGAGCTGGCTTGCATGCTTGAGAGATTGTTCCCCAGAATGTTTTATACATTCCTTTCATCACTCTGTGTTTTCTATTTCAGGGCCTACTCTTCCCAAGACTCATGTTAAAACAGCCTCTCTTGGGTTGGCTGGAAAGGCAAGATCTCCTTTGCTTCCTGTATCTGTGCCGACAGCCCCTGAAGTATCCGAGGAGAGCCACAAAGCCACAGAGGATCCAGCCAACGTAAGGCCATCTTTGAAATTTATGCTGAGTCAGGGGAAGCAGTGACTATCGCTATACTTAAAAAGCAATCTGAAAAATCAAGCGGACGACTGAAGAATGTGTAACTTAACAAATCTGCACATATATATAGATACAGATATGTCTATAGATGTATATATGTATTTCCTTCCAGTGGGTAGAAATACCCTGGCATTTGACCACATATATGATGATTCTTTAAAACAAAAAAGTAGTAACAAAAAGCTATCCTCTGAAAACTTTTCTGAAGTTATCAGATGTGTCACTTCTAAAATCATACAGTAGCCTAGAAATATAGAATTGAGAAGAAGAAAATACACAATGAAGAAATGAAGGAAGGAGTTTAAGAAGAAAAAAGAGAAGAAACTGACATATTTAGAAAATAAGAGGAGAAAATTTGGTTGTTTGAGAGAAAATATTCGCTAACTAGAGGAAGAAGCTAAAATGTGATCAAATTAGAAAACTCAGAAAAAATCAATGGAGACCAAAAAAAAAATCTAAATTTTGAGAGCAAAAAAGTTCTCCCAAAAATGCATTATAAAAGAGATGTGAAAAGATATTGCCTAAAGACAGAGATTTAGAAAACTCTGGAGTGTTTCTGAATATAATTCAAGAGAAAGCATTTAAAAGGAGAGCAAGGAACTAGCATAACATTTACCTTGAAAAAATCACAGTGGAAGGTGGGGGGAAAGATGGGGAAAAAAAGTTAGAATCATCTCATTTGAATGAACAATAAATTTTTTCTTGACTTTATCATTTTTGGTACTGCAAGCAATAAGATATTTTAGTGACATGGAAACCAAGGAATCTGGATATGTGTTTGTGTATGAACTTTGGCAGGAGTATGTCATATGATTAATATACTTTTTGTATACTTCAAAAAGATTCAAATTTATAGGAATCTATTGCACTACTTTGTCAGGATTTGGCTAGTTAGAGCAATATTTGTTTAGTCTCAGGATTGTTGGCCATGTCTCAAATCAGGTCAAATTCCTAAATTTATGTAATATGTCTCATCTCATAAGGAATTATGTCAGGTGGCCCATATTTGCATTTAAGGTTGATTCTAAAGAGTGACAGCCAAAGCTATAATGTTAAAAGCAGTAAGATTATACACTAAAGGATATACAGAATTAAGGCAAATTAACTACATCAGCACCGTCTATAGAAATCTTCTGTGAACTACATGTGTAATCTTAAATTTCCTAGAAGCCACATTAAGAGATGTAAAAATAAATGAGATTATTTTAATACCATCTTTCCTCTAACCCAATATTTCCAAAACGTTATCATTTCAACATGCAATAAATATAAAAAATTGTCAAAAAGATATTTTACATTTTTGTACTAAGTGTTCAGAATCTGGTGTGTATTTTATATATATAGCACATTTCAGTTCAGACTAGTCACATTTCAGAAATCCGTGGCCACATGTTGCTAGAGGTTGCTGTGTTGGACAATGGTATGTAGATAATTCAAGAAAAACACCCCAAACAATGTTTAGGAAATGAGTTACCAACTGATCACTTCTCTTGGAGCTCTGCCTTCATATGTAGACCAGTCTTTTGAGCCAAATGGGCTACTTGTCAATCCCCATTAAGATCTGGATTTTATGTGCTATATGACCATTCCCTGGTATGCTGAGATTTCTATAAGAAGTTACCATTTTCAACATATTTAATACTATGCATTCTGAACTGTTTCCTTAGTGGCTAGAGTGAGTTAGTGCCCATCCCCCATATAATCTCCAGTGTGTGCTCTTGGGATCAACGGTATTTATTTGGCAGGATTAGATACACATTCTGACCAGGTAGTGAGTAATGCTTTCCATCCTACACAGAGCTAGAAATCACGACTCAGGCCTCATTGTATCAATAACTTAATCAAATTAACGGCCAAGAATAATCAAGTAGAACAGGTCTATATTAGTCAAAATAAAGGGTATGTTGAGAAAAGAAAAGAAGAACTAACATTTATTGGGTAGGTAATACCCATCAACACTGACTTACTGAATCCTCCCAGCTACCCAGTGAGGCAAGCTTGTTATTCCCATCTGACACGTAAGGAGACAGACTCAAAAAGAGCAAGTATATGAAAGAACTGGGATTCAAATCAAGACCACAGCCTTATTTCCCCCACTAGCTAGCCATCAAAATTACTTGGAGAGCTTTAAAAAGAGAGAGAGAGAGAGATTCTAACCATCTTATGCTTAACTGCATCAGAATTCCTGAGCCAGCAATGAGGGTCTCTGTGATAACTAATGATCCAGCATTACTAATGACCCAATCCTCGTGACTTCCAAGACTTCCTCAGTTCAACCTCTTCATTGTACCCACCAGTCAAATGTGCTAGAAGATTGCCTTTACAACTGTGCATACAGGCAGTTCTGGTTTGGGGTGAGAATTTTGTTTCCACACACAAAGTCAAGTCATAATCCTCAGACCTTTCATTGGTCAAGGCAAAGCCCATGAAACTCCCACACCAAAATGTACCTATGTAGTGTTATGGAAAAAAGGAGCATGGTGATGTGCATTCTGTTCAGATCCTGCTGGGTGACCCCCAGGAAAGGGAAAAGGAGTAACATATTGAATATGCACCATGTGCTGGCCACTGTGACAGTCACTAAGCAGGCCACGCGATGCTCAGAAAAGCCTATGAAATAGACGATCACCGTCATTTGATAGCTGAGGAGAGCTGTGCATCAGAGAGGCTCGTTAACTTATCCAAGACCACACAGCTCTACGCTGGTAGAACTTGATGGGAAATGAGATTTTTTTACTTTACTAATTAATTAATTTATTAATTAATTAATTTATTTAGTAAACTCTAAAGCTTTTTCCTCCACACAGGGATGAAGTTAATGAAACACGATGCGTCATTCCTCTCGTCACCACCTCTTTTATTACCAGCATCTTCATTCGATGATTATATTCTGAGCCCGCCTCTTGCTATGGCTGTGGGCCACTGTGTCATGCTTGGTAATACAAAGTAGACCAACTAGATGTGGCCACTGCCTTCGTAAAAGGAGGTATCGATATTCACCTGTCCTAATTCTTTGTTCTCGTTCTTTCTGCAGGTGTATGAACAGGATGATTTGAGTGAACAAATGGCAAGCTTGGAAGGGCTAATGAAGCAACTTAATGCCATCACAGGCTCGGCCTTTTAACACATCTTACCCTATCGATGAGGTGTATTTTCCGGAAACTTTGCAGCATACCAATTACCCATAAACAGCACACCTGTGTCCAAGAACTCTTAACCAGTGTACAGGTCAACCATCAGGACCACTCAGTTATGGACCACGCGGTTCAGAAGGAATAAGCGTCCCTTCTTTCATAGGCATCAAGAATTTCACAATGATTACTACGGGGTCCCTAAACAAAAGCAAAGATATATTCTCACTGCAATGTCAAAGCTGAAGCTGCTAGCCTAGTCTGGGGTCTTTGCCACTGCAGTGACCACACTGTCATAACTAAGGCTTCGGTTTTCCTTCATCGAGGCCTGTCATTTCCTTTCTGTGTAGGTCTAGTCTTACAAAATGCAAGTGCATTCTCGGAGCCTGTACCATGCCATGGCAAATCAGTGCCAGCTCAGTATTTTGTTTTCAACTTCAAAGTACAAAGCACCCATGGAAATTCTCTCACTACATAGCACCAAAGGATTGGATGTTTTCTTGACAGCACAAAAAGTAAATAAGTAAACAAACAAAAGGCAGCAAATGCTTGTTGTGTAACTCAGACATTCATCTTGCACAAGTGGTGGATATTAGCCAGTGGCTGTAAAATTCACCCATTTTAGCAAGTATTTGTAAATCCACCCTTGGTTAATATTTATGTCTGGAGAACAGGAACATAAAAAGCTGCAACTAGTGGCATCCTGCCAGCAGCAGTCCGTTTCCTGAAAGAGGATACAATATGCAATCTTCTCAGACACACGGTAATTACATGCTTAAGCTTGTAATAGGACACTTTTCAATTTGGGTGGCTTTTGTGCCATATCACACTGTGATGACATTTCAAAGCTTCACCACAGCCACCTTCCTCAGAAGTCTGGCCAGAAGAGCTCCCCCCCCTTCGTCCTGTCCCTCCCTGAGTTCTCCTTGGCAGCCAGTCTTGGGCGAGGTGGCCAGCTCCACACATCACTTGGCCTCCTGACCAACGTCCCTGTCACCCTCTGGGGAAATGGCCGACTCCCTGAGAACAGGCCCTGAGGAAGGGAAGGAAAATGGAAGGCAGTTTCAAACAGTACCTGCTCTTGAGTGATGTCACTTCCGCCGGTAGGCTCCTCACTGACTTAGAGGGGGCAGTATTGGTCAGTGGCGACCAGCAGGCCCTATTGTCAAGGGAACCTTCTACACTATGCCCAGAATCAGAGAGGAGCAGAGGGGAAGGTGCCACTTGATACTTCTGACACATTATAAATCCAGTGGATGCTTTTCAGAGCTGCATCTTCATTGTGAACTAGAATTTTAAACTTCTAACGCCATGTTTATCTACAGCTTGGAACTAGGTGAAATTAAGAACATTTTGTGTGCGCCCTTTTAGTTTCTGAATTTTCAGCAGCATTTGGAGTTAATCCCTGTTTATGCAGCTGAATTGCCAAAAGGGAGCTAGTTTGCATATTTATCAGTTAGGCGACTTGAAAACCCAATAAGAGAGTTTCAGCTGAATTATTCCTTTCAGCTCTGTCTTTGATTTCAAGCTTGAGTAGGTCATAATTTTAAAAGAGCATGGAAGGGATAGGATCTTTACAACCTAATAGCTCCTTTTATTAGGTGGGTAATTATATATGAATCCCTGAATAAAATATTTTGAGCAAAATGGCACTGTAACAGAAGTAATAATTCAGATTATTTTTTTACAGTTTTATGTCGGGAAGGAAATCTGATGTCAAAGAGAGGGCTTGTTCAAATGGTTCATTAGAAAGTCCGGTCCATTTGTGAAATTGTTCCTTCAACAAGAGTGCTTATTCAATTTACTAAGATTTTCTTGAAGTTTTTCTGAAGAGCTATGTGACGTTATTCTATGGGGAAGATTACTCTTCTTCAAAATCTGGGCACTTAGGTAGACAACCCTCCACTGACCAGGAACAAGGCATTTCCTAACATAATGTTGAATCTTGCAGAAATAATTCATTACTTCAGAAAATGTTCATTAGGCTGGCTTTACCCTCTCGAGGTCCTAGAATCCCCCCCCCCATTTCTAATACTAATAAACAAGGAACATTCTCAGATGATATTTGTTATCCAAGGAATGTCATCCTGAGTGCTATGTTCGGCATGGGCTACAAATCTCAAATTTCAGATTGAGTCACAACTTCAAGCTATAGACTGTATCTGGACAATCAAGAGAAGTAGCATTCTTCACAAAATTTTCGATGACTCTAGTCAAAGTCACTGACCTTAACGAATAAAAATTTTTAAAACTACATGAAAATATGCATTATTTGTTTTCAGCGAGAGGTACATTTCTGGTGCATGCTCTTGAAGCTATCTTCATTAAAGAAATACAATGGTTTATTTTAGTAATCAGTAATGCTAATAATTCTTCGCTTCATGCCTTGAAGATATAGTAGAATCCATTTAAATTCTCTCAAGAGACTCTCTCGTGTGCTTTACGCAACGATGTTAATATGCAGTGGCTTTGCCACAACTTTCGTAAAGCTCTGCTCCCCACTCACTCAAAGAGTTCACGTACGTAAATAACTGCCTGCTCAAGTTTTCAGGTAAACTTTTTAATTTCCCAGTCTTCTGATCTCTTGACAAGAAGCAATCTGTGAAGACTGCAAGATAGCCTCTATTTTGTTCCTACTCCGAGCCTAGTTCATAACATACAGGGCTCTTTAAGCTCATAAATCTCTCTGACTCCCACAGGGCGATGCTTGACAGCCGACCAGCAGCTCTGCCACCAGGACTCATTTCTCCCTGAAAAAGAAGAAAATAAGACTTGGCAGGGCGTGCTCAGGCCTCCCCTGCACCGGGCTGAACTGTCAGCAAGAGCCTCCTCTTGAAAAAGTTTGGTATTTTTCTTTTGTACTCCATACCGATGAGAAAGCTATTTTTCTTTCCTCTAGAAATCTCTGCATTCGTTAAACTCCCAAAAATGCAGATAGTTCAAAATGCATAAGGCATATTTGGAGGATGCTCTAGCCAGAAGTTAAATATTTCTTAGTGACTCATATTCAGTTAAAAAAAAAAAAAAAGAGTCATAGCTACCTCTTTGTTGAATAGTGCTATAAGTTTCTAGAATATTTAAACAATGGAACTTCACATTTGGATATTATCAAATGCACACTCAATTGAACAATCCGTGGGGGGTGGGGGAAGGAGAGAAACAGATCAAGCCAGGGATATAAGAGGTGAATTTACTGAAGTTTCCCATAGGGATACATAACATTGTTCTCTTCAAAATAAGGGGTGCTTGAAATATGTGTTTGGTCCCCTGCCTCAGTGGGAGCTGCAAAAGGAGAGTGGCCCAGCATTAGTGTGTCATTCCATCAATATTTGGAAACTTTAAAGTTTGGCACTCATGGCTTTTCCAATAAAGAATCTCTAAGTATAGGTTTTTCTGGAAGCCTTTCATAGTCTGTGTTTGAAGATGGTTGCTCATTCTTATCCACCCTTTTGAGACATCGGTCTGTTGACTTTGTTTAGAGAAACATCTAAAGTCTTCTCTAAATTTAGTAGAGGGTTTCATATGGCAGCTGGACGGTAACCCCAACAAAAAAATATCACCTCTAAAGAAATCACCTTACCATTTCAGATGAAATTGTATCCCAGACTCAGACGTCTTGTGGTTCTGGAATTTCCATCTCTAGTCCACAAGACAGAGACAAATAGAAAAAATTCCCTAGTGTTAGGTGTGTTTAGAGAAAACACAATCATCTAAATTTTCAAATAGATGTGGAACAAGGTTGCTTTCCCTCCCTCGATCAACCAGTTTACGTCATACAATCACAGACTGTCCTGAAGGCCAGAGGCTAGCACCCCTCGCCTGTTCCTAATCATATATACAATACAGAGCCCATCACCTAGTGGAGCCACGGAAGCAGGCACATCCACTCACACCTGCCATCTCTCCCTCTTTAAAATTACTTTCAAAGCAACATTTTACTCATGATGTCTATTTCTCTCGTGACTTTCAGAAATCACTTAAATATTGCACAGAAGAGCTTTTCACATGATTCCACTGTTTTAAATTACATTAGATACTTAGAAAATCACAAATATTTTGTGTGCTCTGCCATACCAATGAAGAATTCGCATTCCCCTACCTCAGTGTAATTTGCTATCCAAATACCTGCTTCCAAAAGGTAATGATGACAAGCAATGCCTATTCCCTGGTCAGTGAGGTTACATAAGAAACCAATTCCATGCCCATATCAGCAAATAAATATTACTTCTGGGCTCTGCATTGCCGCCGCTGGGTAACGTTCACTTGGCAACTTCCGGCTGCACTCCCTGAAGGATTTCTTCTCCTGCTCTCAGTAGAGAGCCTTTGTACAGTGTCATCCTATAATTTTTTGTTGGCTGGAGAGCAACAGCAAAACTCTGCAAGATGTCACAGATGCATGGGCCAAGGGATCTCACTGTGTGCTGAAAGTGTTATTTTCAGATGCAAGAAAGGAATGTTGGAGAGGAGGAGAAAGGCTGTTTTTTATTATTGTAGGGTAAACCTGACAATTCTGACCTTGGTGAATTGTCAGCTTGTTTGGGGGATGGGTGGGTGGGCCTGGGGTGTACTTTTTATAAGTAATATTTAATTTATTATTTAGAGTGGCTTCTTTTTGGATAATTTATGATAAAAAAGGGAGATCGGGTTGGGAATCTAGATATGGCTATTAAAGCTGCAGTGTTCCATATCTCAGAGGGACCACTTTGGAAATGAATTGTCCATTGCTGAGTATGAGGATACGTCCAGGCAAAGCCTCCGCTGAAGCTTCATCATTACCACCTTCTCCCTTTCCAGGGTCATTCAAACAAGATAACACCAAATCTGAAATATTCTGCTAGCATTTTGCAGATCAATGCTACTCATTCTCTCAAAGGGCTTTGCAATTCAAATTGTTAGTGTGCTAGTGGTAGGTTTATTTGGTAGAAATGGGTATACTACAGCTTTAACTAGCCTTAGTGGAAAAAGAAATTTTTTGTTGCTACAAAACACCTTTTTAAAAAAGGGTATTTTGAGTCTACAAAGAGTTTCTTTAAATTGTCAAGACTCTAGCATTGTTAACCAAATTAGACTAGTGATTGCAATATTTAAGTGTAAATCTTGTTCTATGAGAAAGGATACTTGCTTACAGTTTAAAACAATGACTGTTTCTACACACGATCTTGTATACTACCACGCGAGGAAAAAGGGGTTTTGTAATCACTGTAGAACAGTCTCATATTCATTTTTTATAGAAATGTTATTCCAATGGTGCATTTTTTGTTTAATAAATAAAGTTTTGATACAAAGTTCTTTCTTCAAGTTATTTATATTAAATGGCTGGCACTAGAGGCGCCCGGCCGCCATCCCTGCCTATTCTTATCCTCAGGATACATACTGTTCTTTCTGACATCTGTGGCCGAGGCTGCAGTGCTCTGCTATATCCCCTAGGACCCTTCTACCATTTTCATGCACACGCGCAGTATGGCTGCAATCCCAACAGCCAAAAGCTACAACTTTTTGTTGGGGGGGCTGCCTCAGGCTGCCAGAACCCACTTTGCCTGCAGGCACAGGAGAGCCGGAAATCCCTGATCACACCTCAGCAATAGCTGTGGAATCCTCTGGCCCTTTTGCCCCTGACTGGGACAACTCTGTGGTGTAACCCGACTTACCTCTAGAGTTCCTGTGCAGGACTGAGCCAAAGTAACTCTGAGGAGAGACAGTGCTCCACAATATTGCACCCTAGACATGCTACCCTTGCTTGGCTTGCCTCCTTTCTCTTCCCCTCTTCCCCCATTCCCTAATGGTCTCTCCTGGGAGCACTTCATAATAAATCACTTTCTTCAGCTCTTCATGTCGGGGTCAGTTTGGGGGGAATTAACCCAAGACAAGACCCTTCTATTTTAATTTCCATTTGAACACACCAATACCAAATAAATGTAATGCTCTCTCCCTCCTCCAGATACTGCATTCTTACAGTATGGATAGCAGAACGGGGGATGCATATGCATTGAACGATATATGGCTAGGAGTACTGAAAGATTAAGTTGGGCATGTAATCTGTTTTCTACGAGAAAGCCACGTATTAATAGAAGTTTTATTAACTCTTTGGGGCAAGTAGAGAACTACTCAGTAAGCTCTTTCTTGCAGGCAATGCATCACAGGTGACAAGAAAGGTAGGGTTTTAAAGGTCACCTAGATCTTCCTGTCTTCCTCAATCATAATCATTCCATCTGGAGAAGAAAAAAAAATATGTTGAAGATCGCCAAGACCCTGGAGAGATTGGAACCCTTGTGCATGACTAGTGGGAATGCAAACTAATGCAGCCACTGTGGAAAACAAGATGGTGGTTCCTCCAAAAATTAAACATAGATGACCAAATGATCGGCAAATCCACTCTCCAAACAAATCGAAAGCAGGGACTTGAACAGATATTTGGATACCTATGTTCATAGCAGCATTATTCACAATAGCCAAAAGATGAAAGCAACCCAAGGATGCATCAACAGATGAATGAATAAACAAAATGTGGTTTATGCATACAGTGGAATATTACACAGCTTTAAAAAGGAGGGACATTCTGACACATGCTACCACGTGGGTGAAACTTGAAGACTTATGCTTTGTGAAATAAGCCTGTCAAGAGAGTACGATTGGTGTATAATTCCATTTATATGAGGTACATAGAGTAGTCAAATTCATAGAGACAGAGTAGAATGATGGTTGCCATTGGCTAGGAAAATGGGATGGGGAATAATTGCTTAACTGGCATCAAGTTTCAGGTTTGGAGGATGAAAAAAGTTCTGGTAGTGATGATGGTTGCACAACATGAATGTACTTAATGTTACTGAACTGTACACTTAAAAATGGTTAAACAGATAAATTTTATGTTATGTCTATTTTAGCACAATTTTTAAAAAAATCTCCAAATAAGGACATTCCAGAGCCATCTGCTATAAATGTTGATATTTATTCTTTGACTCCTGAAATATAAATATGTTAACACTAAAATGTTAAAGGAGATCGATATGCAAGAAATAGAAGCAACATATTTACCACAGTCTATTTTCTCACACACGTTTTACACTACCGTCTTCAACTGGTGTAACCATATCTCACCAAAGAATGTTGTGCTACCATAGCAACTATCACAGATGAGGATTTCCATGGAAAACTGGTTATTTGAAGAAAAATAAAATGGATTACTGGTGTCTGATGTAGAGAGGAGAAGGCTAAGAGATTAATTACTCTCTGCAATGCAAATACTTTTATGGAAGAGATTTTTGGAGTGGTCTAAGAATGAAATGCTCTCTATCTTAAATGCCCTATGATGCTTCATTAGATAGATATTAAATTGCATTAATATGCATGCAGGTGAGTTTAACAGGTCTGAAGGAAGGTGGAATGTCAGAGAGGTCCACCCAGAGCTGAAATCCAGAAAGGTTAACATTGCCTCTCTTTCATGGAAATTTTCTTCAATTTATTGATCACTTGTCTATTCCATTTATTCTGATGTGTTTTAATGGTGTACCTACAATTATTTTTTTTTAAGATTTTTTAATTTATTTGTCAGAGAGAGAGAGAGAGGGCACAAGCAAGGGGAGCAGCAGGCAGAGAGAGAAGCAGGTTTCCCGCTGAGCAAGGAGCCCGATTTGGATGGAACTCGTTTCCAGGACCCTGGGATGGTGACCCAAGCCAAAGGCAGATGCTTAACTGACTGAGCCACTCAGGTGTCCCAACAATTCTTAAAAAGTCTTCCTGATCTCCATCCGATCATTCCACGTCCTCATTTCTTTCATGCATTACTCTTTTCCTAAACATTATTTGCAGCCTCTCGGTTGCATTCACATACCGATTCTTTGTTTGTAAAGCTAAAGCTGTCTTTTCTTCCTCCAATAATGGTTTTAATTCTGCAAGGGCATTTTTAATTTCCTTGTGACTTTTCCTTTTCTTACCCATCTCCTTCTTTATTTCATCATGTGGTCTTTTTATCCCATCCCATTCGCTCCTGATTATATGCCAATTCTGTTTCATAGAGCCGAAATTTCTTTATACACTTGAAAAATGCCAGTTTTCTTTAAAAGAAACTCCTTCTGGTTTTGTAAAAGAATTATCCTCTAAGCCCGTCATGTCTCATTACTTCAGGCTATTTTTATCTTTATTTTAGATTTAAGTATTTTTAATCTATTTACTCTGAGATGAAGGAAAATCTATTCAGATCAATGTGTGTCAACCCTCTGTGTGTGTGAATGGCTCGTGGCCCCATTTTATGACCCCTTGTATTCTGTGAGACTCCTTACTGAGGCACACAGAGCCAGTGGCAGGTCCCAGCAAAGCTGCCACCGTCTCACTGGATTTCATCTAGTGTCCTCCCTTTTGTCTACCTGGCTCTTACCCTGCCAACCGGAGCACAACTCAAGAAGAAACAGATGCCCCATCTCCTCTCTACCTCAACCCCTACGCGGAAGGCTGTAGACATGAGAAATTACCCAAGCTCATTAGTTCCTCCCTTACCCTTTCTGCCCAGTCTTGTTCTGGCAGTTTGTGGTAACGAATGTACTGGAAAGAGAGATCAGAGGGAGCAATAAGTAATTGCTGTGGGCCTCATGCCTTTTGAGGCTAGGAGAGCGCTACTGGCCTGGATTTCCGGTTGGTATAAACTTTTCACTTGTGAACTGAAGATCCTTTTGCAGGAAATCACTGGCAATATGGTGAGGATTGTCCATCTTTTGTGCTTTCTTAACATTTTCTTGGCCTTACAGTCAGGGAAAACAAAAAACCTTCCTTGATTCTGCAGAGAAGTCCAGCTTTTCAGTAATACTGCCTTCTTCTTCCTCTTCTCCCTCCTCCTCTTCCTTCAAATATCTAAGTCCCCAGATGTATTATTGGGAAAGTGGGATGAACTGTGAGGGGCAAGTGTCCAGATGCCATTGTAATTGATGAACCCTAGGTATTTTTTAAGTGCCTATGCTTTATCCTACTTTCTATTTACCCCAGTCTAAGCTTAACCTATATTTTATTTACCGATTTCTTATTTCTATGTTGCTACGTTTTTTCTTTCATCTGTGACTAATCTCTCTCCTTCACCTTAACTTTAGAAACTCATAATTTGATACAATAAATACTAAGCAATTATTCCTGAGATAATCCAAATGCTCTCATTAGCAGTTCAAAAGATTTCTTGAAATAAATAACAGAAGTAATTTTTCCCAGATTCCTTTTGGGTTTTAATTAACATTCTTCTTTATAAATTAATGACAGTCCTTTAATTTCCCTGTCTTTGCTAATATCTATTCTGACTCTTTATGTAAGTTTGACAAAATACCCTTTAGTAGAACAATTTTTCACCTTCTCAATATTTCTTTAGGATTTAATTCTTATAATATTCTTTGAGTCCGTGGTGGATTCCCTTAGCTACTTTTCTTTTTATTCAACTGAAAATTGTTCTTTGGTGTGGAACTCTCTTAGCAATGGTGACATTTTAATTTTGTAAATATGACTCCTTATTTGTCATGGATTATTTCTATTTTTTCCCTAAATCGGATGTTTCAAAAAATTATCACATTTACTTTATAGAGATGTTGTAGGCTTAAACTTAAATTAGACAATGTAAATAAAGTTCTTAGTATAATTTCTAGTATTTGGCAAAAGCCTAACACATGCTACTTCTGTTCCTTCTGTCTCTGCACTCAATCTTTCCCTTTAACATTTATGAACATTTTCATGTGTTTTAAAAAATATAGATGGGAATTTAGCAAATTTGTGGTTTGGGAGTGGTTCTAACTTTTTAAGTATTATTTATAGCATGCACGCAGATGTCAAAAGCAGTTTGCAAAAGGATGGTACTATTACAAAATAGTTTCCCCTTTTTAACATATACATCCAGTATTTATTTAGTACTTTTATTCACATGAAAGACATGATACTAAGGGAACCGAAGGATAAATCCATGCATCTTATGTATTTATATGCTAACAGACAAGAAAAAAGTGTGGGTTTATGTGCATATATACATACATACGTGAGGATAGTTCAGATGGCACAGATAGTCTTGGATAGGTAAAGACAAAATTTCAACAGACCACAGAGCATCAGACTAAGGCTGATAGGGAAGGCAGTCTGTGGGAAGAGCTTTAAATAATAAATAAAACTACAATCTTCAGAGACTGAAAAGGGCTATTCAGATCAAAAAAGTTCATGAGCAAAAAGATACAAAGGTAAGAATTTACAGGACAAAAAAATGTAACTAATAAGTATCTCAGGGTTTTTTGTTAAGTATGTGGATTGTGGAAAAAAGTAGGAAGTATATTTACAAAGTCAATGGAAGTTATGTAATGGTGATCTAAGACATTTAACTTAATTCTGTAACTAATAAGGAAACATTGAAAATGGATGTTTTAGTTTTTTCATTCACAAATGTCTGTGAAATATTTACTATGTACAAATGACTGAGCTGGTACTGGAAAAGCAGCAGTGACCAGTATGAATATGATTGCTGCCCTTACAGAGTTTATAATTTACTTGTGGGGACAAAGAACAGATAGGTGCAATAATTGTAATGAGTGCTATAAAATAAGATTATAATATGAAATATTATATCTTCAGGAATTATCCACAATTATTGATGGGGAATGGAAACATTTATTTTAGATATGGAAAGACTTCCTCATAGAGGTAACATTTAAACTGAAACTACAGAATACCAAAGAGCCATCCATGTCAATATTGGGAACACAGAACATTCCAGAAGGAGGGGAAAAACTGAGCAAAGGCCCAGGTTGGGAAAAGAGTTTGGCTTATCCAAGGGCTGGACAGATGGTTAGTGCAGTTGCATTTCATTGAGCAGGAAGAAAAATAGAATGAAGAGATTAAGGATTTAGAACTAGGCCAGGGGCGCCTGGGTGGCTCAGTCGTCAAGCGTCTGCCTTCGGCTCAGGGCGTGATCCCGGTGTTGTGGGATCGAGCCCCGCATCAGGCTCCTCTGCTGGGAGCCTGCTTCTTCCTCTCTCACTCCCCCTGCTTGTGTTCCCTCTCTCGCTGTCTGTCTCTCTCTCTCTGTCAAATAAATAAAGGAAATCTTAAAAAAAAAAAAAAAAAAAAAAACTAGGCCAGATCACTCTGCACACTGCAGTGCTTGCTACTGAGTTTAGATTCCAAAGGAAATAGTAGCAACTGAAGGCACAAAGAAGAGAGTTAAGATCTAATTTACGTGTGTCAAGATTAAAAAAAAAAAAAGGTGCACACTACCTCAGATGTGCAAGATTATGTAGCATTCTTTATCGTCTATAATTGCTTCTGTCTTGCTCATGTTCCCGATTCTTATTGGGTGATGAGATAAAGCTCAATCTTGCCAGTGAAAAGAGTCTGTTATTTGTTTTTCATTTAAAGCAGCTTCTTTCTATTTAAGTCCTTTTGGATAAAATCACTAAATTCAAAGTTCTAACTCCACGCCACAGCTTTGTTTCTCTTCCCAAAGTTCCCTACCATTGCCAATCCCTCTCAAGATGGCTTCTGGGGAAGCAGGTATGTTCTCATGTTGTGCTTGACCAAATATGGGTCCTCTCTGCTTCCAGTGAGTGACCCTTTATTCCATCTCATCTCTTGGAACTCTGTTGGCCTTTAGCACCAAGGTTTGCATCTGGAGACACTGAGAATCTTTTCTCTCAGCACAGTAGAATCCCATGACTCTCCTCACTGATTTGGCTCAATCTAAGCTCTTTTTTGGCACTATTAAATCTCAGCCTTATCTTCCACCTGGCCCCCAGCTAGGCTGTCTACTACATAACCTCTATTTAAAGTCACTTCTCCTTTGCCCTCTATAATCCTAAGGTAGATGCAACTTTCAACTTCAGTATCTCACAAATGCCCTGCAGACAGCATACTGGAATAACTGGGTTCCTTACTTGTCATATATAAGTGGTACCACCAGTGCTCTTTCTGCCTAGCACAGCAAGACACCACTTTTTTCTGTAGTAGTGGCCAGCCTTCTGGGATGTTCCTTTCCAAGAACACTGTAGGCCACAACAAATAAGAGTCCTCTGGTTTTGGCCTCACTCCTTACCTGCCTAGATTTTCTATGAGCCTTTGCCTCCTTGCCCCAGGGTTTTACCTCATAGAGGTGTACCAGAACCCTTCTTAATATTAACTTCTTAATATTTTCATTTCTCTTTGCACACCCATGCCTGCTGATAGGCCATGTCTTGTCTAATAGAAACTTTCTGTCTTCTTTTCAGGTCTGGTCAAAATTCTCCTTTGTCATATCTTAGAAATCTTCATTATTTGTGTATTATATTAGTATCTTCATTTCCTCTGAAGCACTGAAACCACTTGGTCAATGGTTATGAAGCCACAAAGCATCAAGATTTAAAGTGAATAGAAATTTTATTAATTTAATATTTATAAAAATAATATATCAGATGTGTGTGTGTGTGTGTGTGTGTGTGTGCATTAAAAATCA
>NW_024424230.1:20792450-20828225 GCF_017311325.1 Ursus maritimus | reverse complement strand
ATTGTGTAGGGAATGAATTCCAAGTGGCAAAAATGAAAAAAAAAAAAAAACTGCAGGGAAAGTTTGATGGTTGATTCAATTGTGGTGAAGAGATAGAAATTTAGTGGGGTACATTTGAACTGTGCTTTAGAGGTAGGAATAAGCACATATGCTAACGGACAGGATGGGGTGGGTTTCTGGTTTACACTTTTAAGTTGGTAGTAACTTTTTCTCCACACAGCAGGCTGGGAGAGAAACAGTTTTGATATGGTATATATAGGGAGATAAAAGTATAATTTTTAAAGAGCCTGTGTGATATCTAAGAGGAGATATCAAAATGTAGACAAATATTTGAATCTGGGAACATATAAGAAAGATCAGGTCTAGAGACATAAATGCAGAAATTTCCAACATATGAATGGCATCTAAAGCCATAGGAATATACATGGCAGAGACAGAAAGTTGGACCTAAACTGAGCCCTGAGAGAATCAAGAATATAGATAATGGGTAGAGAAGGAGAAATCAGGTAAGCAGGCTTACGAAGCATGGCCAAAGACAAGCAAAACTGGGGAAAACGTTCAGGAGTTTTCTGCTAGAGGAAAATAATAGAAAAAAACATTGGTATGCCAGAAGAAGAGAGAAAAAGCATTGGAAACAGAAGAAGGGTTCAGCTGTGTTAATAAGTTGGGGGAATACTAGGTAAGACAAAAATGAAATAGTGTGTATTGAATTTCTCAATGTGAAGATCATACAAAGGGTAACCAGGACCCCTAGTTTTCCTGGGATGACCCAAGTTTATGTACCGTTCCCTCAGTTTATGTACCGTTCCCTCAGTTAATTTCTAGAATAGTAGTCAACATAATATAGTGTCTACTTTCACTTTCAAAATTTCCTCATTTGGATGATAGTTTATATAGTCATGCTAGCTATTGGTGATTAAAGCAAGAGCAATTTCAGTGAAAAGGCGGTGATGGAAGCCAGATAATAATGGATCATAAATGGAATGGGAACTCATGAAGTAAATATAATGCATGTACAATAACTGTGAAGAAGTTATATTATGAAGAACAGCAGAAAAATGGGAAGTAATTGGAAGGATAACTGGATCTTACATGCTTTCAAAAATGAACTGCAAAAATCACTTACAAAGATCCTTCTAGAAAATTGAGCAACTTCCAAATCAAATTCATCTGTGCCATAAATCTTCAGGGTGAATAGCAGTATGATTTAAGAAAATACCTTCAGGCTATGTACAATAATTAAACACTCCAGAGAGTGTTGCATGACAGTGAGGGTTGCCATGGTTTAGAGCCGGAAATGCAACTCTTTTCAACCAAAGGCAAAGGACATGCAGAGTGTAATAAGCTGACATCATGGTGACAAATCCTAATGCACCAGATCCTAACACCTACAACCTGAAAATTGTACCTTGTATGGAATGGAAAAGGAGTCTTTCTCAACGTAATTAAGTTAAAGGTTCTGAGATGGGGAGATGATCTTGGATAATTTGGATGGGCTTTAAATGCAATCACAAGTGTTCTTAAAGGAAACACAGAGGGAATTTTGTCACAGACATAGAAGAGGAGGAAACAATGTGACCACAGAGGCAGAAATTGCCATGACATAGCCACAAACCAGGGAATGGTGGCAGCCACTAGAAGCTTGAAGAGGCAGAGAACAGATTCTCCCCTAGAGGCTTTGGAAGGAGTTCATCCTCACCGACATCTTGATTTCAATTCCAATTTCAGACTCTGGCTTACAGAACTATGGGTGAATACACTTCTGTTGTTTTAAGCCATTAAATTTGTGGAACTCGTTATAACAGCTACAGGAAACCAATATGGCAGGACTGAGTAAAGCTCAGTTCCCACAAGACCATGAAGTCTAAAATACAACAAATAAATTTTTTAAAAAGACAAATGCCAAATCCAAAGAGATTAAAGGAGATATCTTGGTGGAGACAGGGAGATGGAGTGTAGAGTTTCAATGTTACTGCACAGATAGGTTGGGTTCAAGTGTTTAAAGGTATGGCATAAATGAGGGTCCTCGGTTATTGTCCAGAGGATCAGCTAAGGTTCAGCCACTGGGAGGATGAATCTGGAATGATACAGATCCCAGTCAAAAGCAGTAACCTTAGGGTTGTCGGCCACTGGGCATTGAACAGATGCCTAATTTCTCTGAGTTTGAGTTTGTCTGTTTTCCCTATATTTTTATCTATAACACAAAGATAATGATAACTGTCTTGCCTATCTCACAGATTTCTTATGTGCATCACAGCAGATACCATATGTAAAAACACTTTATTTTTATAAAGTGCTATTTTATAGCTTACAAAGCTCCAGTGGTATTCATTATCAAATCTTGCACCCAGAAAATGGTGACCTACTCACCTGTCAAGATCTAAAATATAAGTGAGTGGAGGCATCTGCAGGGGATTTTACCAGAAATCCCATACCTGATTAGGATCCAAGTCCTTCCTGAATGTTTCTGTGAACTTCCAGAGGGGTGGAGTGGGACATGACTCAGGTTCTTGTTGGTGTACAACCAGGTTCTGTTGGCCATCTCATTAACTCAACTATTTCCTCATTAAAAACAAAACAAAAACATAGACATGTAAGTAGCAGACTTTACTTGAGATTGGGTTGAAGACAGAACAGAAAGGGTGGAAGTGCATTTCACATTAGCTGTAGCAATGCAAACATTCCAATGTAAAAATGTTCTTCAGCCATTTTCTCAGAAGGAAAGTTCCACCGACCCAGAAACCGTGCAGTCCCTGTCCTTACACATCTCCCAGGCTCTTCTCTTCCCCTTCCCTTCTTTGTCTCTCTGTTCTGTTCTGTTCTGTTCTAGTCCTTTCTTCCTGGAGCAGAAATACAAATTCCTCCCATTCTTTCCCAGGGATTATCATTGACTTTTTTTGTTCAGCCTATTGCTGACAGAGCTTTAGACTCTTACCTCCTAACCCGAGCGGTTATTTAAGGTTCTTTCTCCCTAAAGACCATTTCCTCTATGGAAGGAATTCTGTAGCCAGCTGTTATGATAATATAGTGCTTACCCTGCTATCTGGTAAAATAAAATGAAAACTTTCCCCAGCTTTCTCACATTTATCTAAGTGTGAGGGAAGACTTCACAGCAAAGAAATCATTATTTCTTCTTCCTCTGGATCATCTTGTGTTCCTTCCTTGAAGCTGAAGTTATGAAAGGTGATTCCTTTCAGACTAACTTTTTGCCCTTCTTAAATGTATTTTGCAGACCAAAAGTCTGTTCATATTGCATATGGAGATCAAACTGACTGATGAACTGAATGAATGAATGAATGAATTTATAGAATGAATGAATAAATTTATAGAATGAATGAATGAATGAATTTAATTAAATTTGTTGTTTTATCAACTGTGAAAAATAAAGTACCATGTAAAGTCAAGACCCAAGTATTTTTTAAAATAACCTAATTCATAGATTTATCGATGTCGGGTATAACTCATTGTTCAGTTCTATCTGATTTATGTTCAATAGTGAAGGTATGACTCAAGTCTCACTTTGAGCTATTTGCCAATGTTTCACAAGAATTTGACTTATGCTTAAAAACAAATTCAACAATATAATAAACACTAATGAAATTAAATACCAGGTACATACAACATGCTGTGTTAAGAACCTTATATACCTTATCTCATTTACTACGCAAAACAACTCTTTGATGTGTGCAACACTATTATTGCTACTTTATTGGTGAGACACACTCAACTGCTACTTTATCTTGCCATAAGTCACCTATTTAGTGAAAACTGAGTCCTAAACCCACTTCTGTTCTGTTCTTTTTATCACCAAATTGAATAATATTCAATGGCTAGTTCTAAGAAATTCCTTAAGAGAGTGTTTCACAAACTTTAGTGATTATAAAATCCACCTGGAACTCTTGTTAAAATAATAAATCCTAGGGCCCTGTTGTAGAGATACTGATTCAATTGGTCTGGGATAGGTCTGAGAATCTGTAACTTTAACAAGCTCCCTGGATGATTTCTATTCTCATATCATGTATCAGTAAGAACTCTGTCCACTGCTCTCAATAGAAAATCCAATATGAACTCCTAACTCAAATTTTTAAAAAGAAAATATATTGGCTTAGATACCTGAACAACTTCGGGTAGACTAACTTCAGACACATCTTTATTGTCAGATTGTACCAACAGTTCCAGAATTGACCCTCCTTGCCCTGGCTGGCCAGGTGTAGATCATAGGTCCATCCCTGAACCAAGCGCTATAATCAAGTGAATGGAATTTGCCATTTTCTTGATTTTGCTCATTCACTCCTTCCTTGAAGCCCAGGCTTGGTGTCAACTGTCTTGAAGCCCATGGAGTGAAAAGAGGTGGGAGGGAAGATATAATGGGTCATTATCAGAAGGAAGGGGAAGTGGATGCTGGGTGGCAAAAATAACAGATATACACTAGACTTCCCTAGTAAAATTATAAGTTCATAAGAATACACTGTCAGCTGCTTTGAGAAACTATCAAAATCATATGACTGGAAAGTTTTCCTTATCATAGAAAAAATAACTTGATTGCTAAGGTACTGTCCTCCAATCCTGTACGTTCAGATTACTACAAAAACCATCAGTATTATTCATATTATCTTTATGTCTGGAGGAGATAACATTTTATTATATTCTTGGACATACACTCTTATCCAATGCAGAGAGAAGGGAAATGGAGCAATGGACCAAAATGAGTCTTCTCATTTTGCAGAATGAGTCTATCTCAATTCTCTTTTGCTTACATATTTTAAAAAATCCAATACTTTTTTGGTAAAGTTTACTGGATATATGTTAAATTATAAACTGAGCTTTTTAGAAATTCACATCTTGGAGTTTTTGCTTCAGTTTGAAGAAGGAAAATGTTTACTAAATTAAGATGAAATAGCTTTACTGCCTATTTGCAACTCTCATTTAAAATCGAATATACTTTATCACTGAATATTTCCTAAAATAAAACTTTATAACCATCTGGATTCAGTGTTTTCTTGCTGATATTTCTTATAGATAAATGGTTTCTTAATGACTCTTGCGATCCCAAAGGATGTATTAGACTCCAAAATTATGTGTTTCGATAACCCAAAAAGAACCAATTTGATTTCTGCAGCTTCTTTACCTATAATTGCATTTCAAAATTTTAAGGATCCCAGAGTATTTTTTTCTCAGAAGTTCTGAATCCCCCAAAAAACCCATAGCCAATATTATTGTTCTTTGTTATTTTATATATATATATTGTTATATATATATATGATATATATTATTGTTCTCCTTTATTGACCTATTCTTCTTTTTCGAGATGGCTGTTGTCCCACCTGCTTTTTGCTCTTCAACTCTACTTTGCATTCATGGAGGTACAGAAAACACTGAAGAAATATTAATTTTCACATGTTGAATAAAGCTATCAATTAATGTTTTCTTCAAGTCATAATGAAATCAGATCTAGAATAAATACAGAGCTTTCTAAAGTTATCTCAAGATTTCTTATACAGGAGAACAGCTCTTATTAATTCTCTCTACAACTGTCTTTTTAGATAAACAATTCAATGTAGATAAATGTTGTTTGAAGAACAGTAGCTAAGACTATGCTACAAATATGAGCTGTAAGTCACTGTTAATATCTATGGATATGCAAAGCACCCGAGTTACATAATTTCCCTCCCTTTCTAGCTTACATTTTAATGTTAATACTAGATGGAGTGAATTAGAGATAATATTTCAGGTAATTACTTTCAACACAGATGAACCTCAGAGTTTAAGCCACTAAAAATAGAGCCCCTGAACATCAGTTTCGTATGTGTAAAAGTTAGGAAGTGACAGCTAATGCCAGTTACTTTTGAACTTCGGATCTACAAACGTGCTCACGGCACAGAATACTCATTCCACACTTTCTAAACATCTTTCAGTTTTGCTCCTTCTGCTACTGACAAATATCGCATCTTAGTGCAGAATTACACAAAATAATTTTAGCATCCAAGTATGAAAAAAGAAAATAGAAAAGTAAAACTTTTCTCCTCAAAACATAAGAATTAAAGGACAATAAAATGCAATAAATTGGAAGTGACTTTGAATCTTCTAGACCAATCTTCAAGAATGTTCAAGACTTGGGTGAAATAGATAAAAGGAGATTAAGAGTACACATAGTGATGAGCCCTGAAAAATGTATAGAATTGTTGGATCATTGTATTGTACACCTGAAGCTAATATAACACTGTATAGTAATTATACTTTAATAAAAAAATAAATGAATCTGCAGTTTAAAAACTAAAATTGAATTGAATTGAATTGAAAAAAAATAACGAATGTCCAAGATGTGAAAGCTAACGCTTCTAACAGTCTAATGGTGTCTCTTTCAGTTTGTAGGGATCAAAACTGAACTCGAATAAAAGTGGGAAGTTTGTTGGTGCATATAATTAAACCTCAGTAACATTAGAAAGCACGTAAGCAAACCAGGCACCAAAGGTGCTCCAGCAGATTAGCCATTCCAACAAGACTGGACTATGTCTGCGGCTGCTATTGGATTGTATCCTCGGAGCCTTGCACCAGCTGTAATTAATGCAGGAGGAAGAGCCCTTTGATCTACCTTGGGGATCATGCCCTTACGTGGACCAAGCATTGTGGGCAGGTGGCCTAGTCTGGGCCAAGTGGCCACACCTGTGCCTAGGGAGAAAGTCCTGTGCTTAGCAACTGCACCCAAAACGACATAGCTGGGGAGGGGCCGGTGATGAGGAATGGAGGAAGGAAAAGCAGCGTGGATAAAGGGAGAGAGAGGTACCCTTTCTACAACATGCTCTTTCTACAAGACAGTCCTCTTTCTAGAAGAAAGTACTCCAGAGTAGAAAAATTCAACACTGTCCACTTCAGCATTTATGTATTAAAGTCTAAATTTATACCACAGAATACCAAAATAGATTGTGAAAATAAATGAGAAAAAAATCGTAAAAAAAATGGACTTTTGGGGCACCTATGTGGCTCAGCCGCTTAAGTGTCCGACTCTTGATTTCAGCTCAGGTCATGACCTCAGGGTTGTGAGATTGACCCTGTGTTAGGCTCCGTGCTGGGCGTAGACCCTGCTTAAGAGTCTCCCTCTCCCTCTGCCCCTCCTCCAACTCGTTATCCCTCTCTTAAAAAAAAATAGATTTGTGTGTTGAACAACACATTTAATATAAAGGAGAGATGAAAATATTTCTATTCATAATTTTTCTTTTCCTGTATCATCAAAATGCCCAAAGGGTCTCAAACAGCCAAGGAAATTTGTCCTGATGAAGTCCTGTTGTTTTTCTAGTAAATTTCCCTCTTAGGCATTGGCATTCCCCAGAGTGCTAAGAACCTCCAAATCTCATTCAAAATGAGCATCATCTATCAGGAAAAAATAAAAATTTATTGATGCTTTGTGTTCATGAATTTTTCTTCAATATTTGAATAGTAAATGCCAGTAAGTAACAGTCTGATTTCAGAATCTTCAGTCATTGCATGTAGGCTACTGCCAAAAGTGCTGTATTCATTATTCTAACCCCATGAATCTTTCCACATATTAGAATCCCTTGGGGAATTTATCCCTGATTATCCACTGTATGCTCTGGGAATGCTTGATCGCCTGAGACAGACACTGTCCTGAATGCACAGAGCTTCTATTTCCTGGGTTTGGGCCCAGATTTACAGAGTCATGGAGGGTGTGGCAGAAAACGTAATGTGTAAGCTGAGACTTATCAGAGGAGTTCTGCGTGCAACATAGCTTTATCTCACATACGAGAGGAAAGAAACACTGAAACATGCTGGTGTGTGTCAATTTGGCAAATTTTCAGCACTGGGTTTACAGTTGGCTTAAGAGGAAAGCATGACAGCACATATGGGACATTGTTTATATACTCTTCATCCTTTAAATGTGTTTTTCTAAGAGATGGGTACTTGAAAAATACCTAATCATTCATTTAACAAGCATTGTTAAACGTCCAGCAGGAGTCTCATATATTGGGTTTATCTGATCAGAGTTTCCTATATCAAATGTTGTTTGGTTACAGATGGAAGTATAATATTGTGAACACTGCTGACAATTCATTTATTCACTTAATGTTTCTTGAGCAGCTTCTCCATGTGAGGCACCATAGGAAGCACCGGGAACACTAACATAATCTTAGCGTTGTAGTAAGAGTAGCAACAGGCATGTCAGAAGCATTACATTTGAGTCCCAGGTGTCTCATTCAATAGTTTGGGCAAGTCACTTAACCCACCTCCCTTCTCCATAAAATGCAGCCAATAACCCCTGCCGCCTCATGGGTTTATTGCAAGGATCGCTTAAGAAAAGAAAAAAACACAAAACAATTTCTAAGCTATAAAATGCTATACACATCATTGGTATGTTATTGTTATTATCAATATAGCATTTTATACTTCTGAAGTATTTGGTTTTTCTTCCCATTCTGCATGGTGCTTGTTCATAGAAGATCTTCTGTCCCTCAGTTAAGCAAAAGGAAGGCATTAAAGGTCCTCCATTCTCTGCCCAGTAGCTGACTCATTCTGTTTATCAGCCCCTCTTAGCCCATCACACAAGTAACCTGCATCGTGGGATTTGAATAACTGCTCTGGCCTCTTGCCGTCTGTTAAGTGGAAAGTGTGCCAAATTACTCAAGCAGAACTTGCCTGTGGGGTCACATATACAGTGCGAAGAGGGACAGGGCTCAGCCAGTGCCAGGAAGCAAAGCAAGAAGACATAGGGCTCTGTTACATTTCCCGTTAACTTTGTTGATATGGCCCTACTTGACCTTTCCTTGGCTGTGTCTCCCTGCTGCCCCCTCAGCCGAGGAAAAGGCTGCTAGGTCTCCCAATGACTCTGACCACATGTGTACTACGGGTTAGCAGGCGGTCAGGAGGCCTGCTAGGTACTAGTCAGAGCAGCCATCCACAAGCACTAATAAGGCACATTTGAACCCAAAGAGCTATTGTGCTTTCAGCAACCCTGTGGCTATTTTTAAATACAATTTTTGTTAGTAACCAAATTCAAGTTATTGCTCTTAATTGGGCAGTGCAATCAGCAATTCAAGAATCCAAATATGACTTTCCTGTGGGAACTGGCAGTTAGGCCTTAAAAAAAAGAAATACCTCCATTACAGAAGTTGGTATGTGCCTGCAGCGGTGCCTGCAATTCGGGGGTGACTGATTTTGAAAACATGTGTGACTTCTCCAGAGTACCAATAGCTTTCACGAAGAGATCTTTTCCTCTTCCACTTATTCTTAATCAACTTTGATGAGGTATATTGCTACAGTGGGTTGAATACTGTCCCAATACACTGTCCTCCCCAAATTTATGTCTACCTACAACCTCAGAATATGACCTTACTTGGAAAGAGGGTCTTTGTAGGGATAATCAAGTTAAAGTGAATGGAGCTCTAATCAATGGTTGGTGTCCTTTTAACAAAAGGGAAGTTTGGACACAGAGACACCAAGAGGAAAAGGCCATGTATAAATAGAGCAGAATGGGGTTATGTGGCTACCAGCTGAGGAACCCCTAAGATTGCCTGCAGACACCAGAGATGGAAGAGCCAAGGAAAGATTCTTCCCTAGATCCTTCAGAAGCAGCAGGTACCTGCAACACCTTGACTTGGGACGTCTAGCTTCCAGAACTCTGAATAAATTTCCATTGCTTTAAGCCACCCAGTTTGTGGTACTTGTTATGGCAGCCCTAGGAAACTAATATCATTACATAAAATAATATGCGCCAGTTTTAAGTGGGCAGTCCGATGACTTTTGACAAATATATACACCATGTAACCCCTACCAAAATCAAGGTAGAGAATATTTTTATGAGCCTAAAGAGTTTCCCTTTGCCTCTTCCCAGTCTGTCCCCCCAATGGTCTCCTGACATATATCCAGCCTCAGAAAACTTCTGGCTGCATTCTGTCATTAGGTCTAGAATATCCTAGAAATGGAATCGCATAGTGTGTACTTTTCTGTGTCTAGCATTCAGCACACTAGTTTTAAGATCCATCCCTGTTGTGTGTAGCAGTTTGTTCCTTTTTATTGCTGAGTAGCTTTCCAGGGCATGGGAACACTCCAATTTGCTTATTTATTCACCCGTCAATAGACATTTTTGTTCTTCCTGTCTGAACTATTATGAATAAAACTGCTATAAATATTTAAACACAAGTTTTTTTGTGTGGACATGTTTTCATTTCTCTTAGGAAATTTCTAGGAAAATAAGATCATATGGGTCACACAGTACTTATAGGTCTAATTTTATAAGGAACTGATTAACCGTTTTCCAAAATGGCTCTACTATTTGATATTCCCACCAGCAAGTTTTGAGAGTTCTGGTTGTTCACCTCCTTACCAGTAGCTGATATTGTCAGTCTTGTGTGTGTAGGGGTCTATCACTGTGCTTTTAATTTTCATTTTTTGGTGGTTGAATATCTTTTATGTGCCATTTGCATATCTTCTGTTTTGAAGTCCCTGTCTAATATTTTACTCATTTATTTAATTGGGCTGCTTATCTTCTTTTTGTTGAGTTGTAAGTGTTCTTTATAAATTCTGGATCAGTGCTTTGTCTGATACATATGTACAAATGGCCCCCTCTGTGTATTTTTCAACTTCACCATAGTATAACATGACAACAACTGGCACACTGACAGCCATTCTGGATTCATACAACATTCCTTTCTTCACTTTTAGTGTCGTCTTCGATACATTACATGAGATAGCCAATGCTTTATTATAAACCAGGTTTTATGTAAGATGATTTTTCCCAATTGTAGGTGAATGTAAGGGTTCTGAGCTTGTTTAAGGAAGGCTAGGCTAAGCTATGATGTTTGGTAGGCTAGGTATATTAAATGAATATTTGACTTAAGATATTTTCAATTAGGGGCACCTGGGTGGCTCAGTCGTTAAGTGTCTGCCTTCGGCCCAAGGCGTGATCCCAGGGTCCTGGGATCTAGCCCCATGTCGGGCTCCCTGATCCTCTGGGAGCCTGCTTCTTCCTCTCCCACTCCCCCTGCCTGTGTTCCCTCTCGCTGGCTGTGTCTTTCTCTGTCAAATAAACAAATAAAATCTTTATAAAAAAAAAGACATTTTCAATTAATGATGGGTTTATGGGAACATAACCCCATCATAAATCAAGGAAGATCTGTAGTGGGATACTCTCTCCAAATCTGGCTTTCCCTTTCTTTTCTTCATTGTGTATTTCAAAAAGCAAAAGCTTTAAATTTTGATAAAGCTAATTTATCAATGTTTTTCATTTATTGTGTATGCATTTTATGTTCTCTGAGAGCATGGGGGGAATATATATCTATATCTATATATCTCTATCTATCTATATATATATCTGCCCCCAGTTCCTCTCACAGAGCTCCTGAAACACTTGAAATTCCCTAAGTGATAAGAGCACCAGGAGCATCTTTTGTTCTAATATTTGGTCTTTGTTTCCAGTTCTTTATACAGGACTCCCGAAGCCCTTGTAATTTCCTGGGTGATAGGAGTGTCTTTTGTTCTTATGTGGTAGGTAATTCAGAGTGGGCTCCTTGACAGCTCCTGGATGAGGGTTGGTCACCAGAAGACCAAGCCGTGATTAGAAGCTTGGAATTTTCAGGGGCGCTTGGGTGGCTCAGTCGTTAAGCGTCTACCTTCAGCTCAGGTCATGATCCCTGCTCAGCGGGAAGCCTGCTTCTCCCTCTCCCACTCCCTCTGTGTTCCCTCTCTTGCTGCCTCTCTCTCTGTCAAATAAATAAATAAAATAAAATCTTTAAAAAAAAAAAAAAAAAGCAGCAGCAGCAGCTTGGAATTTTCAGCCCCATCCCTCTTTGTCTTGAGAAGGGAGAAGGGCTGAAATGGAGTTAATGATTGATCCTACCTAGTGATGAAGCCTTCACAAAATCACAAATGTATGGAGTTTGGAGAGCTTCTGGGTACCCATGGGAGATGCTGGAGAGGGGTGTAGCTGGAGTGAGAATCTCGGTGACCCTTCCCACAACCCTTGCCCTACGCATCTCTTCTGAATGTTCACCTGTATCCTTTATATCCTTTTATAATAAACCAGTACACGTCAATAAATTGTTTTCCTGAGTTCTGTGTGCTGCTGTAGCAAATTAATTGAACCCAGGAGAGGGTTGTTGGAACGTCTGGCTTCTTCTAGCCAGTCAGAAACACAGGTGACAATCCAGACTTGTGACTTGCATCTGATGGGGGTGAGGGTGGTCTTGTGGGACTGAGCCCTTAACCTGTGGGATCTGACGTTATCTCTAAGAAGATGGTGTCAGAATTAAGTTGTAGGACACGCAGCTGCATGTCCTACATGTGGAATTGCTTGGTGTGGAATAAATTCACATCCATTTGATGACCAGAAGTGTCAGAAGTGAAGTATTATGTGTAAAAGGAGAGACACACAGGAGGAAGGAACTGAGGTTTTGAGAAAAACCTCATGAGAACATGAGAAAAACTGGATGGTGTTTCTAATACATGTCCTAAGAAATTGTTTCTACCCCAAGGCTACAACTATTAAGCCTCATTTTCTTATTAAAGTTTTATAGTTTTAGCTTTGTATTTAGTTCTATGATCCACTTAAATTTAATTTTTATGTTTGGTGTGAGTTACGGTCAAAATTCACTTTCTTTTTTCCATATGGATAGTCAATACTTAAAGCAACACTTATTTTAAAAATAGACTTTCTTCATTGAATAACTTGGTCAACTTTGTTAAAAAAAATCAATCAACTACATATGTATGAGCCTATTTTTGGACTCTAAATTCTGTTTCAGTGATCGGGATATTTTTCCTTTTTTTTTAAACATAATTTGTCTTGACAGTGAACATGTTAAAATGACCCTCCTTTATTTGTATGCTGCTCAATTCTACAAATATTTAAGAACCAACTTATGTTCAAGACATTATAGCAGACACTGTGAAGTATGTAAAATTGATTAAGAGGAGATCACAGTTCTCAAGAATGCGATACTTTTACAACAGGGTCCAGAATCCATGTATTGAGATGATTATATCTGTGTGGGGTTGGGGAGGGGTTGTTGGGTGATGGGTTTATGATGCACCGAAATTTTATTCAAAATCTGGTATATGTGTGCCTTTGTACCTTTTGTTAGATTCTCAAAGGAGTAGGAGAAACTGTACCCCAAAGAACAACCTATCTTGCAGATATATCTACTGCAAAGGATAAAAAAAAATGTTGCTGTCACCTCTCTCAAGATGCATAATGGCAGAATTAGGAAGAGCAGAATTAGGAATGGCAGAAAGCCAGTTAATTGATGTGATTTTTTTCTTAAAAAAATCAGTGCACTGAATAAAATTTTTTTTGCTCTCTTATGGACTTTAAACAAAATGGTTTGCATCTATAGACAGCTAATCTGATTTCATTTCTTTTAGATAATTCTTTAGCTAAGACATTTCTAGTCAATGTACACACTTACCAGTCTTCTCTGGCTTATGACAGGTATTTTCTCTGAGCTAATCTTCCTTTGACATATTTCTGAAACATAAAAGGAAACCAACCTAAACTCTCATGTCAAAAACAAATCCACAATATGGATACTTAATTGATGTCGAGAGAAAATTAGCAGTAACAAGTTCAATGTTATTTACTTAAGAAATGAAGTTGAGATACTCAGTGACAACAGCAATTAGCAAAAAGCAGAGAAGCTACAATGCAAAACAGCAATGTCTCTTCCATCTCATTGAAGTGCAGTTCAAAGCACGGCATTGTTGTGGACTAAATGTGCCACAAGACACACATGAGTATAACGAATACCTATGTCCTCCTGGAAATAGCTACATAAAAATACTAGTATGGGAGAGAATAGAAAGTTTATTCTATTAGAGAAAAATAATGCTGACTTACATAGCTATTCTGACCTCTGTGCCTATATGGTGTTAAATATCCTCTGGTTAAAATCCCCCTTTCCATGTTCTTCTGACAAGACATTATCTCAGGTCTCAGAAAATTATATTAAGCAGTATCATAAATCTCGAGTTTTTGTACCTATTAAACCAGGCTCCATCCCTGTTCTACTGCCTCAAAATGATCTTCATCTTTCCACAAGTTAATGTATAAAATCTATGTAATTTTGGAATGTATCTGTCATGAGGAAGGTCCCAAACCATACCTTTGTATCTGAGATGTCCTTCCTTGTCTATGGAGGAATTCTCGGAGATTATAAAGAAAATAAAATGTGTCTTCTAAGAATAAACATTACATAATTTCTGGGGGTGTTTTCTACTGGGGGTGTTCACTACTCTTCTTTCTCCTAATAACATTCCTTTTTCTGCCTCTGCACCTTCTGAGTGTGATGAGATGTATATATGTTTTGAAGTGACAAGATGGGGATTTAGAAACAGATGATCAAAATTTGGGCCAATTTAGTAAGTGGGTCCTGATGTACCAATTAAGTTTTTTTCAGTGTTAATGAAGACTTTTGACATGGGCATGAGCTGTCACACTGTGAACCTCCCTACATGAGGGTAATAAGGACAACACCCCAAAATAACAACCATTAATTGGCTTGTGGTGTCTTTAAGTAGTACCATGTTCCAGGGGCCATTACAACCATAAATCCTTGTGTCACTAAGTGAAATTAATCAAAATAGTCACCCAAGAGTTATTTCTGAATGTAGTCCAACATTTTATTTCTGCCTACATATCTGAATAAGATTTTTTTGAGAGGAAAAAAATAACCCACTGCATATGACCCAAACATATTCTATATATAGAAAAAAACTTCACTGATTGGAACCACTGGGAAGACAATCATTAGTATACCAGAGCAGTTATGTAATATTTTCAAAAAGTGCAGGTTAATGACTTTTAAGTAAATATAGTAACTTGAAGAAGGTTAACAAATCGTTGTCAAGCAGAATTCTTTGATGATCAGCCTAATGAATGGATAATAAGTAGACTGCTTTCAAAGGAACACAGCAATTATTTGTATGTTAATGGTACTTCTAAAGTGCTTTAAATCAGGCAGTCCTACAAAATAGGCTAAACATTTGCCCTACAATCTTAATTGTACGATTAATTTGCTTAGATATCATTTGATTTTAAATTTTAAATGCATAGCATAAAAGTGAATTTTATGTAATGTAAATAAATTCTTCATACCAATACCCAATAGTTCCAGATTTCATAACAGGCAGTCAAAATTAAATAGGTTCATGATGATTCTGACTGTCCTTGATGTTTCCACAAAAGTTACATGAAGACAGTTTCTATAGGTAGTTGTCTATCAGGAAAAAACTACTTAAAGTTTCATGCTTTGGGAATCGCCATTTCTCTGGAATACACATTTTTACATATTGTCAAATGACAAATTAAATTGAGAGATCGGAATGGTAGAGTAGAATTCAGGCTTGAAAACAGGCAGACACAGTGCAATACCAGCTCCGATGTCAGGAAACTGTGATCTTAAGCCAGGTATTTAACTTCCATAAGCCTTAATTTCCTCATTTACAAAATGGGAATCACCATGCAGAAATGTTTATAAGGATGAAAAGCGTTGATTATAAAGCTCCTACCATGATGAGTGGCAGACATTAGATAGTCAGCAAACGGTAGCTAATGCTCTTCTCAAATTGTTGGTTTTGTGGTTATTTTATAGAATACGAAGAATGAGAAGAAAATGAAAATGAACAAACAAAATAACTCTGATGCCCCTTCCCAGACATGCAGAGGCACTGAACATTTCTAATGTGCAATTTTAACATTTGCTCTAAACTAGGAGAGAAATTATGTAGAATGTACAAATGTGTCAAGCCATGCACATGAATAAAAATGAAAATTTTATGCTTTCAAGTTATTAGAAAAACAATACATGAATGGCTGAGAAAGTGCAGAGCGACCAGACCTGAACAAACTCTCCAACATGGCAGTCAGTCAGATTTCAGAGGTAGTAACAGGCACTATCTTGTTGTCTTTATCTGCTGAGCTGATTTACGCAAATAAAATTCACTTCATTTGGCTACATGAATGTCTGAAATGAATAAAATTTATTAGCACCAGGGAGAAATGCCATCTTTTTGTATATAAAATATAATATCCTCTCTTGACCAATAAAACACCAACCCATGATAAATTTATTAGAAAACCACCATTTTAAATTCAGGCTAAAGCTTTAGCACGTGCTATTTATCATGAGTTAGTTTATTCTCCCATCATATCTCTCTGTGTTTAAATGTGATCTAATAGAAAATGCTTTTATTAATCCCCTCTGACATACTCCAGTAAAATTTCCAAGGTCTCTGAAACACAGAAAGGGAAGTGGTAGTTCAGAACAGCATTCTCAGGTCTATCCTCGGTCATTGTTTCGAGATAATGGCAGGGAAAGAGAACATTCATGCAGGATAATGGTCACCTGCTGTTAGAGTACTGCTGAAATAAAGAATTTTTTCAAATCAAAAAAGGCAAAGCAGGGACATTTATTTTCAAAGTGGAGATCTTGTTTCTCTAAGAATGTTCTCTTTACCACTCACACATCATTTCTTTTTCATAAATTCCAACAAAAAAGTTTTCTCTTTCAACCCTGTCTCTTGGAATCGCCATGTGTTTGATTCATGAAGGAGTAAATCAAATTTGGTACAGCCCTGAGGAACATAATTATACCTGAGACTTACCTTATGCTTGGTCCACTGTTTAGACACCTGTGATGGTCTTTTTTGATGTGTCATCCTGGCTAGCCTACACTTCTCAGTCATTTAGCCAAGCACGAATCCAGGTGTTGCTGTGAAGGTATTCTGTAGACATGATTACACTCTGTTAGCAGTTGACCTTAAGTTAAGGGTGAGCCTGATTCAATCAACTGAAAAGTCTTTTTTAAAAGTAGAACTGAGGCCTCTCTGAAAAGGAAGAAATTGGGCCTGTGGACAGTACCTTCAGCCTGTGCCTGAGAATTCCAGGCTATTGTTCTTGATGGCCTGACCTACCAATTTCCAACTTACCCAGCCAGCCCCATAATCAATTCCTTGCAACAAATCTCTTAATATACATTTCCTACTGATTCGGTTTCTTTGATTGAACCCTGACTGACCCCATATCCTTTTTGAAAATGCCGATTTAAAAATCCAACTTGAGGTTGGTCCAGTTCATTCCACTAATATGAGGCCTGAAGTTTATAAAACTACTTATTTAGCATATATTGAGAAAAAAAGTTAGAAATGATTGATTAGCTGCAGTCTATTGAATATTTAAGTCTATTAAATTCAGTATTTCTGAATCCAGCCTACCATATAGTCTTCTAAATATGGGGAAATATGACCTCATGAAGATTGATGAAACCTTTTTTAACCAAAGTTATGTGTTCTAATGCCACAGGAGGTGTTAACTTGACACATAAACTGTCTAACTATAGGGTTTTATAGCCCTTTGATCTGACCAAACTTTTCAAGTTTAACCTCAGATTCCATCATCTGACGCCCTTTGGTAGCATGAATAGATCAGTTAATATATGTGGGGGTATATTTATAATTATAAACTAAGAAAAGAAATTCAGCAGACTCATGACCACTGACATACTAGTCTTACTTTAGTCAGGATCAGTTCCAATATTTACAAATCATTCTAATTTCTTTAATTATTAGCTTGAGGCCAGAAGGCAATAGTAATCATTTTACAGTAAAACAGTTTATAATTTTTAAAAAAAATCAACACTAACCTGGCATGGCCAATTTTCCTTCTGTTTTCTTTCTGATGACAGCAAGACATCTCCCTAAGAATGAAAGTGGGTTGCACTGCTCCTATCTGACAAAACTTATCCAGCCCCTGTCACTCCACGAGGTAAGCAGCTCTTTGGATCCAAACACTCCCATTAATACTGATGGCCGGTGTCTCTGTAAACAAGTGTATTTTCCTTCATGTGTACAGTTTTCACCCCTCCTCTGGAATTTGGCAAATGGGCTTTTTTACTCTCTTTCATTTTGTTACTTAGATCTTGAGAACTTGGCCTGTTCAAATGTTGCACCTGCAGCTCCTTGAAAGCAAATGTTTCACATGTTAAAGGCGATTGATGAAACTGGAAGAGGCAATTCAGGCCTAAAAACACAAAAAGAGGCCAAAGAAGTGGAGAGAATATGCCAACTGCCTTCCTACCTCATTAGTTTTTCTTGTCTGTTGAAGGCAAATACCAGCTAAACTCTGAAGAAAGGTAGAACAAGCAGACAATTCGATTTCTGCTACTGTTTCTTCCATCAACGCTAATTATATGTCAGTTCGAAACTAAGACATATTTTAATTGGTCTTCAGAGACTACAAGGAAACTAAAGCATATTTACTTTTAATAAGAAATTTTAATTTCCTTACATTGCAATTCATGGCAGAGAACAAGTCTTAGCTAACTCTGTTGGAATTTGTCGATTTATAGAAAGAGAGCTTCTTAAGCAAATATATGCCTATGTCAGGGAATATTGGGTTATAAGCAAAAGAAACACACTTGAACCATCATAAGCAAAAAGGAGTCTTCATTATAAGTTTTATCAAATACATCGCAGATCCCAGGTACATCATAAAACTCAGAATCAGAAAAAGTCAGAAGCCTAGCCAACCTCTGCCTCCACTTTTTCTGGAGCAGATGGAATTACTATTCTGCCTGGCTCTACATGTCTTCTTCGTTCTTTCTTCCTACAGCAGAGCAACATTCCTTGTGTTGACATTGACACAATCATCTTTGTCTTGCTTTACATGATCTTTCAGCTTAAAATGCTAACAGACTTTAGCCAGGATCTCTGAATCCCAATTTTAAATTGTTTTAAATAACTAACTAACTAACTAACTAACTAAATAAATAAATAACTTTGTAAATAAATCATCTGGCCCACCTTGGGCCCAAATCCATCTCTAGTTCAGTTCAGTGCACCTCAATTTGTAGTTTTGGCTAGAAAGGGCAGGGGTCATGACTCAGAATTTTCCAAGAATAAACCACAGAAAAGAATGTGGAAAGAGTAGTTTTCAGAGAAAAAAAAATGGGAGCTGGGTGGCTAATCCCAAAAGATGTCTATCCAACGAAGTATGCATAGAATCATAATCACTGAATTTGGGAAACCGTATGTCCTGATTTCCTGAGAAATTTCCACTTTATACCTGTTGCTCCAGTATAATGATAAATAGTATTCTCTTTCACTCAAAACTATCTCAGTTTGGGTGACAAACATAGGTTTGATTCAGATATTTACTGAATCAAACAAATTTCTCTTTATTACAAGGTGATGTTGATAAACTATTGATGTTAGTTAAGTAGGCTGATATGTGACATGACTCCTTCCCACTGTAAATATATTTAAAGAAATCATTAAATACATAAAGTGATCTGAGTGACTTGAAAGTCAGTAGACCTGCCATACCTGACACTGAGACATATGTGATAGCTACAGAAATACGGGGTTTCAGAGAGCAAATGGACTCCAACTATCAGAATAGTTGGGAAAGAAATCTCACTGGGAGGAATCTGCTGACATCACGGTCTGCTGTCCTTTCTGAGCCTGGGCTCTCTGCAGAGACTCTTGGGAGAAGTGGTCAAGCAGCTGGTGAGAAACATGAGCATGGGGCAACCTTCACCGAGAGGAGAAAAATGTTTCAAATGCACTTATTTCACCTGATCCATTTGTTTCTACAATGGCTTTTATAATGAGACTTTCTTATAAATTCAGAGATGGTCAATTTCCCCAAAGTATAGTATATAGGACTCTCAGGAGTTCTTTCTTGCATTTTTCCTAATTATAGAATTGCTCACACTGGGAAGGTCAACTACCCTTCTTACTGAATGCAATCTTCCCTTGGGAAGGTATTGAGTCATCACCTGTAACAATGAAATCACAGTATTTAGTAGTAAATGTCAAAGTGAATAATTTGGGCTCAATTTGCTTTTAATGCAAACAAATAAAAACATGTGTACAGGCTCACTACAAATGCACATTTTGATTCCAGCATAGATGTCAAATAAGAAGAATTATTCTGGATCCCCTGAGCTGGGTGGCATTTCTGTCAGATGAGAAGCCAAATCCTAGTAAGGCTTATGCTTAAGCCTCCTTAGCAAACAGAAATAAACTTTCAATAATTAAAGGTGATGAATACACACAATCACTCTGAGACACACACTGCATCCTTAAGTCAGTTTAGACAAGAGACCCTGGGGGGACCTTAGCACTGGTTATCATGCATAATTAGTCTTTGGCAAGTCAAAGGGAACTAGTTCTGACCATTGCCCTCAAACCTGATTTATGTTGCTCTGTTCTTTCTCCTTTCCCTCTACTCTTTCTCCAACTATCTTCTGTCTCATTTGGCCTCCTTGAGAGAAAACAAGGGAGCTACACGTTCATAGTCAGGAGCCATAGACTTGAGAAGACTTTTCTACAATGTATATGGATGAGAAAACTGCTAGAGTAGAAACATACCACACTTGGAAAGCCCTATGTGTCAGTCGGAACTCTTGGCTCCAAGTAACATCAACTCAAGTTGTTCCACAGAAGAAAAAATATGCTTGAAGGGTATATATAAAATATACTGGAGGTATTTTTTGTAACAGCAGGAAGGTTAGTTACCTCAACACCTACTGAAATCCAGGACTTAAATGCTGAACGATTCTCATCTCTCTTATCTCCACAGATCAGCCTCATATTCTCCTGTTGCAAACTGGTTGTCTTCATGTGCTAGAGAACATGGTGGCTGGCAGTTCCTAAACACGACTTCCCACAGTGCTCCCCACCAGAGAGGAGCTGATTTATATTCCCTCCATCTTCCCAAGCTCAAAAACTCCAAGAGGCAGCTATGATTTGTCCTATTGTGTCAGATGCTTACCTTTGTACCATCAACTACAGTCTAATATGAAGGCTGCAAGAACACAGCAGCCACCATTTTGTCCACTATGATTGGACTAGAGATAGAAGATAAGACACTGGGAGTATTTTCTTAAAAAAAATACCCTGCTGGTCTCAGAAGGTGGCAGGGGCACTGAGCAAATAAAATTATGCAAGACCCTATAGCACAGAAAAATTTAAAATAATCTTGAAATACAAGTCAAAGTTGGAAAATAAAGGAGAGAATACCATTGATTCCCTAGTGAAAGGTGTGATAGAGCCTGATGTGTTCAATCACTAGGGCATTCATTCCTCTGGGCCACAAACACTAGCCTGGAACACTGGAGAAAGGCATCTCTGGAGTCAATAAGATGGAATAACACATTAGCTCAGAGGTTTTCAAGATTCTCCAGGCAACAGACAATGTCAAAGACAGATACTTTGGACACCACCCAGCACATACATTCCTTGATTGTTCCTATTAAAATCATTCTTGTGACCAAATGAAAATAGATATTTCTTTGAACAAAATATCAACACAAGGAAAAATATATTTTAGGCATAAAGTATTTTTCAGACATAAAAATTTATTCTAGTCTATGGAGGTACCAACACTTGGACATATAAATGGGAGGTACCATCCATGATCTCATGCTCTCCAGAGCAATCTACAGTCATAACCAGTCATTTGCAGGTTCTAGAACAAAGTTTATCTTAATGTGCATCTCTCCCCTTCCTGCCTCCAAAACACACACACTCTCTCTCACCTTACAAACTGAAGACACATGCTCTCTCTCTCTTTTTTTTTTCTCTCTCTCCTTACAGACAAACTGAAGGTTTTGAATTGCAAATGGTGGAATTTTAGGCACGGTAGGTGGTATATTATCAGTCCTTTCAAATATTGAAGGATGGCCCTGTTAATGAGGGATTCTTCACAGGTTAAAAGAAAGAATCATTTTGAAGAAGCCCAGAGGAATTCCAGGTGTCAAAGCTGCATTTTTCACTCTATATAATCATTAGGCCCCATGAACAGGAACTTAAAATTATAAGACAACAGGAGATAATGGGGATTTCTAATTTACTGAATTCAAATGGCCTAGGCTATTTCTATGATATTATACTGCAGTTAATAAGGTGAAACAAAAGATCACTTAATCCATGAATTTCAAAGACATGGTCTCAGGTTCCCTAAGCCTCCTTTTTACCCATAACGTAGATGTTTCAGGAGCCCCTGCTGAGAAATAGATAATGTCTTTGTCTTACTAAGTATCTTAGAATCATAGCTCAGATAGTAGGCATTTTAATATAAATATTCATTTTTTGATCCATAAAGAGATACTCCTGATTATGCTCATTATTTACTTTGCTCCTAGAGTAGGTGAGAATACCTTCACAGGTTATGTTTTCTTGATGCAAAAATATCCATTGCATACACACACACACACACACACACACCATCAGACAGCAATGTCTTCATGACATCTGGTGATATAGTAACCTCTGTCAGCTTCAGTTTTGTTTTTCTTTTTTTTAGATCTCCTGTAGGACCCTTGGGATCATAAATATATGCTGTCAATATTAGGACTCTCCTTAGGTATTCTTAAGTCTCTCACACAGAAAAGGTATATACAGGAGAGAGACATCTATGTAGGTCTGCCTCCTTTTCATCAAAATCACAAGAGTTCTTTGAAAGTCTAAGGTGAAATTGCATTTTTGTGCACTAATGTATTTGTCTAATGGTTGCAATTACGGTGGAAATCCACCAGATGGCAAAATGGCAAAATTATGTGACTGTAGACAGCAAATGGCTCTTCCTTTGAGAGCTTCCTTTTTTTTCATTACAAAAATAAACAACAACAAAAGCAACTTGGCCTAGGACTGCCTGGGTGGGTGGGACCCTAAGACATTGGCTGGTCCTTGTAATGGTCAGACTTTGGCCTTGAGCCATTCCAGGAATGTGTTCTAAAGGTTCTCAGGTGAGGTCATCTCAAGATCATAAACCAGAGTTTTGAACTATTCCTTCATGCAAAATGATGGCATCTAGAATATTAGAAAATGACTTGGGTTAGTACTTGGAGGGCTCAAAACAGTGGGTTAGAGAGTGAGAAAGAGGATATAGAAATCTCTAGCCTCTGGGAAAGCATTATTTAAAATCTCTAGAAAAGATGGCTCCTCAAAAATCCCATTTCTGTGTTAAATCATTCTCTCATTTGAGCATTTGTCTTCATAACTAATTCAAATCTCTCTAATTTCAGTTTAAGCCTTTATCTTTCCTCCATTCCCCCATTTCCTTAGGGACTTTGACACAGATTCTCTTTAAAAATTATTCGCGAGGCTCATGGTAGAATCCCTAGCATACCACTTCACATATCAGATGCATTAACTTACTCATATTTTATGTATATAATTTTATATATCTGTTAGGGTCCAGAAAAATCATTCTAGAGATCTATGTGAATCACTTATAATTTAAATCATAATCTAAATAATTTTGCTGTTATTCAAGATTCATTTTGAATATGTTTAATTTTAGCTTTAAAAGTACATTGTATTTGGTTTAAATGGAGTAACAAAAGCAGAGGAACTATTCTAATATAACTCTATTAATCATAAATGTAAAAGTAGGTTTAATATTTTCTTAATTCAGCAAATAAATAATTTCCAAACCGGATTATTCAGACTAATAGTGATTTATAAAATAACATGAGTTAGCGAATCTATTTTCATTATTTGAGGAAGTAGAACAGAAATTGAGCAGTTAACCAGAATAAGTCTCTGTCAGATAAACTTAAATTTTTCTGTTTTGGCATAGAATTATATCAGCTCAATTCAGTGTGAACTATTTGCAGTGATGCTATGAGGCAGGACATTTCCATTTTATAAATGTAATAAATGAGTTTGGGTGCCCTTTATTATTTGCATATGATTTTAATACTCTTGCTCCTAATATTTAAGCCTTAGTACTGTAAGTATTTTTGGAATAATGACTCATTGGAAGCTCTCTGACAATTTTATATGAATTTAGATAGATTTTTCATTTTTTCATTGAGTAAATACAGAGTAGTCACAAATTTCATTACATAAAATACATAAGAGTAGCATTTTTAAATCAATACTTAATTTGATAAAGTTTAGAAAACTGCCATAGACAGTAAAGACATAGGGCTCAGTGAAGAGATGTTGATTGGCAAGAACTTTCCCCAATCCCAAAGTTTAGTGGGCTGGGTAAAACTAATCTGGCTCTCCATTTTATAGGAATGAAAAAACTATTGACCCTCAAAATAAGAGACCCAAAACAGTAAGAGTCTAACTTGTATGTTGGATATCGTAAGGGGGGAAATGGCTTATTTTTTTCTCATTCTCTTCAGCTTTTTCTTTTTTTCTTCTCATTTTGAAGATATTTTCTCAAACTCATCTTCCACATTTTCTTTTTTTTTAATTTTCTGTTACAACTTTTTGAGTTGCAAAATATCTTCTTGATTTCTTTAAGCTCACTTTTTATAGTCTTTTGATTTTGTGAGTACAATAAACTATTTTCTCTCCTAAGATATAAATGAATTTTGTTGAAATTTTCTTCTGTTCACCACATCGTCTACTTGCTCCAACTTTTTTTTCTCCTATCAATTTGTTTTGGTTTAAGTCTTCTATATTAGAAGTTTTGCTCTAATGTCTGATAATCATTGCTCTCTGTTCCTATTTTTAACATTTTTAACTTTTAAATAGTTTATTGAAGCATATCACCAGAAAGTAAGTACATAAACATGTAATAATAAATTATTACAATAGAATACCAATGTATAACCTTTATGAATGTCAAGAAAGAGATCATTATCAGCACTTCGGAAGCCCTACTTTGCCTGTTGCCAATCACTATACTCTTCCTCTTTATTCAGAGGTGATCACTAGTTAGCTTTTAACATTGTTGATTACTTTTGCTTTAAAAAAATGTGTATAGGGGCGCCTGGGTGGCACAGCGGTTAAGCGTCTGCCTTTGGCTCAGGGCGTGATCCCGGCGTTATGGGATCGAGCCCCACATCAGGCTCCTCTGCTATGAGCCTGCTTCTTCCTCTCCCACTCCCCCTGCTTGTGTTCCCTCTCTCGCTGGCTGTCTCTGTCTCTGTCGAATAAATAAATAAAATCTTTTAAAAAAATAAATAAATAAATAAAAATAAAAAAAAATAAAAAAATGTGTATAATGGAATCATGCAGTAGGTATTATTTTATGTCAAGCTTTTCTCACTCCATTTGTGGTATTTATCCACACTGTGTCATATGACTATAGTTCTTCATTTAATTGCTCACTAGTGTATCATTCTACTACTGCTATGTATTTGGCTTCTAGTGTGGAGGTTTTATGAAAGGTGCAAATGTGAACATTTTTATACTCAGTGTTGGTGTGTATGTGCACACATTTCTGTGGCTATATATCCAGAGTAAAAATAATTGATCACTGGATATGCAAATGTTCAACTTCAGTAAAGAGTGCCTAAGAGTTTTTCGAAGTTGTGCTTTTACAAGCTGTTTGTAAGCGTTCTAAATTTTCTACACTGTCCACAAATTTGGCAAAACTTTGTATCATGTAACTTTGTATCAAGAGTCTTTGTATCATGTAACTTTGATTTATATTTTCTTCATTATTAATGATTTGTGAACTTTTTAATATATTTATTGGCCATTTTGATATCTTCTTTTGTGAAATACTTTCCAAGTCCATTGTCCCTATTTCTACTAGGTTAAAAAGAGTTAGGAGTTATGCCTCCTTTTGTCTATTCCCTGGAAGAGCTTGTATTAATTTAATACTAATGATGAAGCCATTTTAAGCTGCAGATATAATTTCTTGAATAACTACAAGATTACATAAATTTTGATTTCTGCTAGTTTCAGTTTTTGTACGTTGTGTGTGTGTGTGTTTAATTTGTCCACTTCTAAATTTTCAAATTTATTTATAATATTTCATTTTTTCAATATCTGTAGAATTGGTATTATATCACTGTTTTATTAGTGTTATTGATTTTTTTGTGTATTTCTCTTTTTCTCCTAAGTTTTCATGGATGTTATTAGTTTGGTTTTTGTTCCTAAGAAATCATTTCAGTTTTGTTTACCCTATTGTAGGTTTGTGTTCTACATCACTAACATCTACTCTATGTAATTTTGTCCTTTCTTTTCTATTGCTTTTGTTGTTATTTTTCTAACTTATTGAGATAAAAAATTAGATCATTGCTCTCCAGCTTTTTTCTTTTTCAATATCTGCATTTATGTTATAAATTCCCTCTATGCTTGCCTTTTGTTAAATCCCCCAAGTTTTAATATATAGTATTTTTCTTATAACCAAGTGCCAAATATTTTCTATTTCCATTTTTATTTTCTTATTCACCCATGTATTATTTGGAAGTAAACTTCTTAAATTTCAAACTTGTCAAGATTTTACAGTTATCTTTTTGTTATTAATTTCCATTTTAATTCTACTATATTCAAAGAATATACTACTCTGAATTGTTTTAACCCTTTGAAACTTGCAGACAGAACCCAGCATATGGTTAATTTTGGTAAATGCTCCTTGTGTACTTAGGGCAAATATGTATTCTGCTTTTACTGTGTGTAGTGTTCTTTTTGTGTCAGTTGGGCCAAGTTTGTTAATGACATCATTCAAATCTTTATCCTTAAGAATTATTTGGTCCATTTGTTCTTTCATGTGCTGAGTAACATGGGTTAAAATTTCCCACTATTTCTCCTCTTAGTTCTTTGTTTGGTAATGCTGTGTTATACTTTTCTCATGGACTAAACCTTTTATCATTATGAAATCTCTCTCTAAACTTGAAGAGTTTTCGCCTTCAAATCCTCTTTGTCTGATATTAATATAGTTGCAGCTTTATTTTGGATAATGTTTGTATGGTACAATTTTTTTCATGTACTTAATTTCAATTTTTCTGGATGCTTATATTTAAAGTGTGGCTCTTAGAGTCAGAATAAAATTGGGTCTTTTTATTTTGTTATCTTGTCTAACACTCTAACTTCTAATCGGTATTTATTCTATTCACATGTAATGTAATGTCATTAAAGGTATGTTTGTGATTAAGACTTCCATCTTACTATTTGCTTCTCATTTTCTCGATAACACTCTGGTCCTTTTTTTGCTCCCTTTCTGTTTGGTTTCCTTTTTTTCCCCATTTTTTCCCACTTGCCTGCTTTGGTAGTATTTTTTTAAAATCTGTTCTTTTAGTGTTTACTCTAGATTTTTCTAAATGCAATTTCAATGTATCAAGTGTGATATACATTAGTATTTTTGCCACTTCCCAAACAATGCAGAGACATTAGAACATTTAATTCTAAGTAATACTATCCTGAATCACATGTTTTTACTGTAGTATATTTTTATTCTAAACATATTTTAAACCCATAAAATATGATGATGATTTTATAGCATCAATATTCATTTATGTAACTAACTTATTAGATTCTTCTACTGCTCATTTTTCTTTTATTTTTAAGCTTCAAACTTCTTTTTTAACTAGTTTACTGGTGAAAAATCTCTTATTTTCTGTTTTAACAAATAATGCCTCATTTCATCTTTATTCTAGAAGAAAGAGCAGCATTTTTCAGTGAAGAGGCAAATAGTATTTTTTTTTTGGCTTTGAGTCATAATATCCCATATATTCAACTCTCTTTCTATAGTGTGAAAACATTCATAGATAATAGATTAATGAAGGAGCATAGCTGTTTCTTAAAAAAAAAAAAACTAAACTTTGTTTACAAAAATGAACAAAAAGCTGGATTTTCCCTGTAAGTCATAGTTTGCTGACCACCTTATTAGAATAATAAATTTACTCAATATGACATTTTAGGTAAGGGGGGTTGGGGTGACTTTTTTTCAGAGTACTCTGAAAATATTATTCTATTTTCTTCAAGCTTACACCATTTCTTTTGAGAAATAACTCTTAGTCTCACTGCTATTTCCTTTAAGGTAAACTTTTTTCCCCTTCTTTCTAGCTGCTGTTAGACCTCCACCACATTAATTTCTGCAATTTTACTAACATTTTCCTACTTTTTCGTCTTGTTTTGTTTTCTTTTTTTCTTTTAAACTATTTGGAATATGTAGCTATTCTGAAATTTGTGGATTGATGTTATTTTGTCATTTTGGAACATTTTTAGCCATTAACTCTTCAAATAACAATTTTGCTCTTTATTTTTCTCTTCTTTTCTTCTGGGACTCCTCTTATCCATACATTAGACCTTTCTAATAGGTCATGTATCTTATATGCACAGTATCCCCTCTCCATCAATTTTCTGAGTTTCATTCTTCAGCTCTGTATATTCTATTGTTGAACCCATTCTATGAGTTCTTAATTTCAATTATTTCATTTTTCAGTTCTAGAATTTTTTTATATAACTTCCAGTTCTCAGCCTAAAATTCTCAATCTGTATCCTATTTTCTGCAACATATTTATTTCCTTGGACATATTTTCAAATTGGTTTCTTATTATTCCATTATCATATTCCCTGCAGGTCCATTTATATTGTCACTAGTTTGTCTTGTTTTTGCACCATTTAACCTTGTCTCTTTCTCTTTTTTTTAATTTTTATGTTTTTTTATTATATTATGTTAGTCACCATACAGTACATCCCTGGTTTCTGATGTAAAGTTCGATGATTCATTAGTTGCGTGTAACACCCAGTGCACCATGCAATACGTGCCCTCCTTACTACCCATCACCAGCCTATCCAATTCCCCCCTCCCACCTCCCCTCTGAAGCCCTCAGTTTGTTTCTCAGAGTCCATAGTTTCTCATGCTTCATTCCCCCTTCTGTTTACCCCCTTTCCTTTATCTCTTTCTTCCCCTACCGATCTTCCTAGTTCTTATGTTCCATAGATGAGAGAAATCATATGATAGTTGTCTTTCTCTGCTTGACTTATTTCACTTAGCATTATCTCCTCCAGTGCCATCCATGTTGCAGCAAATGTTGAGAACTCGTTCTTTCTGATCGCTGAGTAATATTCCATTGTATATATGGACCACAACTTCTTAATCCAGTCATCTGTTGAAGGGCATCTCGGTTCTTCCACGATTTAGCTATTGTGGACAATGCCCGGTGAACAGTCTTGATCTCCTTATTAGTTAAGACCTTCTGTATGATATGGATAATTTTCATTTTTTTCTTCATAAAAGATTCATGCATTCTTTGTTAGGTTAATTTCTAGATAGTTGTTGGTTGTTAATGTGAATGGTATTTCCTATTGTATTTTTCTAGTTAGCTGAGTCTCTGCATCTGTTAGCTGAGTCTCTGCATCTGCTAATTGAGAGATAACACAGAGTTCAAGAAAAATCTGCCACCTCAGACACTGGCTGAGAAGCTAGAGGACCAGGCCCTCATGTTTTTCAACTCACCAGTCTTTTCGATACATAGTCTCAGAGTTTAGAAGCACACTGATGGCCTGGAATGTGCCCGGGGAAGCAGAAGCTAGCCCCAGAGAGTCCCTGGGCTGGCCTGTACTGGGCTGGGCTGTGACGGGTTCAAGACCCATAAGAGGGCACCTGGGAAACATAATAATGTGGGGCTGGAGTGGAGGGAAGATGAAGCTGCAGTGACCTCCCTTCCTTCTGAGCTTCCCCTTAGCCCTAGTCTTGTACGGAGGGAGCGCTGCTGGACCACGGGGCCCAGGCCGAAGAAAGGTCAGTGTATCAGGGGACCAATACAGCCTTTGCTGGTTGTCCCAGAGCTAACAACGTGGCTCCTGAGCAGAACGATGGTTCGTTTCTACTTAGGTTTAGGAAGATAGTGAAGGCTTCAGAGGCTGTTTGAGCTTTGCTAGAAAAAGGGACCCAGGTAGGGCTCACAATAAGTAACAAGGGTGCTTCTCTAGCTCAGCTCCGGTGTGATAAAATCTGTTTGCGTTTCCGAATCACGTAACGGTTTAGGTAATGACGTAAGCAGAAGAAGATCGCAGTACTAACTGAGCGGACATCCAATCAGCCAGCAAACATTTACCAAACCCCCATATCTGTCCATGCTATGCCAGGTACTTGCGATGCAGAGATGGACCTGATATATTTCTCGTTCTCAAGTAACCTACACGTAAACAAAGAAATTCAGTAAAGTGTTCCAGTAACTACAGATTTGGAGTAGAGCACGCCACGGAGGAAAATGGGACTAAGGGCTATAGAGCCCAGCAGGTTTTTGAAAGAAGCTCCCATGTGCGTGAGCTCATTATAAATAGGTGCTCCCAAGACAGACACAGGGGAAAGAGCCTTCCAGGCCAAGAAGAAGGCGTAGCAGGAGCTAAAACACAGAGCCATTAAGTAGCTAGTTGGGTTCAGGCCTGTCCCAGACCTGCACACATCCTCGCATATGCTGTGTCCTGAATGAATGAACGGAGAGACGGGTCAATGAAGTGCTTAGCGGAAAAGAACGTGGGCTTTGGAGTCAAACTGTATTATACTAGATATCGAGAGTAGTCAAATTCTTAGAGAAAGTAAAACAGTAGTTGTCATCGGCTACAGGGGAGGGCGCCATGGGAAGTCGTTTAATGAGTATCAAAAAATTCTGGAAATTGGTTTCACACAACGTGAATATACTTAACACTACTGAATTATATCCTTGAAAATGCTTCTAATGGTAAATTTTATGTTATGTGTATTTTACCACAATTGAATCTTTAAAATAAACTATAAAGTCCCCAAGTTACTTATATTAGGAAAGGGTTATTCTGTCTATATTATCCCACGGTTGACAAGGGCCCGAATAACTTGTCGATTTGAAACCTCCTCTGTTTTGTGAGACAGACATTGAGAGTTTCGATTCTAGTCACCTGCTTTAAAATGGGAGAGGCTTCTGACTCCTAACCACATCTTTTTTAGGAAATGACTGTCCAAGGTGAGGTCCAATCAAGTCCATTACCTCCTGGGTCTGCTCCTGGACGCGTCCTCTCCTGGCGGCAGGCAGGGGCGGTCCTAGGAACCAGGCTGGATCTTGAGAGGCTGGGGAAGGTGAGTCGTCGGGCTGCGGGCTTCGGAAGGAAGCGCGGTAAGAAATAAAGTTCTGGAAGGGGGGAGGGGGCTGGTGGGATGGGCGGCCAGGAGGGGAACATATGGGTTAAAATTTCCCACTATTTCTCCTCTTAGTTCTTGTTTGGTAATGCTGTGTTATACTTTTCTCATGGACTAAACCTTTTATCATTATGAAATCTCTCTCTAAACTTGAAGAGTTTTCGCCTTCAAATCTCTTGTCTGATATTAATATAGTTGCAGCCTTTATTTTGGATAATGTTTGTATGGTACATTTTTTTCATGTACTTAATTTCAATTTTTTCTGGATGCTTATATTTAAAGTGTGGCTCTTAGGGTCAGAATAAAATTGGTCTTTTTATTTTGTTATCTTGTCTAACACTCTAACTTCTAATCGGTATTTATTCTATTCACATGTAATGTAATGTCATTAAAAACTGTTTGTGATTAAGACTTCCATCTTACTATTTGCTTCTCATTTTCGATAACACTCTGGTCCTTTTTTGCTCCCTTTCTGTTTGGTTTCCTTTTTTCCCATTTTTCCCACTTGCCTGCTTTGGTAGTATTTTTTAAAATCTGTTCTTTGGTGTTTACTCTAGATTTTCTAAATGCAATTTCAATGTATCAATGTGATATACATTAGTATTTTTGCCACTTCCCAAACAATGCAGAGACATTAGAACATTTAATTCCTAAGAATACTATCCTGAATCACATGTTTTACTGTAGTATATTTTTATTCTAAACATATTTTAAACCCATAAAAATATGATGATGATTTATAGCATCAATATTCATTTATGTAACTAACTTATTAGATTCTTCTACTGCTCATTTTTCTTTTATTTTTAAGCTTCAAACTTCTTTTTAACTAGTTTTACTGGTGAAAAATCTCTTATTTTCTGTTTTAACAAATAATGCACTCATTTCATCTTTATTCTAGAAGAAAGAGCAGCATTTCAGTGAAGAGACAAATAGTATTTTTTTGGCTTTGAGTCATAATATCCATATATTCAACTCTCTTTCTATAGTGTGACATTCATAGATAATAGATTAATGAAGGAGCATAGCTGTTTCTAAAAAAAAAAACTAAACTTTGTTTACAAAAATGAACAAAAAGCTGGATTTTCCCTGTAAGTCATAGTTTGACCACCTTATTAGAATTAATAAATTTACTCAATATGACATTTTAGGTAAGGGGGTTGGGTGACTTTTTTCAGAGTACTTGAAAATATTATTCTATTTTCTTCAAGCTTACACCATTTCTTTTGAGAAATAACTCTTAGTCTCACTGCTATTTCCTTTAAGGTAAACTTTTTTCCCCCTTCTTTCTAGCTGCTGTTAGACCTCCACCACATTAATTTCTGCAATTTTAGCTAACATTTTCCTACTTTTTCGTCTTGTTTTTTTTTCTTTTTTTCTTTTTAAACTATTTTGGAATATGTAGCTATTCTGAAATTTATTGGATTGATGTTATTTTGTCATTTTGGAACATTTTTAGCCATTAACTCTTCAAATAACAATTTTGCTCTTTATTTTTCTCTTCTTTTCTTCTGGGACTCCTCTTATCCATACATTAGACCTTTCTAATAGGTCATGTATCTTATATGCACAGTATCCCTCTCCATCAATTTTCTGAGTTTCATTCTTCAGCTCTGTATATTCTATTGTTGAACCCATTCTATGAGTTCTTAATTTCAATTATTTCATTTTCAGTTCTAGAATTTTTATATAACTTCCAGTTCTCAGCCTAAAATTCTCAATCTGTATCCTATTTTCTGCAACATATTTATTTCCTTGGACATATTTTCAAATTGGTTTCTTATTATTCCATTATCATATTCCCTGCAGGTCCATTTATATTGTCACTAGTTTGTCTTGTTTTTGCACCATTTAACCTTGTCTCTTTCTCTTTTTTTTAATTTTTATGTTTTTTATTATATTATTTGTAGTCACCATACGTACATCCCTGGTTTCTGATGTAAAGTTCGATGATTCATTAGTTGCGTGTACACCCAGTGCACCATGCAATACGTGCCCTCCTTACTACCCATCACCAGCCTATCCAATTCCCCCTCCCACCTCCCTCTGAAGCCCTCAGTTTGTTTCTCAGAGTCCATAGTTTCTCATGCTTCATTCCCCTTCTGTTTACCCCCTTCCTTTATCTCTTTCTTCCCTACCATCTTCCTAGTTCTTATGTTCCATAGATGAGAGAAATCATATGATAGTTGTCTTTCTCTGCTTGACTTATTTCACTTAGCATTATCTCCTCCAGTGCCATCCATGTTGCAGCAAATGTTGAGAACTCGTTCTTTCTGATCGCTGAGTAATATTCCATTGTATATATGGACCACAACTTCTTAATCCAGTCATCTGTTGAAGGGCATCTCGGTTCTTCCACGATTTAGCTATTGTGGACAATGCTGCTATGAACATTGGGGTGCATATGGCCCTTCTCTTCACTACATCTGTATCTTTGGGGTAAATACCCAGTAGTGCAATGGCTGGGTCATAGGGTAGCTCAATTTTTAACTTTTTAAGGGACCTCCACACGTTTTCCAGAGTGGCTGTACCAACCTGCCTTCCCACCAACAATGAGGAGGAATCCCCTTTCTCCACATCCTCTCCAGCAATTGTTTTTTCTTGCCTTGTCAATTTTTGCCATTCTAACTGGCATAAGGTGCTATTTTAGTGTGGTTTTGATATGAATTTCCCTGATGACTAACGATTTTGAACATTTTTTCATGTGTCTGTTAGCCATTTGTATGTCTTCTTTGGAAAAGTGTCTGTTCATATCTTCTGCCCATTTTATGATTTGTTTATTTGTTTCTCGCGTATTGAGTTTGAGAAGTTCTTTGTAGATCTTGGATACGAGACTTTTATCTGTAGTATCATTAGCAAATATATTCTCCCATTCCGTGGGCTGCCTCTTAGTTTTTTTGACTGTTTCCTTGGCTGTGCAGAAGCTTTTTATCTTGATGTAGTCCCACAAGTTCATTTTATCTTTTGTTTCTCTTGCCTTTGGAGATGTGTCATGAAAAAGGTTGCTTTGGCCGATGTCGTAGAGGTTGCTGCCTATGTTCTCCTCTAGGATTTTGATGGATTCCTGTCTCACATCGAGGTCTTCCATCCATTTGGAGTTTATCTTTGTGTGTGAGAGAGTGGTCAAGTTTCATTCTTTTGCATGTAGCTGTCCAATTTTCCCAACACCATTTATTGAAGAGACTGTCTTTTTTCCACCGGATGTTTTTTCCTGCTTTATCAAAGATTAGTTGCCCAAAGAGCCGAGGGTCATTTCGGGTTCTCTATTCTGTTCCATTGGTCTGTGTGTCTGTTTTTGTGCCAGTACCATGCTGTCTTTGTGATCACAGCTTTGTAGTACAGCTTGAAATCCAGCATTGTGATGCCCCCAGCTTTGTTTTTCCTTTTCAACAGTTACTTGGCGATTTGGGGCCTTTTCTGTTTCCATACAAATTTAAGGACTGTTTGTTCCAGTTCTTTGAAAAATGTCATTGGTGTTTTGATGGGGATAGCATTGAAAGTGTAGATTGCTCTGGGTAGCATGGACATTTTAACTGTGTTAATTCTTCTGATCCATGAGCATGGAATATTTTTCCATCTTTTTGTGTCTTCTTCAATGTCTTCCAGGAGTGATTTATAGTTTCTAGAATATAGATCCTGTACGTCTCTGGTTAAGTTAATTCCAAGGATAGATATGGTTTGTCTATTGTAAATGGGATGGATTCCCTAATTTCTCTTTCTTCAGTCTCACTATTCATGTATAGAAATGCAACTGATTTCTGAGAATTGATTTCGTATCCCGCCACATTACTGAATTGCTCTATAACTTCTAATAGTTTGGGAGTGGATTCTTTTGGGTTTTCCATATAGAGTATCATGTCATCTGCGAAGAGAGACAGTTTGACTTCTTCTTTGCCAGTTTGGATACCTTTTATCCCTTTTTGTTGTCTGATTGCTGTTGCAAGGACTTCTAGTACTGTGTTGACTAATAGTGGCGAGGTGGGCATCCTTACGTGTTCTGATCTTAAGGGAAAGGCTTCCAGCTTTTCCCCATTGAGAAATGATATTTCCTGTAGGCTTTTCATAGATGGTTTTTATGAGATTGAGAGATCATCTATCCCTACACTCTGAAGGGTTTTAATCAGGAAAGGATGCTGTATTTTGTCAAATGCTTTTCTGCATCTATTGAGAGAATCATATGATTTTTGAATTTTTCCTTCTGGACAAAATCTAAGACACTGATCGATTTGCAAATGTTGAACCACCCTTGCATCCCAGGGATGAATCCCACTTGGTCATGATGGATAATCCTTTTAATGTACTGTTGGATTCTATTAGCCAGGATCTTGTTGAAGACTTGGCATCCATATTCATTAGGGAAATTGGTCTGTAATTCTCCTTTTTGATGGGGTCTTTTCCTGGTTTGGGGATCAAGGTAATATTGGCCTCATAGAATGAGTTTGGTAGCTTTCCTCCTGTTTCTATTTTTTGAAATAGCTTTAGGAGAATAGGTATTATTTCTTCTGTGAATGTTTGGTAGAATACCCCAGGAAAACCGTCTGGGCCTGGAGTTTTGATTTTTGGAATGTTGTTTATCCCTGATTCAATCTCTTCATAATTAATTGGCCTGTTTAAAAAATCAATTTCTTCCTGTTTCAGTCTTGGTAGTTTATAGGTTTCCAGGAAGTCCTCCATCTCTTCCAGATTGCTTAATTTATTGGCATAAAGCTGTTGATAAAAGTTTCTAATAATCCTTCCAATTTCATCAGTGTTGGTTGTGACCTCTCACTTTTCATTCATAATTTTATTAATTTGGGTCCTTTCTCTATTCTTTTGGATAAGTCTTGCCAGTGGTCTGCCAATTTTATTTATTCTTTCAAAGAACCAGCTTCTAGTTCTGTTCATCTGCTCTACTGTACTCCTGGTTTCTAATTCATTGATTTCTGCTCTAATCTTGATCAACTGCTTTCTCGTGT
>NW_024424230.1:20753066-20792425 GCF_017311325.1 Ursus maritimus | reverse complement strand
TTGGTCAGCTGCTTCCTCGTGCGTGGATTAGGCCTGTCCCTCTGTTGCTGTTCCAGCTTCTTGAGGTGAGAATATAAAAACTGCATTTTAGATTTTTCTATTCTTTTGAGTGAGGCTTGGATGGCTATGTATTTCCCCCTTAGGACTGCCTTTGCAGTATCCCATAGGTTTTGGACCGTTGTGTTTTCATTCTCGTTGGTCTCCATAAATTGTTTAAATTGATTTTTTATTTCCTGGTTTATCAAATCATTCCTGAGCAGGATGGTTCTTAGTCTCCAAGTGTTTGAGTTTCTTCCCAATTTTTCCTATGGTTGAGTTCCAATTTCAAAGTGTTGTGCTCTGGGAATATGCAGGGAATAATTTCAGTCTTTTGGTATCAGTTGAGACCTGTTTTGTGTCCCAGAACATGGTCTATTCTTGAGAATGTTCCATGAGCATTAGAATAGAATGAGTATTCTTTGGTTCTGGGGTGTAGTGTTCTATATATATCTATGAGGTCCAACTCGTCGAGTATGGCATTCAAAGCCTTTGATTCTTTGCTTAGTTTTTGCCAGGGTGTTCTGTCTATTTCTGAGAGTGGAGTGTTGAGGTCCCCTACTATTAATGTATTTTTATCCATATGTCTCTTTATTCTGGTTAAGAGTTGGCTTGTGTATCTTGCTGCTCCCCTGTTGGGGGCATATATATTTATAATTGTCATATCCACTTGTTGAATACTTCCTTTAAGAATAATATAGTGCCCTTCTGCATCTCTAACTATAGTCTGTAGTTTAAAATCCAATTTATCTGATATGAGAATTGCTACCCCAGCTTTCTTTTGAGGTCCATTTGCGTGAAAGATGGTACTCCATCCCCTTACTCTCAGTCTGAATGCATCTTTGGGTTCGAAATGAGTCTCTTGTAGACAGCAAATGGATGGGTCATTTCTTTTTATCCAATCTGCAACCCTGTGGCGTCTTATGGGATGGTTCAAACCATTTACATTAAGACTGATTACTGAGGGATATGATTTTAATGTTGCCATGTTGCCAGTAAAGTCTTTGTTTGTATTGGCTGTGACTTTCTGTTCTGTATCACTCTTGGGGCCTTTTTACTTTTATAGAACCCCCCGTAATATCTCCTGTAGGGCTGGTTTCGTGGTTACAAAATTGGTTAGTGACTGGCGATTCTGAAATGTCTTTATTTCTCCATCAATTCTGAATGACAGCCTTGCTGGATAAAGGATCCTTGGCTGCATGTTTTTCTCTGAAAGAGCTTTAAATATGCTCCCCCAACCCTTTCTCTCATTCCAGGTCTGTGTAGACAGGTCTGACGTAATTCTGATGCTTTTGCCTTGGTACGTGAGAAATTTCTTTGCCCTGGCCGCTTTCAATACTGTATCCTTGGATCTAATATTTGCGAAATGCACTATGACGTGACGTGGCGTAGGTTTGTCGTGGTTGAGCTTGGGAGGGGTCCTCTCTGCCTCTTGGACACGAATGTTTGTTTCCCTTGCTAGATTAGGGAAGTTTTCAGCTACAATTTGTTCAAATATCTCTTCTAGACCTCTGTTTTTCTAGGCCACAGACTCATTGTCTTTTCTTTGCTGGGGGGGATTTCTCCTTCTCGTCATTCTGATGAGGAGAGGTTGCGGGGTTGTCCAGAGCCCAAATTATTGACCGGGACCCAGGCTGTGCACCCTTGTTTTATAGGGATCTTAGGGATGTGGGCTTCTTGATTTTTCAGCCTGCCTTCTGGGGGAGGGGCCTGCCATGCCGATACTCAGGCAACCCTGTTTGGGTAGAGTCTCTGTGTCCCCTGCGAGGAGGGATGGGGGATGGGGTGGGCACACTGTGAGTTGGTATTTCCAGGCTTTTATTCTCTGGCAGGTTTCCCTGGCAGTTTGCTGTGCCTCTTCTGAGAGTCAGAGCAGCAGTGGCCGAATCTCAGCCTCTGTCTCAGAACAGAGGGATCGCGGCCCCTTCTCCACTGATGTTCTGGCCACTTTAACTCTGTTTCTGTTGGTGCTGCTCAACCCTGCAGCGTCCCAGGATGTGCACCCCACACCTGGCGTCCCAGCCCTCACTTCCAGGGCCGGCTCGTCTCTGTCCTTTGTGTTTCTAACACCGCCAGCTGCCAGCAGCCCCCGCGCACTCCTGGAGCTCCTGGTCTCAGTCTGGTTCCAGTGAGCGCACCGGAGCTCCGTTTCAGTCTGGTGGCGCGCGCGCCCCGGCTCACGGTCTCAGTCCGCTCTCTTGCCGGTGCCGTCCGTGAGTCCGCCCGCTCCCCCGTGCAGGTGGCTACCACTTCCCGGCGCCTGAACGTGGCGGCTCCCTCCCCCTTCCGTTTATCTTCCGATATCTGTGCGCGGTTTCATGGCTCCCCGCTTCATACCTCAATACTCATCGCTGGAGATGTTCATTTGTAGAGATCCAGATGTATCTTCCTGCGTCCCAGGCTGATTCCGTGGATGTTCAGGCTGGTCTGGTACCTATCCAGCTTGACTCAGGGGACTGGCTGAAAAAGAGGTCCCCTGCTCTCCCGCCATCTTAACTCCCTATCCCTTGTCTCTTTCTGTAGTTAGAAAACTTTATATAAATATATATATTTAATAATATATATTTATTTATATAAATATAAATATTTGATAAAATATTTATTTATATAAATATAAATATTTGATAAAATATTTATTTATTTATATTTAAAAGTATTTATTCGAGGCTATGAATAATCATATTATCCTCTTGGTAGAATTTATGTTTGCTTTAAGAAGGCTAGGCTAGTGGCAGGAACCATGACAGATCAAGTTAATCCAATCAGGGTAAAGATGGTTTGAAGCTAGGCTTTGTCCATTTGAGAACTAGCCTACTTCTACTTTACCCTTATTTCTAAGATACAGCCCTTTGGGGTGCAAACCCAAGTCTCAAAAATTTACCAATCCTTCTTTGTGCCTTTAACTCTATATTTTGTTCTAGCACTGAGTATTTGGAAGCTCTTGTCAGCCACTTCTTCCATAATTCACAAATACTTTTAGAGCAGGCATCAGCCAACTATTGCCCAGAAGTCAAATCTTTTGTAAATGAAATTTTACTGAAACATAATCATGCCCATTTGTTTACATATTGTCCATGGCTGTTTTTAGGCTACAAGAGCAGAGTTGATTAGTTGAGGCAATGACCATATAAACCACAAAACCAAAAATATTTACTATATGGCCCTTTACAGAAGGTTGCCAACCTCTGTTTTAGAAGAAACAGGCCCCCCAAAATGCTGAAAACTTCCTCAGATTAGGCTTTGGACCCATACTCTGTTATTATCTTGGGGGCCTTTCATGCATTCAAATAGAATTTTGGAAACATTTTGCCTGGCTTTTGCAGTTGTCCTCAGTGAAAGACTTGTTCCAAAATAAGTAGTCCATCATTACTAGAAATAGGAAAACTGTGAATCTGTATTTAAGTTCCATTGCATTAAAAATCAGTGGAGGGGCACCTGGGTGGCTCAGTTGGTTAAGTCCATCTCTTGATTTTGGCTCAGGTCATGATCTCAGGGTCATGAGGTCAAGCCCCAAGTCAGGTTCCACACTCAGGGTGGAGTCTACTTGAGATTCTCTCTCTCCCTCTCCATCTGCCCTTCCCCTTGCTCACATGCTCTCTCTAAATAAATAAATAAATAAATAAATCTTTTAAAAAATCTGAAATAAATAAATAAATCTTTTAAAAAATCTGAGTGGAAACTCTATATATGCAAATGTGGAGAGGCGGCTAGTTCTCAGAAAAAATATCTGAGATAGGCTAGGATATTTTATTATTAAAACTCCAAACTGTCAGTATTCAGAGAGCTTGTCTTTTGGGTTTATTAGTTTTCCCAGACAGTCATAATCTATACTCTCTTCTGGGAGGTGAGTTAAAGGAAGATGGGGGATAGTGAGAAGTTCTAAAATCCCATATATCAATGTCCAGCTGTTGTTCTACTATGCTTCATGTGTACTCCAAGCCCAGAACACTTAAGGTACACTCTCTGTATAAAGCAAACTTCTATTTCTGTTCACACACAGATGGCTTAGCTGTCTGGGTGAAATGAGTATATCCAAGGACTTAAGGGCTCCTACTGAGACTTAGAACCTAATACTTTTAATCCCATCCTATACTGCCAACTTTATAAATTACTGCTATGTTGAATTCCTAAGCTTTTCTGAGTTTCCATAGGCAGTTGGATGTGAATTTTCTTTATTCTCTCATGTCAGTTACCTTCCTACTTGTCCATTTACATTCCCAATATCACATTTTTTGAAGGGGGAAGGGCAGAGGGAGAGGGAGAGAGAGAATCTCAAGCAGGCTCCATGCCCAGCATGGAGATCAATGAGGGACTCAATCCCACAACACTGAGATCATGACCTGAGCCAAAATCAACAGTTGGACATATAACTGACTGAGGCATCCAGGCACCCCAGCCAATACCAAATTTTTTAGGGGAATATTTGATATAGCACTGTCACTTTTTCCATTCTCCAGCTCCTTTTGAATTTATGCTTATTTTTAAAATTATTATTTTAGTGAGTTTCTCGAATAAGCAAACATAAAAACATATGTTCACTTACATATTTAAATGGAAGTTCTTAAATCTTTACTATGAAAGCTGCATGCCTTGGAATGTATCTTCATAATTTCATTAGGCATAAACTGTTAATTGTTTCTGTAATAGAAATAGTAATAAAGCAAACTGTACTACTTCATAGCCATAATAACTGATGCGTATAAAAATATGTAAAGACATTTTTACCTAAAATATATTAAGTAAATATATTACCTAAAAATGTATTATGGGAGCTCGTAATAACATGACTCCCTTTGGATTTGTTCCTTTAACCTAGTGTATTGTTTCTATTGCTGCACAATAAATTACCATAAACTTAATAAAACAACACACATTTATTGATTCACAGTTTCTGTGTGTCAGGCATCGGGGCATGTTTAGTTGAGTCCTCTACCTGAAGATCTCACTATGCTGCAATCCACATGTCCGCTGGGGCTGCAGTCTCATCAGAGATTCAACTGGGGAAGGCTATACCTCCAAACTCTCACAGGTTTTTGGCAGAATTCATTTCCTTGAGGCTATAGAACTAGGGGCTTTAATTACTTGCTAGATGTCTCCTTCAGCTTCTAGAGGATTCTGCAGTTCTTTGCTATAGAGGCTCCTCCAACATGACCACTTACTTCATGACAGCAAATGTCAGCAAATGTCAGCAAAAGGAGATTGCTGTCATGGGTCTTCTAACAAGATGGAGTTTTATGTAATGTAACAATCATGGAAGTGACATCCACCATCAAGTGGACCACTTGATATTTTATTGTTTAAAAGGAAGTTGTAAAGGAGGGGATTATACAAGGGCATGAATCTCAAGAAGTGATGATCATGGGGCCCACCTAAAGTCTGCCTACCGCATCAAGGTTATAGTAATGAAATTAATGACAGATTATCATTATATTTTTCTTACAATGCTTTATACTTCTAAAATGTCTTCACAAATACATGTTTGCTTCTATAAATACATGTATTAGAGGAGCCAACACAAGCTTAAGCTGTGTTTAGTCTAGGACTCAGGCAGTTCTGAGTACGCTCAGGGAATCAGTGGGACAGAATCTTCAGGGAGCCATTTATATGAAGGATGAGGGAGCCTCCTGGTGAATAAGAGATACTCAGTTTGGTTCAAGGACAACTGGATAGCACTGATGAGATGGCATGGTTTTAAAATATGCCATAGCAGTGTTACCCAAACTATGCCATAGCTTCAGGACCTAATCAAAGTTTTAGGAAATCTCAATAGAAAAGTGAAGAAAAAAATTAAAGCTACTTTTTTCCTTTAATCTCTATGGGACATTTAGAATGTGCGGCATCAGCAATGACAATAATAGCAGTGCTGATGAAAGTGCCATTAGAACCACAGCATTAGGCTGGTGACTATACCAACAGCCACCAGCGGCACCCCCACATTAGGAACGAGTGCCCTCAGACAGACATTTTTGCCCTTGGTCTTGGGTGTCATCAGCCCCCATGTAGACATCAGCATCAACCAGGATAACAGCCTGACTTTGGTGGGCTCATATTTCACTTGCTACTTTTTAGCAGGGACATTTATCAAAGAGAAAACAACCTAAAAGAGAAGAGGAAAATGACAGATGACCCAGAGTTAAACCTGGGGACTAATTATTGGTGCACAACTCAAATATTACAGAATGTTCTCAGAATACTCTCTGGAAGGACCTTAAGGCAAATTACATTTCTCAAAGCATGGTAGTGAAGCAGGAAAATATGGATTTTATATCTTATTCTTATATTTCCAGTTAATATTTCTTGGGAAAGAATATGTTCTGTATATTATCTTAATTACTGCTTACCATTATACTGTAAGGTAAATATTTTTCATTCCCACTGTCATTTGACAGATTAGAAAACTAAGTCTCAAACAGGATAAGGAACATGTTCATTGAAACATAGCTATAAAGTAGTTGACCTAGTAAGTATTATCTATAAAAGACTCATTCACTTATAGCTCCCGGGACTAAACTCAGGATCATTGTCACATGTAGCCCAGAACCAGTATTAAGTAAAGCTGTGAAGGAAGTGACAATCTCCATTCTCTTGCCCTAAAATTTCATTTCCCTTTTTCTTAACTTACATAATTCCTACCTATCCACAATTGCTTGTCTAAAGTAAGAAGCAACTCTTCTCTTAAAGACTTCTCAAGTATTACACAGCAGAATTCATCATTTTCTTTCTTCAGAGAAAGCATCTTGAAAACATTAAGTTCTCAAATATATCACTTGATCCTCACAACAATCCTTTAAAATTGGAAGCGAGGAAACTGTACCTACATTTTATATATGAAGAAAGTAATGTTCAGAGAATTTCAAGGACTTGTCCAAGGTAGCATGGTTTAGACCAATGGTTCTCAAACTCCAAAGTGCAGCAAGATCACTTGAAATAGATCTGGGGTGAGGCCCAGAAACTTGCATTTCTAATGTGATTCCAGGTGATGCCAGTGCTCCTGCTGGCTTATATTTAACTCTATTTAGCATTTTAGTAATATTTTTGGGATATAGAAAATCTTTAGAAAACGAGATTCAAGAGTTTCTGGTTTCCATATAAGCCTTCTACCTGAGAAAGTACCAAAGACATTTATATTATCTGTCTTCATGTGTGCATAGATTAACCCATCAAATTATCTGCTTGTCATCTTGGAAAGCACAATTAACCTTTTCCTTAGAAGATCTACAGGACAGGTGGCTTTTAGTGAGAAGAAAGCATCCTAACTAAAAACTGAAAGGGAGACGGGATATGTAAAAATAAGCAAAGACCACCCCAATGAGAGAACAGACAGAGGTTTTTTATTCAGAGCCTGCTCTAGCAAGAGAGTCAGTTACCATCACTCGTGTTTGGTGGAAACTGAAAGGCAGGCAACGCAGTGGGAAGGCTTTATAGCGGCCAGAAAAGAATATTTGTTGGAATGCTCTGATCGAGGTCACTGGCGTGGCATTGACGGAGTCACCAAAAACAGGCTAACTAGAAGTGGAATATCCCATGTGATTGATTTGGCGAGCATATTTAACTTTCTCTGGTTCCTTCTGAATTGGAAGCAAGGACAAAAGATAGGGAAGCTCACAGTTATTGACCAACTCATAACCATTTGGGGCCCATTGCTGCAGAGGTTGTGACTGGCACCTCGTGAGGTTGTGGGATGTGGTTCTACTGATTATATATGAACTGGCCATTGTCTATTTGTAACTCAATTTCTCAGGAGCATACAGGGGTGTCTATCAGAGCAGGCAGTCCCTGGCTGTAGGGCTAACTTATCTACCAGGCATAGTAGTTCTTATGTCAAGGGCCCATGATAGTTTTAGGAGCCTACAAAAATATTTCTATTTCTTTTGAAATCAGAAGGAAAAAAATGAGCATTTTGGTTAACTTTTTTAATGTAAAGCGTCAATACATTTGTCGTTATGCTAACTCAGTGTTCTAAGAATGTAAATGTTGGATATGGTAAAGAAGTTGTTTATACTCACAGGTCCCAGAGAGGGGGTCCCTTCATACCATGCAGGGTCACAGGGGAAAGCAGCAGTGTTGGTCAGGAAACAGAAAGGAGCAAGGAGAAAGGCTCCGCCAGAGCCTTTGCTGGGGTTTCTGAAAGGAAAGAAAAGGCAAGACAAGGCAGAATGAACAGTTTACAATTGGCTTGTTTGAAATACAGGAAGGCTTTGGGCTATAGGGGTGGTCTCTAGTTGCCTGATACCTGGCCCTTGGATGGTTTAGGACAAGAGAAATATTGGCTTCGTGTATGAGAGTTAGATAAGGAGGTAGTTGGGTATACAGACTGAGGATTGGCTGGTTTGTTGTTATCATTTTTAGGAAGCAGCTGGCTCTGCGAGGAGCAGCCTGTCTTTGGGTCTGTAAGTCTCCTAAATGCCACAGCAAGAGTATAGTTACTATAAGAAGACACATCTCATTTTATTGCACTTTGCCTTATTGTGCTTTTCAGGTATTACATTTTTTACAGATTGAGGGTCTGTGGCAACCCTGGATCTAGCAAGTGTTGGTATTTTCCCAACATCATTTGCTCACTTTGTGTCTCTGTGTCACATTTTGGTAATCCTCACAGTATTTCAAACTTTTCATTACTATTATGCTTGTCCTGCTGATCTGCAATCAGTGATTATGTCTTGTGTCTCACTGAAAGCCCAGACGATGGCTAGCACTTTTTAGCAATAAAATATTTCTAAATTAAGGTTTGTACACTTTATTTTAGACACAATGCTATCACACACTTAATAAACCATAGTATAGTGAACATATAATGTTTATATGCACTGGAAAACCAAAACATTCATTTGACTCACTTTATTGAGCTATTTGCTTTATTGCGGTGATCTGGAACTGACCCCCACTACCTCTGAGGTATGCTTATATTGGTTCTGTGATGAATGGATGACAACAGGCAAATACAGAATCTGCGAAAACACAGAACACGCATTCATTAAATAAAATTTTTGGCATTTTTTTTGTGTAAGAAAATGTCCACGAAATCATAATGTAGGCCATCTGGGCTGCATGATCTGGGTGAAACTTCAGGGGGCTAAAGGGTTTGCATGAGGAATGTAAGAAAAACACGTACACAGGTAGTAAGAAATGAACTGACAGCACAACTTCTGACTGCCCTACTGGGCCCATGAAATCAGCTTCCTCATTCGTTTTGTTGATCTCTTCCTTATACTTATTCCACAATATTGGCTTTTGCATGTAGACACAATGATTTTCTGGCTTCTACGTAGTTCTCCTGGTTCTTAAACTTCTTTCTTAAAACCAACCCTGATATTTGTCTTGACATCACTGGCTTAGCCACTCAGGTATTCTCTGAGCCACATGGTAAATATTAAGAATAGGAAGTGTTTGTGTTTGTTGGTTTTGCAGGGGTTTTTTTAATGGAACAAAACCTTTCTGAAGTTGCATTTAAAATTTCATGAACTACTCAGTATATAATATTTATTATTCCTGAAGAGAATGCTGAATTAAGTCAATTTTAATTGTGTACCTTATTGTGTTTATGAACTGTTATACTTGTATACAGTTAGGGATATATAATTTTACAAACAAGCATAAGCAAGTATAATGGGTTTTTTTTTTTTAGAAATGTTTTATTTTGTGTTCTTTCATTTAATTTGACTTTTACTGCTTTCATGTTGTAATTTGTCTAGTCTCCCTTCTTCATACATACATGAAAAATCAGTTCTAAATTATGAAGATGCTATGAAGTATAATCTTCAATTCAGACACTGTACTTTATTGTGGTCACAAGGCTTTAGTCATTGACTGAAGGCTTGAAAATCATTATTTTCTGTCTTTCTATTGCAGCAAAAAAAAAATGTCAAGTTATACTTCTTTACTCTGCAAACTTCAGAAAATATTTATTTTCAGATAAGTAGCCTGGAGTTTACCCCTTCAATAATCAAACAAACACAACACCATTTTCAACCTTTCAACTCCACTCAGAAACTTTCAGTAGCTTAACAGCTGAGTGTCACCAGTTTTTGTAGAAAGCAATTGAATATTTTAAATGTTCTTAACATTCTTCCATGCAGTATCTGAAATCACAAAAGAGAAAGAGGAGGGTGAGTGGAGAGTAGATATTGTAGATACTATTAAATTGTTCTCTTTAATACATGGTTTTGGGAAAACTGGACTGCCATATGCAAAAGAATGAAACTAGATTCCTCTCTTACATCATACACAAAAATCAACTCAAAATGGATTGAGGACTTAAATTTAAAACACGGAACTGTAAAGCTCCTAGAATAGAACATAGGCAGTAAGTTCCTTGACATCAATCTTGGCAGTGAGTTTTTGGTTTTGACACCAAAAGCAAAGGCAACAAAGCAGAAGTTTTAAAAGGTAAGACAACATTAAACATCTTCTGCTCAGCAAAGGAAACTATGAACAAGCAAAAAGGTAACCTATGGAATGAGGGCAAATATTTGCAAACATATATCCAATAAGAGGTTCATATCTAAAATACACAAAGAATTCATACAACTCAATAGCAAAACCACAAATAATCCAATTAAATAATGGACAAAGGACCTGAACAAACATTTTTCCAAAGAAGATATATAAATGGCCAACATACACATGAGAAGGTGCTCAACATCACTAATCATCAGGAAAATACAAATCAAAGCCACAATGAGATATCACTTTACACCTGTTAGGATGGCTATTATCTAAAGACAAGAGATAACAAATGTTTGGAGAATGTGGAGGAAAGGAAATCCTTGTGCACTTGGTGGGAAGGTAAACTGGTGTAGTCACTATGGAAAACTATATGGAGTTTCCTCAATGAATTAAAAATAGAAGTACCATACGACCCAGCAATTCCAATTACATATGTAACCCAATTCTTTGGGTTACATATGTAAAGAAAGTGTATCTCTGGGATGCCTGGCTGGCTCAGTCAGTTAAGCATCTGCCTTCGGCTCAGGTCATGATCCCAGGTCCTGGGATAGAGTCCCACATCAGGCTCCTTGCTCAGAGGGGAGTCTGCTTCTCCCTCTCCCTCTGTCTGCTGCTCCCACTGCTTGTGCTCCCTCGCTCTGACAAATCAATAAATAAAATCTTTAAAAAAAAGTGTATCTCCTAGAGATATCTGCACTCCTACGTTCATTGCAGCATTATTTACAATAGCCAAGGTTTAGAAATAATCTATGTGTCCGTCAATGGATGAATGGGTCAAGAAAATGTGATTATCTATCTATATCTATCTATCTATCTATCTATCTATCTATCTATCTATCTATCATCTATCTATCTATCTATCTTTCATCTATCTATCTAATGGAATCTTATTCAGCCTTAAAAAGAAAGAAATTCTGTAATTTGCTACAACATGGATAAACCTGAATGGAATCATACTAAGTGAAATAAGCACACAAAGAAAGTCAAATACTGTATTTATCATTTATATGTGGAATCTGAAAAAAAAATAGAACTCAAAGAAACAGAGAGTAGAAAAGCAGTTGCTAGAGGTTGGAGGGTGGGGGAAATAGGGAGAGGTTGGTAAAAGAGTACAAAGTTTCATTATAAGATAAATAAGTTCTGAGGATCTAAGGTATAATCCGATGACTATATTTAATAACACTCTATTGTATAATTAAACTTTCTAAGAGAGTAGAACTGAAATGTCCTCACCAAAGGAAGAGGAGGAGGAAGAGGAGAATGATGACAACAAGAAGGATGAGGAGGGGAGATGGAGGAGGAAGTGAAGGAGGAGAAGGAAGAAAAATAGGTAAGGTGATAGATGTATTAACTAGATTGGAGAATCCTTCACAATGTATACAAACATTTATCAAATCATCACATTGTACAATTTAAGAATCTTATTATTTTGTCAATTATATCCCAATACAGCTGAAAAAAACCCTTTTCCCTATTTTACAAGCCCTTGTAAGTCAGTTTTTTTAAACTGACATCTAAATTTTATTTCTAATTAATACTATGTAGCTGGACCTCCATCTTGATTCAACCAAATGAGTACCACACCCACCTATATTGGGCTTCTGAGTAACATTTTGTCTAAGAAAGTTTCACCACTTGGAAACTTTGGAAAGCACAACATAAAGGAATACCAAATATGGCAATCATTCTTCTAGACTTGCTTCTCCATGACTCAATGATTTGACAAAGACAACTAAGAAAATTTGTGAAAAGCTATTAATACATTTTGTCACTAAGGACCTGAGGGAGAGTTGTTTCAGGCAGTGGCTGGGGATGGGTGGGGTTGTATTGTGGAAGTTGAAGAGAGCAAGGATGCTGAGAAAGTAGAGACAAAATGTTTAAGCCATTCCTTCAAAAAGCTTGGAGGTGAAGAAAAAGAGGATATGGTTCAGGGTTGAGGATTATGTTTTTCAGAGGAACATAGAAGAATGAGTTTCTAAGATGAGGGAAAGTACACTGAATAGAAGAAGGCATGGTTCCAGAGGAAGGAAATAGTCAATGGAGTGATGTCCAACTTCAATGAATTTCACGTATTCTAGTCATTGAAGACACAGCGTTAAAGACCCTGCTGATATTTTAGAAACTGAAATATGCTGAATTAAAAAGGAAATTTATGCATCTAGAGACTGAATAGAGACATTCCATATTTTTTAACACCACAAAAATGGAGATGTACAAGTCTGGAGCATTTTCATAAGGTTATTATTCAAGAAAAAAAAAGAGTAGAAAAGTTTGGGGTTTTTTAAAATCCACTACTATGATTTACGTAGGAATACTTTCTATAAATAATAATGAGTCTGACAATATGTTCATAATATCTTCTTTTAAGAACTTTTTGGATTTCCTTTTTACTAGGAAACTTTTAACTTTGAAACAGCAAGTAGTATTTTTCTCCCTGAAACCTCTGCGGTGCCAGCAATGCATTGAAGTTTGATTAAAAGGACAGTTAACGCAAACATAAATCCCTTAAAATATTTAGAGCACACAAGTCTCAACCCATCTTGTATTTATAAGACAACATTTTAAAATGAATATCTCTTAAGAAAGGAGGCTATTAGGTTGAGCAATGCTTTCTCTTCCCAATGGAGTATTAGACAAGCTGAATATATAAATCTGCTTTATGTTACTGTATCAATGGTTGATGTTCAATGGACTTTTGGTATTAGGACTATAAATATCTGACAATGGAATAAACATCATGTGGAAGGAAATTGACTCTAACTGAGGAAGGTGCTCTAAATAGGCCTCCTTGGAATTATCTGCTCAATCTTTGAGACTTTTGTTTTGGCTTTGTGACTTTTGAGGGTGTAATGATTTTTCTCATGCAGTGCTGGTTTGGAAGGACTTCAGGGGTGAAGTCCTGTGCCCTCATCATCCACACCGATAGTTATCAGGCCTGTTGTTAAACCTCATGTGTGATGTCCATCCAGAAATCTACTTAAAAATGTTGAGCCAACAATGGAGAGGCTGATATTTATAACCTTTCTACTTCCCCAATACAATTTTACTACATGTCCCCTTATTGTTTTTTGGAGGTTATAGATAACAACTGATCACAATAAACAAGCCTATCTTCTCTTTCTTCTCCTCCTTTCTTTTCTCCATCTCTCTCACTACACTTGGCTTGATTCAACACCCCCTGCCAGGGGTGGCTTTTAGGAACACTGAGGCTGGAATTAAAATATTCACTGTGGTTCCCATGGTGAGTGGCTATGGGTAGTGAGGACTACTTGCCCTTTGTTATTGTGTGTGTGTGTGTGTTTTAATCCTTTCCAAACCAGAACTATTCTATAATCTATTTGAAAAAGGCATGGAAAACATTAATCGATCACTGCATATACAAGTGATCAAGTATTATGTCATGAAGCTCGGGTGATGGCTGTTGGGGAGAGGTCAAAGGAATGTAGACAAGAAACTTTGTGGAGGATATTGTGCAGGTACTTGGAAAAGGGGTAGGAAGATGGATGGTAGATGGCAGAAGATCAAATACATTAAGGACCTTGTTTCTTCCCTTTAGAGAGTTAGCTGATTGAAATTGCCCTATTGCCATGATCAACCAATGAAGAGTACCATCTTAAAGTGGCTTGCTTTTAGAGAGGCAGCATTGTTAAGGCAGGGGATCTAAACTGAGGACCATGCAATGGGTGCAAGAGGTCTATGAAATCCCTAAATTGTTGTACAGAGATTTATAAAAATAACCTCTCTCCCTCACCCCCAGGGAAAGATGTGTATACTATTCAGGGAAGTCTGATCTAATTCCATTCTATACAGCATCTCTCCTTTATAAAGTTTAGGAAGCTAAGACCCCAATGACAGAACTTGTATGCCTGTTGTCATAGCTAGTGAGTAACTGTTCCTAGATAATTCCTAGAGTCCTGTGGTCTAATCCGTGCTCTATATCCTCATATTCACAACTTCCTTTGGTGGAACATCTGCTGTAGGTCATTTTATTAGTTTCTTAGGATTGCTATAATAAAGTACCACAAGCTTGGTCAGTCAAAACATGAGAATTATTTTTCCACAGTTCTGGAGCCCAGATGTCTGAAATCAAGGTGTTAGCAAGGCCATACTCCCTCTAAGACTTTTGGTAGAATCCTTCCTTGCTTCTCTTAGCTTCTGGTGGTGGCCATCAATCCTTGACATTCCTTGGCTTCACTCCAATCTCTCCCTCTGTCCACACATAGCGTTTTCCTTGTGTGTCTCTGTCTTCACAGGACATTTTTCTCTTCTTATAAAGACAATACTATTGGATTAGGGCCCACTCTCATGATCTGATCTTAACTTGATTACATCTGCAAAGACTATATCTACATACGGTCACATTCACAGGTACTGACGTTTAGGACATAAGCTCATCTTTTTGGGCAACACAATTCAACTCATAAGGGTAATCTAGATTTCTCTCCATTTTCCTCCCTAAAACAACTGTTCCCCTTTAGCTTTGCAAGACTGTTATTCCAAAAATAATTGACTCCACCCTACTCAACTTCATCAGTTGAGTTTCAGGTCAATCATTTTGTTAAGTCATCAGCAAATTATCCTAAATTCTAAGGGCATATGATGTGACATTGTTCTGCATTGTGAACTTCAGCTACACCTAGAAAGCTTCCCAATGGGCTCTGGTATGTTGACTCTGAATCATTGATAAGTAGTCTCTTGGACCTCCAAACATCTGACATCTGACATAAATAAACAACAATATTTTTTCTGGCTTGTTTATGAGCATATCTTGGGGAGCGAAGTCAAAGCCTTCCTGAAGGAAAGATATATTATACCTATTGCTTTTTCCATCTACAAAGCTGGTCACTCCATCATAAAAGAAAATTAGATTGGTCTGACATTTCTCCTTCCTATGGCTGAGTTGACTACAATTCAATCCTCTTTGCTAGTTTGGGAATCCAAAGAATAAAAATGCAGAGAGATACAATATTTTGCTTAAAATGTAAGGCTGCCCAAATTTTATGTGCTATTTCCTTATTAGATAGGTATTTTGACCTTCTTAAGTAGATGGGTATTTGGGGCCTCTTTGGCCTTGATAAGAAACTTCACAGTTCTCATGGGAAATTACAAACTTCTGACCACATTGACCCACAGAAAGAATCTATCACTTTATCCTATTACTTCCTTATCTTACCCTGAAATTCCCTTGTTGAACTGTGCAATAGAAACTCATATAAAGATAGGGTGTCGAAACTTAGAAGACAGAACAAGTAGTCTTCATCAAATAAGTGAATTGCTTAATTGCTCTGTAACACCATTTATCCACTTTAATGCTATAACATAAAAGTTATATGTTGATATCATCTATCTTTCATTTTGGAAAGAAAGCTCACTCTTAAGTTGAATGAGATTATGCCATTTTTCACTCATGGCCGGTTTTGACCTTGCAATGATACTTAGTGAATTCAGGAAGAATAGAATTTTAGTCACTAAATTTCGCTACCTACAAATTACCTGAAACCTTTGGGTTATCTAGAAGGTCATTAGTAGCTTGTCACTGCATGTGGCATTTGCCTATGTACATGGCTGAGTGTGAACGGGTCCTGATAAATTTACTTTGAAAGGTAGTCCAAACCATTTAATTTCACCTTGGCAACCTCACTTCTGGGACCACATTTCTTCTGAGAGCAAACTTCACTATCTTGACCTTAGATTAAAGGCTGTCTCTTGACCTCTCTTCTAGCCTCCCTTTCTACAACAGATATGTGGCATTGATATCTACATTTGCCTCCACTCATGTCTTTATTCTCTGTCATGTCTTCTCATTCATCCCACTTGTTGGTCTCTCAAATGACTTCATTCAACCTATTTCTGGAAAAGACTTCCTGAGACTCCATGGATGGTCACTAAGTTACTGGACACTCAATTTTGGCTATGTATTCTAATAATAGCCACCAACAAATGATAAGAAACTGCACTGCCTTGAATCTTTAAACCCTACACCATTTTCAAACTCCATAAAGCAATACCTATATCTCTACCACTCAGTTCTTGGCTCTATTTGGCTTTTTTCAAGATTTGCAACTATCTGAAACACAGAGGACTGATTTCTCAGCAATATGAACAAACATGAGTTTGACATTCTCAGATATTTAGAATTATCTCGGCATGTGCATCAAAACCTGAACTAAAAATTAGCAATTGAATGAAACAACAAGATACTTTAACAAAAATGAATATGTGCATCAAGAATAATAAAATAATAAATTGGTATTGATCTGACAGAAAAATTCTTTCAAAATGAGAAACACAGTGGACCCAATTTCAATGAGAAAAGAAATCTTTGATTGTTGAACACCGAATGGGTAAAACAAACATTTGTTGCTTTGAAGTTTTTATTGCTTTTATTCTTATTTGTGCTCTTAGGGTAAAGCCCACATTTCTTTAAAAGGCCCTCTACATTTTCAGTCCTTCCTACCTCACCCCTCTCCAACCTCGTACCCTATGTCCGAGCAAACTGAACGCCTTACATTTTACAAACAACAATGTGCAATTCTAAGCCTTTCCATAGATTGTTTTGATCTGCCTAGAATAGCTTTCCCATGTCTTTACATTTTTATTTCCTTAAGATCTCACTTAATATATCATTTCTTCCAAGAAGCTTTCCCTGAGTCATTAACTATGTGAGGTGCCACTATTCTCTACTCCCATACAACATTCCACGGCCCATAACCTGCACCTGACACCAAGTATTGTGATGACCTCACTCTTATCTCACTCCTTTCTTGCCCATGAACCCTGTGAGAGCACAGACCAGCCTATAACATCAATCAATACATGTACAAGGACACTGCCAGGTACATAAACAAGGATTAAGTATTATTTAATGAGAAAAAGCTCATTAAAATAGATACGAAGGTAGGAACAGATTTGCTTTCCAAAAGAGAAAAATCTCTTAAAATACTTAAACTACTCAGTTGAAACCAAAAATTCACTTTTTAAAATTAACATTTGAGACATAAAATGCATCTCTAGCATTCATTTTTGTCTTGAACTTATACATCTGAGGTCCTCTTAACTATTTTCAATTGGCTGTCTAATTTCAAACTGAACACATGCAAGAGAATTCTTTACCATTCTCCCACAAACCTGATCTACCCGTAGTTGTTCCCATCTCTGTACTGGCAATTACATAGGCACACATGTGCGCGCTCACACACACACATACACACACACACACACACACACTCACACATACACACACAGTCTGTACAATGGTCAAGGCCAAAATCTTGGACTCGTCTTTGACTCTTCTCCTCAACTGTCCCCAACATTCGATGCCTCCACAAAGTTCCTTATGTCCACCTTAAAATATATCCAAATTTGACAATTCCTCATCACTTTCCAAGCTATCACCTCTTCTTACCTGTATTATCGCAATGACCTCCTACCTGGTCTCTTACTTTCATTCTTGTCCACCTACAGTCTACCTTCACAGAATCAGAGTGACTCTTAAAACATACTTATGCTCAGAACCTTTCAATGGCTTCTCAGTGAGAACACCAATTCAAGAACTTAGAGCAGCCCACAAAGCTTTCTGTGATCTGGACTCCCTAGCCTCCCTGACCTCTCTCCTACTCTCTCTCCCAACCACACTTCAGGGACATGAGCATCCTTGCTGTGCCTTCAATGGGTTGGGCATGCTCCCACTTCAGGCCTTCTGCCATCTGTACACCCTGTACCAGGAATGGCCTTCTCTCAGCTGTCACAGTCCCCCACTTCCTTCAAGTCTGCTCAGATGTCACCTTTTCAGGGAGGCCTTTCTGAACCACCTTTTTTAAAGCCACAATTACCTTCTACCATTCCTGGTTTTTTTTTTAACCTGGTACACATGACCTTCTAATACATTACAAGATTTACTTTTTATTTTGTTTATTACCTGTCTTCTCTCTCTGGACTAGAAGTTCCATGGGACAGGGATAGTTGTCTCTTTTGTTAACTGTAGTGTTCCCAGTGACTAGACAGGCTTAACATATAAGAGACATTGAATAATATTTGTTAAGGAATGAATTTGTGAGATTCTAGAGCTAAAACCCAAGTCAGGTTTGTTCCGTGCCTGCGAGAAGTTTAATGTAAGTGAAATCTAAAGAACACCCTTGTTCCCAATGAGACAACAGACATTTCTAGAGAGTAATATTCTGACGTTTCTACCCATTCAGTATGTCTTAACTTTAAAATATAAATTTCCCATGTGGCCTCCATGTAGCAGCTGACCTATGAAAGGCACAAGCTAGAATCCAATTGCAGGATAATTCTGCCTAGTCAAGTTGAAAAGTTCTTTTGCCCTTGAATTTAGGTATCCCAGACCCATGGATATATTTTTTTTCCACAATGCAAATTGCTCCCAAGCTCTCCAAAGGAGTCTCTTTCAAGAGGCAATTTTGTGATTGTGTGTTTCGTGGTTTTTTTCCCAGCCCTGAAATTCTGAGATCCCCTAACTCTAGGGCAGGTATGTAGCCACATGAGAAGCTTAACCGTGATTCAATAATAACTAACTTTCATTTTTCTGGGCCATGGCTTAATGGGAACTCTTTCCCCAGTGGCCCCTGAGTGTGGAACAAGTATTGCCTGGCCACAGGTGTGCTTTGCCATAGCTGGTAATGAGAGAAGCAGGAAATTCTCAAGGCAGGATGAGTAGAGAGTGAATTAGCTGGTTCTGTTCAGAGACCATAGCTCAAAAAACAGGCACCATCTGCAGTACTCACTCCCCACTTTTCAATGTTGAAACCCCATTAAAGAAACCACTAGAGCATTGGCATAAATATTTCAAATAGAAGTTTGCAGGAAAAGACTGTTATTGAAAAACAAGAGACTTGGAAACTTACTATTTGATCAAGCCCTAAGGAAGATAATTCAAGCCAAGACATTTCTCTACCATGTGATTTACTGGGAGAGGATTTTCTTGCTTGATTTTGTTTAAGCCATATGGCTATTTAAAAAAACCCATATATTTAGTGTCTAGGAACTAACTAAATTTATAACCAAAGAATCAATCTTTCTTGATTTTGTTTCCAAATATTTTGCCATTTGTAAGCACTGCTTCAAATCGGCCTGTATAGTGGGGCTGGTGGTGGTCATTAGGGAATTCCACCTGCAATTCTATTGCTGCCACCGCCTGCAATAGAAACCCTCTAAATTGAACGGAGACTTGTCCTATTGCTATTTACACTTTAACAGGCTTAGTGGTTGTTGAAATTGTGGCAGAGTGGTCAAGGGACTAGCCAGGCCAGGCGACCATCCTCTCCTGAAGTGCTGGCAGCAGCCTGGCTCTGATGAAACACGAATACAAATGCTGTCCTCACCACCTGTCATCGGGCACCTCACTCTTTCAAACACTCCGCCGCTGCATTACACAGAGTGCCTTGATTACCGACTGTGAACAAAGCAAGAAAACAAAGGGGGAGGGAATTCGAGCTGCAGAGCCAAAATAATGTTCACTTTGGCTATTTATGCTGGTTCCATCCATTTCCTTAGGAGCACAACGTTAGATGGTTCTTTCCTAAAAGGCATGGCACAAATTAAATGCAGAGGGAAACAGGCAAGCTTTTTGTTTTGTGGGGAGAAGAAAACACAAAACACAGTTTACCGGCATACTTCCTCACTGGAGAAGTTACGATTGACCACAGAGCTCCCCGTCTCTTGCATGCTTCCAGAATGAAGCTTGGAGAAGAGCCCTGACAGGACCCATGGTGGTGATCCCAGTGCTGAGTGTGCAGCAGGTGCTCCAGCGAGGACGGTGTGCACGACCCCTGTTCCCACAGTCACAGCAGAGACCCGAGGGCTGCGAGGTCAGGCTGACCTTTTTCTCTTCGAACTAGATTTTGTTAGCCTGGAGTTTCAATTTCTTTCTTTCCAGGATGGCTAGCAACTTAAAGTACTTCATTTCTTCTCCCCATTTTCTCTCACTCTCCTTCTGCTTCTTTTCATTCTTTCTTCTCTCTTTTAATTCCTATTTAGAGCTATTTTTAAAGGCTGATTTGGGAAGAATACATGAAAGCATTTTTAGGTTCACATTTGTATTCAAGAAGCAAGAAATTATCAAGCACTTATAAAAGGCCAGGTTTTGTGAGAGTTAATAAAAATAGAAAGATGACAAAGGTAAAGATTCCGCCAGCACGAGAGGGAGTGGAGGGTAATCGCTCATGGCTAGGGTTATAACAGGATAATGTGAGTACCTGGCAAGGTGTGGTGGGTGCTGCGAGCTGCCCATCTCAGGTCTCCTATCCCTTCTACCTGGTGAGTCAAGTCCAAGGGCCAGGTGTGCAGCCCTGGAGAACAAGTCTGCTTGGCTGGCATCTCTTAGCAGCAGCAGATGGACATGTGCCTCAGTTCCAACCAAAGAAATGGGCATGGAAGTCTACCAGGGGTTTCTAGAAAAGCTTTTGTATTTTTGGTAAAAGAAAATAGATGTGGCTAGAGCCCTACATTCCCCTTTCTTACTAAGTTGAGTGAAGGTTTGATGTCTGAAGCAGCAACAGTTTATTTCAACCATGAGGTGAAAATCCAGGTCCCTAAGGATCAAGGGAATTGAGAACCAGAAAACAGCCTGGACCCTTCATGAAAGCAGTGAGCCTGTGAACCAATCATACCACTGCCTACTCCTAAACATTTTCTGAAAATAAACTCATATTTATTTTAAACTATTTGCAAAAAACTATTTCTGACAATTGCATCTTTTAAAAAAACTTCATAGCAAGTCAATGTAGTGGCAAGAAGATCACATGGAGTATGACTATGGTTATTATAGTGGAGATCCGCAAGTTTGTAAGGAGTCCAGTCATTAGGTCTCTTGTCTGCCAGGACAAATCTGAGATTTCTTGGAAAAGAGGAAAGCAAAAGAGTGACATCTTGTTGGGAGAATGGACAGTGTGAATTAAATCTGTAGTCTGAAAGTCTGACCTTAGAGATATTCTCATTGGCTTGAAGACACTGCGTCCATAAGTTCTCTGTTTCAATGGAAATAATTCTGGAAGAGATAAAGCATTTTGCCATAGCTAACATGGGATAGGGAAAATTCTTTGGAATATTCTTGATATGGACTAAAATCTGCCTTTCCTCTCATTATCTGTGTGGCATTGGACATGTCACTGTGCCTCTCTAAGGCTCTGTCTCCTGATCTCAATCAATGAAGAATTGATACTGGCTTTGCAGAGAAGTTGATAAAGCTAAAGATTATACACACAGCGTACTCGGCAAATGAATAGTGTATGTTAGCCACTCCAAACATGCTAGCTGTACGTTATTATTATTATTATTATTATTATTATTATTATTATTATAGCTTAGCAAGGATCAGTTTATCAGGTTGCTTGCCAAGATGACAGTGAGCACAGAGAAGAGAAAACACCAGACAGGGACATTTAGGTAGGCGAGAACAAAGCACTGAAGGGAGAAACTTTTCTATTTTATCCATACTGTGGATAGAATTTTCCCCTTACTGTTTGTGCAGCAGACAGCTGAAATACAATACCTAGAGAAAGTTGCCCCACGGATGCAATGCCAAAAAGGAATGTTGCCCTGGTAAGTGATGGACATGGAGCTGGGTCTGGTGAGAGCTGCACAGGGATTTCCAAATCAGAAATCAAAGACAACTCTGAGTTTTGGCTTTTCGTGGTTGTTCTGTTTGTTTGTTTTTATTCTGAATGATTTGCTGGATGATAATACCATTCACCCAGAAAGCAAGTGTTGGTACCAGAGCAGGTCTGGGGAAGGAAGGAGCTTCAGCTTAGTGCAAGCGAGGTACTTTGAGGTACCTGCAGAATACTCATGTCGGCACTGGGGTGAATCTGACAACAAGAAGAATAAGAAAGGAAAACAGTTCGATACCAGAACTAAGCTTTTTTCCATTTTAAAGAGCCAAACCGAGAAAAAAAAAAAAGATTAGAGAATAAGCATTAAGAAAAGCAGAAGGGAAATCCGTAGATTTTAGTATTATTAAGAAAGGTAGTTAAGAATTTTAGAGAAAAGGGCACGGTAAAAATAAATACATACTTAATATAGCATGTTTAAAAGACTGCTTTCTTTAGTCATTGCAGTTAGAAGCGAAATAGTCAATATTAAAGTCTCTACAAAGATTTTCATTAACTTAATCATTACACAAACTACATATATTTAAATATATTACATTTTATCCAATTCAATAGCTTATAGTCCAGTTCCACTTAGATGAACAAATATTTGACTCAACATAATATTAGATAAAACCAGTACTTTATGATTTGCACTTGAATTTGTAAAATTACCATAATATTGAAGTGTGTCCCAAAAGTAACAGAATTTATTTTTACAAATACATCATCCAAATAAATATTGCCCTTAATTTCATCACCTAGATAGATCATGCACTTGTGCCTTCATGTCACCCTTACCCATGACGGTTAAATCATTTGCAAAGTATTATTTCGGAAATACGTAAGGAGTGGAAAGAGCATGAGTTTTAGATTTATATAATTCCTGTTTTTATGTTTTTGTATTATATCATGTTAGTCACCATACAGTACATCCCCGGTTTCCGATGTAAGGCTCGATGATTCATTAGTTGCGTATAACACCCAGTGCACCATGCAATACGTGCCCTCCTTACTACCCATCACCAGTATATAATTCTAAATTTGAAATCTTACATTGCTTTTTGCTATGTGACCTTGAGAATGTTATGAAAGCCTTTGAGTCTCATTATTTTCATCTGAATTATGCAAAACATAATAGTGAGTTGCTGTGAAGATTAAACAAAAGGGTATGAATTAAGTACATAATACAGTGGCTGGAAAATCCTAGAACCTTAGCAAGTTCTTGTCGATACTAGTATTATTAGTCTAGGTGTGTTGGCAACTTCTCATTTCTTTGTAATTGTGTGTTAAAATTGTATGGCAACTCTGCTTCTTGTCATCAGAATAAGAATTTTTAACCCTCCACCTTATTCCATAGATTTGGTTCTGAATGACTTTGAGTGCTCTCTAATACTCAAATCCATTTTCAAATAGGTGAAGAATGAACACAGTGGCTAAACTTTTATGAGTGTTTCAAAGAATATGAAGAAAATTTCAAAAAAGGAGTTCAAAAATATTTTGGGTCCCAACAACACTGTTGCAATAAATATAAAATATCCAAGTGACCTCTTTTAAAAGCTCAAGGTAATTCACATTTGAAATTATATTTTTAAAAAGAGAATAAATCCTATTACCTTATAACCATACCTCAACCTTTACCTTAAGCTTTTAAAAGAAAAGAAAAAAGCTTACCTTGAAAGTTAACTATGTATAATCAATTGAAATATTTGTCCCAAGTATTCCTCAAGCACATGATTTATTTTGTAGGTGCAATTACTACTCATTGTAACATTTTGATGTCAAAGGTGCTAAATGTTTTTAAAAAGGAATGAATATGATGAACCTGTATTATTCTGAACCCATTTTTATGTGAATCTCCATTAAAATATATCAATTAAACACAAATAAAAATTAGGACTACATCTTATACATTATATAACATCTATATATGGGATGGAGAAACTAAGCAATTTATCCATTTAATTTTTTTTATTTTATTTTTTGAGAGTTGGGGTGAAAGAGGGAGAGGAAGAGAAGAGCTTCAAGCAGACTCCCCACTGAGTGAAGCCAGACTTGATCTCAACACCCTGAGATCGTGACCTGAGCTGAAACCAGGAGTCGGATGCTTAACTGACTGAGTCACCCAGGTGCCCTCATTTAATTTCTTTCTATTTTCCAAATAGACAGGTTTTGTAAAGTGTTCCACCTTAGTGCACAAGTGTGATTAAAATGTTTAAATTTCATCAAATTTACAGGCAATTTTTGTATTTGATTTTATTATATGGAGCCAGGTTCAATCAATACCACTTACTGACATAAGTTTTATTTAAATTCCTACACTTCAACCTTTCCTAGGGACTTGATTAACATTTTAATCAAGGTGTTTGGTGTGGATTATATATTTCTCATTTTATTCTAACAAAAACATTGTTAAGTAGGCTTTATGATTGAAGGGTGAGAAACTCAGAGTTTAGAGATGAAGAATTTTGTTCCAAATGACACAAGTTCTGTAAGATAGAGCTGGGAATTAAATTCCAGAGCCTTTCCATATTCAAACAGAAATTTCAACTGTCTGGCCAGAAGGAAAAACAGAAATAAAAATGGTGACAATGATTTTATCTTTTAAAGGCTGCTAATGAATTAGTGCTTCTTGAAATATTCTGAAAATACAAAGCCTGACAGGAGCAAGCCTATCCTTTAATCCTAAACCGACACTGAGCTAGTCACCCAGCCTGGCACAGGGTTTGGGGCAAAGGCTTGGCCAAGTCTCGAACCTGCTTCCTGTCTGGTAGCCATCTGACCTTCAACAGATGACTCCACTTATCTGGGCTCCAGTTTCCTCATCTATAAAATGGGAAAGATACTAATACCTAATAGAATTGTCATGAGGGTTCAGTAAGTATTGGTTAAAATCACTTAGAATACTGTCTGTCACATAATAAATACTATGTAAATACGTATTAATAACGATCATCTGAAAATTTTATGGGAGTACGGTCAACTCAGCCAGAGCCTATTTCATGTACTAAGTTGACAGATTTTGTTTATGCCCCTAGGGAAGATTTATTTTTCAGGATAAATCACTGGAAGGAATGGCCTTTAAGTTTTTTCAGAGTAAACATTAATTAGATGATTTACCCACTGATTGTATTTGCTAATTTCCATATTTTTCAAAGTATCTTGCACTCTCATTTTAACCAAAAACAAAGAGGCAATTTAAATGGAGAAATAAAATATATTCAAAACTAAATCTCCTTATTCTAACATCTGCCACCTGAAGTGATTTTTTCATGAGTGAATGTAGCGTATCAGCTCCCATTGAACATCTCGATGGGCTCCAGATCGTGTGCTTTGCGGGGTATGCCTCCATGCAAGAGCCAACAAAACATCATACTTCGCTGACTTTTCTTCCCTCAGCCAGAGCTGTATAGGTTTAACAACAACAACAACAAAAGTACCCCATGGTTTTCAAAGAGTCCACCAGAAATTCAAGACAATCAAAAATAATCAGAACAGACCACTCTCTAGAAAATAGGAAAAAGAAAAAAGAAATGGCAAGAAAATGTCAGAAAGATCCTGAAGACTGTCCATGATGTGTCAATTGTCTGATTTTTCCTGATAGATGAATCACGCCCTGTGCCATACGGAGGCCACTAGCCACTTACAGCTGTTCAAATTAATTCAAATTTTAAAAATTTCATCATAGCAGCCGCATATCAAGCGTTCTGTAGCCACGTGTGGCGGGTGGCTACCGTATTGGACAAAGCAGATACAGAACAGCTCTCCCAGACCCTGAGTCACAATCTGCATTTTAACAAAATCCTCCAGGTGAGCTGCAAACTCAAAATTTGAAAAGCACTGCCTAACCTATGACCTGTCTCTGGCTTCACAGTCCTGAGGTACAAACTCTGAACTGATTTGCAGTACAGACAAGTACTGATGATGTCCGAGTCTTATGAGAAAGGCATATTCAATTACTTTTAATTACCTGTTCTAATAGTAGGAAAAACACACCACCTTGGATTTCTAGAAACTATTTTATTTTGTTTCCTACAAATTAATTAGGTTTTCTTCCTTTTTTTTCTTTATTTTTTTTTTTGTTCCCTCCTCCACAGCCAATTTTCATAAGGACTAGTGAGAAAGTACCCAGAATCTCTAAATTTGGAGTCTTTGTTCTCATTTTACTGTTGATTCTTCTGATATTCTGCTGCATGTATTTATAAGAAAAGATATAGAGTAACTAAAAAATAAGGCTCCCATCAAAATGCATGTAAATATAGTAAGCAAGTGAGAAAGGCCGGAGCCTGGAAAGTGCTGATTCTACTAGTAACATAGACATTGTGTATTTAAGGACATTGCCAAGGTTTCTCCTCAAGACATTTTCAGATCCAATTCTTCATGTCATTCTATGAAAACTGAGAGGGCAGAACTGGTGAGATCCTTCAACGAAATGACAAGAACTAATGCCATTTTGAAAACAGAAATGGCTTCAACAATGGGAATCTATGGGACTCAGTGTTCTCACAAACACTGTCTCACGCGGCTGTGAATGCCTCCATGAGCCATGCGTCCCTGAAGACAGTGACCGTATCTTCCATTTCTGTATGTCAAATGCCTATACTAGTGTTTGACACAGAGTAGACATTCAATAAATATTTGTTAGATTAAATTCATGGAATTCTTCTCAGGTGAGGGATGGGAAAGAGAAAAGGACTTTCTATTCTATCCTGCCTGTCTACCTGAGACAAACATATCAAATCTAATAGAACATTTGATTATGTTCAAGTATCTCATTTTATTTCATTTCTTAAAGATGTATTTATTTATTTGAGAGAGAGAGCAAGAGTGAGCATGAGTTGGGGAAAGGGTAGAGGGAGAGAATCACAAGCAGACCCCCACGCTGAGCACAGAGCCCGAGATGCAGGGCTCCATCTCACAATCCGTGAGATCATGACCTGACACGAGATCACAAGTCAGATGCTTAACTGACTGAGGCACGCAGGCGCCCTTCAGGTATCTCATTAAGAAAAAAAAAAAAAAATGTTACCTAGAATAAAAATTTTAAACTACCCTACTTCAGAAAAAGAAGTAAAAATAGAATTATCTGCATAAAACCTACATCAAATTAATGTAGCTTTTTCCACCACTTATATTCATGAAATAAATTGCTGAATAATTTTGTTAATTTTTCTTCTGTCAAATATATAAAGCTCACAGAAAGATTGCGTCTCTTTGCTGTGGTTTCTTCTTTTCTCGACTAATGAAACACAAAGCTTCAAAAATATTTGAGGTAATTTTTTTCAAATTCACGTTTCTATCTCTGTTATCATACTTCTTTTTCTGAGTAGCAAAAATATTAAGGAATTCATTATTAGTAAAAGCAACGTTCAGATGTTTTGGCAGGAGAAAGGAGCCTTCTGATACAAATTTGACTTTTACTATTTCTAATATTTGTTGAGTTGTTCGACAAGTAATAACGTGTGGGCATCAGCAGTAATTCAATTCATACTGGATGGAAAATATGCCCAGAGTGCTGGGCATGCAGAAATGCTAAGCGTAAGGCCAGATGTCAGCATCAAGACAGGATCTTGATGAATCATCATTGATTGTCCTGCTATTGATGTTTTCTCTTGATGTACATGGTGATTTCTCTCCATCACTTCCCTCCCTGACCTTGGACCATGCGCAATGGCTCTCATTCAGTTTCCTCATCTGAAAGGGGCTGGATGATAAAAGGGACAAGGAAATGATGTAAAAAGATGATAACCACCCCCAGATGGGGGGAAAGTGAACTAAGCCCGTGTCCTCAGAGCACTCCATAAATGCAAACTTTGTTTACTTCTCAGATTCTAGACAGATATCCTGTCACCAGGCTCTCATCCTACCTTCATATTCTTCTTGAAAATACAACTTGAAAGCGAAGCACAAATGGAAGTCTTTCTAAAAAGAGCAACAATGAGCATTAATAGAATCAACTCTCAGTTCTCTTAAAGCAGATTATCCTTGGCAAATCTTGCCAGCGAAAACAATATTCCACTTCACTGCTTATTTTGTTAACAGCTCACATCTATTTATTCTTAACTTGGCGTGTAGCTTGCATTCAACCTCTAAAGTCATTTAGAAATGTGAAATTCATAGACTATTGTGGATGGAAGGGCCTTTAAATATCATCTAGGCCTATCATCAATCTGAATGACTCCTAGAAGCTTAAAACAATCCCAGTGATGTGGAATTCACTACTCCCTGAGGCAACCTATTCTATCTTTGGACCAAATCTATGGTCTAGGACGAAGGAAAATGATAGTTGTGTTTAAGCTACATTTTCATGCCAGTCTGATTCACAAACTCTCCTTTCCTAGCCTAGAGTGGGTTACAGGAAGGAGTTGAGAGCATTTAAGGAACGAAATACGTGGTTTCCTATTCAGATTATCTTGACAAAGAGAGACCCAAACCTTCCAACAATCACAGAATATATAAAATGTTCACCATATCATAAACAACCATATATCAATAGTAATGGAACTTCTTTTCCAAAACCAATTAACAGATTATTATAGACTCTGCCTGTGATCAGCCATATTGTATCTTATACCGCCACTTTTTACAGGCCTTAAGATACCACCTCCAAGATGAAGCATGAACACGTAGCAAGAAATTAATTATCTCTTTCCTCCCTGGTCCCTATTGGTTACCTCCAGTTGCTAATACACACACAAGCTCTTATTCCATCTTTATCCCCCTAAAACTGCAATGCTAAAACTTCTTTCCATTCTTTTTCATCCTTAATTCTCCAGACTGTTTTACTCTTGCTATCTCTACTTCATTGCCATGCTTTTACTCTAACTCATTGCCACCTAACTTTTATCCTCACTACTGTACTAACACTACTCTTCAAATCACCCACCAATTCCTAAATGGCAAATCCAAAGAACATTTTTAAGATCCAAACCTTAAGAGAGCTCAGAAGTACACCTAATCCTGCTGACTGCTAGCTTTGTCTTGAACCCCATCCCTTTGTGCCTGTTCTGTCCACCCGCAACTTTTCATTTTGTTCTGCCTCTCCATTAAGTGTTGGTACTTTCCAAGGAACCGCCTTTGGCAATTTTCTCTTTTGCCTCCTGTGTTCTCCCTGAGAAATTCCATCTATTTTGAGATTTCACTAATTGCTTACATACCTCTAGCCCTGACGTGCTCCATAAGCTTCAGGCTCATTCGCCCCCATGAAAGGAATGAAATATGAGATGTTATCCAAAGGATAAGTAATAATTAGTAAAGAGAGGTGGCTGGAAGGATATCCGGGGAAGAAGAAAACTGCAAGAAGATAGAACAGCCTATTTTAAAAACTGGAGGCAGAAAAAAAAAGTGATATATCCAAAGAATTAAGTGAAGATCACCCTCACGAAGGCATAGATAGAGAAAGGGTAGATTTGAGAAATCAGGTGATGGTACAGAAGAGCTGGGTCACATGAGGCTTTGTAATCCATGTGAGAGAGTTTGGAACTTTATTTTAAAGGTAATAGAAAATAGAGGCAATCAAAGGCATTATATGACCATATTTGCATTTTTTAGAAAAATCTCCATAGTAACAGAGGGATTACATCAAGGGACCAAGGGAGGAGTGTGGAGCATTTTGGGGGGTATTTAGAAGCCTGTTCAAAAGTGCTGAGGAGGTCAGGCTAAGAGAGTGTGGTAGTGGGGAAAGAGAGCAAAAGTGGATGGACTTGGATCTTATTTACTAAGTAAAATGGCTGACTTCATTGCAGATTGAATTTGCAAGAGAAAGGAGTCAAGAAGCCTCCCCAGAATTCTCAGGCTATGTTGATGGAAGCTGGCCCCTTCCACCGACAGGGCATGCCAGAAGGAGAGGAAGTTTGGGGCCAAAAATGTGAGTTCACTTTTCAACATATACATCAAACTATCTTTTGGACATCCTCATCTGGTTATCCCCTTGGCACCTCAGAATAAATAAGTCTAAACTGCACAGGAGAGTGTGGGAGGAAGATTCATTGAAAGAGAAAGGAAGTCCGAGGTGCTGGGACTAGAGGACGGTGAAGTACAGACTGGACAAGCTGTTGTCCTCACGTCCCTCTCAAAAACCACGGTCACCCTCTAGTTCTGTCCTTTCGTTTTTGACATTTCCTCAATTTCCCATTAGTCTCTTTCTAAGAATACAGCCTTTACGTTGCCTCATGAGGAGACCGCGTTCAGGAAGAGGTGGCTCTTTGTAAAGAATCATTTTGACACATTACTCCCCTGCCCTCAGATCTTCCCTAGTCCCACCACTGTCTGCCAAATGATATCCAGATCCCTTCGGTCTTTGGTGTTCCGTCTTCCTGTTCACTTTTCCAGGTCACGTCGCCAGATTCCCTACGCAAACACCTTATGAGGCCATAACAGCTTGCAGATCCACCCAAAAAGTTCTGAGGCTTTCCTACTTCTGTGCTTAGAACATGTGACATTCCATTTGATCCTCCTGCAATGCCTCGTCACGCTCTAGCTGTCCTTCAAGTGCAGTTCACGTGCGCATGTCTATCCACGAAGCCTTCCTAAATTGCTCCTATCAGAAGTGATGGCCCTCACGCAGCGTTCTCACACACACTGTGGAAGTTGTTCAGGCTTGAGCCAGCATACAGATAGACAATGGCAAGGGGGAACATTAGATCAAGCAACTAATTATTTCTTAGTATTTGACTTATTTCAAGCAATGCCTTATGATGATTTTGAACAGTCCTGTGCTCCGGGAGGGCAACAAAAGTTGGGAAATAATCTCACTCCCTTCTATTGTGGCCACTTATAGCAAAAGACCCCCTGCCTTAGCATATTCCAAAGATAAGTCCAATATCCATTCTTTTTCAGTAACCCCAATGAGCCCCAGCTCCACACGTCCTCACAACTCTACTTGCCTTGATAAAACTCTGGGTTTTCTCACTCTTCTTTGAGTCATTTCTCACTAACGAATGTTCTCCCTATTTTAATAGCCTAAATAAAATAATCTCATTATTTGTCCTGTGCATTTTGTCTTTCACACTGGTTTGTTTCGAGGGATTGAATATACAAAAGGACAATGATTAGACTCTACATAAAAAGAGACCTCTGACCCACAACCTGCAGCAACCTGCCCCAGGAACCAAGCCATTATCTGCAATAACAAGCCCAAGGAAGCCAGCCTGCTCTAAGGCAGACTTGTAAGAAGTCAGACTGTTACTGCTAGCAACCATTCCGGAAGCCAAACAATATTCCCTGTGGCAACCAGCTCCAAATGGCTGGCGCTTGATCAACAGCTTTCTTGTCAGTTTCCTGTCCGTGCTTCCAGTTTAGGGCCAACAACAGAAACCCAAACATGCATCCCTAACTGATCCCACAGGATGCCCTGCCTCTAGGTGGCCCACCTTCCTTGTGTCCACAGCCTCCAATCAGAACATACTTGAAGCTTTTCCTTTTTCCACTATAGATAGAGCTTTCCTGCCCCCCTCCTGCCTTTGAGTCTCTGCCAAAAGGCAAGTGACTGTGGCTGACTCTCTCTGAATAAATAGCCTTTGCTTGTTCTCACTTGGTTTAGTTTTCATTTGTTTTCATAGCTTGACAGAATTATACCAGTAAATTTCTAAATCTCTTTGCATGAATAATAATGTCACAAACATGAGTGATATCAAAATGATTTCACTACAACCTTCCATAAACGGTCAAGCATGTGGTCCTGCTTTTTTGCATATATGTTTTTCAAGTACCTTTATTTTAATGCACTGCCCTTAAGTATATAAAAGGAGCGGATTAATAAATATGACGGGTAGCTAATTTCTTGGATTCTCTTTTTTCAAATATTTACTGCCATATAATTTTTCATTCTCTTTTTTAAAAAATTGTTGTTTTAATCCCAGTTGGTTAACATAGAGTGTTATATTAGTTGCAGGCATACAATATAGTGATTCCACACTTCCATACATCACCCAGTGCTCATCAGCACAGTGCGCTCCTTGATCCCCCATCACCTATTTCTCCCATCCCCCACCCACCTCCCCTCTGGTAACCATCAGCTTGTTCTCTACAATTAAGAGTCTGTTTCTTGGTTTGCCTCTTTTTTTTTTTCTCTTTGCTAGTTTTTTTGCTTCTTACATTGCGCATATGAGTGAAATCATATGGTATTTGTCTTTCTCTAACTGACTTATTTCACTTAGCAGTATATTCTCTAGCTCCATCTATGCCGTTGCATATAACTTTTCATTTTCAATAAATGTTTGGCAGGAGCTCTTTTCTTACGCATAACAGAACAGTTTTCAGTGAAACTGACACTACATTATGCCATCTTATTTTCTTCAGATTAATATGATTTAATTAAGGGGGGAAACGTTAGTTTAAATCATTCCTATCATACCTCCAAATATTTTGCATTCAATTGTTCTCCATAAAAGGTGTCTATGGAACAACTTAACTAATTTATGGTAATCTCCAGCAAGTGCCTTGGTTGAACAGTCAGACCTATTCTGTTTTTCTCCTCTACCTAAGTAGTACTTCAAAATTCGCAAGATAAATTCTTGTCATCTGGGGAAGAACATTCATTGTTATTGCTTTCTTCTTTTGCTCCTACTGTGACACTTCTGCCTGTTCTCCTCAGATGGAAGCGTAAATGATAATAGGAATAATAATCCATGTCATGCTAGGAGAAGCAGCATCTGCTAACCCCTCCAGCGCTTCTGCTGCTCTAGCATGGGCTAGAGATATCATGGGCTCATTTTCATTTTCCAAGTAATACAGGACTTTGGTTACCTCTGTGAAAAGTTTAAAATCTGATGAGTTGATTATGGATAAGAAAGATTATATGATCAATTATATGATCAATACTTAATTTCTTAAATTTCAGTCATTTTTCTAGATCTAAGAAAAAAGACAAAGAAAAGCCATTGTTGTTTGCACTTCCAGTCGATTTCCTTTCCAACAGGCTGCTGTTTTGTGAAATTGATTTAACCCCAACTTGTTTTGAGTGTTAAGCTTTGGAGAGGCAAAGAGACATTTTTGGACAATTGCTTGACGTAGGCATGGAAAGGAATTTGGATAATTTTCTATTGCCATATAAGCATATGTCATGGAGGAAATGTCAGCTAAAGTCTCCTATACAGAAAAATCAGTAATGCGCCTCTCTGGATGGGTCTGAGAGTCCACATTTACCACTCAAAAATAAGTCGGGGAGGCCAGTGCTCATGAGCCTTAGCCAAGTAAGGATTTGGATTCCTATCCAAATCAGTTGTTTCATGAAATCAAAATCCTAATGATGCTTATCATTTTTTATCATTTTAAGAAACAGATTCATCAACCAGCAAAACGAACTAAATCAGCTCAAATTTGGTCCTTAGATCAAATCTGAGGTCAGATTTTGATATTTGGAGGTACATCACTGTTGTCGCCATCCTTTTAATTATTAAGCATGTTGTGTTAAATTGTGCACAAACACTTTGGACCTATGCCAGTTCTCTACGCCTTTGTGATCTAAGAATGACAAATTTACATGAACACAAGGCACAGTGTGTCTTGTTTCTGATCTAGTGTGTACATGACCAAACAATTCAAGACAATGAGGTTCAGAAATAATTAGAATGGTAATAGTTTCATGGGCATGGAGTTTCACTTTCACAAGATGGAAAGTGTTCTGGAGACTGGTGGCCGCACAACAATGTGAAGGTACTTAATGCCTGAATGAACTGTACATGTAAAAATGCTTAAGATGGTAAATTTTATATAGTGTATATTTCACCATAATTGCACATTTAAAAAAACAGAATGAGTTCTTTAACAACTACCAGCTTAATAAAGTCCCTGAATAATGCCCCTCCCCTCCATGTGTACAATCCATCACGTGAGTCCCTCAACTCCAAGTCTATCGCTAGTCTTACCTTGCACTGAACCTGAAAATCATCTTTAAACCTCATTCCCGACCTCCTACCACACGAACTATATCGTCCTGACATTTTCAGACTGCCCGGCAATCAGGGTCGAAGCAACCTCTTATCTAGATCAGTTAAGGATCTCTTTCCTTAGGAAATTCTTACTGTTTTATGTGACGTTGGTGGGTTATTGTTGAGAAAGAAAAAGAGAGCGTGGGAGAGAAGGAAGTTGATAAACTGCCGGAGAGTGTGCCTGGTGCTTCAGACTTCTTTCTTTCCTTCCTGAGTTTAGGCTTACCCAAGATAGAAGCCTCACTAAAAAGTTTACATCTCCCACAGAGCTTAAAGGGCCCTGGGCAACTGAGCTGTGTGTTTCTAACCCAGAGAAGATAGAAGAAACACAAATACGTGGGAAAATTGGGCTCTTTTGCTGACAGTCTTACTCGATTTTTCTCAAGTTCTACTCCCTCTATTTTATGGCGACGTGTTTTATAAAACCCATTCACATCTATTATCTCGTTAAGTCTCTACTACAGTTCTGAGATAGATATTGTCTTTATCTCATAGGTAAGTATTTTATATTCAGAAGAGTTCCTTGCCTGACTACAAACAGCGAGAAAGTGGCATAGAATCTCCTCTTATTTTTTAACTCCAAATCCACTTTACTTTCCACTCTACCTAGAGTAACACCTGCTGTTTAGTCTTTGTTTAAGTTTTCCCAACAGGTACAAAAGTGTCTGATCTTTAGTGTTGATCATTTATTTGCCATAACGGAAAAATGTCTCCACTGACAAAAATGAGTGTGATATATAAACCGATAAGATGATTGCTATACCTAATCTGGAGTTTGCTGTATCTAGGTAAGTGCTCACTTGACACACCATGAACAAAGGGTGATTTATTATAAGCGCTCAGGGGAGATTTCCCAGAGCTTACAAAGGCAAGCGTTGCAGCTGGGTCTGGCTTTGACCTGGATCTGGAATTGGAAAGCATGAGGGAACCTGGAAGTTGCCTATCCTGACTCTGCTTCTGGGGCCACAGCTGTTCAGTTTTCCTAATTCTGTCCGTACCACCCTGCCCCACCATGCTCTACCCTTCTCAGTTCCCAAAATAGATGCTCAAATACACAACTGCAGTCCCAACACCAACCTACAAATCTAGTGTTCTCAAACAGGGGACCCAGGTGTTCAAATTCTCAGTTTCTAAAAGAGAGAAATAGAGGGAATCGAAATCCAGAGAATCAGCTCAGGTCAACACTCTAGCACTGATTTTGTGTGTATCCGCTCTAATGATCAGAGCGAACGATCATTTCGGCAGGTGAACTGAATGAGCATGCCTTCTGTGCTACTGGCCTACTTCGGCATCCACGTATCACTTCAGATCACGGTACGGTTTGCACTTAAAAAATAAAATAAAAAAATCCGATGACTCACTGTTACAAACGGGGCTGTAATGAACATCAGAAAAATGCAATTTAAAGTGAAATTCTAATTAACAGTCATCACATCGGCAAAAATTGAGAAGTCTACAAATATCAAGCAGGCAGGGAGATGGGAAAATAGGAATCTTATATTCTGGTCTACCCATAGTGGTGGAAAATTGGGCAGTATCTATAAAAGTAGGCACTGTGCTTCAGTACCATTTCAAAATACCGCCAATTCTAGTCCCTTAGCGAACTCTTGCCCATGTACGGTACACACGAAGTAGAGGAATACATATAAAATGTCATAGTGGTGCTTCTGGGAGACAGAACTTTGGAACTTGAGAAAGTAGCCAGGGAGACCATCAATGATTGCATTTTACCTTCTTTACATGTAACATATTTGAAGATAAAATCATAAAATATTAACCTTCATTAACTCTGGGTGGAAAACACAAGATTATTAACACATTCCCCATGTATTTCTATATTTTGTAAGCTTTATAATAAAAATAAATAGGAAAATAAACAGAGCCCTTTAAAAATAAGAGAAACAAGTATTTTCTCGCATAACTTGCCCATCTTTCCCCAAGGATTGTGCCCACCTCTCCAACCTTGGGCTCCACCATTCTCAGCCCCTGAGACGCCAACGCAGAAGTGAGCAACATGATGAAGGAGAAGCTGTACGCAATCCATTCTGCTTCTTTAAGTGTGGGAAGCAAGAAGTGGTCTGTCAAGGCCAGGTTCCTGATGCAGAAGTGGCATTGGCGCTGATGGGATTTATAGTTGCCATAAAGTAGACTTGCAGGCAGCAGAACCAACTACCGCATCCAGCCCGCGGTTGCATAAGAAGCAGTAGCAACGCCATTTCCCCTGTCGGAGAGATCTGTGGTGTGGTTTTAACATTTTTTTTTTCACTTCAAGTTAGTGCTCTACTTCTCTCAAAATTTTGGGAGCCACTCAATATCTTTTTGTTAAACTTTTCTATTATAAAATGTAATGCAGATTCATAAAAATGCACACTAAATTATAACTTAGAGAATTATTACAATGATAACCTTTGTAATCACTACTCAGGGCAAGAAGTAGAACTTACCATATACTCTAGAGGTCAATCACCATCCCTCCTTCCTCCTCAAAAGAAACCACTGATCTGACTTTTAAAATAATTATTTCCTTGGATTCTTTATAGTTTGATTACTGGAATGTGCATTCCCAAAATAATATAGTTTACTCATTTTTACAAATGTTATCTTTTAAATCTTCCTATCCCTCCTTTCTTCATCTCCCTCCTCTTTCTCTTTCTCTCTCTCTCTCTCTCCTCCCTCCCTACAATGTGTGTATTATATAACTGGTTTATTCAAGCCTGTTGAGTTTCACAAAACACTGTATGTGCTTTGCTGATTATATCTCCATGGTATAGATTCACATGCTGTACCGTTTCCTACAGTTCCTATAAATTCAAGTTACATATAAAGAATTGGTCATATTCTGATTTGATGATTTTTTTAAGGAATTTCCTCAGAGTTGATGTTGCGTTCTTCCATCAGGGGACCCACAGAGTTGTCTTTCATTTTAGGAGATTACCAGCAACTGATTCTCAAAGCCTGTTAGGCTTTGCAAATGGCGATACGCTAATTCACTCATCGCTTCTGCAATTATTAGCTGGAATGCCTCTACAGAGAGACATTTCTCTGCATCTACTCTGGAGCTCCCCAGTAAAACAACTCATAAAGAGTAATACTTAGACCTTTTCCTTTGTTTACCAAGCTTCAAAATATGGAGTTGTTTTCTTATCTTCTGAAACTGAACAATTACTTTCTTTATAAAGTTGCATTTTGAACTCCTGTATTGAAACATATTTGATGTCTTCAAACCATTACAGTTAGTACAGTTGTTGACATATGAATTTCCGCATCTTTAGACACCAGGAGCCTCTTCAAGCTGGCTCTAAGTCCTTCAGCTCTGACCCTTGTAGTCTCGGATAGCTCTGTTCATGGTTCATGTCTGCAGTGACAAGGTGTCTCACAATTATCTGCAACGCTTCTGACCCAGGCAGCTAGAATCAGACATCACTCCAAAAACGCTTGTGTTTGTTTGCTTCTTTTAGGAAGGAAATCACATTTACTGAGGACCATCTGAGCTCCAGGGACTCTCACTACTGTTGGACTAGTCATTATTTTGATCTTTTCAGTGGTTAGAACTAGAATACACACACATATATTTTCAAGAGAAAACATCTCATGAATTTACAATAATTCTTTCAATTCAATTTCAGAATGTCAGGATTTTGACTTACCTTTGTCTATCGTACACCTGTATCTCACGTCTCCTCCCTGAGAAGCTGGTTTTCGACATCACTAGGGAAGGAAATTAAAATGTCACATAATTATATACAGTTGACTTTTGAACGATGCAGGGCTTAGGGGTACCGATCCCCCCCCAACAGTTGAAAATCCTAGTATAACTTTTTAATCCCCTAAAATTTAACTACTAATAGCCTACTATTAACTAGAAGCCTTACCAATAACATAAACAGTTAATATATATTTTGTATATTATATGTATTATATGCCAGATTCTTACAATAAAGTAAGCTAGAGAAAAGAAAAATGTTATTAAGAACACCATAAGAGAGGAGGAGTTAAGATGGCGGAGGAGTAGGAGACACCGTTTTCAGCCGGTCCTCCGAGTCGAGCTGGATAGGTACCAGACCAGCCTAAACAACCACGGAACCAGCCTGAGACGCAGGAAGATGCATCTGGATCTCTACAAATGAACATCTCCAGCGCTGAGTATTGAGGTACGAAGTGGGGAGCCATGAAACCGTGCACAGATATCGGAAGATAAACGGAAGGGGGAGGGAGCCACCGTGTTCGGGTGCCGGGAAGCGGTAGCCACTTGCACAGGGGAGCAGGCGGGCTCGTGGTTGGCACCCGCAAAACAGCAGACTGAGACCGTGAGGCCGGTGCGCGCGCCACCAGGCATCTCAGCGAGGCCCGGAATCCGGTGCGTTCACTGGATCCAGACTGGAGACCGGGAGCTTCAGAGCGCGCGGGCGGCTGGCGGCTGGCGGCGTTAGAAACACAAAGGACAGAGGCAGCGCCGCCCTGGAGTGAGGGCTGGGACGCCGAGTGTGGGTGCACATCCCGGACGCTGCAGGGTTGAGCAGCACCAACAGAAACAGAGTTAAAGTGGCCAGAACATTAGTAAGAACAGGCAATCCTCTGTTCTGTGACAGAGGCTGAGAATTCGGCCGCTGCTGCTCTGACTCTCAAGAGGCACAGCAAACCGCCAGGGAAAGCCGCCAGAGAACAAAAGCCTGGAAATACCGGGCTCAGGAGTGCCCATCCCCATCCCCTCGCAGGGGACCGGAGACTCTACCCAAACAGGGTTGCCTGAGTATCGGCGCGGCAGGCCCTCCCGGAACACAGAAGGCAGGCTGAAAATCAAGAAGCCCACAACCCGGCGCCGGGGTGGCGCAGTCATTGAGCGCCTGCCTTCGGCTAGGCGTGATCCCAGCGTTCGGAAAGGAGTCCCTCATCGGGCTCCTCAGCTGGGAGCCTGCTTCTTCCTCTCCCACTCCCCTGCTTCTGTTCCCTCTCTGCTGGTTGGCTGCCACATAAATAAATAAATAAAATCTTTAAGAAGAAGCCCACATCCCTAAGATCCTATAAAACAAGGGACACGGCCTGGACCCAGTCAATAATTTGGGTTCTGGACAACCCCGTAACCTCTCCTCATCAGAATGACAAGAAGGAGAGCCCCCTTGAAAAAGACAGTGAGTCTGTGGCCTCTGCCACAGAAATAATGGATATGGATGTAACCAAATTATCAGAAATGGAATTCAGAGTAACGATGGTCAAAATGATGAGTAGAATTGAAAAAAGTATTAACGAAAAGGTTACTGAGAATATAGAATCCCTAAGGACAGAAATGAGAGCGAATCTGACAGAAATTAAAAATTCTATGAGCCAAATGCAGGCAAAACTA
>NW_024424230.1:20731631-20753041 GCF_017311325.1 Ursus maritimus | reverse complement strand
TGTTTATGGGAGCATTTAAACCATTTACATTGACACTAGAACTGAGAGATAGAATTTTAATGATGCCATGTTGCCATATGAAGTCTTTGTTTGTATCGGTTGTGACTTTCTGTTCTGTATCACTCTTGGGGCCTTTTACCTTTATAGAACCCCCTTAATATCTCCTGTAGGGCTTTGGTTTCTTGGTTAACAAATTGGCTAATGACTGGCAATTCTGAATGTCTTTATTTTCCATCAATTCTGAATGACAGCCTTGCTGTATAAAGGATGCTTGGCTGCATGTTTTCTGAAAGAGCTTAAAATGTCCCCCCCAACCCTCTCTCATTCCAGGTCTGTGTAGACAGGTCTGACCATGTGAATTCTGATGCCTTCCTTTTCCTTGTACGTGAGAAGTGCTTTGCCCTGGCCACTTTCAATACTGCATCCTTGGATCTAATATTTGCAAAATGCACTATGATGTACGTGGCATAGGTTCATGTCGTGGTTGAGCTTGGGAGGGTTTCTCTTGCCTCTTGGACACGAATGTTTGTTTCCCGCTTAGATTAGGGGAAGCTTTCAGCTACAATTTGTTCAAATATCTCTTCTAGACTCTGTTTTCTCCACCCGGGATGACCGATGATTCTGACATTGGATCATTTCATTGAGTCAGCAATCTCCTGTAACCTACATTCGTGAGGCGTGGATTTTTAAGACCAGCTTCTTTTTGGTTTTTCCTCTATTAACCCATCCTCCAATTCACTAATATGTTCCTCTGCGGTGACCGTGGCCATCAGAGCTCTGATAGTTTTGCTCCTGCATTTGCTCATAGAATTTTAATTTCTGTCAGATTCCGCTCTCATTTCTGTCCTTAGGGATTCTATATTCTCAGTAACCTTTTCGTTATACTTTTTCAATTCTACTCATCATTTTGACCATCGTTACTCTGAATTCCATTTCTGATACTTTGGTTACATCCATATCCATTAGTTCTGTGGCGAGTCCACAGACTCACTGTCTTTTCTTTGCTGGGGGGGCTTCGCTTCTTGTCATTCTGATGAGGAGAGGTTACGGGGTTGTCAGAACCCAAATTATTGACTGAAGGTCCCAGGCCGTGCCCCCTTTTTTATAAGGATCTTAGGGATGTGGGCTTCTTCTTTAAAGATTTTATTTATTTATTTATGTGGCAGCCAACCAGCAAGAGGGAACAGAAGCAGGGGAGTGGGAGAGGAAGAAGCAGGCTCCCAGCTGAGGAGCCCGATGAGGGACTCCTTTCCGAACGCTGGGATCACGCCCTAAGCCGAGGCAGGCGCTCATGACTGCGCCACCGCGCCCGGGTTGTGGGCTTCTTGATTTTTCAGCCTGCCTTCTGTGTTCGGGAGGGGCCTGCCGCGCCCGATACTCAGGCAGCCTGTTTGGGTAGAGTCTCGGCGCGTCCTGCGAGGGGATGGGGATGGGCACTCCCTGAGCCGGTATTTCCAGGCTTTTGTTCTCTGGCGGCTTCCCTGAGCGGTTTGCTGTGCCTCTTCTGAGAGTCAGAGCAGCAGCGGCGAATTTCAGCGCCTCTGTCACAGAACAGAGGGATTAACCTTTCTCTACTAATGTTCTGGCCACTTTCTCTGTTTCTGTTGGTGCTGCTCAACCCTGCAGCGTCCGGGATGTGCACCCCACACCCGGCGTCCCAGCCCTCACTTCCAGGGCCGGCGCGTCTCTGTCCTTTGTGTTTCTAACGCCGCCAGCCGCCAGCCGCCCCGCGCGCTCTGGAAGCTCCCGGTCTCAGTCTGGATCCAGTGAACGCACCGGGATTCCGGTGTTCCGCGAGATGCCTGGTGGCGCGCACCCGGCTCACGGTCTCAGTCTGCTGTTTTGCGGGTGCCAACCACGAGCCCGCCTGCTCCCCTGTGCAAGTGGCTACCGCTTCCCGGCACCCGAACACGGTGGCTCCCTCCCCCTTCCGTTTATCTTCCGATATCTGTGCACGGTTTCATGGCTCCCCACTTCGTACCTCAATACTCAGCGCTGGAGATGTTCATTTGTAGAGATCCAGATGCATCTTCCTGCGTCTCAGGCTGGTTCCGTGGTTGTTTAGAGCTGGTCTGGTACCCTATCCAGCTCGACTCGGAGGACCGGCTGAAAAGCGGTGTCTCCTACTCCTCCGCCATCTTAACTCCTCCTCTCTTATGGTGTTCTTAATAACATTTTCTTTTCTCTAGCTTACTTTATTGTAAGAATCTGGCATATAATACATATAATATACAAAAATATATATTAACTGTTTATGTTATTGGTAAGGCTTCTAGTTAATAGTAGGCTATTAGTAGTTAAATTTTAGGGATTAAAAAGTTATACTAGGATTTTCAACTGTTGGGGGATCGGTACCCCTAAGCCCTGCATCGTTCAAAAGTCAACTGTATATAATTATGTGACATTTTAATTTCCTTCCCTAGTGATGTCGAAAACCAGCTTCTCATGGGAGGAGACGTGAGACATCGAATATCGATAGACAAAGGTAAGTCAAAATCCTGACATTCTGAAATTGAATTGAAAGAATTATTGTAAATTCATGAGATGTTTTCTCTTGAAAATATATGTGTGTGTATTCTAGTTCTAACCACTGAAAAGATCAAAATAATGACTAGTCAACAGTAGTGAGAGTCCCTGGAGCTCAGATGGTCCTCAGTAAATGTGATTTCCTTCTAAAAACGAAACAAACACAAGCGTTTTTGGGTGATGTCTGATTCTAGCTGCCTGGGTCAGAAGCGTTGCAGAATTGTGAGACACCTTGTCACTGCAGACATGAACCATGAACAGAGCTATCCGAGACTACAAGGGTCAGAGCTGAAGGACTTAGAGCCAGCTTGAAGAGGCTCCATGGTGTCTAAAGATCGGAAATTCATATGTCAACAACTGTACTAACTGTAATGGTTTGAAGACATCAAATATGTTTCAATACAGGGTTCAAAATGCAACTTTTATAAAGAAAGTAATTGTTCAGTTTCAGAAGATAAGAAAACAACTCCATATTTTGAAGCTTGGTAAACAAAGGAAAAGGTCTAAGTATTACTCTTTATGAGTTGTTTTCTGGGGAGCTCAGAGTAGATGCAGAGAAATGTCTCTCTGTAGAGGCATTCCAGCTAATAATTGCAGAGACGATGAGTGAATTAGCGTATCGCCATTTGCAAAGCCTAACAGGCTTTGAGAATCAGTTGCTGGTAATCTCCTAAAAATGAAAACAACTCTGTGGGTCCCCTGATGGAAAAGACGCAACATCAACTCTGAGGAAATTCCTTAAAAAAATCATCAAATCAGAATATGACCAATTCTTTATATGTAACTTGAATTTATAGGAACTGTAGGAAACGGTACAGCATGTGAATCTATACCATGGAGATATAATCAGCAAAGCACATACAGTGTTTTGTGACTCAACAGGCTTGAATAAACCAGTTTATATAATACACACATTGTAGGGAGGGAGGAGAGAGAGAGAGAGAGAGAGAAAGAGGGAGGGAGATGAAGAAAGGAGGATAGGAAGATTTAAAAGATAACATTTGTAAAATGAGTAAACTATATTATTTTGGGAATGCACATTCCAGTAATCAAACTATAAAGAATCCAAGGAAATAATTATTTTAAAAGTCAGATCAGTGGTTTCTTTTGAGGAGGAAGGAGGGATGGTGATTGACCTCTAGAGTATATGGTAAGTTCTACTTCTTGCCCTGAGTAGTGATTACAAAGGTTATCATTGTAATAATTCTCTAAGTTATAATTTAGTGTGCATTTTTATGAATCTGCATTACATTTTATAATAGAAAAGTTTAACAAAAGATTTGAGTGGCTCCCAAAATTTTGAGAGAAGTAGAGCACTAACTTGAAGTGAAAAAAAATGTTAAAAACCACACCACAGATCTCTCCGACAGGGAAATGGCGTTGCTACTGCTTCTTATGCAACCGCGGGCTGGATGCGTAGTTGGTTCTGCTGCCTGCAAGTCTGCTTTATGGCAACTATAAATCCCATCAGCGCCAATGCCACTTCTGCATCAGGAACCTGGCCTTGACGAACCACTTCTTGCTTCCCACACTTAAAGAAGCAGAATGGATTGCGTACAGCTTCTCCTTCATCATGTTGCTCACTTCTGCGTTGGCGTCTCAGGGGCTGAGAATGGTGGAGCCCAAGGTTGGAGAGGTGGGCACAATCGCGGGAAAGATGGGCAAGTTATGCGAGAAAATACTTGTTTCTCTTATTTTTAAAGGGCTCTGTTATTTTCCTATTTATTTTTATTATAAAGCTTACAAAATATAGAAATACATGGGGAATGTGTTAATAATCTTTTGTTTTCCACCCAGTTAATGAAGGTTAATATTTTATGATTTTATCTTCAAATATGTTACATGTAAAGAAGGTAAAAATGCAATCATTGATGGTCTCCCTGGCTACTTTCTCAAGTTCCAAAGTTCTGTCTCCCAGAAGCACCACTATGACATTTTATATGTATTCCTCTACTTCGTGTGTACCGTACATGGGCAAGAGTTCGCTAAGGGACTAGAATTGGCGGTATTTTGAAATGGTACTGAAGCACAGTGCCTACTTTTATAGATACTGCCCAATTTTCCACTACTATGGGTAGACCAGAATATAAGATTCTATTTTCCCATCTCCCTGCCTGCTTGATATTTGTAGACTTCTCAATTTTTGCCGTTGTGATGACTGTTAATTAAATTTCACTTTAAATTGCATTTTTCTGATGTTCATTACAGCCCGTTTGTAACAGTGAGTCATCGGATTTTTATTTTATTTTTAAGTGCAAACCGTACCGTGATCTGAAGTGATACGTGGATGCGAAGTAGGCCAGTAGCACAGAAGGCATGCTCATTCAGTTCACCTGCCGAAATGATCGTTCGCTCTGATCATTAGCGGATACACACAAAATCAGTGCTAGAGTGTTGACCTGAGCTGATTCTCTGGATTTCGATTCCCTCTATTTCTCTTTTTAGAAACTGAGAATTTGAACACCTGGGTCCCCTGTTTGAGAACACTAGATTTGTAGGTTGGTGTTGGGACTGCAGTTGTTATTTGAGCATCTATTTTGGGAACTGAGAAGGGTAGAGCATGGTGGGCAGGGTGGTACGGACAGAATTAGGAAACTGAACAGCTGTGGCCCAGAAGCAGAGTCAGGATAACCACTTCAGGTTCCCTCATGCTTTCCAATTCCAGATCCAGGTCAAAGCCAGACCCAGCTGCAACGCTTGCCTTTGTAAGCTCTGGGAAATCTCCCTGGCGCTTATAATAAATCACCCTTTGTTCATGGTGTGTCAAGTGAGCACTTACCTAGATACAACAAACTCCAGATTAGGTATAGCAATCATCTTATCGGTTTATATATCACACTCATTTTTGTCAGTGGAGACATTTTTCCGTTATGGCAAATAAAATGATCAACACTAAAGATCAGACACTTTTGTACCTGTTGGGAAAACTTAAACAAAGACTAACAGCAGGTGTTACTCTAGGTAGAGTGGAAAGTAAAGTGGATTTGGAGTTAAAAAATAAGAGGAGATTCTATGCCACTTTCTCGCTGTTTGTAGTCAGGCAAGGAACTCTTCTGAATTATAAAATACTTACCTATGAGATAAAGACAATATCTATCTCTGAGAACTGTAGTAGAACTTAGCAGAGATAATAGATGTGAATGGGTTTTATAAAACAACGTCGCCATAAAATAGAGGAGTAGAACTTGAGAAAAATCGAGTAAGACTGTCAGCAAAAGAGCCCAATTTTCCACGTATTTGTGTTTCTTCTATCTTCTCTGGGTTAGAAACACACAGCTCAGTTGCCAGGGCCCTTTAAGCTCTGTGGGAGATGTAAACTTTTTAGTGAGGCTTCTATCTTGGGTAAGCCTAAACTCAGGAAGGAAAGAAGAAGTCTGAAGCACCAGGCACACTCTCCGGCAGTTTATCAACTTCCTTCTCTCCCACTTCTCCTTTTTCTTTCTCACAATAACCCACCAACGTCACATAAAACAGTAAGAATTTCTAAGGAAAAGAGATCCTTAACTGATCTAGATAAGAGGTTGCTTCGACCCTGATTGCCGGGCAGTCTGAAAATGTCAGGACGATATAGTTCGTGTGGTAGGAGGTCGGGAATGAGGTTTAAAGATGATTTTCAGGTTCAGTGCAAGGTAAGACTAGCGATAGACTTGGAGTTGAGGGACTCACGTGATGGATTGTACACATGGAGGAGGGGCATTATTCAGGGACTTTATTAAGCTGGTAGTTGTTAAAGACTCATTCTGTTTTTAAATGTGCAATTATGGTGAAATATACACTATATAAAATTTACCATCTTAAGCATTTTTACGTTACAGTTCATTCAGGCATTAAGTACCTTCACATTGTTGTGCGACGCAGTCTCCAGAACACTTTCCATCTTGTGAAAAGTAAAACTCCATGCCCATGAAACTATTACCATTCTAATTATTTCTGAACCTCATTGTCTTGAATTGTTTGGTCATGTACACACTAGATCAGAAACAAGACACACTGTGCCTTGTGTTCATGTATTGTCATTCTTAGATCAAAGGCGTAGAGAACTGGCATGAGTCCAAAGTGTTTGTGCACAATTTAACACAACATGCTTAATAATTAAAAGGATGGCGACAACAGTGATGTACCTCCAAATATCAAAATCTGACCTCAGATTTGATCTGAGACAAATTTGAGCTGATTTAGTTCGTTTGCTGGTTGATGAATCTGTTTCTTAAAATGATAAAAAATGATAAGCATCATTAGGATTTTGATTTCATGAAACAACTGATTTGGATAGGAATCCAAATCCTTACTTCTAAGGCTCATGAGCACTGGCCTCCCGACTTATTTTTAGTGGTAAATGTGGACTCTCAGACCCATCCAGAGAAGACGCATTACTGATTTTCTGTATAGGAGACTTTAGCTGACATTTCCTCCATGACTTATGCTTATATGGCAATAGAAAATTATCCAAATTCCTTTCCATGCCTACGTCAAGCAATTGTCTCTTTGCCTCTCCAAAGCTTAACACTCAAAACAAGTTGGGTTAAATCAATTTCACAAAACAGCAGCCTGTTGGAAAGGAACCGACTGGAAGTGCAAACAACAATGCTTTTCTTTTGTCTTTTTCTTAGATCTAGAAAAAATGACTGAAATTTAAGAAATTAAGTATTGATCATATAATTGATCATATAATCTTTCTTATCCATAATCAACTCATCAGATTTTAAACTTTTCACAGAGGTACAAAGTCCTGTATTACTTGGAAAATGAAAATGAGCCCATGATATCTCTAGCCCATCTAGAGCAGCAGAAAGCTGGAGGGTTAGCAGATGCTGCTTCTCCTAGCATGACATGGATTATTATTCCTATTATCATTTACGCTTCCATCTGAGGAGAACAGGAAGTGTCACAGTAGAGAGCAAAGAAGAAAGCAATAACAATGAATGTTCTTCCCCAGATGACAAGAATTTATCTTCGCAATTTTGAAGTACTACTTAGGTAGAGGGGAGAAAAACAGAATAGGTCATTGTTCAACCAAGGCACTTCCTGTAGATTACCATAAATTAGTTAAGTTGTTCCATAGACACCTTTTTATGGAGAACAATTGAATGCAAAAATATTTGGAGGTATGATAGGAATGATTTAAACTAACGTTTTTCCCCTTAATTAAATCATATTAATCTGAAGAAAATAAGATGTGGCATAATGTAGTGTCAGTTTCACTGAAAACTGTTCTGTTATGCGTAAGAAAAGAGCTCCTGCCAAACATTTATTGAAAATGAAAAGTTATAATGCAACGGCATAGATGGAGCTAGAGAATATACTGCTAAGTGAAATAAGTCAGTTAGAGAAAGACAAATACCATATGATTTCACTCATATGCAATGTAAACAAAAAAACTAGCAAAGAGAAAAAAAAAGAGGCAAACCAAGAAACAGACTCTTAATTGTAAGGAACAAGCTGATGGTTACCAGAGGGGAGATGGGTGGGGGATGGGAGAAATAGGTGATGGGGGATCAAGGGCGCACTGTGCTGATGAGCACTGGGTGATGTATGGAAGTGTGGAATCACTATATTGTATGCCTGCAACTAATATAACACTCTATGTTAACCAACTGGGATTAAAACACAATTTTTTAAAAAGAGAATGAAAAATTATATGGCAGTAAATATTTGAAAAAGAGAATCCAAGAAATTAGCTACCCGTCATATTTATTAATCCGCTCCTTTTATATACTTAAGGGCAGTGCATTAAAATAAAGGTACTTGAAAAACATATATGCAAAAAGCAGGACCACATGCTTGACCGTTTATGGAAGGTTGTAGTGAAATCATTTTGATATCACTCATGTTTGTGTTTACTTATTATTCATGCAAAGAGATTTAAAATTTACTGGTATAATTCTGTCAAGCTATGAAAACAAATGAAAACTAAACCAAGTGAGAACAAGCAAAGGCTATTTATTCAGAGAGAGTCAGCCACAGTCACTTGCCTTTTGGCAGAGACTCAAAAGGCAGGAGGGGGCAGGAAAGCTCTATCTATAGTGGAAAAAGGAAAAGCTTCAAGTATGTTCTGATTGGAGGCTGTGGACACAAGGAAGGTGGGCCACCTAGAGGCAGGGCATCCGTGTGGGATCAGTTAGGGATGCATGTTTGGGTTTCTGTTGTTGGCCCTAAACTGGAAGCACGGACAGGAAACTGACAAAGAAAAGCTGTTGATCAAGCGCCAGCCATTTGGAGCTTGCTTTGCCGGGAATATTGTTTGGCTTCGGGATGGTTCGCTAGCAGTAACAGTCTGACTTCTTTAAAGTCTGCCTTAGAGCAGGCTGGCTTCCGTTAGGCTTGTTATTGCAGATTGGCTTGGTTCTGGGGCAGGTTGCTGCAGGTTGTGGGTCAGAAGGTCTCTTTTTAGTAGAGTCTAATCATGTGTCCTTTTGTATATTCAATCCTCGGAAACAAACCAGTGTGAAAGACAAAATGCACAGGAGCAAATAATGAGATTATTTTATTTAGGCTATTAAAATAGGGAGAACATTCGTTAGTGAGAAATGACTCAAGAAGAGTGAGAAAACCCAGAGTTTTATCAAGGCAAGTAAAGTTGTAAGGCGTGTGGGCTGGGGCTCATTGGGGTTACCGAAAAATGGATATTGGACTTATCTTTGGAGATATGCTAAGGCAGGGTCTTTACTATAAGTGGCCTACAATAGAAGGGAGTGAGATTATTTCCCAACTTTTGTTGCCCTCCGGAGCACAAGGACTGTTCAAAAATCATGTAAGGCATTGCTTGAAATAAGTCAAATACTAAAATATTAGTTGCTTGATCTAATGTTCCCCCCTTGCCATTGTCTATACATGTATGCTGGCTCAAGCCTGAACAACTTCCACAGTGTGTGTGAGAAGCGCTGCGTGAGGGCCATCCTTGCAGATAGAGCAATTTAGGAAGGCTTCGTGATAGACATGCGGTGAACTGCACTTGAAGGACAGCTAGGCGTGGCGAGGGCATTGCAGGAGGTCAAATGGAATGTCACATGTTCTAAGCACAGAAGTAGGAAAGCCTCAAGAACTTTTTGGGTGGATCTGCAAGCTGTTATGGCCTCATAAGGTGTTTGCGTGAGGGAATCTGGCGGGTGAAGCCTGGAAAAAGAGTGAACAGGAAGAACGGAACACCAAGACCGAAGGGATCTGGATCATTTGGCAGACAGTGGTGGGACTAGGGAAGATCTGAGGCGGGGAGTAATGTGTCAAAAGTGATTCTTTACAAGAGCCACCTCTTCCTGAGCGGTCTCACTCAGTGAGGGAGCAACGTAAAGGCGATCGATAGAAAGAGACTAATGGGAATTGAGGAATGTCAAAAGAGAAAGGACAGAACTAGGGGGACCGTGGTTTTTGAGAGGGACATGAGGACAACAACTTGTCCAGTCTGTACTTCACCGTCCTCTGGTCCCAGCACCTCGGACTCACTTTCTTTCAATGAATCTTCCTCCCACATCTCCTGTGCAGTTTAGACTTATTTATTCTGAGGTGCCAAGGGGATAACCAGATGTAGGATGTCCAAAGATAGTTTGATGTATATGTTGAAAAGTGAACTCACATTTTTGGCCCCAAACTTCCTCCCTTCTGGCATGCCTGTAGGTGGAAGGGGCCAGCTTCCATCAACATAGCCTGAGAAATTCTGGGGAGGCTTCTTGACTCCTTTCTCTTTGAAATTCAATCTGCAATGAAGTCAGCCATTTTGCAGTGCAAATAAGATCCAAGTCCATCCACTTTTGCTCTCTTTCCCCACACCACACTCTCTTAGCCTGACCTCCTCAGCACTTTTGAAGACAGGCTTCTAAATGCCCCAAAATGCTCCACACTCCTCCCTTGGTCCCTTGATGTAATCCCTCTGATTACTATGGAGATTTTTCTAAAAATGCAAATATGGTCATATAATGCCTTTGGTGCCTCTATTTTCTATTACCTTTAAAATAAAGTTCCAAACTCTCTCACATGGATTACAAAGCCTCATGTGACAGCTCTTCTGTACCATCACCTGATTTCTCAAATCTCCCTTTCTCTATCTATGCCTTCGTGAGGGTGATCTTCACTTAATTCTTTGGATATATCACTTTTTTCTGCCTCAGTTTTTAAAATAGGCTGTTCTGCTATCTTCTTGCAGTTTTCTTCTTCCCGGATATCCTTCCACCACCTCTCTTTACTAATTATTACTTATCCTTTGGATAACATCTCTCTATTTCATTCCTTTCAGGTAGGGCGGAATGAGCCTGAAGCTTATGGGCACGTCAGGGCTGAAGGTATGTAAGCAATTAGTGAAATCTCAAAATAGATGAAAGTTTCTCAGGGAGAACACAGGAGGCAAAGAGAAATTGCCAAAGGCGGTTCCGAAAGTGAACCAACACTTGGGAGAGGCAGAACAAAATGAAAATTGCGGGTGGACAGAACAGGCACAAGGGATGGGGTTCAGAAGACAAAGCTAGCAGTCAGCAGGATTAGGTGTACTTCTGAGACTCTCTTAAGGTTTGGATCTTAAAAATGTTCTTTGGATTTGCCATTTAGGAATTGGTGGGTGATTTGAAGAGTAGTGTTAGTACAGTAGTGAGTGTAAAAGTTAGGTGGCAATGAGGTTAGAGTAAAAGCATGGCAATGGAAGTAGAATAGCAAGAGTAAAACAGTCTGGAGAATTAAGGATGAAAGAAGAATGGAAAAGTTTTAGCATTGCAGTTTTAGGGGAGTAAGTTGGAATAAGAGCTTGTGTGTGTATTAGCAACTGGAGGTAACCAATAGGGACCAGGGAGGAAAGAGATAATTAATTTCTTGCTACGTGTTCATGCTTCATCTTGGAGGAATGGTATCTTAAGGCCTGTAAAAGGTAGGCGGTATAAGATACAATATAGGCTGATCACAGGCAGAGTCTATAATAATCTGTTAAGTGGTTTGGAAAGAAGTTCCGATACTATTGATATATGGTTGTTTATGATATGGTGAACATTTTATATATTCTGTGATTGTTGGAAGGTTTGGGTCTCTCTTTGTCAAGATAATCTGAATAGGAAACCACCAGTATTTCGTTCCTTAAATGCTCTCAACTCCTTCCTGTAACCCACTCTAGGCTAGGAAAAGGAGAGTTTGTGAATCAGACTGGCATGAAAATGTAGCTTAAACACAACTATCATTTTCTTCGTCCTAGACCATAGATTTGGTCAAGATAGAATAGGTTGCACTCGAGGGAGTAGTGAATTCCACATCACTGGGATTGTTTTAAGCTATCTAGGAGTCATTCAGATTGATGATAGGCCTAGATGATATTTAAAGGCCCTTCCATCCACAATAAGGTCTTATGAATTTCACATTTCTAAATGACTTTAGAGGTTGAATGCAAGCTACACGCCAAGTTAAGAATAAATAGATGGAGCTGTTAACAAAATAAGCAGTGAAGTGGAATATTGTTTCGCTGGCAAGATGGTGCCAAGGATAATCTGCTTTAAGAGAACTGAGAGTTGATTCTAATGTATGCTCATTGTTGCTCTTTTTAGAAGACTTCCATTTGTGCTTCGCTTTCAAGTTGTATTTTCAAGAAGAATATGAAGGTAGGATGAGAGCCTGGTGACAGGATATCTGTCTAGAAATCTGAGAAGTAAACAAAGTTTGCATTTATGGAGTGCTCTGAGGACACGAGGCTTGGATTCACTTTCCCCCATCTGGGGGTGGTTATCATCTTTTACATCATTTCCTTGTCCCTTTTATCCATCCAGCCCCTTTCAGATGGGAAACTGAATGAGAGCCATTCGCTGGTCCAAGGTCAGGGAGGAAGTGATGGAGAGAAATCACCATGTACATCAGAAAACATCAATAGCAGGACAATCAAGCGTGATTCATCAAGATCCTGTCTTGATGCTGACATCTATTGCCTTACGCTTAGCAATTTCTGCATGCCCAGCACTCTGGGCATATTTTCCATCCAGTATGAATTGAATTACTGCTGATGCCCTACCGCGTTATTACTTGTCAGAACAACTCACTAAATATTAAAGTAGTAAAAGTCAAATTTGTATCAGAAGGCTCCTTTCTCTGCCAAAACATCTGAGCGTTGCTTTTACTAATAATGATTCTATCATTTTTTACTCAGAAAAGGTATGATAACAGAGATAGAAGCGATTGAATTTGAAAAAAATGATACCTCAAATATTTTTGAAGCTTTGTGTTTCATTAGTGCAAGAAAAGAAGAAACCACAGCAAAAGAGGCGCCAATCTTCTGTGAGCTTTATATATTGACAGAAGAAAAAATTAACAAAATTATTCAGCAATTTATTTCATGAATATAAGTGGTGGAAAAAAGCTACATTAATTTGATGTAGGTTTTTATGCAGATAATTCTATTTTTACTTCTTTTTTTCTGAAGTAGATAGTTTAAAATTTTTATTCTAGATAACATTTTTTTTTTTTTTTATGATGAGATACACTGAAGGGCGCCTGAATGTCCTCAGTCAGTTAAGCATCTGACTTGTGATCTCGTGTCAGGTCATGATCTCACGATTGTGAGATGGAGCCACTATCTCGGGCTCTGGTGCTCAGCGTGAAGTCTGCTTGTGATTCTCTCCACACCCTTTCCCCAACTCATGCTCACTCTCTCTCTCTCAAATAAATAAATACATCTTTAAGAAATAGAAATAAAATGAGATACTTGAACATAATCAAATGTTCTATTAGATTTGATATAGTTTGTCTCAGGTAACCAGGCAGGATAGAATAGAAAGTCCTTTTCTCTTTCCCATCCCTCACCTGAGAAAATTCCATAGAATTTAATCTAACAAATATTTATTAGAATGTCTACTCTGTGTCAAACACTAAGTATAGGCATTTGACATACAGAAATGGAGAGAATCACGGTCACTGTCTTCAGGGACGCATGCTCATGGAGGCATTCACAACCGCGTGAGACAGTGTTTGTAGAGATACTGAGTCCATAGATTCATTTTTGAAGCCATTTCTGTTTTCAAAATGGCTTAGTTCTTGTCATTTCGTTGAAGGATCTCACCAGTTCTGCCCTCTCAGTTTTCATGAGAATGACATGAAGAATTGGATCTGAAAATGTGCTTGAGGAGAAACCTTGGCAATGTCCTAAATACACAATGTCTATGTTACTAGTAGAATCAAGCACTTTCCAGGCTCCGGCCTTTCTCCTTCTTACTATATTTACATGCATTTTGATGGGAGCCTTATTTTTAGTTCTCTATATCTTTTCTTATAAATACATGCAGCAGAATATCAGAAGAATCAGCTAGTAAATGAGAACAAAGACTCCAAATTTAGAATTCTGGGTACTTTCTCCACTAGTCCTTATGAAAATTGGCTGTGGAGGGGAGGAACAAAAAAAAATAAAGAAAAAAAAGGAAGAAAACCTAATAAATAATTTGTAGGAAACAAAAATAAAAATAGTTTCTAGAATCCAAGGTGGTGTGTTTTTCCTACTATTAAGAACAAGGTATAAAGTAATTGAATATGCCTTTCTCATAAGACTCGGACATCATCAGTACTTGTCTGTACTGCAAATCAGTTCAGAGTTTGTACCTCAGGACTGTGAAGCCAGAGACAGGTCATAGGTTAGGCAGTGCTTTTCAAATTTTGAGTTTGCAGCTCACCTGGAGGATTTTGTTAAAATGCAGATTGTGACTCAGGGTCTGGGAGAGCTGTTCTGTATCTGCTTTTGTCCAATACGGTAGCCACCCGCCACGTGGCTACAGAGCGCTTGATATGCGGCTGCTATGATGAAATTTTAAAATTTGAATTAATTTGAACAGCTGTAAGTGGCTAGTGGCCTCCGTATGGCACAGGGCGTGATTCATCTATCAGGAAAATCAGACAATTGACACATCATGGACAGTCTTCAGGATCTTTCTGACATTTTCTTGCCATTTCTTTTTCTTTTTCCTATTTTCTAGAGAGTGGTCTGTTCTGATTATTTTTGATTGTCTTGAATTTCACAATTGGACTCTTTGAAAACCATGGGGTACTTTGTTGTTGTTGTTGTTAAACCTATACAGCTCTGTGGGGAAGAAAAAGTCAGCGAAGTATGATGTTTTGTTGGCTGCTCTTGCATAGGCATACCCGCCAAAGCACACGATCTGGAGCCCATCGAGATGTTCAATGGGAGCTGATAGCTACATTCACTCATGAAAAAAATCACTTCAGGTGGCAGATGTTAGAATAAGGGGCTAGTTTTTGAATATATTTTATTTCTCCATTTCGGTACTCTTTGTTTTTGGTTAAGAGCTCCACAGGGTTGCAGATTGGATAAAAAGAAATGACCCATCCATTTGCTGTCTACAAGAGACTCATTTCGAACCCAAAGATGCATTCAGACTGAGAGTAAGGGGATGGAGTACCATCTTTCATGCAAATGGACCTCAAAAGAAAGCTGGGGTAGCAATTCTCCTATCAGATAGATTGGATTTTAAACTAGAGACTATAGTTAGAGACGCAGTAGGCACTATATTATTCTTAAGGGAAGTATTCAACAAGTGGATATGACAATTATAAATATATATGCCCCCACCAGGGGAGCAGCAAGATACACAAGCCAACTCTTAACCAGAATAAAGAGACATACAGATAAAAATACATTAATAGTAGGGGACCTCAACACTCCACTATCAGAAATAGACTTTACACCCTGGCAAAAATTAAGCAAAGAATCAAAGGCTTTGAATGCCATACTCGACGAGTTGGACCTCATAGATATATATAGAACACTACACCCCAGAACCAAAGAATACTTATTCTATTCTAATGCCCATGGAACATTCTCAAGAATAGACCATGTTCTGGGACACAAAACAGGTCTCAACCGATACCAAAAGATTGAAATTATCCCCTGCATATTCTCAGACCACAATGCTCTGAAATTGGAACTCAACCACAAGGAAAAAATTGGAAGAAACTCAAACACTTGGAGACTAAGAACCATCCTGCTCAGGAATGATTCGATAAACCAGGAAATAAAAAATCAAATTAAACAATTTATGGAGACCAATGAGAATGAAAATACAACAGTCCAAAACCTATGGGATACTGCAAAGGCAGTCCTAAGGGGGAAATACATAGCCATCCAAGCCTCACTCAAAAGAATAGAAAAATCTAAAATGCAGTTTTTATATTCTCACCTCAAGAAGCTGGAACAGCAACAGAGGGACAGGCCTAATCCACACACAAGGAAGCAGTTGACCAAAATTAAAGCTGAAATCAATCAAGCAGAAACCAGAAGTACAGTAGAGCAGATCAACAGGACTAGAAGCTGGTTCTTGGAGAGAATCAATAAAATTGACAGACCACTGGCAAGACTTATCCAAAAGAAAAGAGAAAGGACCCAGATTATTAAAATTATGAATGAAAAAGGAGAGGTCACGACGAACACCATTGAAATTGGAAGGATTATTAGAAATTTTTATCAACAGCTATATGCCAATAAACTAAGCAATCTGGAAGAGATGGAATCCTTCCTGGAAACCTATAAACTACCAAGATTGAAAAAGGAAGAAATTGATTTCTTAAACAGGCCAATTAATTATGAAGAAATTGAGTCAGTGATAAACAACCTTCCAAATAACAAAACTCCAGGCCCGGACGGTTTTCCTGGGGAATTCTACCAAACATTCAAAGAAGAAATAATACCTATTCTCCTAAAGCTATTTCAAAAAATAGAAACAGAAGGAAAGCTACCAAACTCATTCTATGAGGCCAATATTACCTTGATCCCCAAACCAGGCAAAGACCCCCTCAAAAAGGAGAATTACAGACCGATCTCCCTAATGAATATGGACGCCAAAATCCTCAACAAGATACTTGCTAATAGAATCCAACAGTACATTAAAAGGATTATCCATCACGATCAAGTGGGATTCATACCTGGGATGCAAGCGTGGTTCAATATTCGCAAATCAATCAGCGTGATACATCATATCAACAAGAAAAGACTCAGGAACCATATGATCCTCTCAATCGATGCCGAAAAAGCATTTGACAAAATACAGCATCCTTTCCTGATTAAAACCCTTCAGAGTGTAGGAATAGAAGGTACATTTCTCAATCTCATAAAAGCCATCTATGAAAAGCCTACTGCAAATATTATTCTCAATGGAGAAAAGCTGGAAGCCTTTCCCTTAAGATCAGGAACACGACAAGGATGCCCACTCTCGCCACTATTATTCAACATAGTACTAGAAGTCCTTGCAACAGCAATCAGACAACAAAAAGGGATCAAAGGTATTCAAATCGGCAAAGAAGAAGTCAAAATGTCTCTCTTTGCAGATGACATGATACTCTATATGAAAACCCAAAAAAAAGCCACTCCCAAACTATTAGAAGTTATAGAGCAATTCAGTAACGTGGCAGGATACAAAATAAATGCTCAGAAATCAGTTGCATTTCTATACACGAATAACGAGACCGAAGAAAGAGAAATTAGGGAATCCATCCCATTTACAATAGCACCAAAAACCATACGTTACCTTGGAATTAACTTAACCAGAGACGTAAAGGACCTATATTCTAGAAACTATAAATCACTCTTAAAAGACATTGAGGAAGACATAAAATTAAACCGATGTTTAACCAACTCTTGATTTTGGCTCAGGTCGTGATCTCGGGGTCCTGGGGATCGGGTCCCACGTTGGGCTCCCTGCTCAGCAGGGAGTCTGCTATTCCCTCTGTCCCTGCCCCCACACTTGTGGTTTTGTGCACGCGCTCTCTCTAATGAATAAATAAAATCTTTTTAAAAATATGGAGAAGACTAGCATGTTCAGGTGCTCACAGGAAGGAGTCACTTGTAGAGAGAGGAGAGAAAATGAATGGAGCGAGGTTTCAGAGGAGGAGGAAGGCTTTGAGCCTTTACTGTCTGTGAGACACTGGGTTGGAAGAACTCCAGTCTTCTCCTCCCAGGTTCCTCCTTTACTCTCACACTCAGGATGCTTATGACATCAGATGTGTAGGTTTTTCCCCACACCTAGGATTCTGCTACATTAGCTGGATGCCCTGCAATTTAACTCACTATCTACTTGGAGATAGTGTCAGATCCCACAGGCTAAGGGCTTAGTCCCACAAGACGCCAGCCCCCAACCCTGCCTCCTCAGTGCCAGCCACAAGTGCTAGGTCCCTGATTACCCACAACTTCTGTCCAACTTGGCTACAAATTGGAGGTTCCTATGACCTCTTCCCCTTGGATTTGATTATTTGCTAGAACAGCTTACAGGGAACCACTGACTTACGTTTACGGGCTTATTAAAGGGTATGGTAACGGAGGTGGAGGTGAGCAGCCATGTGAGAGATACATAGGGGGAAGTGTGGGACGGTCCAAGTGCAGTGTGGGGGTGCTTCACCCTCCGGATGTGTTCACCAACCTGGAAACTGAACCCCATACTGTTAGGATTTTATGGAGGCTTCCTCACATGGGTATGGTCCATTATTAACTCCATTTCCAGCTCCTCTCTTCGCTCTGGAAAATGAGAATCCAGGCTTCTCATCATGCCCTGGTCTTTCTGGGGGCCATCTCCGACCCAGGTGTTCACCCAGATTTGCTTCATTAGAACAAAAGATGTTCCTGAGTGCTCTTATCACTTAAGGAATTTACACGGGTTTCAGAAGCCTTCCGTCAGGAACCAGAAACAGAGCCCAATATATTTATTTTCTATTATTTCACAGACACCGTGTTAGATATTTTTCAGTATTATCTCTGTATCTAGACAGTGAGAGGACATGGAAGGTCAGAGAAATTAAGTAACTTGCCCAAGATCCGTCACCCAGTGGATCAGTCTGACTCTGCCTTTGCTCATCATCTTCTAGGATCCAGCTCCTGGGGAGGAAGGATTAGCCTTAGGAGAGATGCTTCTTCCGTGGTGATAGGAGGAAAGGGGGACGGGATGTAGGTAACCCACCTCTAGTCCAGTGGTACCCAAACCTGGAGTTTTATCAGAGTCACCTAGACAGATTAGAGATACAGTTATCTCTTAACACAATGGGACAAAGAGTGTTTCTTGTCTGGCTCTCCATAGTACATAGTACACTTGCTGTATGTGCGTTGACTGGAAAGTTGGGTAGACACGTGCGAATGGAGAGAATAGGTCGGGAAAGGCTTTTTAGAGGAGGTGGTCCTGATCTGAGTTTTAGGTGTGTAAGTTTCTCCAGCCTGACCAGGGAGGGGTGGGTGGTAGAACACAGTGACAGTGAGGTGTTTCCTGAGCCGGTTGTTTGTGACAGCTGCCAGCGGCTTCAGGCTGTCATGTTACCAGCCTGTGCCTTAGAATGAAGTACCAGGATCGTTTCCAACCCCCTGCTGGGTACTTACCGTTTGAGGCCATTTAATTGGCCTTTTTACTTAGAACAGTTTCTGACTTCACATTTTTCCCAATTGCTTTCAGATAAAATGTGAACCATCTCAGATTATTTTTAGTGTAACAGAGCTCTCCGAAGAACTCCTAAAAATAAGTATGAAATTTTAAGGACTACCGTATATATTACCCCATGGCTAGGAGTTTGGGGAATGGAATAAGCAGTTGACTCTTGAACAGTGTGGGAATTAGGGATACCAATAACCCTCCCTCAGAAGTTGAAAATCCTTGGGGCGCCTGGGTGGTTCAGTCAGTTAAGCGGCTGCTGTCGGCTCAGGTCATGATCCCAGGGTCCTGGGATCAAGTCCCACAATAGGCTTCTTGCTCAGCGGGGAGCCTGCTTCTCCCCCTCACTCTGCCTCTCCCCCTACTTGTGTCTGCGCACACATGCACTCTCTCTCTCTCTCAAATAAATAAAATCTTTAAAAAAAAAGTTGAAAAATCCTTGTATAACTTTTGACTCCCCCAAAACTTAACTAATAGCCTACAGTAAGACCAGAAGTCTTACTGGTAACATAAACAGTTGATCACACATATTTTGCATGTTATATTTATTATATACTATATTCTTACAATAAAGTAAGCTAGAGAAAAGAAAATGTTATTAAGTGCGTCATAGGGAAGAGAAAATAGAGAAGAGAAAATTTATCGAAAAACATCGGCATATGTGGACTTGAACGGTTCAAACCTGTGTTGTTCAAGGGACAACTGTATGCTCAATCCCACATTCTATTCACAGCAACCTCAAAATAATAATACCAATATTAACATAATCAAAGTGATTCTTGAAAGCAGTTGAGTATTTTTGTTTACATTTTCCCCATTCTCTCTCAATTTCTGCTTATTTACATTGTCAGAGCATATAGACATTACATACTATATTCTTTCCTTTATAGTCCTGATTTAATATTACTTGTATGAACAAATGCACAACTAACGTTTACCCCCAGTCTTCACATCAATGCCTCTGGCCATTTTGTTTACAGCTCACATTCTAGTAAATTCCACAGGAGGAGCTTAGAACAACTATATTTCCTGAACTCTTGCATACAGGTAAGAGTCTGCCTGTAGCCTTTATACTGGAAAGTCAGTTTGCCTTGATTTAATCATTGACTCACATTTTCTTTACATGAATATCTTAAATGTGATACTTCAATTATCTTGGTATAAAGTTTTGCTATTTACAAGCTGATGACAATCTGAGTTTCTTTCCCTTGTAAGTAACTGGGCATTCTTTCTGGATGTTTAATAATTATTTTTCCTTTTTCTTTAATATGTTATAATTTTACTAGAATGTATCTAGATATTGGATGTTCTGGGTCAGTTTTCTCAAGTAGTAAAGTATCCTTTCAAACTGTAATTTAAAATTTTTTCTTTTTTAATTTTAGGAATTTTAATTATACCTACTGTAACAGTTACTAAATGTAACTATTCTGTCTTCTTCCATTCTGGGGACAGTGAGAGTTGGAGGACCACTATAATACATACTTCAGGATATTTTTGGTTTATCTTTTTTTCACTCAAATATTTTTATTACATTGTTTTTTGAAAACTTTATTTTTACTTTCTACCTTTTAAAAAAGATTTTATTTCTTTATTTGAGAGAGAGGGAGCTCACCTGCATGAGAGCATGAGCGGGGGCAGGGGGCAGAGGGAGAGGGACAAGCAGACTCCCCACTGAATGTGGAACCCTATGCACCACTCAATCCCAGGACGCAGAGATCATGATCTGAGCCAAAGTCAGACATCTTTCTGTGGACATGTCTTTACGGCACGCTTTATATTGGCTGGGGATGCTAGTCTTCTCCTTGAAAGAAGATGTCAACTACCTTTAACCTCAGTCTATACCTTCTTTTCTTTTTTTTAAGATTTTATTTATTTGAGAGAGAGAATGTACACAAGCAAGGGGGTGGAGCAGAGGGAGAAGGAGAAGCAGACTCCCTGCTGAGCAGGGAGCTTGACGTGGGGCTGGATCCAGGACCCTGAGACGATGACCTGAGCTGAAGGCAGATGCATAACTGACTGAGCCACCCAGATGCCACTCAGTCTGTACTTTCCAATTAAGTTCTTCTTTCTAGCTTATCTCTTAACTCAGGCAAAAGACCCTGAGGGCAAAGCAACTCCAGATAGAAACCAAAACTAACCTCTCAAGAAATAGGGACTGCCCTGATGCCAGCCAGACCCTGCATGACGGACCCCAAGACAATGTTCGATCTGACCTTTACTGCCCACTTGCACGTACCCACCGACCTTTGTCTCACATTTTCCTTATATAAATCTAGAAGTTTTTTGGCACTTGGAAGACAGTCTTTGAGATGTTAGTCCACTATTGCCCCGGTGGTGGTCTCACTGAAATAAATCCTCTCCTGTTTCACCACCCTCTTTGGATTTCCCTGCCTTTGGATTTTGTCAGTGGTGAGTGGCCAAACCTGGTTTGTTTGGGACCCCCGGAGCCAGGGGCTCTTATACCCCTGTGCCCTGGCTACATCCTCTTCTTCTTTTTTTTTTTTTTTTTTTTTTTTTTTT
>NW_024424230.1:20671245-20731606 GCF_017311325.1 Ursus maritimus | reverse complement strand
CGCACATCCCAGGGCTGCAGGGTTGAGGAGCAGCACCAACAGAAACAAGAGTTAAAGTGGCCAGAACATTGGTAAACGGGCGCACATCCCTCTGTTTCTGTGACAGAGGCTGAGAGATCGGCCGCTGCTCTCTACGCTCTCAGAAGAAGGCACAGCAAGCCGCCAGGGAAAGCCGCCAGAAGAACAAAAGCCTGGAAATACCGGCTCAGGGAGTGCCCAACACCATCCCCTCGCAGGGACGCCGAGACTCTACCCAAACAGGGTTGCCTGAGTATCGGCGGCGGAGGCCCCTCCCCAAAAGGCAGGCTGAAAAATCAAGAACCCACAACCCGTGCGCCTGGGTGGTGCAGTCATTGACGCCTGCCTTCGGCTTAGGCGTGATCCCGGCGTTCCGGAAGGGAGTCCCTCTCGGGCTCCTCAGCTGGGAGCCTGCTGCCTCTCCCACTCCCCCTGCTTCTGTTCCCTCTCTGCATCTGGTTGGCTGCCACATAAATAAATAAATAAAATCTTTAAGAAAAGCCCACATCCCTAAGATCCCTATAAAACAAGGGAGCACGGCCTGGGACCCAGTCAATAATTTGGGCTCTGGAAACCCCGCAACCTCTCTTCATCAGAATGACAAGAAGAGACCCCCAGCAAAGAAAAAGACAGTGAGTCTGTGGCCTCTGCCACAGAAATAATGGATATGGATGTAACCAAATTATCAGAAATGGAATTCAGAGTAACGATGGTCAAAATGATGAGAATTGAAAAAACTATTAACGAAAAGGTTACTGAGAATATAGATTCCTAAGGACAGAAATGAGAGCGAATCTGACAGAAATTAAAAATTCTATGAGCCAAATGCAGGCAAAACTAGAGGCTCTGGCGGCCAGGAGTGCAGAAGCAGAGGACGAGGTTAGTGGTGGAGGATGGGTTAATAGAGGAAAAAATGAAAATAGAAGATGGTCTTAAAAATCCCATACGAATGTTGGTTACGGGAGATTACTGACTCAATGAAAGCGATCAATGTTAGAATCATCGGCATCCCGAGGGGGTGGAGAAAAACAGAGGTCTAGAAGAGATATTTGAACAAATTGTAGCTGAAAACTTCCCTAATCTAGCAAGGGAAACAAACATTCGTGTCCAAGAGGCAGAGAGGACCCCTCCCAAGCTCAACCATGACAAACCTACGCCACGTCACGTCATAGTGAAAGTCGCAAATATTAGATGCAAGGATACAGTATTGGCGGCCAGGGCAAAGAAATTTCTCACGTACCAAGGCAAAAGCATCAGAATTACGTCAGACCTGTCTACACAGACCAGGAATGAGAGAAAGGGTTGGAGCATTTTTAAAGCTCTTTCAGAGAAAAACATGCAGCCAGCAGGATCCTTTATCCAGCAAGGCTGTCATTCAGAATTGATGGAGAAATAAAGGCATTTCAGAATCGCCAGTCACTAACCAATTTTGTCCCACGAAACCAGCCCTACAGGAGATATACGGGGTTCTATAAAAGTAAAAGGCCCCAAGAGTGATACAGAACAGAAAGTCACAGCCCAATACAAACAAAGACTTTACTGGCAACATGGCAACATTAAAATCATATCTCTCAGTAATCAGTCTTAATGTAAATGGTTTGAACCATCCCATAAGCACACAGGGTTGCAGATTGGATAAAAGAAGATGACCCATCCATTTGCTGTCTACAAGAGACTCATTTCAAACCCAAAGATGCATTCAGACTGAGAGTAAGGGGATGGAGTACCATCTTTCACGCAAATGGACCTCAAAGAAAGCTGGGGTAGCAATTCTCATATCAGATAATTGGATTTTTAAACTACAGACTATAGTTAGAGATGCAGAAGGGCACTATATTATTCTTAAGGAAGTATTCAACAAGTGGATATGACAATTATAAATATATATGCAACAGGGGAGCAGCAAGATACACAAGCCAACTCTTAACCAGAATAAAGAGACACATAGATAAAAATACATTAATAGTAGGGGACCTCAACACTCCTCTATCAGAAATAGACAGAACACCCTGGCAAAAACTTAAGCAAAGAATCAAAGGCTTTGAATGCCATACTCGACGAGATTGGACCTCATAGATATATATAGAACACTACACCCCAGAACCAAGAATACTCATTCTATTCTAATGCCCATGGAACATTCTCAAGAATAGACCATGTTGGGACACAAAACAGGTCTCAACCGATACCAAAAGATTGAAATTATCCCCTGCATATTCTCAGACCACAACGCTCTGAAATTGGAACTCAACCACAAGGAAAAATTTGGAAGAAACTCAAACACTTGGAGACTAAGAACCATCCTGCTCAGGAATGACTCGATAAACCAGGAAATCAAAAATCAAATTAAACAATTTATGGAGACCAATGAGAATGAAAATACAACAGTCCAAAACCTATGGGATACTGCAAAGGCAGTCTAAGGGGAAATACATAGCCATCCAAGCCTCACTCAAAGAATAGAAAAATCTAAAAATGCAGTTTTATATTCTCACCTCAGAAAGCTGGAACAGCAACAGAGGGACAGGCCTAATCCCATACGAGGGAAGCAGTTGACCAAAATTAGAGCTGAAATCAATCAAGCAGAAACCAGAAGTACAGTAGAGGCAGATCAACGAGGACTAGAAGCTGGTTCTTTGAGAGAATCAATAAAATTGACAGACCACTGGCAAGACATCAAAAAGAAAGAGAAAGGACCCAGATTATTAAAATTATGAATGAAAAAGGAGAGGTCGACGAGCACCACTGAAATTGGAAGGATTATTAGAAATTTTATCAACAGCTATATGCCAATAAACTAAGCAATCTGGAAGAGATGGAATCCTTCCTGGAAACCTATAAACTACCAAGGTGAAACCGGAAGAAATTGATTCCTTAAACAGGCCAATTAATTATGAAGAAATTGAGTCAGTGATAAACAACCTTCCATAATAACAAAACTCCAGGCCGGACGGTTTCCTGGGGAATTCTACCAAACATTCAAGAAAGATAATACCTATTCTCCTAAAAGCTATTTCAAAAATAGAAACAGAAGGAAACTACCAAACTCATTCTATAGGGGCAGCAATATTACCTTGATCCCCAAACCAGGCAAGACCCCATCAAAAGGAGAATTACAGAGCCGATTTCTCCTAATGAATATGGACGCCAAAATCCTCAACAGAGATCTTGCTAATAGAATCCAACAGTACATTAAAAGGATTATCCATCACGATCAGGTGGGATTCATACCTGGGATGCAAGCGTGGTTCAATATTCGCAAATCAATCAGCGTGATTCATCATATCAACAAGAAAAGACTCAGGAACCATATGATCCTCTCAATCGATGCCGAAAAAGCATTTGACAAAATACAGCATCCTTTCCTGATTAAAACCCTTCAGAGTGTAGGAATAGAAGGTACATTTCTCAATCTCATAAAAGCCATCTATGAAAAGCCTACTGCAAAAATATTATTCTCAATGGGGAAAAGCTGAAGCCTTTCCCTTAAGATCAGGAACACCGACAAGGATGCCCACTCTACGCCACTATTATTCAACATAGTACTAGAAGTCCTTGCAGCAGCAATCAGGCGACAAAAAGGGATCAAAGGTATTCAAATAGGCAAGAAAGAGTCAAAATGTCTCTCTTCGCAGATGACATGATACTCTATATGGAAAACCCAAAGAGCCACTCCTATTTAGAAGTTATAGAGCAATTCAGTAGCATTGGCAGGATACAAAATCAATGCTCAGAAATCAGTTGCATTTCTATATTACAAATATACGAGACCGAAGAAAGAAGAATTAGGAATCCATCCCATTTACAATAGCACCAAAAACCATACGTTACCTTGGAATTAACTTAACCAGAGACGTAAAGGACCTATATTCTAGAAACTATAAATCACTCTTGAAAGACATTGAGGAAGACATAAAAAGATGGAAAGGATATTCCATGCTCATGGATCGGAAGAATTAACATAGTTAAAATGTCCATGCTACCCAGAGCAATCTACACTTTCAATGCTATCGATCAAAATACCAAGGACATTTTCAAAGAACTGGAACATACAGTCCTTAAATTTGTATGGAAACAGAAAAGGCCCCGAATTTCCAAGGAACTGTTGAAAAGGAAAAACAAAGCTGGGGCATCACAATGCCGGTTCGAGCTGTACTACAAAGCTGTGATCACAAAGACAGCATGGTACTGGCACAAAAACAGACATAGACCAATGGAACAGAATAGAGAGCCCAGAAATGGACCCTCGGCTCTTTGGGCAACTAATATTTGATAAAGCAGGGAAAAAAGCATCCGAGTGGGAAAAAGACAGTCTCTTCAATAAATGGTGCTGGGAAAATTGGACAGCTACATGCAAGAGAATGAAACTTGACCACTATCTCACACCATACACAAAAATAAACTCCAAATGGATGAAAGACACCGATGTGAGACAGGAATCCATCAAAATTCTAGAAGGAGAACATAGGCAACAACCTCTCGACATCGGCCAAAGCAAACTTTTTCATGACACATCCCCAAAGGCAAGAGAAACAAAAGATAAAATGAATTTATGGGACTTCATCAAGATTAAAAGTTTCTGCACAGCCAAGGAAACAGTCAGAAAAACTAGAGGCAGCCCACGGAATGGGAGAATATATTTGCAAATGACACTACAGATAAAGGACTGGTATCCAAGATCTACAAAGAACTTCTCAGACTCAATACGAGAAACAAATAAACAAATCAAAAAATGGGCAGAAGATATGAACAGACCACTTTTTCCAATGAAGACATACAAATGGCTAACAGACACATGAAAAAATGTTCAAAATCATTAGCCATCAAAGTTCAAATCAAAACCACACTGAGATACCACCTTACGCCAGTTAGAATGGCAAAAATAGACAAGGCAAGAAACAACAATTGTTGGAGAGGATGTGGAGAAAGGGGATCCCTCCTACATTGTTGGTGGGAATTACAAGTTGGTACAGCCACTCTGGAAAACAGTGTGGAGGTCCCTTAAAAAGTTAAAGAGCTACCCTATGATCAGCCATTGCACTACTGGGTATTTACCCCAAAGATACAGGCGTAGTGAAGAGAGAAGGCCATATGCGCCCCAATGTTCATAACGCTAGTATCCCACCAATAAGCTAAATCGTGGAAGGAGCCGAGATGCCCTTCAACAGATGACTGGTTAAAGTTGGCGGAACTCCAATATCTATACGATGGAATATTTACTCAGCCTATCACGGAAAGAACGAGATTCTCAACATTTGCTACAACATGGACGGCACTACAGAGGAGACAATGCTAAGTGAAATAAGTCAAGCAGAAAAGACAACTATCATATGATTTCTCTCATCTATGGAACATAAGAACTAGGATGATCAGTAGGGGAAAGAAAGGGATAAAGAAAGGGGTAATCAGAAAGGGAATGAAACATGAGACATATGGACTATGAGAAACAAACTGAGGACTTCAGAGGGAGGGGTAGGGGAATGGGATAGAGCCGGTGATGGGTAGTAAGAGGCCGCACTGTGCATAGGTGCACTGGGTTATACAGAACTGTGAATCATTGAGCCTTACATTGGGGAAACCGATGTACTGTATGGTGACTAACATAATATAATAAAAAATCATTTAAAAAAAAAAAAAAAAAAAAAAAAAAAAAAGAAGAGGATAGCAGGGCACAGGGGTATAAGAGCCCCTGGCTCCCGGGAGATCTAAACAAACCAGGTTTGTTCCATCACCACCTGACAAAATCCAAAGGCAGAAATCCAAAGAGGGGGTGGCTGAAAGGAAGAGTTTATTTCCAGTGAAGAACCACCACCGGGGCAATAGTGGACTAACTCTCAAAGGAAGCTGTCTTCCAATGCCAAAAAACTTCTAGATTTATATAAGGAAAATGTGTAGACAAGGTCGGTGGAGTACGTGCAAGTGGGCAGTAAAAAGGTCAGATCGAACATTGTCTTGGGGTCCGTCATGCAGGATCTGGCTGGCATCAGGGCAGTCCCTATTTCTTGAGAAGGTTAGTTTTGGTTTCTATCTGGAGTTGCTTTGCCCTCAGGGTCTTTTGCCTGAGGTTAAGAGATAAAGCTAGAAAGAAGAACTTAGGTGGAAAGTACAGACTGAGATGGCATCTGGGTGGCTCAGTCAGTTATGCATCTGCCTTCAGCTCAGGAGTCATCGTCTCAGGGGTCCTGGATCCAGGCCCCGTCAAGCTCCCTGCTCAGCAGGGGAGTCTGCTTCTCTCTCCCTCTCGCTCCACCCCCTTGCTTGTGTACATTCTCTCTCTCAAATAAATAAAATCTTAAAAAAAAAGAAAAGAAAGGTATAGACTGAGGTTAAAGGTAGTTGACATCTTCTTTCAAGGAGAAGACTAGCATCCCCAGCCAATATAAAGCGTGCCGTAAGACATGTCCACAGAAAGATGTCTGACTTTGGCTCAGATCATGATCTCTGCGTCCTGGGATTGGAGTGGTGCATTAGGGTTCCACATTCAGTAGAGTCTGCTTGTCCCTCTCCCTCTGCCCCCTGCCCCCTTGCTCATGCTCTCATGCAGGTGAGCTCCTCTCTCTCAAATAAAAGAAATAAAATCTTTTTAAAAAGGTAGAAAGTAAAAATAAAGTTTTTCAAAAAACAATGTAATAAAAATATTTGAGTGAAAAAAGATAAACCAAAAATATCCTGAAGTATGTATTATAGTGGTCCTCCAACTCTCACTTTGTCCCCAGAATGGAAGAAGACAGAATAGTTACATTTAGTAACTGTTACAGTAAGGTATAATTAAAATTCCTAAAATTAAAAAAAGAAAAATTTTAGAGATTACAGTTTGAAAGGATACTTTACTACTTGAGAAAACTGACCCAGAGAGCATCCAATATCTAGATACATTCTAGTAAAATTATAACATATTAAAAGAAAAAGGAAAAATAATTATTAAACATCCAGAAAGAACTTGCAGTTACTTAAGGAAAGAAACTCAGATTGTCATCAGCTTGTAAATAGCAAAACTTTTATACCAAGATAATTGAAGTATCACATTTAAGAATATTCATGTAAAAGAAAATGTGAGTCCACAGATTAAATCAAGGCAAACTGACTTTTCCAGTATAAGGCTACAGGCAGACTCTTACCTGTATACAAAGAGTTCAGGAAATATAGTTGTTCTAGCTCCTCCTGTGTGGAATTTACTAGAATGGAGCTGTAAACAAAATGGCCAGAGGCATTGATGAGAAGACTGGGGGTAAACGTTAGTTGTGCATTTGTTCATACAAGTAATATTAAATCAAGGACTATAAGGAAAGGAAATATAGTATGTAATGTCTATATCTTCTGACAATGTAAATAAGCAGAAATTGAGAGAATGGGAAAATGTAAGCAAAAATACTCAACTGCTTTCAAGAATCACTTTGATTATGTTAATATTGGTATTATTATTTTGAGGTTGCTGTGAATAGGAATGTGGGATTGAGCATACAGTTGTCCCTTGAACAACACAGGTTTGAACCGCTCTGATTCACTTATATGCACATTTTTTTATAGCACTGTAAATGTATTTTTCTTATGGTGTTCTTTTTTTTTATGATTTTTTATTATATTATGTTGAGTCTTCCATACAGTACATCCGGTTTCCGATAGCAAGCTCGATGATTCATTGAGTTAAGTGCCTATACACCCAGTGCATCATGCAATAAATTTGCCCTCCTTACACCCATCACCAAGCCTATCCCATTCCCCCTACCCCCTCACCCAGGCTTCTCAGTTTGTTTCTCAGAGTCCATAGTCTCTCATGTTTCATTCCCCCTTCTGATTACCCCTTTCTTTATTCCTTTTCTTCCTCCACCGATCATCCTAGTTCTTATGTTCCATAGATGAGAGAATGTGATGGTGTCTTTCTACTACTTTATTTCCCTAAGACCTCTCCTCCAGTTACATATATTACGCAAATGTTGAGGCATCGGTTCTTTTATACACAACTTCTTACTTATGGTACAGTCATCGTTGACAGAGGCATCTGATCCTTCCATGTGTAATGCGTGGTACTGCGCTTAGTGGTGACCCGAGGTGCTATGCGCGCTCTTCTGGGTGCCTTTTGATAACTGCAAAGGGTGCTGGACTGGATACACTAGGCGCAGCTGGCACAGCACGGACCTACATGTTCACGGTGGCGTAGCCGGCCATTCCACACACAGGGCGAGGGTATCCCCTTTATCATCTGCGGACTAGTTGTGTTCTTGTCTGATTTTGCCATTCTAACGAGTGTAGAATGTACCTTCATGACGTGTGGGCTGATAAGGCTGTGATTTTGGGACTATTCATGTGTCTGTTAACCATTTGCTATGTGAACTGCTACAGAAAGATGCCCTGTTCGTATGTTCTGCCCATTTATGAACTGTTTATTTGTTATGTTTCATGTGACAGTTTGAGAAAAGTTTTTTATCCGTCGTCTTCAGTTCATCTGTACTATTTGCAAGATATTCTCCCTCAGCAGGCTTGCCTGCTTGTGACGTTCAGGCTGTAACTTTCTAATCTTGATAATCCCCATAAGATGATGAAAGTGTAAAGGCTTGGCAACAAACGCTGTTGCTCCTCTGAAAATCCCACGGTCCCATCTTCACATCAAGGTCTTTCATCCGACTATTTTATTGTATAATCGAAAATGATCGAGTTTCCTTCTTTGCTGTCCCCTTTGACCAATATCTTCACGGATGTCTCAAAGGCCAGTTGCCCAAGCGTGATCATTTACTGGGTTTATTCTGTTCCGACCAATCTATAATAATCTGTTTTATTGCGTATGCTGTGATCCTGGCAATACAACTGGCATTGTTGCTTTCCTTTCAACGGTTAGTTGGCAGGGCAACGCGGTTCACTACAAGGGCAGGACTATTTGTTCCGGTTCAACACAACGTCATTAATACGACACGATCGGATCAATTGCTTCTGGGCGCCAGCCCAGCAGGCTAGCTGATCCATGAACGTGATATTTCCATGTGTCTTTCGAGATGACCCATGGACTGCCAGTCAGCACATGTCTCTAGGTGAGGTCGAGCCCGGAAGCCAGCATTATGAGTTTTATTGCTAACAAGCATGAGATAATTCCTACTGCTCGGCTCTTGTTGACCGTGTATAGAAATGCCCAGCTATTTGAGAAACCGTGATCTGCCGACCACTATTGCTCGCAGCTTTTTACCAGCCAGACGGTTTTCAGCTGTCATGTCATCTGCGGCGTTTATTTTGTTTTTACTTCTGCCATTTGGATTACAGTTTTATCGCTACATGTCTGTTGCTAAGACTTCTAAAGTCTATATTGAAGTAATAGTGGCGAAGAATGGCGTCATATTCTGACTCTTGTAATATTGCTGGCGGCATGAATACCCTCTATCTATTAATATCGGGGAAAGAATGCTGTGTCCTTACATCGAGTAATCGTACAATTCCTGAAGTCTGTGACGATATGTTTATCGCGATCGTGCAGTGACCACCCTTACGAGTATGGTGTAAGATAATCACTTTTTATCACTGTTGATTCTATTAACTGCAGTGCTTCTTGAATTTTTTGTAATCATATTCATTAAGGAAAATCGATCTCTTCTCACAGAGTTACTGGCTGGATCAGCAATATTGGCCTCATGAAGTAACAACTCCTGGTACTCGGCTAGCAGAAGAAGCCAGTGACCGACTGGCTGCTTTGGATAACTGCTGCATCCCCGGGAGGCGGGCGCAGGTTTAGCCCGACTGAAAGGTTGTTATCGCGACTATCTGCTCATTAATTGGCCCGCGACTAGAATCGAACTATTTGCGTTTCCGGTGGCGGTAGTTACTGGGGCGAAGAAGTCCTCCATCTTCCAGATTACTGGCTGATAATATTGATGTAGTTTAATAATCGCTTCAATTTCGACCAGTGACGGTCTTGACTTTCTCCTTTCATTCATGAACACGTGGTGGGTCCTTTCTGCTGCTAACTGGCGCCGTGATCTCTGTACAACCGTTCACTACTCAGGCTCGGTTTGTTACGCTACGTACTCATTTCTAGTCTGATTTCTGCTCTAGTCACAGCTGCTTCCTCATAGAAATAGTCTTGCTGTTCCGGCTGCGTGAAATATAAAAACTGCATTCCAGATTTCTGATAACGAATGGCTATATTCCCCCTGCAGCACGGTACATCCCCATGGGTTTTGGATGATATCTTTCGATATCGTGTCTCAATTTAATTTGATTTCTACCTACGGTTTATCAGTCATTCTGATAAAATTTTTCACTTGTGGTTATTCAACTTCAAGCATTATGATGCGAAATACAGATATTCAATCTTTATTGCCTCCGATTTGTTATATCCCCACCAACATGAATCTATTGTGAAATATTATATGGCTACCATTCAAAAACAATGTCTTTGGTTCTGAGATATATTGATCTATATATCTGTAGTCCCAACTTTCATCGGCTATGGCAAAAGCTGCTGATTCTTTGTAATTTTGCCAGGGTGCAAAAATCTATTTCTGATAGTGGTGGTCTATTATGTATTTTTACCAATATGTCTCTTTTATTCTGGTGCCAACTGTATCTTGCTACTGGTGAGGCGTGCTGCTGACCCCTCTGAGCCAATGCTATCCACTGTTGTGCTGCGACAATATATAGTCCCACTACTGGCTATAGTCTCTGGTTAAAATCCAGAGTCTAGTACCCCAGCAACTTTGTCCATTGCATGAACGTGGTACTCCCATCCTTACTGCAATCTGAATCACACATCTTTGTGAGATACTGTTTATGCAGGCAACTAAATGAACAATTTATCAATCTGCAACCTGTGACTCGCTGGGGAGCATTTAAACCATTTGCATTGACGCAGAACTGAGGAGATGAGGTAACAGTGCCGTATTGCCAGCTCCAAAATCTTTCGGCTGACCATGCTCGGTGTGCTGGGCCACCTTATCTGGGCTGCTGCTATAGAGCCCCTTCTTCTCCTGTGGGGCACCTGCTGCAGTGTGGTCCAATGACTGTGCAGATTCTGTATTTCTCCATCAATTCCTGAGTGACCAGCCTTGCTGTATAAAGATGGCGGCTGCATGTTCTCTGAAAAACTTTGCTCCCCAACCACTATCTCATTCAGTCTGTGTGAACAGGTCTGAAAAAATACTGGTGCGTGGCCCCTTTGTACTGGCTACTGTATCATGGATCCATCCAGCACGCTCACCATGAGTGGCGGCGTGGCCTGGAGGCAGTGGTTGAGCTTGGGGATTTACTCTCTGCCCCTCCTTGGTTGCGAATGTTTATTTAGATTGGGGAGGCTATTGTGTCTCTTCTAGACTGTTTCACCCTGGATCCGATGTTCAAACGTGGTCAGTACTGTTAAACTGCAATCTCTAAACCTGGGTAAAATCGAAAGTGGTGCCCTGCACAAAGACCAGCTTTTACAACACTGACTTTCTCTATTGGCTTTATCCTCAATTCGCAATATGTTCTCTAGCCCGTTGTTTGGCAACAATCGAAGCTTTTTGCCTGCATTCCAATTTCTGTCGTAGAGTTCCTCGTTGCTCTTTTTAAGATCTTTTCAATTCTGCTCATTTCATCGAATTACTCTGAGCCAAGCTCTCTTAGTTAAATCCATATATCCTTAAATTCATGGTCACTGGGCTTTCACTGACTCTTTTCTTTGCTGGGGAAACTTCCTTCTTGTCTGGAGGAAGGAAGGTTACGAATTTGTCCAGGCAGGGTATTGACGGAGTCCCACCAGTGCGGATCCAGGGATATTGAGCTCTGCTGGGCCATGACCTTATTATGTGGCAGCAGCACTGTAGGTAGAGGAAGTGGAAGCTCAGGCCTTTGAAGCGATGAACTCCTTTCCGAAGCATGAGATCAGCAAGGCAGCTCAATAACCAACTTTCGGGCTGTGGCCACTACCTCTGTGTTGGGAGGGGCCTGCCGGCGCCGATGCAGCCCTGTTTGGTAGAGTCTCCGTGTCCCCTGCGGGGATGGGGATGGTACTCCCTGAGCAGTATTTCCAGGCTTTGTTCTCTGGCGGCTTTTCCTAGCGGTTTGCTGTGCCTACGAGAGTGGAAACAGCAGCGGCTTGGTCGCCTCTGTCAGAACAGAGGGATTGCGGCCTGTTCTCTACTAATGTTCAGCCGCTTTTAACTCTGTTTCTGTTGGTGCTGCTTTCAACCCTGCAGCGGGATGTGCACCCACACCGGTCCCAGCCTCACTTCCAGAGGCCGGCGCGTCTCTGTCCTTTGTGTTTCCTAACGCCGCCAGCCGCCAGCCGCCGCGCGGCGCTCTGGAAGCTCCGGTCTCAGTCTGGATCCAGTGAGCACCGGGATTCCGGTGTTCGCGAGATGCCTGGTGGCGCGCACCCGGCTCACGGTCTCAGTCTGCTGTTTTGCGGGTGCCAACCAGAGCCCGCTGCTCCCCTGTGCAAGTGGCTACCGCTTCCCGGCACCGAACACGGTGGCTCCCTCCCCCTCCGTTTATCTTCGATAATGCACGGTTTCATGGCTCCCCACTTCGTACCTCAATACTCAGCGCTGGAGATGTTCATTGTAGAGATCCAGGTACATCTTCCTCACGCGTCTCAGGCTGGTTCAAGTGAATTTGTTAAGTGGTCCTGGTGCCTATCAGCTCGACTCGGAGGACCGGCTGGTGTCTCCTCTCCCGCCATCTTAATCCTCTCTCTTATGGTGTTCTTAATAACATTTTCTTTTCTCTAGCTTACTTTATTGTAGAATCTGGCATATAATACATATAATATACAAAATATATATTAACTGTTTATGTTATTGGTAAGGCTTCTAGTTAATAGTAGGCTATTAGTAGTTAATTTTTAGGGATTAAAGTTATACTAGGATTTTCAACTGTTGGGGATCGGTACCCCTAAGCCCTGCATCGTTCAAAAGTCAACTGTATATAATTATGTGACCATTTTAATTTCCCTTCCCTAGTGATGTCAGAAACCGCTTCTCCGGGAGGAGAGCGTGAGATACAAGGTATACGATAGACAAAGGTAAGTCAAAATCTGACATTCACAGAGTGAATTGAAAGAATTATTGTAAAATTCATGAGATGTTTCTCTTGAAAATATATGTGTGTGTATTCTAGTTCTAACCACTGAAAAGATCAAAATAATGAACTGGTCCAACGTGGTGAGTACTGGAGCTCAAAGATGGTCCTCAGTAAATGTGATTTCCTTCTAAAAGCAAACAAACACAAGCGTTTTTTGGGTGATGTCTGATTCTAGCTGCCTGGGTCAGAAGCGTTGCAGATAATTGTGAGACACCTTGTCACTGCAGACATGAACCATGAACAAACTATCCGGGAACTACAAGGGTCAGAGCTGAAGGACTTGGAAACCAACACCCGAAGAAGAAATGGTGTCTAAAGATCTCATAGGAAATTCATATGTCAACAACTGTACTAACTGTAATGGTTTGAAGACATCAAATATGTTTTCAATACAGGGGTTTCAAAAATACAGCATAAAGAAAGTAATTGTTCAGTTTCAGAAGATAGAAAACAACTCCATATTTTGAAGCTTGGTAAACAAAGGAAAAGGTCTAAGTATTACTCTTTATGAGTTGTTTTTACTGGGGAGCTCAAGTAGATGCACAGAGAAATGTCTCTCTCTGTAGGGCATTCAGCTAATAATTGCAGAAGCGATGAGTGAATTCGTATCGCCATTTACCAAGCCCTAACAGGCTTTGAGAATCCAGTTGCTGGTAATACTCCTAAAACAGAAAGGAGCAACTCTGTGTGGGTCCCTAGAGTGGAAGAACGCAACATCAACTCTGAGGAAATTCCTTAAAAAAATCATCCAAATCAGGAATATGACCAATTCTTTATATGTAGCAATTTATAGGAACTGTAAGAAACGGTACAGCATGTGAATCTATACCATGGAGATATAATCAGCAAAGCACATACAGTGTTTGTGAAACTCAACAGGCTTGAATAAACCGGTTATATAATACTGCACACATTGTAGGGAGGGAGGAGAGAGAGAGAGAGAGAGAGAGAGAAAAGAGAAAGAGGAGAGAGGAGGAGATGAAGAAAGGAGGAATAGAATTTAAAAGATAACATTTGTAAATAGGTAAACTATATTATTTTGGGGTTTACATTCCAGTAATCAAACTATAAAGAATCCAAGGAAATATTATTTTAAAAAGTCAGATCAGTGGTTTCTTTTGAGGAGGAAGGAGGGATGGTGATTGACCTCTAGAGTATATGGTAAGTTCTACTTCTTGCCCTGAGTGAGTGATTACAAAGGTTATCATTGTAATAATTCTCTAAGTTATAATTTAGTGTGCATTTTTATGAATCTGCATTACATTTTTATAATAGAAAAGGATTTAACAAAAAGATATTGAGTGGCTCCCAAGAATTTTGAGAGAAGTAGAGCACTAACTTGAAGTGAAAAAAAATGTTAAAAACCACACCACAGATCTCAGAGCAGGGAAATGGCGTTGCTACTGCTTCTTATGCAACCGCGGGCTGGATGCGGTAGTTGGTTCTGCTGCCTGCAAGTCTGCTATGGCAACTATAAATCCCATCAGCGCCAATGCCACTTCTGCATCAGGAACACAGCCTTGACAGACCACTTCTTGCTTCACACTTAAAGAAGCAGAATGGATTGCGTACAGCTTCTCCTTCATCATGTTGCTCACTTCTGCGTTGGCGTCTCAGGGGAGCAGAATGGTGGAGCCAAGGTTGGAGAGGTGGGCACAATCCTTGAGGAAAGATGGAGCAGGTATGTGGCGAGAAAATACTTGTTTCTCTTATTTTTAAAGGGCTCTGTTTATTTTCTATTTATTTTTATTATAAAGCTTACAAAATAACAAATACATGGGGGTGTGTTAATAATCTTGTGTTTCACAGGGGTAATGAAGGTTAATATTTTTATGATTTTATCTTCAAATATGTTACATGTAAGAAGGTAAAAATGCAATCATTGATGGTCTCCCTGGCTACTTTCTCAAGTTCCAAAGTTCTGTCTCCCAAGCACCACTATGACATTTTTATATGTATTCACCTCTACTTCGTGTGTACAGTACATGGGCAAAAGTTCGCTAGGGACTAGAGTGGCGGTATTTTGAAATGGTACTGAAGCACAGTGCCTACTTTTATAGATACTACTTCAATTTTCCACTACTATGGGTAGACCAGAATATAAGATTCCTATTTTTCCCCATCTCCTGCCTGCTTGATATTTGTAGACTTCTCAATTTTTGCCGATGTGATGACTGTTAATTAAATTTTACTTTAAATTGCATTTTCTGATGTTCATTTTGGCTTGTTTGTGTGATGAGTCATGGGTTTTTTTTATTTTTAAGTGCAAACTGATACCGTGATCTGAAGTGATACGTGGATGCGAAGTAGGCCAGTAGCACAGAAGGCATGCTCATTCAGTTCACCTGCAGGAAATGATCGTTCGCTCTGATCATTAGCGGATACACACAAAATCAGTGCTAGAGTGTTTGACCTGAGCTGATTCTCTGGATTTCGATTCCCTCATTTCTCTCTTTTAGAAACTGAGAATTTAACTTACCTGGGTCCCCTGTTTGAGAGAACAACTAGATTTGTGGTTGTTGGGACTGCAGTTGTGTATTTGAGCATCTATTTTGGGAACTGAGAAGAGACAGAGCATGGTGGGGCAGGGTGTGCAGGACAGAAGTAGAAGGCTTGAACAGCTGTGGCCCCAGAAGCAGAGTCAGGATAGGCAGCTTCAGGTTCCCTCATGCTTTCCAATTCCAGATCCAGGTCAAAGCCAGACCAGCTGCTGGCAGCTTGCCTTTGTAAGCTCTGGAGGCTCTCCTGGGGCGCTTATAATCATCACCCTTTGTTCATGGTGTGTCCAAGTGAGCACTTACCTGAATACAACCAAACTCCAGGTGGAGATATAGCAATCATCTTATCGGTTTATATATCACACTCATTTTTGTCAGTGGGGAGGTTTTCCGTTATGGCAAATAGAAATGAAGTCAACACTAAAGATCAGACACTTTTTGTACCTGTTTGGAAAACTTAAACAAAGACTAAACGGCAGGTGTTACTCTAGGTAGAGTGGAAGTAAAGTGGATTTGGAGTTAAAAAATAAGAGGAGATTCTATGCCACTTTTCTCGCTGTTTGTAGTCCGAAACAAAGGAACTCTTCTGAATATAAAATACTTACCTGAGATAAAGACAATATCTATCTCTCAGAACTGTAGTAGGAACTTGAGATAATAGATGTGAATGGGTTTTATAAAACACGTGCTTCATAAAATAGAGGGAGTAGAACTTGAGAAAAATCGAGTAAGACTGTCAGCAAAAGAGCCCAATTTTCCCATATTTGTGTTTCTTCTATCTTCTCTGGGTTAAGAAACACACAGCTCAGTTGCCCAGGGCCCTTTAAGCTCTGTGGGAGATAGCAAACTTTTTAGTGAGGCTTCTATCTTGGGTAGCCTAAACTCAGGAAAGGAAAGAAGAAAGAAGTCTGAAGCACCAGGCACACTCTCTCCGGCAGTTATCAACTTCCTTCTCACGCTCTCTTTTTCTTTCTCAACAATAACCCACCAACGTCCACGCTAAAACGGTAAGAATTTCTAAGGAAAGAGATCCTTAACTGATCTAGATAAAGAGGATTTGCTTCAAACCCTGATTGCCGGGCAGTCTTGAAAATGTCAAGGACGATATAGTTCGTGTGGTAGGAGGTCGGGAATGAGGGTTTTAAAGATGATTGTCGGAGTTCAGTGCAAGGTAAGACTAGCGATAGACTTGGAGTTGAGGACTCACGTGATGGATTGTACACATGGAGGAGGGGCATTATTCAGGGACTTTATTAAGCTGGTAGTTGTTAAGAACTCATTCTGTTTTTAAATGTGCAATTATGGTGAAATATACTATATAAAATTTACCATCTTAAGCATTTTACATGTACAGTTCATTTCAGGCATTTAAGTACCTTTCACATTGTTGTGAGCCTCCAGTCTCAGAACACTTTCCATCTTGTGAGAGTGAAACTCCATGCCCAAGCAATACCATTCTAATTATTTCTGAACCTCATTGTCTTTGAATTGTTTGGTCATGTACACACTAGATCCAGAAACAAGACACACTGTGCCTTGTGTTCATGTAAATTTGTCATTCTTAGATCACAAAGGCGTAGAGAACTGGCATAGGTCAAAGGAAGTGTTTGTGCACAATTTAACACAACATGCTTAATAATTAAAGGATGGCGACAACAGTGATGTACCTCCCAAAATATCAAAATCTGACACCAGATTTGATCTAAGGACTGCTGAGCTGATTTAGTTCGTTTGCTGGTTGATGAATCTGTTTCTTAAAATGATAAAAAATGATAAGCATCATTAGGATTTTGATTTCATGAAACAACTGATTTGGATAGGAATCCAAATCCTTACTTGGCTAAGGCTCATGAGCACTGGCCTCCCGACTTATTTTTGGTGGTAAATGTGGACTCTCGAACCCATCCAGAGGGCGCATTACTGATTTTCTGTATAGGAGACTTTAGCTGACATTTCCTCCCATGACATAATGCTTATGGCAATAGAAAGTATCAAATTCCTTTCCATGCCTACGTCAAGCAATTGTCCAAAATGTCTCTTTGCCTCTCCAAAAGCTTAACACTCAAAACAAGTTGGGGTTAAATCAATTTCACAAAACAGCAGCCTGTTGGAAAGGAAATCGACTGGAGTGCAAACAACAATGGCTTTTCTTTTGTCTTTTTCTGTAGATCTAGAAAAAATGACTGAAATTTAGAAATTAAGTATTGATCATAATTGATCATATAATCTTTCTTAGCCATAATCAACTCATCAGATTTTTAAACTTTTCACAGAGGTAACCAAAGTCCTGTATTACTTGGAAGGTAAGAAAATGAGCCCATGATATCTCTAGCCCATGCTAGAGCAGCAGAAACGCTGGAGGGGTTAGCAGATGCTGCTTCTCTAGCATGACATGGATTATTATTCCTATTATCATTTACGCTTCCATCTGAGAGGAGAACAGGCAGAAGTGTCACAGTAGGAGCAAAAGAAAAAGCAATAACAATGAATGTTCTTCCCCCAGATGACAAGAATTTATCTTGCGAATTTTGAGAAGTACTACTTAGGTAGAGGGGAGAAAAACAAGAATAGGTCTGACTGTTCAACCAAGGCACTTGCTTTTGGAGATTACCCATAAATTAGTTAAGTTGTTCCATAGACACCTTTTTATGGAGAACAATTGAATGTAAAAGTAATATTTGGAGGTATGATAGGAATGATTTTAAATGCGTTTCCTATAATTAAATCATATTAATCTGAAGAAAATAAAGTGGCATAATGTAGTGTCAGTTTCACTGAAAACTGTTCTGTTATGCGTAAAGAGAAAAAGAGCTCTGCAAAGCATTTATTGAATGAAAAGTTGTAATGCAACGGCATAGATGGAGCTAGAAATATACTGCTAAGTGAAATAAGTCAGTTAGAGAAGAACAAATACCATATGATTTCACTCATATGCAATGTAAACAAAAAAACTAGCAAAGAGAAAAAAAAAAAAAGAGGCAAACCAAGAAACAGACTCTTGGTGTAGGGAGCAAGCTGATGGTTACCAGAGGGGAGAGTGGGTGGGGGATGGGAGAAATAGGTGATGGGGGATCCAAGGAGGCGCACACTGTGCTGATGAGCACTGGGTGATGTATGGAAGTGTGGAATCACTATATTGTATGCCTGCAACTAATATAACACTCTATGTTAACCAGCTGGGATTAAAACAACAATTTTTAAAAAAGAGAATGAAAAATTATATGGCAGTAAATATTTGAAAAAAGAAGAGAATCCAGAAATTAGCTACCCGTCATGGCGTAATCCGCTCCTTTTATATACTTAAGGGCAGTGCATTAAAATAAAGGTACTTGAAAAACATATATGCAAAAAAGCAGGACCACATGCTTGACGGTTTATGGAAGGTTGTAGTGAAATCATTTTGATATCACTTCATGTTTGTATTTACATTATTATTCATGCAAAGAGATTCCAAAAATTTACTGGTATAATTCTATCAAGCTATGAAAACAAATGAAAACTAAACCAAGTGAGAACAAGCAAAGGCTATTTATTCAGAGAGGTCAGCCACAGTCACTTGCCTTTTGGCAGAGACTCAAAAGGCAGGAGGGGGCAAAGGAAAGCTCTATCTATAGTGGAAAAAGGAAAAGCTTCAGGAGGCATATTTGTTCTGATTGGAGGCTGTGGACACAAGGAAGGTGGGCAATACACCTAGAGGCAGGAGCATCCGTGTGGGATCAGTTAGGGATGCATGTTTGGTTTCTGTTGTTGGCCCTAAACTGGAAGCACGGACAGGAAACTGACAAGAAAAGCTGTTGATCAAGCGCCAGCCATTTGGAGCGCTGGTTGCCTGGGAATATTGTTTGGCTTCTGGAATGGTTGCTAGCAGTAACAGTCTGACTTCTTTAAAGTCTGCCTTGGAAGCAGGCTGGCTTCCGTAGGCTTGTTATTGCAGATGTGGCTTGGTTCCTGGGGCAGGTTGCTGCAGGTTGTGGGTCAGAGGTCTCTTTTTATGTAGAGTCTAATCGTGTCCTTTTTGTATATTCAATCCCTCGGAAACAAACCAGTGTGAAAGACAAAATGCACAGGGCAAATAATGAGATTATTTTATTTAGGCTATTAAAATAGGGAGAGCATTCGTTAGTGAGAAATGACTCAAGAAGAGTGAGAAAACCAGAGTTTTATCAAGGCAAGTAGAGTTGTGAGGGCGTGTGGGCTGGGGCTCATTGGGGTTACCGAAATGGATATTGGACTTATCTTTGGAATATGCTAAGGCAGGGTCTTTACTTATAAGTGGCCTACAATAGAAGGGAGTGAATTATTTCCCAACTTTGTTGCCCTCCGGGAGCACAAGGACTGTTCAAAGAATCATGTAAGGCATTGCTTGGGAAATAAGTCAAATACTAAATATTAGTTTGCTTGATCTAATGTTCCCCCCTTGCCATTGTCTACTACATCTGTATGCTGGCTCAAGCCTGAACAACTTCCACAGTGTGTGTGAAGCGCCTGCGTGAGGGCCATCGCTGCAGACCAGAGCAATTTAGGAAGGCTTCGTGAATAGACATGCGTGTGAACTGCACTTGAAGGACAGCTAGGCGTGACGAGGAGCATTGCAGGAGGTCAAATGGAATGTCACATGTTCTAAGCACAGAAGTAGGAAAGCCTCAAGAACTTTTTGGGTGGATCTGCAAGCTGTTATGGCCTCATAAGGTGTTTGCGTGAGGGAATCTGGCGGGTGACCTGGAAAAAGTGAACAGGAAGACGGAACACCAAAGACCGAAGGGATCTGGATCATTTGGCAGACAGTGGTGGGACTAGGGAAGATCTGAGGGGCAGGAGTAATGTGTCAAAGTGATTCTTTACAAGAGCCACCTCTTCCTAGACGCGGTCTCACTCGCCTTGAGGCAACGTAAAGGCATGATAGAAAGAGACTAATGGGAAGTGAGGAAATGTCAAAGGCTTGAAAGGACAGAACTAGGCGTGGTTTTTGAGAGGACAGTGAGGACAACAACTTGTCCAGTCTGTACTTCACCGTCCTCTGGTCCCAGCACCTCCCGAGCTACTTTCTTTCAATGAATCTTCCTCCCACACTCTCCTGTGCAGTTTAGACTTATTTATTCTGAGGTGCCAAGGGGATAACCAGATGAGGATGTCCAAAGATAGTTTGATGTATATGTTGAAAAGTGAACTCACATTTTTGGCCCCAAACTTCCTCCTTCTGGCATGCCTGTCGGTGGAAAGGGCCAGCTTCCATAACATAGCCTGAGAATTCTGGGGAGGCTTCTTGACTCCTTTCTCTTTGAAATTCAATCTGCAATGAAGTCAACCATTTTACTTAGTGCAAATAAGATCCAAGTCCATCCACTTTTGCTCTCTTTCCCCACACTACCTCTCTTAGCCTGACCTCCTCAGCACTTTTGAAAGACAGGCTTCTAAATGCCCCAAAAATGCTCCACACTCCTCCCTTGGTCCCTTGATGTAATCCCTCTCATTACTATGGAGATTTTCAAAAATGCAAATATGGTCATATAATGCCTTTGGTGCCTCTATTTTCTATTACCTTTAAAATAAAGTTCCAAACTCTCTCCCTTGGATTACAAAGCCTCATGTGACCAGCTCTTCTGTACCATCACCTGATTTCTCAAATCTGCCCTTTCTCTATCTATGCCTTCGTGAAGGGTGATCTTCACTTAATTCTTTGGATATATCACTTTTTTTCTGCCTCAGTTTTTAAAATAGGCTGTTCTATCTTCTTGCAGTTTTCTTCTTCCCGGATATCCTTCCAACCACCTCTCTTTACTAATTATTACTTATCCTTTGGATAACATCTCTCTATTTCATTCCTTTAGGTAAGGGCGGAATGAGCCTGAGCTTATGGAGCACGTCAGGGCTAGAGGTATGTAAGCAATTAGTGAAATCTCCAAAATAGATGGAATTTCTCAGGGAGAACACAGGAGGCAAAAAGAGAAAATTGCCAAAGGCGGTTCGCGGAAAGTGATACCAACACTTGTGGAGAGGCAGAGCAAAATGAAAAGTGCGGGTGGACAAGAACAGGCACAAGGGATGGGGTTCAAAGACAAAGCTAGCAGTCCAGCAGGATTAGGTGTACTTCTGAACTCTCTTAAGGTTTGGATCTTAAAAATGTTCTTTTGGATTTGCCATTTAGGAATTGGTGGGTGATTTGAAGAGTAGTGTTAGTACAGTAGTGAAGGGATAAAGGAGTTAGGTGGCAATGGGTTAGAGTAAAAGCATGGCAATGGAAGTAGAGATAGCAAGAGTAAAACAGTCTGGAGAATTAAGGATGAAGAAGAATGGAAAGAAGTTTTAGCATTGCAGTTTTAGGGGAGTAATTGGAATAAGAGCTTGTGTGTGTATTAGCAACTGGAGGTAACCAATAGGGACCAGGGAGGAAAGAGATAATTAATTTCTTGCTACGTGTTCATGCTTCATCTTGGAGAATTGGTATCTTAAGGCCTGTAAAGAGGTAGGCGGTATAAGATACAATATGGCTGATCACAGGCAGAGTCTATAATAATCTGTTAGTGGTTTGGAAAAAGAAGTTCCATTTACTATTGATATATGGTTGTTTATGATATGGTGAACATTTTATATATTCTGTGATTGTTGGAAGGTTTGGGTCTCTCTTTGTCAAGATAATCTGAATAGGAAGCACGTATTTCGTTCCTTAAATGCTCTCAACTCCTTCCTGTAGCCCACTCTAGGCTAGGAAAGGAGAGTTTGTGAATCAGACTGGCATGAAAATGTAGCTTAAACACAACTATCATTTTCCTTCGTCCTAGACCATAGATTTGGTCCAAGATAAGAATAGGTTGCCTCAGGGAGTAGTGAATTCCACATCACTGGGATTGTTTTTAAGCTTCTAGGAGGTCATTCAGATTGATGATAGGCCTAGATGATATTTAAAGGCCCTTCCATCCACAATAGTCTTTATGAATTCACATTTCTAAATGACTTTAGAGGTTAATGCAAGCTACACGCCAAGTTAAGAATAAATAGATGTGAGCTGTTAACAAAATAAGCAGTGAAGTGGAATATTGTTTCGCTGGCAAGGGTACGCCAAGGATAATCTGCTTTAAGAGAACTGAGAGTTGATTCTATTAATGCTCATTGTTGCTCTTTTAGAAGACTTCCATTGTTGCTTCGCTTTCAAGTTGTATTTTTCAAGAAGAATATGAAGGTAGGATGAGAGCCTGGTGACAGGATATCTGTCTAGGAGAATCTGAGAAGTAAACAAGTTTGCATTTATGGAGTGCTCTGAGGACACGAGGCTTGGATTCACTTTCCCCCATCTGGGGAGTGGTTATCATCTTTTTACATCATTTCCTTGTCCCTTTTATCATCCAGCCCCTTTCAGATGGGAAACTGAATGAGGAAGCCATTAGCATGGTCCAAGGTCAGGGAGGGGAAGTGATGGAGAGAAATCACCATGTACATCAAGAGAAAACATCAATAGCAGGACAATCAGCGTGATTCATCAAGATCCCTGTCTTGATGCTGACATCTGGCCTTACGCTTAGCACATTTCTGCATGCCCAGCACTCTGGGCATATTTTCCATCCAGTATGAATTGAATTACTGCTGATGCCCTACGTTATTACTTGTCGAACAACTCAACTTAAATATTAAGTAGTAAAAGTCAAATTTGTATCAGAAGGCTCCTTTCTGCCAAAACATCTGAGCGTTGCTTTTACTAATAATAGATTCCTTAATATTTTTGCTACTCAGAAAAGTATGATAACAGAGATAGAAGCATTGAATTTGAAAAAAGAGTGATACCTCAAATATTTTTTGAAGCTTTGTCTTTCATTAGTCAAGAAAAGAAGAAACCACAGCAAAGAGAGCGCCCAATCTTTCTGTGAGCTTTATATATTTGACAGAAGAAGAAAAATTAACAAAATTATTCAGCAATTTATTTCATGAATATAAGTGGTGGAAAAAAGCTACATTAATTTGATGTAGGTTTTTATGCACAGATAATTCTGTTTTTACTTCTTTTTTTTTTCTGAAGTAAGATAGTTTAAGAATTTTTATTCTGATAACATTTTTTTTTTTTGTAATGAGATACCTGAAGGGCGCCTAAAATTTCCTCAGTCAGTTAAGCATCTGACTTGTGATCTCGTGTCAGGTCATGATCTCACACAGTTGTGAGATGGGCCTATCTCGGAGCTCTGGCTGCTCAGCGGTGAGGGTCTGCTTGTGATTCTCTCCACACACCTTTCCCCAACTCATGCTCACTCTTGCTCTCTCTCAAATAAATAAATACATCTTTAAGAAATAGAAATAAAATAGAGATACTTGAACATAATCAAATGTTCTATTAGATTTGATAATATGTTTTGTCTCAGGTAGACCAGGCGAGATAGAATAGAAAGTCCTTTTCTCTTTCCCATCCCTCACACCTGAGAAGAATTCCATGAATTTAATCTAACAAATATTTATTGGTGTCTACTCTGTGTCAAACACTAGTATAGGCATTTGACATACAGAAATGGAGAGAATACGGGTCACTGTCTTCAGGGACGCATGCTCATGGAGGCATTCACAGCCGCGTGAGACAGTGTTTGTGAGAACACTGAGTCCATAGTTATTCTTTGAAGCCATTTCTGTTTTCAAAATGGCTTAGTTCTTGTCATTTCGTTGAAGGATCTCACCAGTTCTGCCCTCTCTCAGTTTTCATGAGAGATGACATGAAGAATTGGATCTGAAAATGTGCTTGAGGAGAAACCTTGGCAATGTCCTTAAATACACAATGTCTATGTTACTAGTAGAATCAAGCACTTTCCAGGCTCGGCCTTTCTCACTTACTTACTATATTTACATGCATTTTGATGGGAGCCTTATTTTTAGTTCTCTATATCTTTTCTTATAAATACATGCAGCAGAATATCAGAAGAATCAGCTTAGTAAAAATGAGAACAAAGACTCCAAATTTAGAATTTCTGGGTACTTTCTCCACTAGTCCTTATGAAGAATTGGCTGTGGAGGGGAGGGAACAAAAAAAAAAAATAAAAAGAAAAAAAAAGGAAGAAAACCTAATGAGTAATTTGCTTAGGAAACAAAAATAAAATAGTTTCTAATCCAAGGTGGTGTGTTTTCCTACTATTAAGAACAAGTGTGATACAAGTAATTGAACCCCTTTTCAGTCACTACACCCTATAGCATTAAATGGAAGTGGCCAATGGGTTTTGAGCTTCCATTTTGTTTTGCCATTTCATGTGGTCCGACAAAGAGAATGTTTGTCCCCTTTAATAAATGCAGATTTCCCTACATCTTCTTTCCAGGTTACCTTTCCCTTAACTGATTGTGCTTTTGTTTTGGAGAGCATCAGTGGAACTAGGTGGACTTTAATCTTTACCCACATGTCCTCACATAATTTGGGATCTAAAAAAGCAAAGCTTAGTTAAGGGTGTTATTCTTTTTAATAATTAACAAATATCTTTCAACAAAAATTCTGACAATATACAAGATGTGTGTTTACCAAGTAGAGTGTGTATTATTCCTGTTAGGTTTACAGGGGAAGAAATGGATTTTGCAGTGGTTTATACAATGATGTCTGTTTCTCTCCAGGCAAGCAAAAATGAGCTCTAAAACAGCGAAAAAGAAAAGAACGTATGGAAGACACTCAAGGCTGTGGCCAGCTCATCACAGATTGTTTCAGAGATTCTTAGAGAGACATTATACTTTTAAAGTCAGTTTAAGGTTAGTACAACATCAAGCAGTGTTAGGTTGGTTTATGAGTTTGCTGATGTATTTAAAGTCCTCCCTTGGAACACTGGTTTAAGTATAAATGTCCATTTTTGAGCAGTTTCTGGGCTTATTACATCTGATCATCTTTTTCTAACTCTAGTCAATATTACACCTTGGGTCCCAAACAGATTCAGCCAAATGATCTTATCAATAGTCTGAACGAGAAGTGACGAAGAAGAAGTGTTTTTGTGACCGCAGACATGCTGGGTAAAATGTTTAAGCTGGGTATAGATTTGAGTTCTGGGTCAATATCCTCCTCCCATTGTAGGCAGAAAACAAGCAGCATCACGCCTCTGCAGGGCATTTTTAGTGGACCTTGAGAAGGCAGTTTTTGTTCTTAGCCACAGGGGCTACTGACTGGAAACCATCACGTGTTAAACGGACATGCATGGTTTTTGACCCATGCTTATGCCGTTCAGATTCTAAAGCTTCCACTCACGCAGTTTCCAATGCCGGTTTGGGGAATGTATTACATGCTAAAAGGGAAAAAACTCCATCACTGCATGCACTGGGAGAAATTTGTGGGGCAGTCATCCTAGATGCTGGCCAGCCCACAATGACAAACCCGCTGCTCCCCCCAAAGACAATAATAATGCAGAATCTTACATTTGACCATCCCTGAAGAGCTCCTGTGTTTCCTCAAATATGTCACTTTTACAAAATTTATGGTGTAAGATGGGGGAGAAACGATCATGTGGGAGAGTTAGGTAAAAGGTGGACAGAAGGAATGGCCACAAATAATACTGTGCTTGGCACTTGTAGACATTCTCGGTTCCCATGGTCACCTCCTGTATATTATTTGAGATGGCAGCCACAAAAGCACTCTTCCTCACCTCCTGCTCCTTCCGGGAGCCACACACTGGTTGGCAAGATTTTCTGATGAAATGGCTTTAATAAAGGCACTCATCTCTCTTATCTTCTGATTTCTCCAGGAGCAACTAATAAGAGGTGCAACCACAACAATGGGAAATGGCATGTGAGAGTGCTTTGGTACCTGTGCCTGTCTGTCTCCAGGCTGCCTTCTCTTGCTTTTCACTTGCTTACTGTGGAAGCAGCTTGGGTAGTGCTGGGGGTGCTGGGTGAGAGGAATTATCCGTTTGTCACTGGCTTCTGTGATTTGTCTTTGTTGATTTTTCAATCAGTTTATAGAACTGTGTTCTAGATTCTATTGAAGATTTCTAGACAAGTTAAAAAGAATGAGCTAAAGAACGGAGCTTTTAACTGAAAAAGAAAGACGGATGGTGAAGGGAGGGTCAAGGTAAAAAGTGTTTCTTTGGGTCTGCAGTATATTTCAGTAAGGCAAAGGGACAGTGTCTATTTAAAATGAAAAATGCATCTGGAGGTACTAGCAATGAATCTTGACAATAGGACTAAATGGGATGTTCAGCTAAATTTTTATACCAACATTATCCCTATTCAGGAAAGTTTACTTTTTCAGTGACATAATCTCTTAACAGGGGGCAGATGGTGGTAGGAGAGAACTAGGAGCTCTTGGTATCTATTCTCACCGCTTGATTCAGTACAGAATAATGCAAAAGTGGCAGGAGCTTGCCACTTCACTGGAAAATCAAGGAATAAACTTGCCCACCTTGGTAGAACACTTGGGCCAAGAGTTATTTCAATGCTTCCTTATCTAGAGGGGAGTACAGGAGTACTTGAAAATGGCTTTTTAGTTTTCTTAAGGACTTCACTCGATTTATGGAGATAAACAATCAGAATATTTTCACATTGTTCTTGTGTTTTGTGGGAAGCTAGGAAATACGTTTCCTCCCTTTTATTTTTAAGAAAAAAAAAGTTAATTAACTTTTTATCACGTAGTACTTTCCCTTTACCTTAATAACAACTCTGCTTGGCTTAGCTGTTAGAGGTTTTAGAAACAATATCATATCCCATCAAGAAACAACCCTGGCCTCTTGTGTTTAAATTCTGGTTATTGTGCTGCCATGAAGATGTATTTCTTTTTTAAAAAAATGTCTGAAATGTTATTTAATACACCAGCCAAAGTGCATCTATATCTTAAAGTTTATTCCTTTCCACGTCTTTCTGTGAGTTTTTATAGCTCTTTGTCTGGGATTTGGGGAGGGCAAAAACTTCCATATACGATTCGTCCGTGAAGAGCCTGGGGCTCACCAAGGTGGGCTGTAACTGGCGGCAAACAGCTCTCTCTGCTCTCAGAATGGGGAGCTGTCATCTAAGAAAAAAGAAGGGAAATAAATGCCCCCACAAAGACTCGCATGCTGATTTTAGAAAAGGGCACTAGGACCCCATCTGAGCAATATGGAGGGATTTTGATTGTTATAATTGTATACGGTTAACTCTCGGCGTGCAGAACGACGGCAATAGGAAATCTCGCTGTGGGTACGTTCGAATCTACATCCTTTTTGATTTGGGGCATCTATTTTCCCTCCTACCAGTGTTTCCTCCGGGTTTGTTGTTTAAAGGGGGCATAGCCACACACACACAAAAATATGGCCAAGAGTTTGGCAGGAGAGTGGAAAGAAAAGTTTCTTGCGGGGGGTTGTAACACAAATTAGCCGTTGTAAATCACTGGGCTTTAGGTTCAGGCAAATCCTCGTGGAAAGGGTTGGGGGAGTGCTTTCCTCTTCCCGTTCAGAAATCTCATTCCGTCAGAAGAATTTTTACGTTCCACAGCACACGATTCTGCTTAAAGGAGACAATGATTTGACATTAATAACTTTTTGTTTGTTTGCTCCCTTAACAAATATTCCTTCAAAAGTTGTTACAGCGCCTGGCCAAGGCTGGCGAGGAGTGCTGCCGGGCCGGCTACTCCCCGCGCCCCGGACGCAGAGGAGGCGCCCCAGCCCCGCGCGTGAACCCCACCTCGAGGAAGGCCAGGCCTCTGAAAGGAAGGCCCACACCGCCCAGCCTGCCGGCGGAGGGAGGAAGAGGGACGCGAGCCAGGCATTCCCTGTCCTCAACCCGGCCCTCGCTCGGGACACTGAACAACCCTGCAGTGTCTGCCAGGGACCCGGGAGACTCACGGCTCCTGCGGCTCCGACGTCCGAATCTTTGGGGAGGGTCGCCAGCCCCGACGTCGCAGTATTCCATCACTCTCACTCTCCAGGGACACCCTGGGGGGTCAGTCAACGATTGGTGGGTTCGCCCACCCGAGGCTGAGATGGAGTGGTGGCTAGGGAGAGGAGGGCGAAGCCGCGCAGTGCAGCTGCCGCCCCTGGGGAGTTGGTTACAGTCGCAGGGTTGGCGGGGCCTCTCTGGGGGCTCGTGCGGCCGGGTAGAAGCGCTGGGGCGCAGAGGTGACCGAGGTCGAGGTCCAGGGGCGAGTGCATCTCCGAGCTTTCTGTCCGCGCGGCTTTTTCCATCGACTCTGCCCAGTTGGGCCGGGACATCCGCTTCCTGCACGAGAGAGGCAACCGCAGAAGGTGTCCCGAGAGAGAGGCAGAGGAGCCGCTGCAGGAAAACTGGGGAGGAAAGGGGAAGTAGAGTAATTTGGCCTTTTCTGGTTTATTTGTTTTGAGGCGACTTGGGAGGGCATGGAGTGGAGCAAGGGTGCCGAGCTGGCAAGCGAAGTTTGAAGCACGTTCCCTCAGCCCACACCCATCAAACTTCTGGCCTGCTGCTGACCTCAGCTCCCTGCCTCCAGTGACGAAGAATCTGCCCCCAAGTGCTGAAGCACGGAAGAAAGCGAACCTCTAAGCCCCTCGAAACCGACCACTCCCTGCTGGGCCTCAAGTCGCTCTTTTATCTACACTGGAGGAACATCAGTTCCCCAGCGAAGGGGAACCAGGGGCCCCCTCTGGGTACCCCAGCCTCCCAAGTCAGAAGATGCGGGCAGCGAGCGGGGAGGGCCGCGCCCCCGACCGGAACCTGGGGTTCTCCTCTGCAGTCTGGGCTTTCACGGCGCGGGTGGACTCCCCCCGCCCCCCCTTTAGCCCTCAAGGCGCCTGGGAGAGTCGCCTGGTGGAATCACTCAATTCTTAAAACCCTCGTAGTCCCGGGCGCTGGGAGTTCTAGCACGGCCTTTTGCCTCCTGGAGGAGGTGAGGCCTGGCGGGAACAGGGGCTCTTGGGGGTTGGGGGCGCGGCAGGGGCCACGGGGGCGGGCAGCTGTCTGCGGAGGGTGGGAAGGCGGCCAGGGACGGAAGCAAGGGAGGGCTCTGGTGGGGCGCAAGGTCGGTGTTGGCGCCTGGCGCGAGGCTCTGCCGGGCGCGCGGGGGCCCCTGCTCGCTCTCCCGCCGCGCCAGCCCGCGGCCTTCCGCCGGAGCCCGCGGCCCGGCCCGGAGGGCAGGGACACTTACGCAAACAGGATGCTTCCCTATTTACTCGCCTCTGCCTGTGGATTTCTAAGACATTCAGCAGGCACAATCATTAAACTTAATTTGTATTTGATTGTTTGGGCGGACGGAGGGTATTTATTGCGCTAAGCATTCAAGCGAGCACGCATCGCTGATTACCGGTATATTAAATAAAGTTGTTTGTACACATTGTCTTACCACATATAAACACAGAGGCTTATTATTCTAATTACTCTAATTAGTGCATTGAGAGAAATGTTTTCTACTTGATTTGAGGAGACAGTGATTAGTTCTATTACTTCTTTTAACTCGTATTTTATGGAAAACTGTTGGTGCATGTGTTTCAAATTACTTTATTTGCCCCTGGAATATAACGCTGACCCAAACGCAGTGAACTGCACGGCCCTTGCGGGGCCCCAACTTTGATGTGGGCCTCAGCTTGGAAGAAGGCGTTTGTTATTTATTATTTCCTCCCACCCGCGCGGCCGCGTCTCCCGAGCCCGCCGCCCCCGCCCCATCCTGAGCCCCAGATGCGCGCCCCGCACTGGCCGAGTCAAGCAGACGCGGATCGAAACCTGCTTCGACGCCGCATCGTTGGCATTACTGCCCCGCTAGTTCCCTGGGTGCGATTACTTTAAGAAACGCCCTTAAGCATATTTTCCGTGAATCTGTTTCTTGAGCTTTAATGTTACTATTAATTGATAAGATAAAGCTCATCAAACATACTATTTCGATGAGAATTGTAATTAAAACCTTAATCCTGTTTGAGACTTTTTTTTTCCCTTAAAATTCCTTTTTCTTACGGAAGGGGTGCAAGTTCACTGAAAGTATTATAACAGGGAGATTAATTCGTTATCTAAATAACAATCTTTTTGCTATTGATCCAACGTACTTTCCTCCACCTTTTGTGTTGGTCGGGGAGACCCTTAAAAGGGGAGAATATGACAAACGAAGATTTGGACCGAGTTCCCGCAGACTCGGATCGACTTGGCGAAACGAGGGGGTCCGCGGCCCTCCATACCAACACCACAATCTGAAGCTTCGAGGTGGGTCTTGGCGGCCCGCGACACCGCGGGGAAGCGCCGCTCCAGAAGCCACAGGCCTGGGAGCCGGGCCTCCTCAAACCTCTCTCCCTTGTAAAGGAGATCTGCTCAGTTTCTAGGTAAATATTCCACCGGTTCTGCTTTTTACTGTTAATATTTAAACTTGAAAGGATTATCCCGTCTCTAAATGCGCGTTCCTAACCTTTGCGGGTGGCTGGGATGTAATAAACCCAGGCGGGGCCGGGCAGTTCCAGCCTCCCGGGTCTCGGCCGCAGCCTCCCGCCCCCCGCCCCACCCTGCCCCGCCAGCCCCGCCCTCCGCCCCTCTTCGCCCGCCGCGAAAGCCGCGCGGGAATGAAATCAACGCCTCCGGCGGCTGACGTGAACATCCAGGACGCTCGCAGGCTGAGGGAGGCCGCCCTTTATCCCCGGCTGAGGGAGTCCTCCTGGGGGCTGCAGACGGAGACCAGGCAACCCCGCAGCGCCCTGGAGAGCTAGCCGGTGGCGGCCGGCGGCCCCGAATAGGGGTGGGGGCGAGGAAGTTGAGGCGGGGGTAGCCGGTGTGTTTGTGGGGAACAGATCCACTCCTAATCTATCTCCCTCCTTACATGCCTCTTTAAAGGGTTTGTGGCCCGGATTGGGAAGAAGCCCAAGAATTTCTGAAGCAAAGAGGAGCGTCTGTGTTCCTTAACCGAAATCAGCTCAGTGGTCTGGGATTGTCTTCTTTTCTCAGCGTTTCCCCCCATTCACACCCTGCCTTCTTTCCTTCCAACAAAGTCTTTTCTTCCACCACGCACAGACTTGTTATGTAGCGAGGAGTCTCCACGGCGAGGTTTAGCTGGAGAATAAGGACACACCCCAGCCCCACCCCTCCTTTCCTTTCCACTTCCTCCCTTTTTCTTCCCCCAGTACATCTGTTCTCCAAAGGACTTCTGTCCTCACCTGCACACACCACGACCGCAGGCCCCTTAGCCGAAATAGAACTTTGGCGCCACAGAACGGCATCGGCTCGGAAATTACTCTCGATTTTACAGCCTCCTCATCTGTTCAAATGTTTGTTTCAGATCAATCGCCTTCCCCCCACCACTTCCTCTCCGTCGTCATTCCATTCTTTCCCCGTCAACTCCCAGCCAAATACTTATGAAGGTGACTTTATACATATGAAACTCATACAACGGTTTCTAAACATCCAGTTCTGGGTAGTTCCTGAGTAGGAATTTGAAACGCTTCATCTGGAAACATACATTTTGTAACAGAAAGGTTCCCCCAAAGGTGAAGAAAGAATTGCTCCCCAACCCTTGGTCCCTACGCGTTTAGACTTTGGCCAAGAGTCTTCAGTCTCTTAGAAGCCCCAGCCCTTCAGGGACATCGAGACCAGAATACCAGGCAATAGTTAATAATAGAAGCAATAATTTAATAATAAACAAGATACTTCTTCAGGGAAAAGGGTCTCAGTAAACGCTATTTTAATTCAGCCCAGGTTACACCTGTGACTTCTTTCTATATGAAAGTAAGTTTGTTCAGTCTTAGGTTTCAAAAAGTGAGTTTCTAGCTGTCATTTGAACAGAGACTTATCTATGGAAAAGCTTTTTCCAGAATAAGGGAACTCCCCCAAAGAAATACATACCAAAAGCATCAATTCAGCATATGGAGCTAAGCTTTGCTTCCTTCAGAGCCCAGTGAATTAGACCTTCTCCCACACTCTAGGCCATTATCACCATGAGCAGTAGGGAGTTCTCCCTCTGCTTTTATCCCAAGTATCCCTGCAATAAGAAGGGAGAGAGAGAAGAGAACAAGGGCCAGCGACAGGTCAAACAGCTCGCAGCAGTACTCGTGGAACTGGAAATGGGGCTGCGGTCAGAATGTCTTCCTCCGTGTGCCCGCTCTGCACTTAGGAGTGAGCAGCCGAGGAAGTCAGTAGACACCTGCAAATCCCAGTTGTTCTCTTTTTGCAGAATGTGGATAATACCACTTCGCTCTTTTCCAACGGGATTTAAGTAAGGCTCAGATGAAATAATGTACCCAAAAAGCCTATAAGTGCAAGACCAATGCGAGAAGTCCTGTTGTCACCAACTCCACTGGAGGCCTCTGCTGGGACTGTCCAGCAAAGATGTTTTTAGCTTAAAATAATGACACAGCCTTATGTCTATCAGTGTGGAGAAAGAAAAAATGCAGGGATTATTTAGGAAAGGGAAACACTGATTCTGATTAGCTTTAAATCAGGGCTACGATGGCTCGGGATTATTTGTTTGTTTATTTGTTAATTAATTAATTAATTAATTATTTTTTGTATTTAGGATGTTCAGGCTCTGGCTTGTAGCTAAAGCCATCATTAAGCCTCAACACCACAGCAATACAATCAGCAGCAGCCCAGCTCCGCTGTAATGCCAGGACCAACCCAGTACTCCAACAACCCCCCCTTTTTTGGCATCTTACAACCTCTTGACATTTATAGCGTCCTTCTCTGGGCGTCATTTTACTTAGCAGCCTGCATTAGTAAAAGAGAAGAATATAAGGATCATATATCACCAAAACCAGTCACACATACACATAAAGCAGCAACAGCAACTGGCACCAACCACCAGCAGGTTCTCTTGAATCGGTACAGGCCTCCCACCTGTAGGCTCCAGCGGTCGCGGGCCACATCAGTCAGTGAGAACTTGGAAAATACAGTTTGGATCAACAGGCTCTCTGCGACACCCGGGAGTTCCCCGGAGGGCTGTGGCCGGAAAGCCGGTCCTGCACTCTGGGGTACGATCCCAGCCCACTCGAAGCGTCCTTCCACCACCTAAGTTCCTTCCGCCGCCGGCCCGGGGTCCCTCTGCCACTTAGGCGTAGGAGGGAGTGGCCCCGACAGTCCTCCCCCTTTGCCTGCGTCCGAGGCCCTCTTGGGGCGCCCAGCCGACCCGGGGTGGAGGGGAGAGGTTCTGGGCGTTTCCCCGCCAACGCGAGCCGCGAGGAGCCGGGTATCCTGAGCAGGGGCAGTCGAGGCCGCGTGTGCGCGCTGGTCCCTGCGCTGGCGCCCCGAAGGCGAGGCGCGCTCCTGTGAAGGCAGCCCCACACCCGGCGTCCCAGCCCTCACTTCCAGGGCCGGCGTGTCTCTGTCCTTTGTGTTTCTAATGCCGCCAGCCGCCAGCCGCCCCGCGCGCTCCCGGATCTCCCGGTCTCAGTCTGGATCCAGTGAGCGCACCGGGATTCCGGTGTTCCGCGAGATGCCTGGTGGCGCGCGCACCCGGCTCACGGTCTCAGTCTGCTGTTTTGTGGGTGCCGACCTCGAGCCCGCCCGCTCCCCCGTGCAAGTGGCTGCCGCTTCTTGGCGCCAGAACGCGGCGGCTCCCTCCCCCTTCCGTTTATGTTCCGATATCTGTGCACGGTTTCATGGCTCCCCGCTTCGTACCTCAATACTCAGCGCTGGAGATGTTCATTTGTAGAGATCCAGATGCGTCTTCCTGCGTCTCAGGCTCGTTCCGTGGTTGTTTAGGCTGGTCTGGTACCTATCCAGCTCCACTCGGAGGACCGGCTGAAAACGGTGTCTCCTACTCCTCCGCCATCTTAACTCCAACTCTGACATCCTCTTCTTCTAATAACACTGCAAGGAATCTGACCTCTATCCTTTCTGTTGCTCTTTTCACGTGAACTTAGTTTTCTTGAACTACAGTGAAAAGCTTGGTCCGATAGCATTTCAAAACTCACAGCTGCATAAAATTCCCTGTGGTGATGTTTTCCCAAAGTGTCACAAAATACAACAGCCTCCGTTTTGGCTTCGTTCACCTCCCCAACTTTGACCTGGACATTCTCTCCCACTTCGTCTCCATTTTCCCTGTGGGACTCAATTTAAATTCGATTCCCACGAGTTCATCTTAGCATGGGGCTTTGTCCTGGAAGGGGGCTTTCGACGGTTTCTTCCGAGACCTCAGAGGGTAGGAGCGATGCGGGCCCCTCCCGACATGTCCAGCGACTCCTTGCATTCATTCCCTATTGAGTGTGCAGAAGTTCTCAGTTTTGGCTACTGATCCCAAACGGGCCCTCTTAGCACTTCAGGGAGGATCTGATGGCTATTCGAGGATTTTGGGGGCTTTAGCTGCCCCAGCGCTGCTTCTTACACAGATACTGACAACATGCTTGCCTTGTAGCTGTCATTGATTTGTCTCCATCTAGTCAAATTTGGAAATTGATGAGGATCTCTGTGGATTTTTGATTTGCTAATCAAGTTTGTGTGTTTTTATAAGGAGAGGAATTCTAGGAGATTCAAAATCGATAGTGCTGTTATTATCTTGTTATAATCCAAGAACCCTATACGAATCTTTTTAAGTAAGTTTATTGAGGTATAATTCACATGCAATTTATACAATATACCAGTCTATAATTTTCGACAAATATATAGAGTTATGTAGCCACTACCACAGTGAAAACAGAACAGATCCTTCACCTCCAACAATCCCTTCATAAGTATCCCTTTTTCATCTCCTCTTCCCAGAACTCCAACCCTTTGCAACCACTGAGCTGTTTCCTGCCCTAACGGTTTATTTAGCCTTTTGAGTCTGGATTCTTTCACAGACCATAATGCAACTGAAACCGCCACGACCTCCACTCCCGTTTTTGTTGGTACTAAATCCTGTATCTTAGAGGGTGGGGCTTTCTCAGAGATCTGGTCCCTTCTCTAGTGTTTTGAGACCTTAGTCGGGGTCCAAAGCCATTTCCAACCCTTCCCCAGGAGAATAGGATGCTTTCCTTATACTCTAGCCCCAGGTGCAATGAAATTTTACCTGTGCTTCCATGGGTGGGGCGGTAGTACAGGTGTACTGCCCTTCCCCTAGCAGCTTAAGGTTTTTTTCCCTCCAGGGCAAAGGAGCCAAGTGGACTTCTGCTCAGAGGCTTTGTCTTCAGTCTTGCTTCTGAGTGCCAGTGACTTCCAGAAAAGCCCCCGAAGGCAGGTGTGAATTTCCCTCAGGAGTAACCGTTCCAATGATTCTATACCCTCATGCTAGCCCACACTCTGCTCTTACCTATTTGAAAGCCTTTTTACCTTCTTAAAACATGTGTGGAGGCCTTGTCTTCCTCCCACTGTCACAGGAGAAACGGTGCTCACACCCTGCTCATCCTTGGCGGTGCACACCCGAGGAATTCGGGCTAGTTGGGTGCACTGCAACCGCAGCTCTCTCGTGGGTTCAAGAAAAGTTATGATTTTGCACATTATCTGGCTTTTCTTGTGATTCGTTGGAGGTCAGGCTCTATCCAGCTTCTATACCTTAGGTGGAAGCCAGAGATGTCAGTATGTCTTTAATGCATCTCTTGTCTGCTTTATCAGCCAGCGTCCACTCTTCGGGGACATAGCTAAGAGTCGTGACAAATGAAGTGGAAAAATTTAAAAGATCCTCAAAATGCAGTGGAGCGGAATTTAAGTTCAGTTCAGTTTGACGTGACTGACATTAAAAATACCTTATGAACTATCACTACCCCTCACGCTACCCACATTTTGTGATGTTTCACAATTATCTAAGAATGTCTCACAAACTCTGACTTCTTGCAGATTTACTACCTACATGGGTCAAAACAATCTGAGTAAATCATTTGTCAGCAAGAACATCTTCTGTTTCCTTACAAAAAAAGAAGGAAACTACTACAGCAATTCGTAATTATAATAACACAGCATAGCCAAATTCAACCTTACTTAAAACCTTTATTTTAACCTGATTGCCCTACTACTTACAGTTTACTTGGTCATAAATTTGCTTTTTTATCAGAAAAGAAACGGGTACAGCACAGTATTTGAATACACAAATTACTCTGAGGTCTCAGAAAATTGATACTAGTCTAACTCTCTTCTTCAAGATGACTCACATTTCTGAATACGTATTTTCCCTCTTCAAAGAGGGGCCTTCTATTATTCGACACTTATCAATACCAGACTGCATGAGGAATTGGAACCAAGAACTGGGAGCTCTCCAGGTACCCAGACCTGCATCTTGGCTCTGCCTCTCTATGCATTTCACTCCTTCTTTTTCTCTGCGACTAGTTCTGCTTGCTTCGCTATGCATGTGGTTAAGCATTATCACAACTGAGCCTGCAAGTTGGCATTTCCCACAATCAGGTGGATAACCAGACAGGAAGTGAAATCAAGTTCAGAGTTTGTTCTTCTTGGGAGAGGATCTTAGTTTGGGTCAGCATTTGACCTCTGGCCTACCATCTGTGCCCAAGGTGCCAGGGTCATGGTTAATGGTGGTTGGTACCTTATGGGAGGAGGGGCGTGGACAAGATACACCAAGATGCTTCCTGTATTTTGTGTTGCCTTTGACCATGTCCTTTGTATTCAGTCCTGCATGGATGGCACTTTGAGCTTGTAGGAGAACTGATTTGATGAAATTAACTAGGTTTAATGGGCTTATTTGGTGTTATTTCTTTTCCCTATGTAAATAAACAAAAAAAATTGTGTTTCCATTGAAAACTATGCCTCATCTACAGCACACCCTTCTCAGTTATCATGTTCTAGCTCTGTTGATTGTCTTTATTCATTGTTCATTTGTCAAATCTTTGTATATTGTAGGCAATGGATAGTACTTTTAATTGACTTCCTCCATCCTGTGGAAAATCCAGTTTTGTCTCCATTTGCAATTTATTGCAACATTCCTTTATTCCACGTAAATGTGTGCTCCTTTGTCTTTTCCACTGACTACGTTAAACATTTTCTAGTGCCCTGAGTAAAATATCATGTCATAGGAGTTCAATATTTTATATCTGTATGACTCATGATTTTGTCTTTTCCTGAAAATTATCCTCTGTCACCAAGATCACTTTTCTGAGCTCTCTTTTTGCTTGGTCAGACTTACGGTAACCCCAGCATTCTTATTTATCAGAAGGTTCTTTATCTTAAAGAAGATACTACTTTGTGAGGACATGGGTCACAAATCAAGAAATCTTGAACATAATTAGAACTGAAAAAAAATCCATTACCCTTGTGGCTCCAATCTTTTGTGGAAATTGTTGCTACTGATTTACGCATTCTAAGGGCCTTAAACAATTCATAACATGTGTTCAATAATGTTTGGTAAATTTAATTATGAATATAAACTTTAAAAGTAGTTTTCTACTACACATAACTTAAAAAAAAAAAAGAGTTGGTTAGTTAAATCAAAATGTTCAAGCCTAATTTTTATCATACCAAAATGATATGGGAGAGGGACAAGGAAAAACAAATACAGTGAGTTCAATGAAAAGTAGCTATATAAAGCAACATTAACTTAAAATAAAAACCAAACGTTGAGAAAAGTCAGAACTACCTAATTCCCCAACATTTAAAGGGAGAGATTGGGGAGGAGTGGCAAAGCTTATTTGAAAAAACAAAAACAAAAACAGAACAAACCTTGCTGGTGTTTTCTCACCATTGAAGCAGAACTGTGAAATTCGAACGGAAAGAATGATCCCGTATTTCTCCTGTGAAGAAATGTAGGAAGAAGATAGTAAGGCCTTTTTCTCGTCTGGGTATTTTTGTTAAGTTAAATAATGTTTTTCTGTTCTCTCTCGGCTTCCGTAGAGGCATTCCATTTTCTTTTTTCCCCTAGTAATATTTTAAAATTAAACCCAGAATTTTTTTCTCTGTCCTCTTAGAGAAATCTGTTTCGTTTCTCCCAAGAGAGGTGAGCAGGCCCTGAAGTCTGGAAAGGGACCCGATATGCAAAGCTAGCAGACGATTTGCCTGTCAGGGTAATTAGCACTTTGCTGTATCACAGAGATTATGCTTAACTTTAAGATGTAAAAAAATCCCTTGTTTACTGAAGTAAATCAGCAGAGACTTAACATTTTTTGAATATTTATAGTGGTATCACTTTAAACAAAATATTCTCTTCGATTCTAATGTTGTCACTATATTAAGAAAGCATCTGTCCCATCTAACCGAATCTGTTAATAAAGAAGAGAAAGAAGAGCAGGAGAAAGACGAAAAGGAGTAACAGTCTATTTGAAAATTTTTAAACTTCTAAACTGCTTCAAAAATGACTCGTTTTATCTTTATTACCTTTAGTTGAAGAAAATGGTAAATCATGATTCATGCAGATACAAAAATAATCATGTGATATGAGAGAACCAAACAGATGTTATTACTGGTTGAGAAGAAAAGCCAAAAAAGAGCACAAAATTGTATGATGTAAAGGAACGTCAAGATGAACTGCAAATGGGGACAAAACTGGATTTTCCAGAAGGGAGGAAATAATTAAAATCACTACCAAACAGGACATTATTTACCTATCTATTAGTTACCTGTAACTGATAAATAATTGAAAACTAGTTCAAAGACAATGAACAGAGCAAGAATTAATAACCTGGAAGAATATGCTGTAGATAGTGCAGTTTTCTATTGAAACACACACAAAATTCTACAGTGATTGCCTATCACTGTAAATGCAGCGAAAAGGTACAAAAAGTAGCTGGGTACTAAAGGGGGTTACGTTGTACTTAATGTCACTTTTTTTTAATATTTGCGAAGAACACCCCCCCAAAAAAGTAATGTTTTATTGATCTACTCCTGGCTTTACTTTTATCACTTCCCCCATGTTCCCAATTTCAGTTTTAATTACTTCTTTCTCTATAATACATGCAAAGGAAGACTAAGGGACCAACAAGCAATTTGGTGTAAAATCAAAAAGAGTAAATACATAGCAATAAGAAAAGAATAAAAACACATACAGTTATGAATATGTTCTGAACTCAAAATACTCTACTTTGGGGAAATAAGCTTGACCAAAATAGCCTTTCCTAACTACAAAAAGAAAATGGCAGAAATTAAATCAAGTAAAGTGTTTTTGGGGGTCAGTGATCCATTGCAAATTGACCATCATGAGCTATAAAGGAACCCAATATTAAGTAACACTAGACTGGTTTGGGCTATGTATTGGTTTATTTGGTTGGTTGATTAGATGTTTGTTCTGTTGCACTTTTATGGACTCCAGAGACTCCTACTTTACCCAATACCTTCAAGGATAAAAGCTAAAGGAATGAAAATGAATGGGAGCTTAAGTGATTTAGAAAAAGACCAAAATATATTTTGAAATCTCATTTTATACAGACAAACATACATAGATTATGTTGACAAATGACAAATGATCAGCCTTTTTAAATGGCTGATTTAGATTAGTATAGAATTGATTTGAACACTTTGTGTCACCGGAATAAGGCAGAAGGATGAGGGCCAACAAAATCATCATTAGAGATTATGTGGTTGCCCAGGTGGATTTTCAGGTCTTAAGGGGGGCTACAGTGACCTTTCAGTATTTTTCATGTAACTTGTAGATCCTTTAAATCTGTTATTTACAAGATGTGTGTTGGGGGGGGGATTTAACATATTTTATTTTACTATTACCAAATGGAGTTATACCTCTCATAGGAATCGTATGAGAAACCATTACATCCATTTCTCAGCCTGCAAATACAGTTTTAAACTACCCAATAAATAGGGAGGATATCTGGAATGGGATGATAAATACTTATCACAAATGGCTATGTCCATGGCAGGCATTGCTAACTGAGCCCAGCATTCTTTAGCATTCAGCTGGGATGTGTTCTCAGAATCATTTATTTAATACAAGGCTCCGGTCAGCTTCTGCTACTAAGCCATCGGAGTTGGCAGGCAAGTTTAAACCTATTTGCAACCACTGACTTAGATGATCAATAACTGATTATATACCACAGAGATCAGAGCTAGAAGAACCAGTAAATCCAACACCTGACCGGGAAAGAATACGAGTTCTATCTTCTATGTTTTCACAAACAGCTTTTTATTGGTTTCACATTGCCTTGGTTGAAGGTCCATTTGGTGTTCTAACAATTATTACTGAATCCCACAGACGCTCCTGCAGGGGTCTTGGAGGAGCACCCTAGGAAACTTGAAATAGCAAGAACTCAAGTGATGGTAAGTAGGTAAATCTGACAATGCTTAATTGGTCAACATCTATATTTAGCTTCTCACAATGGGAGACCACCTCCTCTAAAACCACTCAATTGGAAATTTAGTAGTTTCTCTTCATAGGTATTTTTCTTTCAAACTGCAGTCAGAGCCTGTCTGATGTTGTCAGATATCGCCGCGTGAAGTCAGGCTCGTATTACCACCCTGTTGCTAAATTCTCCCTGAATCACCGGGCGTCACAACACACCGGCTTCTCTCTCATACTGTGAGAAACATGGGTATCTACGTTGATTTACTGGCACCCCCTTTTGAATCCCTCTTTCTTTTTTTTTTTTAAGACGTATTTACTTGTTTGAGAGAGAGAGAGAGAGTGCGCCTGTGCATAAGCAGGGGGGAGGGGCAGAGGGAGAGGGAGAAGCAGACTCCCCAGTGAGCAGGGAGCCCAATGCGGAGCTTGATCCCAGGACCCCTGGATCATGACCTGAGCGGAAGGCAGATGCTTAACCAACTGAGCCACCCAGGCGCCCCCCTCTTTTTTTCATAGTATTGCATAGCAACTCAACACATAGTTATGCTTTTCATCCTCATTTTTCATTTCTAAATATAATTCTTAAATTTTATACATGTACATTTTGGCTCATGATGGTTTTCTTTTCTGTTCATGTTCATTTTCATGTTCATTTTTCACTCTGCCATTCCCCAACAATTACAGTGAGGTGTTAATCTGTGGGCCAATCATAAACTGAGGGTAGTGACACAGGGAACATCCAAGCTGGATGGTGCCAGTGACTTAAATTATGTATTCTATTTCATAAGACATATGCTGCTAGCCTCCTCCCTATAAAATAATTCTGTCCTTGGTGTTTCCCTGGAGATTAGCCTCAAGGCCCTTTCTTTTTTTCTTTTCAATTTTGTAACATGAGGGGTACCTGGGTGGCTCAGTCAGTTAAGCCTTTGCCTTCAGCTCGGGTCATGATCTCAGGGTCCTGGGATCGAGCCCTGCGACGGGCTTCCTGCTCAGTGGGGAGTCTGTTCCTTCCCCTGCCTCTTGCCCACCCTCGACCCCATGCTCATTCTCTCTCTCTCTCTCTCTCTCTCTCTCAAATAAATAAATAAATCTTCAAAAAAAATTTTGTAATGTATTTAAATCCCCTTCTTACGTCAGCAGTCCTTGAAACCCTAGCACTTTCCTCCTTTCTGTCCATTTTTCTTGTCTTCTGTTCCCTTCCTTCTTCAAAGATTTGTAAATATGTGGAATGTGCTAGAACTGGTACATAGAAGAGAGGATAGAGTACTACCATTCAGGGCTTCTTAGTCCTGTGGAGAAAACAGATATCTAAAAAATAATTAGAATTGAGGCACTATTATAAGTATTGTTATAGTAAAAACTTTAAAATGCTCTGTGGAGGCCAAGCAGAAGGAATGCTTACACAAAATCTAGATACATCAGAGAAAACCTTGGTTTTTATTTTTTGGTTTTATCATCTATACTATGATATTAAATTTCTAAAACATCATTTTAGGTTCAAGAGTATTTTTGTGTCTTTCTTCTTAATTCACCTCCAGTCTTCTTTCTCTTTCTCTTTCTCTCTGTATTAACCGTGTCTTTTATTGTCCACATTCTGATGTTTTGACGTCTGGAGACTCGCTGACCCTGGAGGGACTGCCCCTTCCAAAGGTAGCCAATTCCTAGAGATAAAAAAACAACTCACTCAAGACTGTACTTTGCAAATACAAATCAACCCATCCAGAGCCCAACCACCCCTCCATCAGGCTGTCACACTCTGGGCCACTACCTACCTACCCTAATCACCCTAGGCTCAGTGCCAGACGACGAAGGACAGCCCCTCTACACTGAAATTATTCAAACTAGCCACTCCTAAACCTGCCTATCCTGCTGTGCCCATCCTTCTGAAGAAACCACAATAGAGGTTCTCGCCCACAGTTTTCCCTCTCCTTCCATCTCCTACCAGAAGGTGGTACTTCCCCGTGTGGGCGCCTCCATGGCATGGTGTGTTCTTGCCTCTCAGGAACGGAGAACAACTATGGCAGTAATTTTCTAATCTATTGGTCCTGCTATATCTCAGGTTTTCTACTAACATATTATATTTTAAAACACTTTCTCTGTCCCATTTTCTGTCCCCCTCCTACTTCCTGTCCTCTCTATTTCACTTTTGTTAGTATAGATTGATTTAAAAAAAAAAATCCTGTTATAAAAAAAATATGGCTCTTCACACACAACACGTAATTCTCGTCAACTACTTCCCTTAAAGAGTACTCTATTCTTCATACTGTTCGTTAGAATGATAGAGAAGAAATCATCTCTTTTGCCAAAAACAAGTAAAAATATGACATATACTGATAGATGTTTAAACTTGATTTGTTTAATTTTTAAAAAGAAATTATATTTGAGCAGCTACTGTTTTAAAACTGAAAACCATAAATGAATCAAAGATCTTAGTCTGTGAAGTTAACTAGACGCACATGAGCGTGTGTGCATGCATGCGTGTGCACACACACACACGCACACACACACGTGCACACACACACACACACACACACACAGTAGAGGTGAGTCATCGGTGGATGTTACAGTGGAGGGAATGTGTTCAATCCCTTTAAATGAAGCAGATACAAAGATGAACTCCTGACTTCTATGAAAGAAGAATTCTACTCCTGTAGAATTCTCGGTCTGGAAAATCACGGTCTGTTAAGGAAAGAAAAAAATTGAAAACACTTATTCAGCTTCCATTCTAAAACATTAGCTAAACACACCAAGTGTTTTATGTACAAACAGCTATAAATTGAGATGAAAAAAAAACAGAAACAAAACAAAGAAAAACCCACAAAACAACACAACTAAAACAAGCAGGAAAAAACTCTTCTGCATTACATGCAAAGATCCCCTCTGGATACCCCCGCCTGCTGGTATTGAAAAACAAATACAGTCTAGCAATTCCAGAAAGAACCTATTAAGCCCAGAGAGTGTCTCACTACCCATTGGCATCAAAAGTTCAAGAGCCCTCAAGCTCTTCTAACACTTCCTTAAAAAGAGCAATGAACTGAGAAATCTCGACTGGGGCCAAGGATTCTACAGAGGTTCAGAAGCAACTTACGGCAGACTTGCCCACCAGTGCCACAGCTCATTAAGGGGTTTTGACTTCAAGTGAAGTCAACAAGAAAATACCACCACTCTTCTCATGTGAAATGGAAAGAATGTGAGTGATCAAGCATCATTAAAATAAAAAGAAGCTAAAAATAAGTCTCCATGACCGAACAGCCACTTGCAACCTGAAACATACACTTGGCCATATCTTACCTTGTAAAGCACATCAGGCAAAGAGCATTCATTATTGTGAAGGGCCAGTGCTCTACTTCATCATCAGTCAGGCTGAGCCCTAGCCTGAATCGACAAGCACAAGTGAGTTTGATGGGATTCAGTAGTTTAAAAAAAAAAAAAAAAGCAACCTGGAAGAGAAGGAAGAGGGGGGCTTGTAGGTCTTACCCAAGTTTTAGCTTTATTAGCCATGTGGCTTTAAGTGAGTAATTTAGTCTCCATGCCTGTTACTTCACATATAAATGAGATTAAAAACTAGTTCACTGCCTTCTTCACTGTATATAAAAGTATGTTGTAAACTGGTTGGTTCTATAGAATTGACAGCTTTCTTATCTATAGTTTATGAAAATAAAATCAGATTATTTGGATTTACAGGAGAAATACATTATACCAAATATAACTAAATATATCGAGTTTCATATTTCTGTTCAGATCGCTATCACAAGGCTAGGTAAACAACTGTTTCTTGAGTTATTACCTAATGATCAAGTTATCATTCTAGCATATCACTAAAGTGCACACTCACTCACCTACTTTGCTCCCTTAATAATACCTAAAGGATATCTTTGCCTTTACTGTTCTCTTTTAGTGCTCACAGGATGTCCACCCCTAATATCCTTCAGCCATCCAACTTCGGTGAAACCTTTCACAGAGACTCGTCAAATTCAGCCAGCAGACATGAGGAGACCACTCTGGATGTGTTTTCTCTAACCAGATGTCCGCTCAAGCTACACTGACCAAAACTGCAGGTCTTGAACGATCATGATCCTTTCTTTGGAACTGTAAGAGAATTTAAACTTCATTATTGATGAAGTAATTTTTAAACTAATTTTTATCATCATTAATCTTCCCCAAATGATAAATGAATAAACAGACTTTAAGCCTCGTGTGGGTGATGGCCTGGTGAGACCAAAGAAAATACCCCCAGACGGCAATCGAGACATAGGTTGACTGGGGGAACAGGGACTCCAGGAGTGACTGACTAGACAAGGCATCCCCTGCCAGGATCTACGTGCAGCAAGATTATGTATCATAGTAACTCTCAGTGGCCCATCCCCCTCCCTGCATGACCAGCATTTCCAAGGAGAATAAAGCCTGCCACCTGGACACTCTTCGTTAGAAGGGAGATGCCCTGGGTTGGCCACCGGGGGAGCCCCTGACCTTGAACACTAAACGACATGTTCTTCTGCACATTATGCTTGATGGGAAGAGAGATGGAAGACAGGGTCTTTACATTTTCAAGATAGTGATTAACAGGGGCATTCAAGATACGCTTGCACAAACTCATATATCATAGAGTTGTTACGTCTCTTAAGTTATCCCCCGCCCCAGCTTTTCATTGTGGAGTTCAGATATACAGAAAAGTTGGAAGGATAGTACAATGGTCACCAATGTACATACCACTTAGATTCAAACTTTGCTTATATTTTGCCATGTTTATCATGTGTATATTATGTACCATGTTTTCTAATAAACTATTTGAGAGTAAAGTTTAGACACCATGATATTTTATCCCTAAATACTTCAACCATGCATCTCCTAAAAAAGTTATTTTTCTTACTAAGCTGCAATTTCATTAGCATGTAAGAAAACTAACATTTTTCCTCATATTTCCTAATAGTCTATATCAAATTTCCTCAAACACAAAATGCCTTTTATACCTTTTATATATTTTTTTGCATTCCTAATTTTGCACAGAATTAAACCTTTTATACTCAAAAAAATCCAAGGGTCCAACCAGGGTTTACATATTGCAATCGGCTGCTTTGTTTTTTTATTTTCTTTTACTTTAGAATGGCCGTCCCCCCTTACTTTTTTTTAATGACATTGACATCTTGAAGAGTTCAGGCCAGAGGTTCTTATAAACTAGAGGTAAAAGATTTATTTAGATTCAGGTAATTTTGGTGCACATTAGGGTAGTTTATTCCACTCCAAGTAATTTAAGGTTGATCCCTTGGTTAAGGTGGTAACCTCCTGATAACTGTACTGTAAAGGTATATTTTCTCCTTTGTGTGATGTAAATATTCTACCTTGTAACAACTTTTCCATACTACTTTAGGCATACTCCAATAATCCCTTGCCTCAGCCAATTATTTCATGGAGTCTTGCATAATGTTGATTTCTAATTCTATTCTTTCTTCTATATTTATTAGCTGTCTTTTTTTGGGGGGGGGAGCTTTCTATTATCAATTTGAACTGAGATATCTTTCCTCCCCAAGAGACAAAGTAAATGATTAATTCCTTCCCTTTAATTAGCAATTTTCAGAGTAAAGATTTAGTGGAAGATTTACCTCCAAGGGTGGCAAATGAGTTTTATTCTTTTGATTAGCTACTATTGGGTTCATAGATTTTAATTTGTTCAATGCTTTACAATCAGAGTCATTATTCTTTTTGATATTCAAATTATCACAAATTTGGCTAGTGGGAATCCCAGCAAGTTCAGTCTTTGAGTGTTTTCTTGTTTTCTGGAATGAGATACCCTAGGTTCCCCTGCTCCAGACTGACAATCACCTCTTTCTCCAAGAAGCCCTGGTTCCTTCTGGTGGGGAAACTAGGTATGGTCCTCAGTACTGGAGTGTCATTCCTTCATGAGCCATTTCAGTGAGCAGACCTAGGAAATACACGTTAAAAATCACAATTTTGTATTGAAATTTCTAATCTCTTTTATCTTCTTCCAAGTATATTGTTGAGAAAATTTTGGATCCTAATAACATTATCATGGGTTTTTTTTATCCTAAAGTATTTATAAAACAGTTTCAAATTAGCTAAACAAATAAAACTAGTAGCAATGAAACTAGTGAGTTCAGTTTTTCCCCTTAGAATATACTCCAGTAAGAAAGTACTATCAGAGTGAAAGGTATCTTGGAATTATTTGTTCCTCTGTGATTATGTTATGATTTACATATAGTTTTATCTTAGTTTATTTTCAGTTATGGGTTTGTCTTCCTCTTTGAATTTATTCAAGTTTTGAATATACAAAACATTTCTTATTTCTCTCCCTCCTTATTTATCCATATACATTGTACTGAACCTTGGTTCTTTTCCCTTTAAAATGCATTCTAGAGGGGTGCCTGGGTAGCTCAGTTGGTCAAGCATCTGACTCTTGGTTTCATCTCAGTTCATGATCTCAGGGTGATAAGATGGAGCCCCACATTGGGTGCCAAGCTCAGCGCAGAGTCTGCTTGAGATTCTCTCTCCCTCTCCTTCTGCCCCTTCCCCTTCTCTCTCTCTCTCTCAAATAAATAAATAAATCTTAAAAACATGTGTTCTAGAGATCACTCAAAACTAGTTCATAGGAATATTTTATTCTTATTTTTATGACTTTGAGAACGCCATTCTGTGAATAATCCATAGTTTATTCAACAGTGATTAACACTGGATTTACTTCTAGTCTTTTGTTCCTAAAAAAGAATGTGTGTGATATATATAATGCATATTTGTGGTGGTGTATTTTCAGGGAAAGCAACAATAATATTAAGCAGAGTCAAAAGACAACTGAACACTTGGGGATAACAACTGCCCTGTACATTACACATACAATTTTAGCCTCTGATATATAAAACAGAGCTCGTAAAAGCCGAAAATTAAAAGTAACTCACTCCCCAAAATTGATGGAAAGAAGTGGACAAAAATATGAATAAGTAATTCATAAGGAAAGAAAGACAAATGAGCTTAAACATATTTAAAAATGTTCTGTTTCCCTTATGATAAAAGAAATGAAGATTAAAATGCATAAGTCTGACAATATACTCTGGAGCACCTGTGGAAAAAAAACTCTCATGCCTTGATAGTAAGAATGCAAAGGTATACAACCCATTTAAAGGGGAATTTGGAAAATTTTTAATCATTCTGAACCAATGTTTGTTAGGTATCCCTCATGTAAGCAGCATCAAATTGAGCTTTGTTTGGGGAGCCCTCTAAAAGCCTTTTTTTTTTAAGTGAATTAAATCCACTTGCATTTATTCATAGGATTCATGCATTTAGCCTCATTTCTATTCTATTATTTTATTTTGAATATTTTCAGTGTATTATATTTATTGTGTTTTTCACTATTGGTTCTTTGTCTTTGTTTTTTAAAATTTGCTTTGCTTGGTATTTTAAAACATATATATATTTGTTTAAATGACTTTTACTAATAACTTAATATAATGCCCTCATTCAACCTTTTTTATTACTCAGTCCAATATTACTCCATTTGTTAGCATTAAATGGTATCTTTATTCTCTTGCACTGCCCGTGCAGCATTCACTGAGTTCCTCATACTTTCCCTTTGCCTCTTTCCTTTCTTCTCCAAGTTTTAAGTTGTGTTTTTTTCCTTTCTTCAAGAGCTTATGGATTTATTCCACCCTCAGAACCACTTTTGTTTTAGGTTTATATTTATGGTAGAACATATTCAATACCCCACAGTTCTCTTGCGAATTTCCCCAATGATCATTTGGTTGACCCAAGCTCATCCTCCAGTTAATTCCTTGGGGAAGGCTTATGATTAGAATATTCCTGCCAATTTTAAACCAATTTTTCTATAGCCTTGATACTATAAGACGAATTTGCCTGGACATAAAATCTCTGGCTTTTTATTTTCTTTCTTGGATTTAAAATATTGCTCTTTTATGTTTACTTTTTATGTTCTCATTGAAAACTCTCACACCAAATGGATTATTTCCTTTGTTGATTATTTGGATTTTTATTGTTTGTTTTTGGTTTGCATGCACAGAGGAAATGTATTTAAATTTACTTTATTTATGTTTTGATTTTACTAGAATATGTCTTAAAATTGACCCATAGGTCTTATCTATCTGAATACATCTATTCAGATCTTATTTCATTTCTTTCATTGTATTGACAGAGTTTCTTTAAATATCCTTTTAAATATTTGTTCTGTCATCATTATTCTAGTCTTTGGCCACTCCAATTATATACACATTGGATCTTCTTTGCCTATTTTCTCAATTAGTAACTTTTTATGTGATCCCTGTTATCTTTTCTCTTATGTTACACTTAAGCCCTTTTTATTGGACTCTTATCTCCTTGACTGCATTGCTATTTTCTGTGCTACTTATTGTATTTTAATCATATGTTATTCTCCCCTGGTCATTTAATCAATACATTAATAATTAATTTAATATAGTCTGGTGTATATTCTAATATATTCTTATCTTTTCATGTTTTTCTTGAGTTTGATCATCTGTTTATATCTTCCTGTTTTTTAATTTCTATTTTGATTTGTCTAATTACATTTAATTTACAGTGTTGCATTATAGCTTTTCTTTATGCCTTCTTTTGATTGTTGGTATTTCTAGTGTTTTTGTCTCATGTTGTGTTTTCTTCCTATATAAATTCTACATGGATATTAAATTTTCTTTATTTTAATTTATAGTTAGTTTTTATTGGAATAGTAGGCATTCCAAAGGGAGAAGTTGGTATGACTTATTTGGTTTCTTAGTTTAAGAGCATCTTCTTCTGTAGCTGTAGTAAAGTACAATTTTTTAAATTAAAAATAGCATCATTTTTGTTGATTTACTTCTGCATTCTTCTTAGTGTGTTTTACTATGGAATTTAACTACCATTGCCTCCTTCTTTCCCTTTACCTCCATCCTTCAAGAGGTACTCCTCTTTCCAAGATGGCTCCCTTTTCTACAGAACTGTTATTTTTTAGGACCACTCAGCCTATTTAATAATTCCAAACCTTTTCCCATTGCACTCCCTAGGAACCAGTACACTGCTCTACCAGCTTGCAGAATTGTTCTTGAAGTTTTTCAGACTCCGGGTACGACCCTTTCCTTCTAGGAATGAACTCTGGCTCGTGCTGTGTTCTATTAGTAGAACCTCACCAAACTCTCCTGTCTTCAACACAGTTGCTGCCTTTTTGCCAAACAGGCTCCAGAGATCACTCTGCTGGTTTAGGCCATTCAGTTTCTTCTTACATGTGAATCTAATTTCCCAGAATTCTCTTCCCTTAGTTACAGTGTAGTTATGGAGTATGGCTTTATTGAGTTTATATGGACAGATTATAGTCTTCTGCCATCATTCTAATGATTCCATACTCTCAAGTCTCTTTTAATGTAGCTCAAACTCTTTCTTTATTTCCTTTTTTTTTTTTTTTTTTTTTTGGAAACGGCGTTCACCTATTGAAGAAACCAGAGCAGCTGTTATGAAGAAAGAAAATACCTTATGGAATGATCTGATTGTTTTTATTGTTTTGTTTGGCTTCTTTCTGGAGCACAATAAGAAAATTTCTTAGGGCCTTCATATCACTGTATTAATAGGCTCGCACCTTCTCTCTTATACTCTACTAGTAGCAAAAAACAATTCCTTCAGTTCTTTATACAGAGCAGCTTCACTGTTTTTTGGTTGTGGTCTCATTTAGCTATGTCCTGGGATCTCAACTTTTGCATAAAAGGGTTTATTATAAATATATTTCAAATCCTGAAAAGAGTCAATTCTATTCATGAGATCATTTTGGTAGCAGCTTCTTAATAATAATAATAGGTAACATGTATTGTTATGTTTTGTTATTGTTCTTGGTGGTGATGGTGGCAGTAGTAACTATTGTTAGTGCCAAGTCTATGCAACTGCTTTATACATTCCTAACACCTCTGTCAAATAGGTTATATTACATCATTTAATAAATAAAAAAAACCGGAAGCACAGAAAATTTAAGTACTTTGTGCAAGGTTATGTAGAAGTTAAGTGGGAGGAATGCGGCAAAATTTAATTTTAGGCACTGTGGCTTTCTAGCTCTTCCCAACTCAGCCACTGGCATGTACTCCCTCTTCATAACATTCTCATTGTTACACAAGGATTACAAATCACTTTTTAGGATATGAATGTGTACTGAGAAGGGAAGGATATAACAGACATATATATGTCAATCTGATTGAAGAAAGCAAACTGTCAAGATCACATGTATATTAGTATAAGTTTTTAAAAACGTATCTGTAGGGGCACCTGGGTGGCTCAGATGGTTAAGCATCTGCCTTCAGCTCAAGTCATGATCTCAGGGTCCTGAGACTGAGCCCCATGTCAGGCTCCCAGCTCAGTGGGGAGTCTGCTTCTCCCTCTCCCTTTGCCTCTCCCCCAGTTTGTGCTCTCTCTGTCTCTCTCTCTCTCTCAAATGAATAAATAAAGTCTTAAAAAAATTATCTTTAATGATTTGGGAACAAAGGTATTATAAGATGATATGGCTAATATTCTTTAAGCAGAGATTAAATTAAAAAATTAAATTTTAGTTTAAAATGATGATAATAAAAGTCTAATCCAGAGAAAAAGAACAGACAGAATAAAACTTTAAAGAACTAAATAAGAAAAAATATAAAGATATTTAGCAATGGGAGAAGCCTGTGGACCCAGGTAGTCTGTGAGATTGCAGATAATTTTGTGAGGACCCTGGGACATTTTCCAGTGTCTCGTTGGGAGCAATATTACAGTGACAAGGTTAGGGCTGAGAGAGACTCTGTCTAGAGTTCTAGTTTTGAATAAGGAAAGGGTTAAGGTATAGACAGGGAGAGGTAGGGGGCCCCTGGCTGGGCTCTGAAACTATTCCTGGCAGGCAGAAGTGCTAAGCCAGAGTGAACAAGAGATAAAGAAACAGACCACCTGCCCTCCGATGGTCGATGGTCGGGAGTGTTTTTCTTTGGCGGCTACAGTGTATCATAGGAAATGGCTAAACCTGAAAGAATTAAGTCATGAACGGTGTTATCAATAGTCCGTGCTCAAACCAAGACGGCACAAGAAACTCACTGCCACAAGTTTCCCAGTCAATTCTCAATGAAAGACTGCCACTAAAAGCCCTCCGTGGTCACCCATCAGGACCCCTCTCACTCTAGAGTTTTTTCTGTCTCCAGGTTTAATAAAACTCTATCACTTTGCTCACTCTCCTTTGTCCACAAGATTCATTCTTTGACTTCATGAAACAAGAACCCTGCGTTTCTGTAACAGTGTCACCTACTTTGACCGGGCAAATTACTTAATTTCTCTGTGCCTGAGTTCCCTAATCTGTCAACCAGTGAAATAACAGGATTGACCTGAGACTGAGGAGCTGAGGGCTGGTGCGTGCAGAGCACTCAGACGCATACCCGGTCCTAATAAACAAGCCGTGGTGGTTACAACCGTTTTCGGAGTCCACGCAGTTTATCAGGATGCCGACTCAACGGTGAACTCACTTTCATCTTTGGTTTCACGGTCCAGGCATCCACATCCCCTCAAATCCTGCTGTGCCCTGCTAAGCGAAAGTTGTGGAACTAAACAGAAAAATAAAGAACGTTACAAGTACACGCCGCTAAGGTCAGCACTGTCTCATTACTGAACTTAAACATATCACCCCCCGGCATTTTTTCCCAACCAGAAAGTCCTCCTCTCTTTCTTTTGCCTAGTTCTACGCTGTGTATGTTTGCAGACTTGGCTCAAGACCCATGACATTTGCCAGCATCCCAGTGCCCTCAATGCTGACTCTCAGAATTTGTTGTATTTGGTCTAGAAGTTAATAACGCATTCTACTGTCTTGTCTCATCTTTTTCATTTTATGTGTGTATTTCTGCTACCATTTCATGTATGTACATCTATTCTCTGCATTTGGAAAATAAACTCAGTGAGGTCATTTCAAACCTGTTTACAGTCCCTACAGCAGGGGTGAAATGCCACGTACTTGTAGGTGTTTAATAAATGACATTTATTTGTTCTTTTTTTTTCCCTAGTTTGAATAGAATCTGAAAAAGCTTGGAAATCTGCTACTCAGCTAGCCCCCCAGTGCCTTCAGATTAGACTGAGCTCATCCCCTTTGCAGTTTCGCAGTTCAGGATGTGTGACGTGTGAGGCCGAGATGTGGCTGCTCTCTGAAGAGCCAGTCCGAGATTTTCTGCCAAATCAACAGAGTGACGGGGTTTAGCAGCACATTTTCTTTTTGATGCCACTGAGGAGAGTTGCTTCACTTCTGGGTCTGACTTTTGGTGTCATTTGAGAACTCACAACCCCATTCTTTTCGGGACATTGGTTCATCCTGGATCCTGAAAATGGTTTTGAGTTTCCGGATGCCAGTTTTTGAGGACTGAAACTCTCATCCTGCACACCTCTTAACTTTGGCTCCCATTCAATAAAAGAGAACTTCCTTAGATTTTTTTTGTTGTTGCGGCTGCAGTTATGATTTACAATGTAAGTTTTGTACAGAACGCAGTGTGCTTTCCTTAAATAAGGAGAACATAAATCAAGCTCAGATTTTATAGTGTTAATGACTACCATTCAGTTGTAATAGCCAACTCTACCCATATGGCCATTTGAGAGAAAGAGAAAGAGTGTGTGTGTGTGTGTGTGTGTGTGTGTGTGAGCGTGTACACATGCCCAAGGCATAGAGCAAAACTCAGAACTCAGCACGTCTAGTTAGCAAGTTCAGGTGGTAGGTTTATGGACTCAAATGTAGCAAGTTTCTTAAGTCCGTGCCCCAGTGCCAGCTCTGAGCTGATGTTATTCTTAAATAAAATGAAACAGTACAAGCCAGAAGCAAAATGTAACAGATTTGCCAGCTGTGAGCATACTGTTTACAGATTGAACTTGGGACCAAAACCGTTACACAGTATAATTTATGACAACTCAAGAAAATATGTTTTGACAAACAAAGGTCTTATTAAAAAAATAAGCAGGTGCAAAGGAGATCTTTCTTCTCAGTAGAGTGCAAACATTCTACAGTGCTTTCTTCCCTCTCCCAACCAGCTCAGTTTAGATTTGGTCAGAGTAGAGAATGGTTTTCTCTAGTAGGAACAAGCAGGACTTAGACATATATAAGGTATATATATCTTGATAGATAGATAGATAGGTCTTTATATATATATGTCTTTATATGTATATGTCTTTATACATATCTTTATATAAATTATTGCTTATAATTATAATTGCAATATATATATTTCTTCTGTGTTTCTGGGAACCACAGCCTCATTTTAAATGGTGCCGGGAAAATGATAAGGATTAAAAGCTTGATTATTTCCCATTGTCCTTGACTGTGAATTGTTTTTCAGTTTGGATAAACAGAATATATTTAGGCAGCTGAGCTGTACATGTCACTAAGTATTTTTTTAAAGAAGTTATAAATTGTATTTGCAATAATCTTGAACTTAGGCGTGAAGCCATTTAATAAAACAGGAAAGAGATCCTAGAGCAATTATAAGAATGATTCTGATAGTTTTCATCAATTATTTGGGTAGTTCATATATTGGTAGACATGTATTCAGTATATTAAAACTAGTTCTAGAGTGAAAATGTTGCTTTAGGAAATTGAACACAATTTTGTTTATTGCCTGCTATGATATCGCTACTGAGTGAAGCACAAGGAGCACAAACATTTATAAGATGCCACCTTTCTCTAAGTGGCTCAGCGTCTATTGGGTTATTTGTGTAAGTCCTTCATTCCACATTTCATATGCAGATCTTCTGTGACTTACCATGGGTTATGCCCTGATAAACCCATCACAAGTTGAAAATATTGTAAGTTAAAAGTGCATCTAATACATCTACCCTACCAAACACCACGGCTTAGCCTACCCTACCTTAAACAAGCTCAGAGCGCTTACATTAACTTGTCATAGGGCAAAATCACCTAACGCCAAGCCTGTTTTATAGTAAAGCATTGACTGTCTCATGCAGTGTATTGACTACTGCACTGAAAGTGAAGAACAGGATGGTGTATGGGTACAGATGGTTGTCAGTGTACCAGTTGTTTACCTTATTGCTCATGGCTGACAGAGCTGCAGCCACTGCCCCCGCCCAGCATCACAGGAGAGGATCCCACTGCATATCACTAGCCCAGGAAAAGATGCACATCCAAAATTCAAAGGATGGTTTCTACCGAATGTATAACACTTTTGCACCATTGTGAAGTTGCAAAATCATAAATTGAACCATTGTAAGTCGGGGACCACTTGTATACCCAAGAGTAAATCTTTAGAGAAGTCATAGAAGCATGTGATTTAAAGATAGTAGCCATCTTAATTGTTCAGGGACATGGATTAAAGAGAAGAGGGAAAACGTACAGCTATACATAAAATTAAAGACATTCCTTTCTTCTATTCCTTTCGACACAGAGATAAAACATCTTGAAAAGAGAAAAATGTATTCTTTAAGATTTTATTTATTTGTCAGAGAGAGAGCACAAACAAAGGAGCGGCAGGCAGAGGGAGAAGCAGGCTCCTTGCTGAGCAGGAAACCGACGCAGGACTCGGTCCCAGGACCCTGGGACCATGACCTGAGCTAATGCAGATGCTTAACCAGCTGAGCCACCAGGCACCCCAGAAAAAACGTTTATTGCCGTCTTCATTATATGAGTTACTTGAATATGTTATTAAATAAATAAAGCCCTGGCTACAGTTGAGAAATAACTTAAGACCACCAGTTATGTTTGAATAGGATCAATGTCTTCCATGTTGCCGATACAGATGTCGGACAACTGAAATTCACTGTACATTTCCCAAAAACATTTTAATTCATAATCTCCCACTGTCTTTACTCTGCTGTAGAAGTCCTGTTAATCGTACAGTTCCTTCAAGAATTGAAGAAACGGAAAACACAGTATTGGAGGATGTCTTTTTACCTTACTTCGATCAAGTAATGCAGTCTACAGATATTGGAAATTCTAAAAATTAAAACAAATGTAATACTTTAAAGTTAAAAAATTAGCACCTAAAATTAAAAGTAAAAATTAGGGTAAACACATTTGCTGAAGAGTTATTTGATTCTTCACAGAAAATTTCAAGGTTTGGCAGTGTAGCAAACTGATTATACACGGTGTGAAGAGTAACAAAATCCCCACCCTTCCTACCAGAGAAAAAGTGTCATAAGATATCAAAGGTTCAGGTTAAAGCACTATTACAAGGCAAACGTATGTTATATTTCGCCTATAATTAGTATTTTAGTTGACATTAATTAAGAAAACAGTTGTCTAGGTTAAGCGTTTGCCTTCGGCTCAGGGCGTGATCCCGGCGTTATGGGATGGAGCCCCACATCGGGCTCCTCCGCTATAAGCCTGCTTCTTCCTCTCCCACTCCCCCTGCTTGTGTTCCCTCTCTCGCTGGCTGTCTCTATCTCTGTCGAATAAATAAATAAAATCTTTAAAAAAAAAAAAACAGTTGTCTATCTCATGCAGCATGAGATCACAAGATAAGCAGGCTTTGCAAGGAGAAGTGGTCCATGGCATTCAGTAATAATCTTGAAACATTTTGTTCCTATACATCATCTTGAGGATGTAACTTCCACCATATTGTAAGTATTAATGCTTTGAAGTAATTGTATCACTTCCTTAAATGTATTCAATAGGATGTAAATAGCATAGCAATTGGACACTCACCATCAACCATTTTAAGTCAATGCATGAACAATTTTATATTTTATTTGTACACTTCAAAATCATATTTTCATTTTACTTCCTCCACAAAATGCCATTCTAATATAATGTTTATATTTGAAAGTGTTATTGGGCATCTATAATATATTTCTTTGCAAGAACAACCAAATATATATATATCTTTTTTTTTCCTGTGAAACTAAGGTTCTAGGATGTCATAAAAAATTCATTTGGATTGAGGTTTATTATAATTATTGTTATTATACAATTATTCAAAACAAATAAATGCAAAACACTTTTTAACCTAAAAACAGAATGGAAAATGCATTTCTTAATGATATGGGTGGAAGTGGAGATTATGATCTCTTGATTAGAGGGGATTTTAAATTATTCTTTTAAGTGGTCTTTTTAAAATTTTATTTATTTTTTGAGAGAGAGAGCATGGGCTGGGGAAGGGCAGAGGGAGAGGGAGAAGCAGAGTCCCTGCTGAGCAGGAAGCATAACGCAGAGCTCCATCCCAGGGTCCTGGGATCATGACTGGAGCTGAGAGCAGATGCTTAACCAACTGAGCCACCCAGGTGCCCCTGGTGTTTGTTTTGTTTTGTTTTGTTTTTTTGGCAATGGACCATAGTAAGACTCTGGATGCGTGAAATGAAAGGGGAAAAGTAATATGGAATGTGGAGAAGAATTCACATTCCAGTTGTAGATACTCTGGGCAAATCATATGAAAACTAAAATTCTGGAAACTGATTCACTTAATATTATTCATACCAGGGTACCTCTAAGAGAATTTTCATGCACTCTGAGAGACAGGAATACCTTAATACCTCAGTTTGAAGTGTTGGCATAGGGTACAATCTAGGAAAGCATTCTGGAGACTTTTTTTGCTGGGAGTGGTTGGTATCAACTTAAGAGTATCTTAAATACAGATAGATTGAGAAAGGAGAGTGGTGCTGAACAGGAGGAAGGTCCACCAATGAAGAACTCAACAATATCACAATTTTACCACTTTTTACCCTACTTGCCTTGACTTCCCTGCATGTTTATCTATTTTGTACTCTTTTTTTTTAAGTTTTTATTTATTTATGAAAGAAAGCGCACGCACAAGCGGAGAGGGAGGGAGAGTGAGAAGCAGACTCCCTTGCTGAGCAGGGAGCCCAACGTGGGACTCGATCCCAGGACCCTGGGATCAGAACCTGAGCTGAAGGCAGATGCTTAACCAACTGAGCCACCCAGGCACCCTCCATTTTGTACTCTTAAGCAGGAAACAAATGAGTTCCTTGCAGTCCTTGAGAAGAGATTAAATGAAATAAGCCCAAATATGAAAGGGGAAACATAAAATAAGGGAAAATTCACCTCTTAGGGACATACTCTGGAAACCTTATTTAGAGAATCGTTTATTAGATTTAATGTTTGCTATCTGACCTTATTTTTTCTTCGGCTAAAAGGAATACCAGAGGGCTTCAAATTCCATCATTTATCTTATGTCTTGTCACAACTAGACTTAATTATCTTTCCGTCAATTATTTTAAAACCACTTTGCCCTCCAGCCTTGTATGTAAGCTGTGTTGGCATGGTTACCCAACACATTATTCCAAGTGTATTGATCGTATAACTCTTCAAAGCAATAAATTCCTTTTCTAATACCAGTCGAATCAAGATTCAAAATGATAGACCATGATATCAGTTTCTGGGTATAGAAATTCATTACCATGATGAGCTTTTTGAAACTAATGGCTAATTTCTCTAAATGGCTATTAAAGATTCAACAGAAAATATTAAAGAGGGAACACACAGGAGGCACCAAGTCTTACAGACAGCTGAATTAATAATGGTCCAAAGGATGTCTTTTATAAACATATCAACTGTCAAAACCAGCATTCCCCCAAAAGCCCTGGGCTCAATTCTAAAGCAAATATTCTTTCAAGCTAGGAGTACTAGGTTTGTACATGCCTGATTTATCCTTGCCCTAAATTTGCCCTCAAATTTTGCCTTTTTAGGACAAAAAAACAGGTCTTAGAAGTGTATTTTCTGGAAGAGGTATGGAAGGTTGGGAGATATAATTGTTGCCAGGATCAGGTATTTTTATTAAGCAAAATATAAAGAAAAGAAATGATCTGGGGCGCCTGGGTAGCGCAGTCGTTAAGCATCTGCCTCCAGCTCAGGGCGTGATCCCGGCGTTTCAGGATCGAGTCCCACATCGGGCTCCTCCACTGGGAGCCTGCTTCTTCCTCTCCACTCCCCTGCTGTGTTCCCTCTCTCGCTGGCTGTCTCTCTGTCACATAAATAAATAAAATCTTAAAAAAAAAAGAAAGAAAGAAATGATCCTTTTCAAACAACATTGCACAGGTAAAGAACCCAGGTTGGGAACTAATGTCCTAACTCAACAGCTATGCCACTGCAGTCCTGTCTCATGGTTTCTCTGCATCTCAATTATTTTATGTAGAGCACTGGTTTTCATTTGGGAGTGGTTTGCCCCCACAGGGGACACTAGCAATGTTTAGAGACATTCTTGGTTGTCCCAACTTTGGAGAGAAGTTACTACTGGCATCTAGAGGATGGAGACTAGGGATGCGCCTATACATCCTACAATGAACAGGACAGTCCCTACAAGCAAGAAGTATCTCGCCCAACATCTCTACTGTCCTAAGACAGAGAAACCCTGATAGGGAGGATAGACAGGTTCAACCAACCCTGCTTGTACTGAGGATTTACTAGAAGATAAAAGAGAAAAGGATATGAATATTTTAGGAATCCATAAAATTATATAATTGATGGTGTTATTATCATAGTATTTTGTTCCCGTTTCCCCTTATAATTCCTTCCTCCTGACAAAGAGCCCACTGCCCTCATAGTTCACCCTTTCCAGGATGTGTCAGCCCCTTCCATCCAGCTCCCTGTTCAGGTCCTTCTCTTTAGAGCCTGGCTCTCCTTTCCAAATTTCCGTGCTTCATTAAAAAATACACTTATTAAAAGACAGCATGGTACTGGCACAAAAACAGACACATAGAACAATGGAACAGAATAGAGAGCCCAGAAATGGACCCTCGGCTCTTTGGGCAACTAATATTTGATAAAGCAGGAAAAAACATCCGGTGGGAAAAAGACAGTCTCTTCAATAAATGGTGCTGGGAAAATTGGACAGCTACATGCAAAAGAATGAAACTTGACCACTATCTCACACCATACACAAAAATAAACTCCAAATGGATGAAAGACCTCAATGTGAGACAGGAATCTATCAAAATTCTAGAGGAGAACATAGGCAACAACCTCTACGACATCGGCCAAAGCAACCTTTTTCATGACACATCCCCAAAGGCAAGAGAAACAAAAGATAAAATGAATTTATGGGACTTCATCAAGATTAAAAGTTTCTGCACAGCCAAGGAAACAGTCAGAAAAACTAAGAGGCAGCCCACGGAATGGGAGAATATATTTGCAAATGACACTACAGATAAAGGACTGGTATCCAAGATCTACAAAGAACTTCTCAAACTCAATACACGAGAAACAAATAAACAAATCAAAAAATGGGCAGAAGATATGAACAGACACTTTTCCAATGAAGACATACAAATGGCTAACAGACACATGAAAAAATGTTCAAAATCATTAGCCATCAAGGAAATTCAAATCAAAACCACACTGAGATACCACCTTACGCCAGTTAGAATGGCAAAAATAGACAAGGCAAGAAACAACAATTGTTGGAGAGGATGTGGAGAAAGGGGATCCCTCCTACATTGTTGGTGGGAATGCAAGTTGGTACAGCCACTCTGGAAAACAGTGTGGAGGTCCCTTAAAAAGTTAAAAATTGAGCTACCCTATGATCCAGCCATTGCACTACTGGGTATTTACCCCAAAGATACAGACGTAGTGAAGAGAAGGGCCATATGCACCCCAATGTTCATAGCAGCAATGTCCACAATAGCTAAATCGTGGAAGGAGCCGAGATGCCCTTCAACAGATGACTGGATTAAGAAGTTGTGGTCCATATATACAATGGAATATTACTCAGCTATCAGAAAGAACGAGTTCTCAACATTTGCTACAACATGGACAGCACTGGAGGAGATAATGCTAAGTGAAATAAGTCAAGCAGAGAAAGACAACTATCATATGATTTCTCTCATCTATGGAACATAAGAACTAGGATGATCAGTAGGGGAAGAAAGGGATAAA